>NC_139681.1:76811780-77426780 GCF_964106915.1 Podarcis gaigeae
TTTAAATCACAGTCACAGGAAACCAGAGATTGTAGAAGCCCAGAAGGTCCCCCTCTCAGGCTTGATTCTTAGCTCTCACAGTATAGCTCTGAATGAGACTCCCCCACCCAGTGGTGGCCTCCAGACACTGCAGGACTCCAGCTCCCATCAGCCTCAGCCAGCCTGGCTGAGGCTCAGGGAGGACTGGAGCAAACATCTGACAGCCCCGAGGATGGAGAAGGTTGCTCTAAACTCTCCAGTGGAGATACTCCTTATTCTACAATCCTAAGCGTGTCTACTGGAAAGTAAATAAGCCCCACTGAGTTCCACAGGACTTGCTTCCAGGTAAGTGTGCTTAGAACTGCAAACTTAAACCAAGCATACTTTCCTAATCAAAAGGCGCCCCTCTTCACTTTAAGCTGCTTCAGACAAGAGGGAAGTGGAGCAAAGAACAGCATAATTACTTTCTCCCAGGTTTTCCCATGTTCACAGCCCCCCGTCCAATGATCTGGAGGTGCTCCAATAATAAAATGAACATCCCCATTGACTTCTATGGAGGAGTTCGCTCTGCTGGGTCAAAGGGATGCAGGCATAGAGATGTCCTTTCCACAGAAATGAATGGGAAAGACCTTGGTGCATACCGTGTGGTTCACACACAGGATATGCTGCTTTTAAATGAGGTTTGTTCCAGAAATGGCACCACTTGTCCTGAATTTTGCCTCCCTTATAATCTTTGGGATGGTGTCCTTGGCACAAGGCAATACATTAATTATCCTTGCTGTTGCAACCTCTGACCCGGAATTTCTTGAGCACCTCCTCTGCCACCAAGTTCCTTCTCTAACCTGACCCCCGCTTTATGCAGATGTGAACACTTTCTGGGAAATGAGCGAAGGGGATTTCCATAGCTTGTACTCCCAGAAACGAATTGTTGGTGGGTATTTTGGATGTACAAACCGGCACGTGAAGTCCTTTCCCCTTTTCCTATGGCCAATGAAAATTTGGAGCTGGTCTTTCAAGTCTAAACTTATGTGGTCAGATCCCCACCCCACAGATAAGCCAGCCCCTCTTCATTCAAGCCTCAAATCTCAGATATAATCGTCCAAGTATGGCCAGATCTTATATTGGATGCAGCAGGGAACCATGGGGTTGTTTTCACATATTGTAAGCAAGCACGAAGCCCCTAACTGGAGAACAATGATTTACATTAGATTTGGAGCTGGCCCTGGATATTGTCTGCTTTCTGAGCATTTTCAGCCCCCCCCCAAAAAAATACTAAGAGAATAAACACCTTAGGACTGCCTGATTTGCATTTTATGGCCGATATCTATAAATAATAGGAAAACCCAGGGTCACTGTTTGAAGATGTGCTTTCTACTTTGTGAATAACCAACTACATATGGTAAGCCAGCCAAGGAGAGGAAAGCCCTTTAAGAGAAGGGCACAGGGAATGCCCATTAACTGAAAATATACTCTGTGGGTGCAACAATCTGCTAAAATGAACGGAACTCACAAATGCCTAGCTTTCTACCTGTCTTCTCACCCACCCTGGCTCTATGAGTCAAATAATGAGCTTTTTACCTTTCATCATCCACATCTTAAAATATTTATAATAATAATAGTAATAATAAACCTAACAAGCCTGGTGCTGTCAGATCAGCTACCTTCAAGCAACAATTCTCCCATTCACAGGTATTGATTTGATCAGTGGTGGTTCCACATATAGTCAGCACTGCTATTTCCCGTTACAACCATTCTCCTTCCAAGCCCAAATTCTGACGACTCCAACCTCCCCACCCATTTCACCTGCCTTTTTTCTTCAACTAGTCCAAAGAGAGATGTGGGCAGAGGGGACCCATCCACTGTCCAACATTGTGCTATAGCATCCCTTTGCCAAGCTGGTGCCCGCCAGGTGTTTTAGACTAGAATTCCCATCGGCCTCAGCCAGCATGAGTTGGCAAAGGCTGGTACGCTACAGCAATGGTTTCTTACTCATAAAACTAATGCACAGCAAAATGCTATGCCTCTTGCTTGCCCTGCCCATTGTGTATTAAGAGGCTTGCACAAACTATAATGCCTTCTATAAAAAGATGATTTTTTTTCAACATAAAAAAGCTTAAAATTCATAATTATAAATAATATCAGTTAAAAATACTTAAGGATCTCAGGACGTCATTTGCATTTCAGGGGAAGTGGAGATAGAAGTCCTTGATGCATTCTCAGTCCCACATATCAAGCTGTTTTTAATAAAGCAACCCTATATATGAATATTATAGGTATGGAGTACAACATGTATAGTGCCTTGCGTCCCATTAAGTCAGGAATAAAAAAAAAGCCATTGGATAAAGAATCCTCAGCAACTTTGCCAGGCTGACAAATAGATGCTGGCTTATCACCTACATGATAATGTGAGACTCCTGTTTCTAGCTTCTTTAAAATTTCAACGACAAAATAATTACTAAAAATAAAGAGAAGGTAATGAGGCTTTACAAAATTAATTCTTACTGCATTCAGAAGTGTCAAACTTGTGCCGTATTTTTATCCTGAATTTTGGAGGGGGAAGGTGTTCTGTTGAGTGTCCGCTTTGTGCAGACTAAAAGCTGCAAGAAAACCATGTTCTGTTGCAGAATTGTAGTGAATATTAAGCAGCTACATATAAAGTGTACTTCTTAGGGGGGGAAACACTTTCATAATCACATTTTTAGTGTTTTATATATATATATATATGTCTGTGCGTGTGTATATATAAAATGGCAGCAATTAGTACCAAACTGGTCTATTTTACAATATTGTAGTAGTGTAAAAATAAAATTGTAATTAGAACATTTCACCTACAAACCATTCAATAACATATTGTGGGGGTGAGGTGGGGAGGAAATGCAAAAAGTACTCTTTGTGTATTTGCAAAAAATCTGGATCTGGAGCCTTGTGGCTGATTAGGATTTTTTTTAAAAAAATCTGTTTTCCATACAGCATAAGTTCACTTTTTAAAATGCAATGATTTTTAAAGCTCAAGTTATATAAGATGAGAAGAATTTGGTACTATTGTCATAAATACAGCTGTAGAACTGCACTCAACCTGATAACGTGCGGGATTTTTGGAACTAAGCTGCCTTCTTACAATCTAAAGCTTCTTCTGGTCAGATTTATTTTCTTTTCTTATTATTTGCTAAACTTGTTGTGTGTAACTGATGGCTGTTGAGTTCAGCTATGCACCAAAAGACAAAGAGAACCGCTCATATGTAACTAAACAGGAAAGGTTATAGATGCGTATATAAGCAGTTCTGCTTTATATATATATATATATATATATATATATATATATATATATATATATATATATTTCATACTTAAGTTACTGTCAGTGAAATCTAGACCGAGATTCACTGATTAAAAGGCTCTCGCAGACGTCGGTAAGGCACCAAGGATGGCTAACTGAGAGGCTTGAGGATGCTCTGCCCTTATTTTTTGTTTTGCTAGGAGGAAAAGAAAATGTTGCACTATCAGTTACAGCCAGGTGAGAAAGGGCTCGTTTTTGTTGAGGACCGATTCTACATCGTTGAGGATGGGGATCAGGTCTTCAGATTCCAATGTCCCAAGGTCAACGTTTGTTCCTGGAAGACAGTCAAGGAAGTCGGGGAAACGGGTCTGTGGTGGGTTGATATTCAGGGGAGTCTGTGCTACATTATCTCCTGCAAAAGAAGAGAAGGAATCAGTGAGGTGGGGGCTTCTTAACCAGGAAATTATTCGGCCTTTGATGGCAAATCAGCCGCTGTTAGCTACTGGTAGACTTTGTTGCTCTCTCAGCTTCCATCTCCCAATCCAGACGCCCTGGGTACTTTAGTGTGGCTTAGTGGTCACAGTGTTCGACCTGGGAGACCTCTGCTCAAATCCCTACTCAGCCATGAAGCTCACTGGGTGATCATGTAGCTCAACCTACCTCACAAGGTTGTTGTGAGGATAAAATGGGGAGGGGGAGAACCATGTTTGTCACCTTGAGCTCTTTGGAAAAAAGGTGGAGTGGCAATGTAATAATAATAATAATAATAATAATAATAATAATAATAATAATGAAATATTTGGCGGGGCTCAACTTTCAAAACGATATAGCTCACACCCTAATCAGTGCTTGGATGGCAAAACCACACTTTACTTCTCACAAACACCAAATGTAGTTACAGGACAGAGGTTTCCCTGTGTCGGTATCTGTGAAGACCCGTCGGGGATCACATTTCTGTAAGACCATCACAACCTTTGATTTCTAGTAGGCCGGAGAATACCTTCCAGAGGCAAACCCTCAAATCTGTTTCAGAAGTTCTTGTTGAACATGGAATTGGGTTCTCTCATGTAAACGACCAGCTGGAGAAGAGAGCACCTCTGATCATGTGCAGAGTACCTGTTCTGTACTCCTGTGTCGCCAGTGCCAGCCCCACCGATGCCAAGGGGTTAATGGAAGGACTGATAGCTCAAATTACGGGTGGGGGTCCGAATACGGTTCCTTCACCTTTGCAATGGGCCCCTTTGCTCTCAGTTTTAGAAGGGTGTAGGGAGCTATGGTTTGGTTAAAACTGGAGGGAGTCAAGGAGGGACACTTGTGGGTTTTATTAAGGGCCTCCCTACCTCTCCCCCACCAATAATGTATAGGAAAATTTGAACCCCATAACCCCAGTCTTCTTGTGCCCACACGAAAGCATGTGCTCTGTGCAAATGCCAAAGTAACATTGACAGTCAAGCGGATTTCTTAGGGTGTTGCTAAGAAGTATATTTCCCCCCCCCCCAAAAAAAAAAATCAAAATGCTTCTCATTCCTACCTGTGTCCATCTCATCTACATTGCTGAGGTAGTCTTCAGGTGTAGTTGGTATGCTGTAACATCCTAAGCCTAGGCCACTGTCTGTGCTCTGCTCCCTGGAATGGTATGGCCCACTATGAATCGAAACATGAAGAAACCTCGGTCAAGGATGTGCTCATCAGATATATATGTCACCAGAATGGCTTTAGGGAAGGACAGCTGTTCCTGCAGCTAGGCCTGAATGCCCTAGATAGGCCTGAATGTACTCCCATTTGTTTGTGGGTTCCAGCTCACCAACCTAAAATCTGCTACCTAGCGCAGAATAGGGCAATAAAAGCAAACCTTCTAACCCCTGTGGTTTAGGCAGGTGGGCAGAACATGGCGAGAGCTCGGAAGCCAAACGGAGCTACTGTAAGTATGCGTTAAGGAGAAGGATCGTAATTCGGTGCTTTGCATGCAAAGGGTTCCAGGTCTGATCCCTGTAATCTCTCTCGTTCCCGGCTCTCATCAGCCTTTGCCAGCACGTTCAAAGGTCAGGGATGATGGGAGAGGCTGCCCAACAATGTCTGGAGTGCCACAGGAGATCCCCATCTCTGCAGTAGGCCATTCTGGGCCAGATGGACATATATTCTGACCTGGCATAAGGAAGCCTCATATATTCATATACTGTACTTTGTGCACTGCACAGCTCACTCTCCATACCTGCACTGTCCCAATTGCTCTGGCCAGGCTCCCTCTTTCCCATCTGCCCTCCCCCTCCCACTCTTTGCCAATAATTCCAAATTCATCAATAGCCAGGTTCTTGGGAAAAAGCTTATGCACCGTGTAAGTAGGCAAGCAGAAGTGCATGGTGATTTGCAAGTAACCAAATCTGTTCCCAGCCATTCTCCTCTTGGCAGCAACAAAGGCTTTTTTTTGGGGGGGGGTAGCACGCTACACCCAGTACTTTAACTGGGAGTCAATAGCAATCATCTCCATGCTAGGGAATCACACCTCCACAAATACAAAATGATGCCAACTGCTGAAAAGCAGCCATGTTGGTCTGCTAAAGCAAAGTTGCCAGCAAGCTTATTAGGACCAGCCAAGGTTCTTAATACGGTGTACATGCTCCCCAGTTACGCCAAAGTTGTCCTCAGAACAGATGCCAGTCCTGTCCTGTCACACTGGAATGTTCCCAAATCACAAGGATCTTTGGCCAGGTTCCGGCTGATATACATTTATAAGGTGTGAGTCATACACAGTAAGATCAGAATTGGTCATAGAGGCCTGGTTTGTATCTAACGTTAAACCATAGTTAAAAGTAAACTATGGTTTATTGTGAATATGCAGCATGCTTATAGACGCTGCTGAAAAGATCCCGCTCTGCTCCCCCCTTGCTGCTGAGGAAAAAGTCAGCCTAGCATGTTGTGATGCGAAAACGGCGGCTCATGGTTTGTATATTTCCAAACAAACCTTAATCACTACGCCAAGAACAAACCTTAGCTACTGCTTGTGATTTGTTTGGAGAAGAACAGACCACAAACCCAAGTTTGAACGTCATGACAAGCCAGACTCTGGCTTGCTTCTCAGTGGCGTGGCTGCAACAGGAGCAGGGAAGGATCAGAGTGAGAACTTTTCAGCACTGAGCATGAGCACACTGCACTGCCACATTAAACCATGGTTTGCTTTTAACTATGGCTTAATGTGATGTGGGAACTGGATCAGAAGGATCAACACCTGCTTTATTAAAGTGTTTGCATCTTACAAGCAAAGCTGGTGGCTTCTGTCTCAGACTACAACCCGAAAAGCTAAATGCTTTTGCTAAGAAATCACATGCCTTAGCAGGTTTGAGAATTTCAAATGCGGCCTACACTGCAGAACATAAAAAATGTTTGTGAGCAAACAGTGTACTTGCCTGTTCAGGAAGGGATCCGAACCATTATTTGTAACAGACCTCATGTCTTGTGTCATGTTAGGAGGTGTGCTCACAGCAGTCTGAACTGGAGCCATGTTCTCAGACTCCATGGGAAGTTGTCGGTACAAATCAGCTTCCTAAAGTAGAAAATGAATACATAACTGTCAGTGCTGGGGCCGGGGGGGCCTGGAAAACAGGTTTCTAGAGGTACAAGTCCCACGTATGCCCCATCCATCCCTATTTACCAGGGATGGTGCCTATTTCCTGCAGCATGGTCTGGTTTGCTTTGGGGAGACATTTTGTGCAGGTCTTTAAAGAAATAAAAAAACTGCTGGCAGACACATATGTGCCGTAGAATTCTGTAGGGTTCGGCTTGCCCCACATCTCCAACCTCTAGATGATAAAATGTCTAAGTCAGGAACCAAGGCACCTTAGCTCTAGCGCAGGTGGTCCGTGGATCACCAGTGGCCCACAAACTTCTTTCAGGTGTTCAGCGGCATTGTTTGCAAAAGCACCATTTAAAATCATACAGGATCTAGCACTGCACCTTGCAATTGCTACAACAGGCAAAATCAGTAAGCAGCCCATTAGAAATGTTCCAAGTGATCCGTGGGGACAGGGGGAGTATGGGAACGACCACTCAAGTGTACAAGGCATGCACATACAGAGACACAAAATTGCCGTGACTTACTAACGGCCTGCAGATCACAAATGTTACAAGGCGTTGCAAATATTTTAAGTGGAGATCCTAACTGAATTTAATGGGCCCACTGAATTCAATGGGCCTTAAAGGTAAAGGTAAAGGTACCCCTGCCCGTACGGGCCAGTCTTGACAGACTCTGGGGTTGGTGCGCCCATCTCACTCAAGAGGCCAGGGGCCAGCGCTGTCCGGAGACACTTCCGGGTCACGTGGCCAGCGTGACAAAGCTGCATCTGGTGAGCCAGAGCCGCACACAGAAACGCCGTTTACCTTCCCGCTGGTAAGCGGTCCCTATTTATCTACTTGCACCCGGAGGTGCTTTCGAACTGCTAGGTTGGCAGGCGCTGGGACCGAGCAGCGGGAGCGCATCCCGCCGCAGGGATTCGAACCGCCGACCTTTTGATCGGCAAGTCCTAGGCGCTGAGGCTTTAACCCACAGCGCCACCTGCGTCCCCAATGGGCCTTACTCCCACATAAACTGTGTTTAATGTTGCATTTTAAATCGTTGTGACCTTCCCTGGGACGGTGTGGCAAAAGGCGGGTAATAAATCAAATTAATAACAACAAACAAACATGCAACAACAAAATGAGGTAGGATTGCTGGATCTGCCCAATTTCTTTTCCAAACCCTGGCCCCTTTTGCTGGAAACAAATACCCACTGTTATTTCACAGACTAGAAAAGGAAGGCAGAGGGGTTGGGGAAAGAGGTGATTCATTACATTACAGAATTTCACTAACACAGACATAAGCTTCTCAACAGGCAGTCCCAAAGAAGCATTTAAAAAATGTCCACATACTGATCTCAGTAGGTGCATCATTATTTCCTGGAGCGACTGCTGATTTGCAGTGATGTAAGACAATGCAGGAAGCCCATGATACGAAAGTTAAGACAGCATGCATGCATCAATTGATTCAATACATGGAGTTTGCCGCTCATACCCAGGAACTAGCAAGTGGGTACAATTTATGCCAGGATGACCTACAGTTAATGTGCAGCAGCACACCTTGTTTCCTTTCCTTTATTCGGAATATAATAACTGACTAAGGAGGAAGTAAGCATGCAAAACTTCTATACAGGAAGTACATGACAGAATGCCAGGAATGTCTGTGTTGTTGTTTTTTGTAATGTGACAGTGACACCAAGTGGGGGAAAAGATGATGACACAGGGTGTGTTCCCATTTGTACTTGTATTCCCTAAGGAAAAATACAAAAGGAACTTCTATTACAGTGGTACCTCAGGTTAAGTACTTAATTCGTTCCAGAGGTCCGTTCTTAACCTGAAACTGTTCTTAACCTGAAGCACCACTTTAGCTAATGGGGCCTCCTGCTACCATTGCGCCACAGCAGCACGATTTCTGTTTTCATCCTGAAGCAAAGTTCTAAACCTGAGGTAATATTTCTGGGTTAGCGGAGTCTGTAACCTGAAGCGTATGTAACCCGAGGTACCACTGTAATAGGAAACAGCAGAGAATCCCTATTTCTTTTGAGAGTCGTCTACACAACTGATTGCATACTGATCCAACTACAGATTGTAGCAAAAAAAATGAAAAGTTAAAAAATATAGCACATTGCAATTCTAAGTTTACAGGTCTGCAAGTTTGTCTGTGGGCATAATCCACTGGGAATTTCTCCTGCATAAACTCATAATTCCCAGAGTTCCCTGTGAATGTATGATGGGAATGTGGGCAATTGAATATTTGTTATTGCTTCACTCCATTTATAATCTTACGCTTGCACCTGTTGACTAACAGCAGCAACAGTCATGAAATAACACAAAACCTGCCATGGGGGGGGGGCAGTTGCATGTGTCCCTGCACCTTTACATTCAAGCTCTTTGCCACTTCAGGACAAGGTAACTATCAAACAATTAAAACCTGCTTCCCCCTTCTTTTCTCCCAGCACAAAGGAATATCAGACGGCTCACATTTGCTCAAACCTGCTGTGTGTACTACACCTAATGAAGTGGCAGTAGGTATCACAGTATGTATATGAAATATAATATCACTGGCTATTTCCTGTTGTCCAGCCGAGCAGATTTAATTACTTCTCACCCTGGAAATCTAATGACGCTGCTTCTGGAATGCAAATGGGAACCAAACCTAGTTTGGGATGCTGACGCTGTACATCTGGCACCCTCCTCTTGGATGGCTAAATTCAAAATGTGCCTTTGAGACTTTAGAGAAACCTGTTGTTTTCATGCTTTCACCAAAATCACTTAATGTATGTCAATAAGTGCTTGTGTTTTAATTGAAGGGGGCTAGGCGATATATTATCCGAACTGGTTTGAAGTCCATATCATGATATTGGTTTCATATTTTTTGACTTGGCAATATATTGCGAATCATGATGTGTGTGTGCACGCTATGCAAAAATCGCAATGTGGGAAAAAACGTGAAGCCAGCCAATGCTTCTCTTGATTCCTGCGGCTCCTGTTAACTCTACCAGTTCAGTTCTCCCCTGCCTCCTTGCAGTGGGCAGCGAATCACAAGAGCAGGGACTGGCAAAAATCACGATATGGGAAAAAACTGAAGCCAGCCAATGTCTCTCTCCCCACCCTCAACACACACATTGATTTTCCCTTCCTTTGCTCTTCTCAGGAGCTCTTGGGGAAGCTGTGGCCTAGGATCTATGAGCAAGGCTGTTGCCTCCATTGTGCAGATTTGCAAAATTGGAGAACACACAAATAATTTTCAACTGAACACGTGGAATGTGGTGTAGGGCTGGGTTACTCGCTTGCATCGCTGGCAAGGCTAGTCTGCTTGCCTGGGGCTGCTTCACACAATGATGTTCAAAGGCTGCCACCTAAATTTCAGCTGGCAGACTTCCTTATTACGTGCTCCCCATTTAAAGTAAGGGTGGGAAACCTTTTTCCCTGCCAGTGGCCGGATTCTCTCAGGCAGTGATGTTTCAGGGGGTGCACACATGCCAGAGATGGGTGGGGCCAGAGGAGAAAATAGGGCAGGGCACCCCCCTCTCTCTGCTAACCTTTCCCCCTCCTCACCCCCCCATGGAATTAGGTCATGGGCCACAGGTTGCCCACCCCCGTGGCTATAAAGCTCAGGTACCTTCTGTAATACAAGCAGTGGAAGCTTTGTGGCACTCTTGAACTAGGCCGAAAGCCTTGCCTATAGTAGCATCCTTCAATCTTCTGCCTCCAGATGCTGTTGGACTAGTCCAGCAACATCTGGGGAGCCAAGGTCGAAGAACTCTGGCCACAGGGCAACTTTTGTCATTCCAGAGGTTGCTGGACTCCAACTCCCATCAGCCTGAGCAAACGCAACCAACAGTGAGGGATTGTGGGAGTTGTAGTCCAAAGCATCTTGTTGGGAGAAGGGTGAGTTAGCGTGTTAGACTAGGATTCAAGTGACCAGGCTTCGAAATTCCCAGTCACAGAGTGGCTTTTGTTAAGGGTGCGGAGTGTTGTTAGGAGACCCCTGGATTCTTTGGGGGAAGTTGCGGTAGTATGACGCTGCTTTAAAATGCAAGGCCTCACTCTGCCTCATGGTAGGGCTAGTCAGCGTCAGAGTTTACAGCACGTATGGGAAAACGTCAAGTCTTCATGAGTGTTTCTCTGCCTGTGTGGACTGTACGCCTGGTCTGATTCAGGAGAGAGAGAGAGAGAGAGAGAGAGAGAGAGAGAGAGAGAGATTGAGAGAGAAGAAACTAGCTTACTGTACAGAAGGTAGAACTCAAGTTCATTCCTCTACCCTCTTTTGCACCGCAGGAATGTGTCCCACCTCCTATTCTGGAAGGGAACGGCCTTCTTCACCCCTACTTTGCAGCAAAAGAAGACTTTAATGAGGGGTGTTTTGGGTCTGCTACGGCAGTGCCAAGCAGATGACAGGTCTGTGAGCACACAGAACCAGACATGACACTTCTGGGAGAGCAGCAAGTCATCTGGCAAAAGGAGTCCCTCCTGCGGGCCAATCATGACATGCTCAATCATTGACACCTTCTTTTCTTTTTTTAAAAAATGACCTTTGGCAGCCGTTGCAGTCTGTTCTCTTTGGTGGTGGTGCTATGAGTACAACCATCTTCCAGAAAGCAAAGAGGAGAGGAGTCAAGGAAAAAAACACAGAAAGGAGAGATCAAGGCAGCTGTGTGATGTTGCTGCAGCATTTAAATGCCTCCCATTGCAGCAGCAGCTGGAGACCTGCTCTTTCGGCAGTTTCTGTAGAGGCTGCCAAAACATTGTAAATGCTTCAAAGGGGCTGCAGCATGCTCAAGTGTTCACTGTCTCTACACACACACACACACACACACACACACACACACACACCTCTTTCTTTAAACACACACAAACAGAGAGAGAAGGAACAGGTGCCTTATACTGAGTTAGACCATTGGGCCATCTAGTTTAGTATTGTCTACACTGACTGGCAGGGACGCAGGTGGACGCATTGCTCCTAATGGGAGGGGGAAAGTCCTTTAATATTAGAAACCCTGATGGGTTTTGGCTGGGTGGTTAAGCTGTCCTTCTGATTTACTCCAGACTTAGGACTGCATGGTGAGAAGACGATCTAGGAACATAGGAAGCTGCCTTCTACTGAGCCAGACCACTGGTCCATCAAGCTCAGTATTGTCCACACTGGTTGGCAGGGACTCTCCAGGGCTTCAAGCAGGGGGCATTCTGGGAATCACACCTGAGACCTTTGGCATGCAAAGGAAGCAGACAGTCTTCCCATTGCGAGCTTCATCAAGGAAACGGTTCAAAGCCTGTTTGCCCATTTTAGATCATATTGGCTGCTGTCCTCAATGTACTTACTAGTGAGTAAACCCCATGGAACAAGTCTTAAAATTCAGGGTAGACGTTGATGGGATGACACTGTTCATTTCCGAAACAGATGGGGGGGGGGAGCGTAGAAATCAAATTAAGTTACAGTGGTACCTCAGGTTACATATGCTTCAGGTTACATACGCTTCAGGTTACAGACTCTGAAATCGTGCTCCGGCGGTGCGGCAGCAGCAGGAGGCCCCATTAGCTAAAGTGGTGCTTCAGGTTAAGAACAGTTTCAGGTTAAGTACGGACCTCCAGAACAAATTAAGTACTTAACCTGAGGTACCACTGTACCACTGTGCACATGAAATATGAATCACATGCTAACTGACGAAACTAAGGCAGTTCTCTCAGTTCACCAAACCTCTTTAGCTGACAGGGTTCCCCAAACTTGTTTTTGGACTACAACTCCCATCATCCTTAGCTAGCAGGACTAGTGGTCAGGGATGATGGGAACTGTAGTCCAAAAAAACAGTGGAGCCCCAAGTTTGGGAAACACTACTTGAACACATAAGAAGAGCCTGAGAGGTCAGGTCAGCGGGCCACCTAGTCCCAACATCCTGTTCTCACAGTGGCCAACCAAATGCCTATGGCAACCCTGCAAACAAGACCTGAGCACAGCAGTGCCCTACCAACTTGTTACTCCCAGCCAGCAGGCATTCCGAGGCATACTGTCTCCGACAGGGGAGGTAGACCATAGCCACTGTAGCTGGCAGACATCCCTTCTCCTCTGTGAATTTGTGCGATCCTCTTTTAATGCCATCCAAGTTGGAGGCTGTCACTGCTCTTCGGTGGAAACAAATTCCATAGTTTAACAATTAAGTGATTAGTGATCAAACATCGTCCCAACCTTCTAAAACTGAAGCGGGATATGGGGAAGGAGAAACCCCATCAGCTCCGGAGAGATGCTGGGCGTATCTCTCCAGGCAGGGCAGCTGCCGTGTCGGAAATTTCTGCAGAGCAAGACTGCTGTAAAATAGCCAGGCAACAGCAGCTGCTGTCAAGTTGGGGACTCGGTACTGGAGGAGAAATAATTCCACTCCTTTTCACCCAACCCCTTTTCCCTCCCCTTCAGTTGCCTAGCAGCCAGCCCGCCCGCCCCCCCCCAACACACATCATTTTCCCTCCCCTTAAATGGGTTGCATAATTCTACGATTCTATGAAAAGAAAAGGTAACAGTAAAGGATTCAGGCAGCTGGGTGGGGTCTGCTACCTTGAGTCGACCATCAGAACCGCCCAGACTGCAGACAGGAAGTTCATAAAAGTTCCTGCTGATTAAAGGCTGCGGGCCAAGGATTGCACCACAATTTCTTTTTTTAAAGCTGCTGGCAGGGGCAAAAAAAAATAAATCTGCTCCTCATTAAAATTAGCACGCACAACTGCGACACGGCAGAGCTCGTAAGGTTTGAACAGCTCCGTCCTCCCAAGACCAAGTGACTTGTCCTGCACGGCTCGGCTAAGGATTTTTCAGGGTGCAAAAGCGGGGCCTCCATCCAACAAGCGACTGAACGAGGCACAGACCAGGGAGTAACAAAGAAACACAATGCTGGGTTACTGGAAGCAGTCTTGCCGAGCCAATAATCTAAGCCTTCCGAAGTCACATCCGTGCCATGCATTTAAAGCACACAGCTTCCCCCAAAGCATCCTGGGTATTGTAGCTTGTTCAGTGCACTGGAAACTGTGGCTCTGGGAGGCATAAACAACAGTTCCCAGTGTTCTCTGGGGCAAGCCGTATGCTCCATAAACCATGGTTACAGCAACCAAAACTTGCCATTTTGGGGCCAGATGACTCCAAAGTTGTATTTTTCAATACAGTCGTGCCTTGGAACTCGAATGCCTTGCAAGACAAGCGTTTCAGCTCCTGAACACCGCAATTGTTCCGGTTTGTGAATGTTCTTTGGAACCCGAACGTCCGTTGCGACTTTTGCGGCTTCCAGTTGGAAGCCGTGCCTTGGTTCTCAAACGTTTTGGAAGTCAAACGGACTCCTGGAACAGATTCCGTTCGACTTCCAAGGTACGACTTTTTGGTTCCTGAAATTCATTCTGATTGTGCAGATAAAATATAACGGATAGACTTCTACAGGATGCGTTGCTAGCGTGTGAAAACAGTCAAGACCCAAGGATTCCCAGGCATGCACCTCCAGATGGTGGAGACGTCTGGCGCCATCCTGGTACACAGGCACCTCCACTTGGTCGCAAGTGGCCGGATGCCAGATACAAAATGCGCCTGGAGAATTTCAAACGCTGATATGAAGGGTACCCGGTCAGAGACTATGCTCCGCACCCTTTTTGCCATCTTGTGCATCATTTCATAAACAAAGAAGACGTTTATATCAAAATGTAAGAGAGACTCATTATAAACTGATCAGGGGCACTTATCTTCTCAACAACAACAAAAGACTGAGAAAGTTGCTCCATTGGGATAGCTGCCTACAGAAGAACCTAATGCCGCCAGCTTGCATTCATGTCAATGAATATAAAACGGAATCCACTTTAATATTTCATTTTGCTATTATTGGCCTTTGAATGGACACAGCTTTCCGATGAGGGAGATTTGACATAAACAGCTACATATATCTTGGGCTAGTTATTTTAAAAGCAAAAAAGATGGGGCTGTGCGGGGGAGGGGGGAGGGGATTTTGCAGCCCATGCTTTGATATGTCCTGATAGGGTCAGTGGCATCCTTGGTACATCTGACGGAGCGTTAATAACCCGCCAGAAGCGACATGCCAACTGGTGTCGCTGCACAAATAGAAACCATACCTCTGTTTGCTGCCAAGAAATTCGATACCGCCTTACTAAATACAGTATAAACAAATGTTACCCTGGAA
Organism: Podarcis gaigeae; assembly: GCF_964106915.1. Taxonomy (NCBI): domain Eukaryota; kingdom Metazoa; phylum Chordata; class Lepidosauria; order Squamata; family Lacertidae; genus Podarcis; species Podarcis gaigeae. The sequence continues at coordinate 76,826,751 of NC_139681.1, forward strand.
TAGCCAAAGGGGGTTAAGGCAGAAATCCCAAAGGCAAAAGGACACTGTAGGCAGGAGAATTCCAGTCCCACCCCCATTCTAGATCTTTTGCATCCCAGTCCCATGCATATTTACCCACAAATAAACCCTGTCGAGTTCATTAGGATGAGCTCCTAAGAAAATGAGCACAGAATAGCAACCTAAGCTGGTTTTTTTAAAAAGTGTAGACAGATCACCATGGGGAATTGGTGTGATGTGTTTGCAAGTTTGCTTAACTGCGTATGCTATGAGGGCAGGGAGCAATCTGGGTTTTCAATTTTTAAAAAAATGAATTGGAAAAAATTTCCAGAATGTTTTGCCTATGCCAATTAGGATAATTTGGCTTGGCCCTCCAGATGTTTCTGAACTGCAACTGCAATCATCGTTAGGCATTGGACATGCTGGCAGGTTGCTGGAAGATGTAATTATTTACCCTTGCCCTAGAGAGCGAACTAAATTCTTATGTTTATTATTTTGCTTGTATTTAGTAAGCGAAGCTAAAAACTTTGAAACTGCCGAGCTTATCTAATACTGTGTATTTACAGTTGGCATCCGTTCATTCTTAGAAATGGACCTGCGCAACTGCAGGAAAATAAAGCACTGAAAAACATAGGTAGAAAACTTTCACCCACTGCCGAAATTGCCTTCATAAAACTGGACTATATTTAATTCCTACCCACATTGCTCCTTGGAGTAAGTGGTGAATTGTGTTATCTAGGGAAACTGATTAATATTTGGGGCAAAACACAGTATCTTCTAAAGGGAGATACTCCCCAGTTTGTGAAAAGCATTCTTTGCAATGGTTCAGAATGCTTTCTTCCTTTGATTGTGTATTTTGTGTTTTTATGTTGTGATTTTATCTTGTGAACCACCCTGAGACCTATGGGTATAGGGCTATATACAAGTTTAGTTAATAATAATAATAATAATAATAATAATAATAATAATAATAATTCCTTAAAGCCTTGTAAAGGAAGCACCAGTGAGGCATTATAAAAGCCAAATCTTACATCATAAGTGAAGTCCAAAATTGTGCAACACGTACATGATGAAGAAAGTCTCCAGGCAGTGTATAATTGCTAACGACATTAAGTCTAAGGTATCTGTAAATGTAAAATGACATCAGTTCCACAGCTGGCCGCAAACTGCTGAAACAGACTTAAGAACTAGCCCTTGGGAGTATTTGTAGCCTTTGTCACTGGGAGGCTGTCCATATGATGGTCATGTGGGCACTAGCCACCAATAGGTGCAAAGCACATGGGAATATTAGTGCCCCATATACATCCTGCCCCCTCCCTTCCTCTGAGTCTGTTCATACGCCATTTGGAGAAGCTAGGAACCCAAGCCAGGACACTCCATGGTTATTTGAACGCAAGTGTTCACCCAACTCTGCAGAATTCAGACCTCTTTAATCTTCCGAAGATCCAACAGCACTAACAGGGTGTGCCTAAAAACATAGCAATACCTGACGCATGAGTTCTTCCTGGCGCATGCGAATCCTCTCTCGTTCCATCTGGATCCTCTGAAGCCTCAGCTTCTGTTGCTGCTGCTGCTGAGAAGTCAAGGCATTCGGCATGTTCAATAAGGCGGCTTGAGGGTTTGGGGTAGGGTGGTTTTGCTGGGATATAGTTGTACTGGGTGTCATTTGCGGCTGGTGCTGGTGATTCATTACTAAGGAGAAAACACAGTTTAGAAAATTATTTGTATACTATTATTATTATTATTATTATTATTATTATTACCTGCCCTTCAACAGAATATTAATTACAGCTTTAAAAACCATCCAAAATTAATTACAGGCCAAGGCCAAGGCAAAGAGGTATGTCCTCAGCATATACCTCCCTTCTAATCTAGGCTTTTAAACACCAGTGTTAACACTTTGAATTTGGCCCAGAAACACGCTGGAAAGCAATGAGCTGTTTTAAAATCTGCAGCTTTGGAACGACACTGACAGGTCCTTACTACTGTATGAGTGACACTTCCCCATGCATTGTTCTGAACATAGGAACAGAAGAATGGTCTCCTGGATCAGGCCAATAGCCCATCTAGCCCAGCATCCTGTTCTCACCCCGATCCCAGTGGGATGGCGAGCAGAACCCGACCTCAAGAGCAGTTATCCTCCTGTGGTTTCCAGAAACTGATGTTCGGAAGCATCGCCGTATCTGACAGGGGAGGCTGAGCATAACCATCGTGGCAAGTAGCTATTGATAGCCTTATGCTCCATGAATTTGTCCTTTAAAGCCCTCCAAGTTGCTGAGACCATCGCTGCCTCCTGTGGGAGCGAGTTTCATGGTTTAACTTGGTGGATCAGTGCCAATAGATTTGCCCCAAGCTATCCCTTTGGATTCATAACTGAACTGCAACTTCAAGCCATGTTGAAAGCCAATGCTTTGTGAAAGCCGTATTAAAAGTCACTGACAAGTTTTCAGCGGGGTGTTACAATCATCACAAACTTAAGTGACTCGGTCTTTTAATTGAAAGTCCCCCAAAGTGGTTAATTAAATCTGATGAACAATGTCCAGGTCAAAAATCCACAATGTCCAAGAACTCCTAATTTAATAGTTTAATAAAAAATTGAACATATTTTGCTCTCAGAGCTCAGGAATGCCCCTCTTTCTGAGGTCCTCCATGCTCCCCTTTCATGCTCAGCTGCCTCTTAGATCCAACTGCGATGTAAGAACAACAATCTTGTAGGTAGGGATGTGTGTCTTCAGCAAAATGCAATCGTAGAATTTCAGAGTTGGAAGGGATCTTGAGGACCATCTAAGTCCAATCCCCTGCAATGCAGGAATATGCAGCTGTCCCATACAGGGACTGAACTTGCAACCTTGGTGTTATCAGCACCACGCTCTAGCTAACTGAGCAATCCAGACAACTGAGTTTGTAGACACCTGGCTGATGGGCTTGCTTGGTGGGTGGTAGTGGTAAGCAGAACAGGCAGAAAGAACAGAGGACAGATTGCAAGAGTTAGGAGGTTCAAGGAGAACAAGCAGAGAATGGAAACATAGGCGTCCATACCAGCAGGCGACAGGTAAACTAAGTGTGTTGGAGAAAGCTAGACACCTTTTCAATGCTTCTGTTTAATCTCTCTTACAGTTGACATATCAAAGCGGGTAAAACAATAATGAACGCGGAGTGAGGAAGTGACTCGGAATCTATAGGGCTTTCACAAATAACAAAGGAAGAAAAGGAAGCAAAGCAAAAGAAAGGAAAATCAACACAAGCTCTGTGGCTGATTCTTGCCAACTTTCCCCCAAGAAACTTGTCTATACCATCTGAACAAAGAGCACCTTCCCTTCCAAATAGCCTCTACAAGGTTTACTTTGGGTTGCAGTCGGTGAAAATCTGCCCATCTGCGATTACAGCATGCAAACTGCATGAATAGCAGAATAGTGTGTTTGACAAACTGCTGGTATGCCATACCAATTCCTTTTCAGTAATGTCAGCAATTCCTTAGGTATCCTACTATTCCCCACCCACTCGTGTTAAAAGGTAAGTTTAGGCTGGTCAATTTCCAGAGCCATCAGAGACATCAGTTATAACAGCTGCAGATCCCTCTCTATGTGCCTACTGTGAAAGATTCGGCGTGGTTTTAAAATTTAGCTTAAAGTGTGGGATATTTGGCTGGTTTCAGTAACAGAACTGTGGGACACAAGAGCGATCTAAAGTCACCCAGTGCAATTCAGTTTCTTAAGCTAAGCCGCAACCCAGATAGACCATCTGATATGAGCCACCCTGATCGCCTTCAGAGGACAGATGAAATGCAAATATTACCCCTCAAAAGCAACCATTCGTGAGTTATCTTACCACTGGGTTTCCTATTTTTGCAGCAGCTCAGACATTGCCCCAGGAGCAATTGGCTGAAGCAGTGCTGCTAATAATGAACAGAGTGTTCCCTCTGATAATCATTCCACCTGGAAGGAGCAGAGAGCAGTTGAGGCCTTCATGCAGTGAGAACAGCCTTCTCTTTTTTTAAAAAAGGGCCACATTTCCACACAACCCACAGATGTGTGCCTTATTATGAAATGGCCCAGATACACTCTGTGTGATACCATATGTGTACTGCAGGGATATCCAACATGGTGCTCTCCAGATGTTGAACTACAACTCCCATGAGCCACAGCCGGCACGGCAAATTGTTAATAGATGATGGAGGGCATCTCGCTGGCTGGCTACCAATGTCCTCCCCTTGCCTTTCTGCAGGCTACGAGGTGGAAATCGTCCTCAGGGCAGAACCCACCATTCATACTGTGAGAAGAGGGCTGCCTTTTCTACGTCTGGAGCATTCAGCAAATCTGCCTATTTTTTTGCCCTTGTTTCTTGCTGGCTATGAAGCAGCTTTAAACCCAACTTGAGACTTACAGGGGCTCAAAAGGCCCATGAGTTTCAAGTATATTTTAAGAACGTAAGGAGATCCTGCAGGATCAGGCCAGTCACAGTGGCCCATCGTGTCCAGCATCCTGTTCTCACAGTGGCTAACCAGGTGCCAGTTGGAAACCAGCAATCAGGACCCAAGCACAAGAGCACCTTCCTTCTTGTGACTTCCAGCAACTGGTTTTCAGAAGCATTAAGTGCCTCTGACCTTCCTGGCCCCCTGACTCATGAGCAAGGAAAAGAAACAGGGAAGTGATCTCATTTGGCACCAGCTGGAAAGCGACCTCACTTGGGCCACTTCCAGATAAGCTATTTATTTAGCATTCGTTCTGACTTGCTTACACAAAGCTTGTGGGGAAGTCAGACAACATTGGCTATTTATCAGGCATTCGTTCCCATTGATTCGCAGGAAGAGTTGCACAATGTACGGACCCTTTGCAGTGTGTTTTCTCATCACCTTCCTTATTGCAAAAAGTCCAGCTTTAGGATTCAAATCCTACTTGGACAATGGAGGAGTGGAGGAAGGAAAAGTAAGATAAACCTGAGCATTCAAAGGCATTCAGCGCCATCAGTAAGGGCACGCAAATGAGATCACAAGGCCACAACCACCTTCACACGAGACAACCTTGACCTCTCTAAGTCCCAGGATTAACGTGTGATTTGTGACCATCCGTGTTTTCGTTTTGCACTGTAAACTGAAGCAAGATGATTTTTCTTCAGTCCACTGGGAAACTCAGCTACACTTACTTTCCAACTAGGCCTCACACAGGCCCTTGCTATATTCTTCGTAAGTTTCATGTACAAATTTACCACAGAGCAGGGTTAACAACTATTAGCAAGAATGCTCCTTTGGCAGCGGAGAGGGGCGATTTATTTGCTGGATATACGCAAAGCGGAGGCTACAGGCGGAGGAGACACCCATCAGCACAGGTGTAAAACGTCAATGACGCATTTGTTAAAATGGCTGGCGCAGTTTTTATTCTTTTGGCCTCGGCAGAGTCTAAGTACAGTTGTGGGTTAGCCCCCATAGAAAAGGTACTCCACCCCACCCCCAGAATAGTTCATTACGAACTGGCCAGCGTCAAGTGTCCTGCAGAGCTGTCTGATGAAAAACACATGTCTGCAGAAGCAAAACCCAGCCACATTACACTTTTGACTTAGTCACGACATTGTGAAGGGGGGGGGGGGGGGAGAGTGTCTCTCTCTCTCTCTCTTTCTCTGCTCTTGCCAACAAAGAACTGCCTGTTTCGTTTACTTCCCAGAAACAGCATTAGCCTTCCAACAAGGTCAGCAAAAATACTGCTTTTCAGTTTGGAGCATGCCATGGTCCAAAAATCTGTAAAGTATTAAATAAAAACACACTGCACTGTCCTACGTGCACAGAGAACCTTCTCCTCGGGAGTTCTGGGTGGAGAATAATAACCATGAAGAAAACTCCCGTCCATTAGGAGCAGATACCTAGAGAGGTGTAGCGCAGCAAACACCATCCATTTCCTATCCTCAGTGGTTGGTTGTTAAAATGATGCCGGTGCAATGCCACTCATTTGGATTAATTGCAAAACAGTTTTAACCAGGTGGTTTTTAGAGACTGCGGCCATATTACCTTTCTCGGGTGGTCAGCAGGCCACATCAAGAACTGGATGGATCCGATCAGTGTGCAAGTGTGCACCTTGGAGTTGCCCTTCTGCAGTACACCTGCTTCCTGCATATAGGAAACTGTGGTCTGACAGCAAAATCCTACACGTTTACTTAGATCTAACTTCCAGGGTGTTCAATCGGGCTAATAACAAGCATAGCTTTTTAAGGATTGTGGTCTTCATTGCACAGGTGGAGCTGTGGGATGTGTGAGGGGGGTAGAGACTAAGACACTGGCATGCAGTTTTATGAATGGTATTTTTGCACTCTCTGGATTGGACCTCGCGAACCCTATATAAGAGTCTGCATTGTGAGACAAGGTGACCTAGATTCTGTGCCAAACAAAGCTAAGTTTTGGAGCATGCGCATCTTTTGGAAATCTAAATAATTCTGCTCATACTGCACAACTTATTTTGTTTCCACAAGCCATGGTGAAGGTGGAGACATAGAGGGTGTTGGAGCCCCACTCACAGAAAAAAACCAACACCACTCAGTCCATTTCTCACCCTGGCTTCTAAATTTTCACCAGGCATTGACCACATGCTGTCATGCCTCTCTTTTCAGACTTATGAATCAACAGCCTGCTTTTAGCATGTATTTCTAAAACCAAGGTGCTCAGGATGCTAAATGTCTCCCCAAAGAGCTTGAGGTCCAGCTGCAGAGTCACAGAATGCACATAGCCCTTCTAAGAGAAAACATGATTTTCCACATCAAGATACATGCAGCATACATAGCTTCAAATGACTCAAGTAAATGAGCCAAGCGGGAAGATGGAAGCAGGAATTCCCTTCCATACCTGAATGTGGCAGACACTAGAAATTACTACCCAAAATTACTCTAGACCTTACTTTGCCAAATTAGTGCCACCCAAAAACCTGTTCCCCACAGAAGTGGTGTAATGTTCAATTCCTCCTTCCAACAGAGGCTGGTAGAAGTTTAGGGGTTTTTTTGAAGAATCCACTGGTAAATTTCTGGAAGATTTGAAGAAGATCAGTAAAAAGTTTCCTACTCCCAATTATTTAACACACAAAATTGAAAGGAGGGGAGGATTATCTGTCATGGCCTTCTGCCAATCATTTACCTGTCAGCTTCTATGGCCCTCACCTGCAAAACATGCATATTAATATTGCTTTTGGCCAGGTCTGTGTGGTGCTCTGATGGTTGGTTTTAAGATTTGTGTTTTAAGTTGTGTTGTGTTGTGTTGAGTTTTCAGGTGCAGATCTGTATTTATAGATTTTGTATTTGTATGGCTCACTGAAGTGGGGTAGATAATTGACTCTGTCCCCCGGGAGACCTTTTCTCGCCTGGTTCGTTGTTGGTGAATTTCAGAATTTCTAGTAATCAAGAAGGAAGTTCCCACAAGTCTAAAGTCTGTCCATCTCTGTTTTAACCTTCTAATTGTGTACACATTTGCACACCAGTTCTGGCCTGTCTCTGGTGACAGTTCTGACATGGATAGGCTTCATGTAATTGCTTGATGCTTACAGTATGGTGCACTCAAATTTATGCAATTTGTTCTGCGCTCAAGGTGTCTCCACCCTGAGATGGGGTTAGGTCAAGAGAAAAGATGACTGGTCCAAGATAACTGAGTGGGGATTTGAACTCAGGCCTTTTTCTCTCGGGCTGTCTCTACCCACTAAACATCACACATATATTGCCGCTTACATCTGGAGGATCACATTTGAGAAAGTAGGTATGTCTAAAGCCAACCCTCTGATTGTGAAGCAAAATCTTTTCAGCCTGGTTTTCCATCAACTGAGTGAAAGGAAACACATTTCCACTGTAGAAATGATGTATATTAAGCTGGAAAAAATGTTGAAAATAATATTTGTTTTAAAAAAAAACAACCCAGAAGCTTTTTTCTTAGGAATAATAGGTTTGGAGATACCCAAAGAACAAAGGAAATTATTTATGGAACAAAGAAACAGTTCCAACTAAGGAAGACTGGCAACAAAAACTGATGGTATATGCAGAAATGGCATATGCAGAAGATTAAGAAACCAAGAAGAGAGATGTTTTAATATAGAATGGGGAATATTTATTGATTATCTGGAGAATTACTGTAAACAACTGAAATCACTAGCAGGACTGATATAAAAATGTGCAGTGAGAATAACTTAAAGAGAACATAAAGGATGATTAGTGGATAAGATATGAACTGAATATGCAGTGGGGAAAGATGTAACAAAATTAACCACAGAAAGGGGGGTCATTGATGACTGGATATTTCAATTGGGTCTGCTAACTCAGATGTGGGATTATATCGTAAAATGTGAAAATGAAAAATAAAACATTTTTGAAAAGGAAAAGCCTTTCTACAAAATGGGGCAGAAGTTGATTCAGGTGCCTCAGTAATTATACATCCATCACCTGAAAACTCTATTATTCATCACAATCCCCATCTGGCACCTGCCAGTTCATTTCAGGATCTGCAGTGATCAAACACAGATTGAAACTGGAAGAGCTTTCACAGCGCAGGTGAAGCTACGATAGAGCTGAGGCTGGGGCGTGCTCTCTCAAAATCTCAGGTCTGTTGTAGCGAACACCAGCTTTGGCAAAGGTAAGTTCATTCTCCTTATTTCTGGAAGTTCCACATGACTAATGTACCCAGATCTGAACAATCGCCACCTCTGAAGGTCACATCCCATATTATCACGGCAGGATATGGAAAGTGTGGTTCACCCACTCATTGTTGTTAACAGAGGTTTGCACTATGCTTTTATCTGTATGATTTCCTGGTGACTTGAAGAAAGAGAAAAATATAAGTCAGAATGGGTGGAAAGTATTGATGGAGCCAAGCCTGAGAAAGCCTGCCCTATCTCTTCCACTCGAGGTGGGCACTTTCAAGGCAGTTTGGAGGGGCAGAAGCAGAGGCTTGTGTTTTCCTTGCCTCTCCTTTTCCCCCACCCGCTGTGAAAAATACAGCATAGGCAATTGTAAAGTGTGCCTATGTGAAGCAATGATTCTTCAACATCAACTTCGCTGGACTGGTCATGTTGTGCGGATGCCTGATGATCGTCTTCCAAAGCAACTACTCTACTTAAAAATGGAAAGCGTAATGCTGGAGGTCAACAAAAGAGGTTTAAAGACTATCTCAAGGCAAATCTTTAAAAATGTAGTATAAACACTGACAACTGGGAAACACTGGCCTGTGAGCGCTCCAGTTGGAGAACAGTCTTTACCAAAGGTGTCATGGGCTTTGAAGACACTCAAACTCAGGATGCTAAGAGGAAGGCAAGCTTGGCAAATCCACACCGTGATCAACTCCCGCCCGAAAACCAATGTCCCCACTGTGGAAGGACGTGTGGATCCAGAATTGGCCTCCACAGTCACTTACGGACTCATTGTTAAAACCATGTTTATGGAAGACAATCTTACTCGGCTATGAGTGATCGCCAAAGAAAAAGAAGAAGATCTATATCACATCATACATGCACACACACACAAATATATAGCACATATATCTTGCACATGTGCACATGTACACACACACAGCCTAATGTGAGCATGTTGTCTTCCAGAGAGGAAATGGCAGGAGTGGTGTTCTTCCTCCACTTCTCCTCCTGCTGCGCTGCTGCAAACCTGGTAATGGAGAGGTTTCCATTTGTCTGCATTCATAAGAATGCTTTTTTTGCAAATTCAGTTCTTATTTATCAGCCAAGAATCGAGCACATCAAATCGTAATCCTAGCTGGGGGGGAAACCTCATACATGAATAGCAGTGTGGGTGGCCACTTGAAATGCAGCTGCATGAAGGCAGATCTATGTCATGATTGCATTTATGTGTGAAGCAGCTCCATGTGCGCCGATTCTCATTAAGATAATGCAAGCCATTTTTAATGCAGTTTGCGCTAGCATGACGCAGTTGCTTGAAAACACTGCTGCAGGGAGCTGTCACAGAGGGTGCCCACATACCTGTGTGTGTGTGGTTATGTGTATATAGGGTTGCCATATTTCAAAAAGTGACACAAAATCTCAAATAATAATAATAATGAGTTTTTTAGCTTTTTTAAAAAAAACGAAATTCACCCAAGTCTACACTTTCTACATGGGCTGCCATACGTCCAGATTTTCCCGGCCATTTCAGCAATTTCCACCCGGACACTGTTTACAAGGGCCAAATACCGGCTATGTCTGGGAAACTCGGAACATATGCCAATCCTAGGGTATATCTATCTATCTCCATTCACAAACAGTTTGGGCTGTATCCACAGAGTTGTGTCCTTCATGCAAGGACTTCAGCTTGCTCAATGGAACCTCCTTTCTCTCTTCTTCCTCCACATACCCCAGATCTGTTCTGGGAGTTCACCCAACACTCTGGAGAAGATTTTGCAGGGAAGTACCATAGTGCTGGGACGCGGGTGGCGCTGTGGGTTAATCCACAGAGCCTAGAAATTGCCGATCAGAAGGTCGGTGGTTCAAATCCCCGTGACGGGGTGAGCTTCTGTTGCTTGGTCCCAGCTCCTGCCAACCTAGCAGTTCGAAAGCACATCAAAGTGCAAGTAGATAAATAGGTACCGCTCCGGCGGGAAGGTAAACAGCATTTCCGTGCACTGCTCTGGTTCGGCAGAAGCGGCTTAGTCATGCTGGCCACATGACTCGGAAGCTGTACGCCGGCTCCCTCGGCCAATAAAGCGAGATGAGCGCCGCAACCTCAGAGTTGGTCACAACTGGACCTAATAGTCAGGGGACCCTTTACCTTTACCATTACCATAGTGCTAGAAGATGTCCTTGCATGAATAGAACGACTTTATTGGTTACCACCCTTATTGTGTGTGTATGCAATCTGCCAACAGAGGGGAACACTTCATGCAACTGATACAGTGGGCTCTAGTCCATGGAAACTTATGCCGCTAGTCCTGAAGATACTATAAGACTTTTCTTTTTAAAGGGGAGCCTACCAACCAGAGCTCTCTCCAAGTGGCTGCACTTCAAAGAGCCACTCTGCTGTCATCTGCACATGAGAACCAGGCCAAAAATCCTACTCTGCAGTGCCAAGAAGGCTGACAGAGAAAGAGTGGCCGATACATTAGTTCAACACTGCCGGCGGAAGCCAAAGGATAAAATACTTTGGATATAGAAAGCTGTCCCAGAGAACCGGTGTGGCATGGTTCTCGACTCAACGGCAACTCATTGGGCCTTTTGTCCTTTGACACTTCTACCCCTTGCATCCAGCTCAAACACCAGACCAGCTTTTCTACTTGCCGCCCATCAATCACGTCACAACAGCAATTGCAGAGGCCTACAGCCTGTCTGGCAAGCCAACGGTGCAGACTGCCAAGTAGGAAGGTCAGATCAGAATTCCTTTTCGGTTGGAAAGGATAGAAAGGGGGAGGGAGCACTTTCTTCTTATTTTCTTGCGGAATTGCCAACTGGAAGGAAAGGCAAAGTAGCATTAGGGGGAACATTTTGGTGTCAGCAAGGCCTCTAGGAAAAGAAACCAGGAGGTACACAGGCCATAGCTCAGCAGCAGAGAATCTGCTCTGCATTCCAAAGGTCTGCTTGGAGGATACAGTGTAAAGGTAAAGGTAAAAGACCCCTGGACAGTTAAGTCCAGTCAAAGGCGGTGCTCATCTCGCTTTTCAGGCCGAGGGAGCCAGCGATTGTCCACAGAAAGCTTTCCGGGTCATGACTAAACTGCTACTGGCCATTTACCTTCCTGTCACAGTGGTACCTATTTATCTACTTGCACTGATGTGCTTTCGAACTGCTAGGTTGGCAGAAGCTGGGACAGAGCAATGGGAGCTTACCACCATTGTGCAGATTTAAACCGCCAACCTTCTGATAAGCAAGCTCAAGAGGCTCAGTGGTTTAGACCACAGCGCCACCTGCGTCCCAGAGGATACAGAGGTGCATGTGGGTAGAAACTAGCTTATTGCACAAAGTTAACATTTAAACTATTGGTTCCACCCACTTTAACCACTGGCGCCATCCACCATTGGCACATGGCCCTTGGAAGGCTCTGTCATGGATTGGCTGGAGGCAGAGGAGCAGTGGGGGGGGGGCAGCCAGGGGAACCCCCAGGGGAAGAAGGCTCAGAGCCAGGGGATTGTTGGTGGGATGACAATGAATGGTCAGAGGGAGAGGAGTTAGCAGACTGGGAGGAGAAGGTGTCAGAAGCTGAAGGCACAAGAGGGTTTGGTGAGCAGGAAGAGGCTGTGACAGAGAGCAGTCCAGAATCAGAGGCAGAAGTGGAAGCTGGAGAGAAGGGAGATGGAGGGCAAGAGACACGGATGTGGCAGGCTGAAGGAGCCAAGGAGTCTCACTCGCCTACTGCAACCAGCTCCCCTCCCACCAGGTCTCCTAGAACATCCAGAGAAATGAAAAGAGCAGGACAGAGATGGGTTGTGTGCAAACACAGTTTGCGACTATTTGGGAAAGGCCCTGGGGAGGAGGAGCCGAGGAGAGAGTGGTGGGAAGGTGGGGACTTTCAGCGCTTGCAACTGTTTCATTGGGGCAAGACCTACTGGAAAGAGTTGCTGGGACCACCAGGCCTGCGCTGTTGTGTTTCTCTGCATAAGGTGTTATTGTGGACTTGTCAAGTTTGTTCTCAAAGGAACAGACCATTCCATAGTGGAACCATGGAATTCGCTCCCTTAGGAAATAGTGAGTGCCACCATCTTGGATGGTTTTAAAAGAGATTGAGACAAATTCAAGGAGGGTAAGCATCAATGGCTACCAGCCAGTGTTCTCCCTTCGCAGTCAGAGGTAGTATGCCTCAGGCTTCCCATAGCCCTTTGCCTGGCGACTGCGATAACAGGATGCTGGACAAGATGGACCACTGACCTGATCTGGCAACCTCTTCTGGTGTTCTTATACCATTTTTCTCTTTAAGAAGGAATACTTTCACCACACAGGTGGTTTTTTCTTGTAGTCTGGGAAACTGTTCTTTGCATATAACCATATTAGGAGAAGGAATCAATCTAGACCCAATGTAAGACAGTGTCAGTATCAATATGGATTGTAAATTGAATGCACGCAGTTAAGAAGATGGTCCTGCCATAAGCACTAGATGTCAATACATCATCATCAGACCTCACCTGGAGTACTGTGTCCAGTTCTGGGCACCACAGTTCAAGAAGGACACTGACAAACTGGAACGTGTCCAGAGGAGGGCAACCAAAATGGTCAAAGTCCTGGAAATGATGCCCTATGAGGAACGGCTAAGGGAGCTGGGCATGTTTAGCCTGGAGAAGAGGAGGTTAAGGGGTGATATGATAGCCATGTTCAAATATATAAAAGGATGTCACATAGAGGAGGGAGAAAGGTTGTTTTCTGCTGCTCCAGAGAAGCGGACACGGAGCAATGGATCCAAACTACAAGAAAGAAGATTCCACCTAAACATTAGGAAGAACTTCCTGACAGTAAGAGCTGTTCGACAGTGGAATTTGCTGCCAAGAAGTGTGGTGGAGTCTCCTTCTTTGGAGGTCTTTAAGCAGAGGCTTGACAACCATATGTCAGGAGTGCTCTGGTGGTGTTTCCTGCTTGGCAGGGGGATGGACTCGATGGCCCTTGTGGTCTCTTCCAACTCTATGATTCTATGAAGAAATACAAGAGATAAACACACCGGCAGAGATCTCAGAAATATTGAGCTGGGAATATGAGATCTTTAGCTCATAAATTTACGGCATGAGTCAGAGACTAGAAACAAGGGGAGAAGCAAAACCAGGCAAAACAACTGTTAATTTCAATCACATTTTACCTAAAGACTTATCTACAGTGTTACTACCGTTTAGTTGCTTTATTGTTGATAGATCCTCCACAGGTACTTTTGTGTGCTTCCCTGCAAACATAGATGCAGGGGAGATATAAAGCAAAAGCAACACGCCATACAGGAAGAGCCAAACTTTCCATCTCATCATCGGAAGCAGTGCAAGATAAACACACACAGACACACGTGTTTGTAATTGGAAGTGCAGGCCAGGACACAGACCTGGAAAAAAACTAGGCCCCCACCTTGTTCATGGCACAACTTCAAAAGAATTTTTTAATTCCTCTGGTGCTGAATAACACGAGGGCAACAGACAGAGGTGTAGCCTGCTTTCACTAAAAGGTTTTGAACCAGCTATTGCCAGAAGGGTGGTTTTGACTTCTTATCCAGTTTCCATTCTGCTTGTGTTGTCTGGTGGGATGTTGGCACAAGAGAACTGGCTTCGGGGCTCAAGCAGCGTTCCAAAAAATCTGCTTGCTTAAATACCTGACATGAACTCAACAAAACAGATTTTGCAGCATTGGGATACGACCGGGGGGAAATGGGTCTTACTGCCACTGAACTGCAAACACCAGTGATCTGAAAACCAGAATTTGCAAATTGGGAGACAAAACGTAATTCAGCAGTAGAGCACAGGCTCTGCATACACAAAGTCCCAGGCTCAATACTGGCATCTCCTGCTAGAGCTGGGAGTGTCCCTATTTGTAGAGCCACCACCACTGAGAGTAGACGAATGGACCAATGGTCTGATTCAGTATAAGGCAGTTTTCAATGTCTGGGAATGTATGCTGTGGTCCCCCACCTCCAGCATGAATCTCCTCTTCCCTTGTCAGCTTTATCTCTAGCTTAGTAGTCACATCCATGTAGGTATTAACCATGGTTAATGCTAATCAGGTTTCCTCTTAACTAGGTTTTAAAAATCCAGTTCAGATCCTGATTTTACATAGAATTACGATTCCCGAAAGAAAAGTGTGCAGTGCAATTATATGCATATCTACTCAAAGAAGCTCCAACTGAATTCAACTGGACTAACTCTGGGTAAATATGAATGGGGTTGTAACTGCTATGATTAATAAAGAGAAAGTCACTTCTTTTTTCAAATAGCACGCTCATGTGATGAAATACCGTTGCACTCAGAAATTTCTTTTGGGCTTCCCACAGGCATTTGGTTGACCACTGGGAGATCATGATGCTGAACTAGATGGGCCATTGGCTAATCCAGTAGGATCTTCTCACATTCTCAATGACTACATTGGCCCAGGCTGCAATACAACAGGCAAACCATTCAGGAAGCATTCTCCATCAGGCTTTCTGTGTACTTGGAATCGCAGTTCGTAATTGCATTGTCTAACCTGAGTATGCATGGGACTATACAGGCAACCAACCAACCAACCAACCAACCAGAGCCCTATATGAATTACAGCCTAGTCTCCCCCAATCTCATTTGCTCAGGTGCTGTATTAATATTCACTAATTCAAAATAACAACTTTGCATTTGTCTAAAAACTTGAATACATCCTCATCTGCTTAGTTTGGTTAGCTTTGGCTCACATAATCTGAAGCATATTGCGATTTCTGTCATAATCTCTTAATGCTTCCTTCTGTATTAGTTATTTATTAAAACAATCTCTGTACTGCTTTTCATGTAAACATCATAAGGCAGTGTACAAAAAAAGAGTACGTTAAAACTTAAAGAATAAACACAATAGCAGCCAACATTAGGCCCAAATACCTGGCCACACCTAGGTTACAGCTCATGGTTTGTCTGGAGAGAGGTAAACCATAAGCCTTAATTCAGATGATATACTGTGCCAAACCATGGCTTCACTCAGCATAGCACAGCAAGAAAACCACTAAAGAAAAGAAAAACAGCTGCAATCTTCTTTCCACCAGTCTGTATATTTGCTAATTCATACTAAACCATGGTCTGGCTTAGGGTTACATATGAGCAGGAGAATTATTACAGTCAACTGGCCTATGAAAAATTCATTTTTAGCAGACACCACAGTACCATCAGTCTAATTCAAATGGGAGGTGATTCTAAAGATTCACTTTGCAAAGAAGTATGCAAGTATCTTAAGTAAGTACATACACCAATCTGGTGAGGGAGGCCGAGAGGTGCATCTGAGGGGTGAGGGTCTGTCAATTATGGGCTTTCTCTTCCACTGGGGTCTTACCATTTTTACTATGTATTATTAGGCCAATTCAAACCTCTGTATAGGCAGCTATGTCATGATTGGTGTGAAGCAATAAGAGTGTTAATTTCAGTTTTTAACAACGTATTACTCACTCTAATCCTTAGGATACTGCAGGAAGCAAGCTCACTATTACCATTTGGTATGACTCACTTAATTGTCCCCTAGCCTTCGGGGGTTTACTCAGGTTTATTCTTTATATTTGATTCTCATGATACAATTGCCACTGTCCAGTGACTCAGAGAGCAATCCCACACTCCCCCTTTATGCTCCAGATAAAAGTTGCTGAGATAGTTGCCAAGAGAAAGCAAACAGAAAGGAAGATTGTCGTAGCACAAATAACACTCATTTGGTTTGGCGTTGCAAATCCAAACACAGATCCACAAAGTGAACTTGAAGAACTCCCAAGTTATCTGTGTATGGTTATGCATACCATCAACTCACAAGTTAATGTGGTTTCTCTATCAAAGTAAAACATAGCACAAACTAAGACCCTCCAATTGTCCATATTTTCCAGGGACATCTCTGATTTACAGAAGCCAGAGTGGTTTCTGATTTGATCCCAGAATGTCCCACTTTCCCTTAAAGATAAAGGGACCCCTGACCATTAGGTCCAGTCGTGACCGACTCTGGGGTTGCGGCGCTCATCTTGCTTTATTGGCCGAGGGAGCCAGCATACAGCTTCCGGGTCATGTGGCCAGCATGACTAAGCCACTTCTGGAGAACCAGAGCAGCGCATGGAAATGCCGTTTACCTTCCCGCCGGAGCAGTACCTATTTATCTACTTGCACTTTGACGTGCTTTCAAACTGCTAGGTTGGCAGGAGCAGGGACCGAGCAACGGGAGCTCACCCCGTTGCGGGGATTCGAACCGCCGACCTTCTGATTGGCAAGTCCTAGGCTCTGTGGATTAACCCACAGCGTCACCCGTGGACATCCCTATTTTCATTGAAGAAATGTTGGAGGGTTTGGAGTTATCTGACCCCTGAGCCATCTGAGCAGCCCTGTATAGGAAAGTTTTTTTAATGTTTATGTTTTATTATTATTTTTTTATATGTTGGAACCTGCCCATAATGGCAACCCAGTCTGATGGGTGAGGTATAAATAGTTTAATATTATTATTATTATTATTATTATTATTATTATTATTATTATTATTTAGGTTATCCCTGTTTTCATCAGAAAACTGTTGGAGGGTGTTCACATTTACTATGACCTGATACCAAGAAAGACTTCCAGGAACAGCTATCAAGGAGGGGCGGCCCTCTGATATCACCCTCACTGCCTCCCAATGAAGGCCTTAACCCAGAAGGGAAAATACATCAGTTTATGAATCACAAGAAGTTAGGCAACATCCCCCCACCTGTCATACTGAGTGTCCATCAAAGGGGAAGCTTTTTATTATTTGGAATCATGCTGCTGTTTGCACAGAGTCCAATGCCCTTTCTGAACATCCTGTTACTCACCCAGGTTTGGCTGTGACATTGCCATGGATCTCTGCGATACAGGGGTGGAAGCGGCTGAAGGATGATGGCTCATGTGGTTCAATGGCTGGGTCATGGTCTTTCGAGGATCTTGCCACGTCGTAATCTTCTCTATATGGCTGCAAAACAGAAACACAGGCATTTTAGGCTGAGAGGAACTGAGGAGATTTCAGTCACAAATATGACCCAGAGCTCCGATTGTCCATCTGTGCACGTCAGCCATTCCCCCTAACTTTTGCTAGGTCTTACAACTGTAATATTTATCAGTATCCAAAAAATTCCCATCATCCCTGACCACTGGTGCTGCTACCTTGGGAGGATGGGAGTTGTAGTCCAAAAACAGCTGGAGACTCAAGTTTGGGACACCCCAGTTTAAACAATATGCCTTTGTACTCTGATTGTTCTTCCCCCACTATCCTTCTCTCGTGTTATCTTCATTTCCCCTAATATTATGTTGGGTTGGTTTGTGTGCCCCCTAATGTAAATGCCTTATGAATAATAATAAATAAAAAAATAGAAGTCATTCGAATATGAAAAGATATACAGTACACTCTGTCACAACTTTTACAAGTAATTCGAAGCTTGGTTTCACCTTTACCCTACATTTTCAAACTTTGCAGCTCAAGGTCACTTTCACTTTGTACGTCTCACATGCCCTTCCTTCCAGCGACTGACTCACTTCCTCACTTCAAGGTTTCCTTCAATACTAATTCATTCTCCCTTTGTATGACACCATGCAATGTTTGCCTTTCCTGTATTCTTTAGCTTCCCAAGCCGCCACCCCCCTCTGATTTTGACTCATTTCAGAATAAAGACTTGAATAATATATTGGGCTGAAAGAGTTCCCTCGTGAAAATAACCTGTGAGCGATTCTTTCAGTACAGCCATACCTTGGATCCCGAACGCCTTGCGAGTCGAACGTTTTGGTTCCCGATCGCCGCAAACCCGGAAGCGCATGTTCCGGTTTGCAAACGTTGTTTGGAACCCAAATGTCTGCTGCAGCTTCTGATTGGCTGCAGGAGCTGCCTTGGTTTCCGAACATTTTGGAAGTCGAATGGACTTCCGGAACGGATTCCATTCGACTTCCAAGGTATGACTGTATTAGGTAAAGGTAAAGGGACCCTTGACCATTAGGTCCAGTCATGACCGACTCTAGGGTTGTGGCACTCATCTCGCTTTATTGGCCGAGGGAGCTTGCATACAGCTTCCAGGTCATGTGGCCAGCATGACTAAGCCGCTTCTGGCAAACCAGAGCAGCACATGGAAACGCCGTTTACCTTCCTGCCAGAGCAGTACCTATTTATCTACTTGCACTTTGACGTGCTTTTGAACTGCTAGATTGGCAGGAGAAGGGACCAAGGGATTCGAACCGCCGACCTTCTGATCAGCAAGTCCTAGGCTCTGTGGTTTAACCCACAGCACCACCCACATTATGACCTTAAATGAGAATGCTTCTATCAGAAATGAGAGTAGGTTAATATCTATTTGACTGCTGGATAAAGTTTACAAATTTGGCAAAGGATAGGTTCCCAAAGGCATGTTTATGAGAATAATTGCGATGAAGCTCTCCTTGGTTGCCCATTTGGTCTTAGTGCCTTAAATGAGCCATGCCCATATTTTTTCCACGAACTAGTTCTTAGAATCAGAAATCCAACTGTTAAATCAGCAATGACTGACTGGCAGAAGTTCACTTGATTCTGGAGAAGAGATCTTGCTCATATTTAAGTGCTCGCCCCCAAAACCGGGAATGCCAAGGACTGAACCTGGGAGCTCCTTTCCAAAAACCAAATTCTGAAATGAATAAACTGGTAGTTTCAAAACGTAAAGACAGGTTTACACTTAAATTCCATTCATTGAGGGCTGATGAACATACAACAGTCTCCATATTGCAGTGTTTCACCATATTCTTTTGCCATACTAGTTTTAGCCAGTAATTAAGCAGATAGAAGTTTCCTTTCTCCTGCATAAAAAAGATAAAAGCTGCAGGCGGTGACACGCTTGGGATTTTAGGAGAAATTAGGAATGTTACTGAAAACATACAACTTGGCTGCAAGTTGTAAATCACCGAACTCAGTTAGGGAAGCTGTTTAAAATCCAACCTAGCACCTCCATTCAAAACTCAGCTTTCTTCCTGAGGTCCAAAAGGTAGCTGAACCTTTTACCACAAGGGCCGCCAACATGGTGCCCGTGTGCACAATGGTGCCCTTGAGGTCTTCCCATGGTTCCCGCAAAGGAGCTGAACGCCCCCGTCTCCCCAAGAAAAGCACATAGAGATTAAGGAGAATTCGAAGAGCAATACTTTTCCTACTTCCTTGTTCAGCTCTACCTGTTCCCCAAGACTTAGATTAATTCTAGTAGATTTTACTTTCACCCCAATCCCTAGGGGAAAATAATGTGAGTATGCACATACTTTCTCTCTGTTGTTCGGTATGGGGCTGATCTGAGGGGTAAGTGACCAGAGGGTGTGTTGCCTAAAACCCAAATATGCTGATGGGCCTTAAAAAAGGGTGAGCACTGTTTTATTGTTTCCCCTGCATATTTGCAATAAGACCTGCACCAGCTGTTGGTACTTCCAGGAGGCTGCGGAAAAGACTTGCCATCACTGCCCACCCTGCCATTTGAATTTTGCTGTAATTGGAGGAGAAATGTGAGAGCCTATGTCATCTAGCCTGTATGCCAGCTGTATGGCATCTACCCCTCTCCTCTGAACTGCATTTATGAAACATTCCTTGGCCAGTACCAGAAACTTTATTGTTGCTTAACTTTCATTTTTGCCTTGTATTTATGCAATTTAAGCCTAGATATACATATATAGTATGTATTTCCAGTGTTCTGGTGTATTGAATGTTTGCTGTAGCACAGGTTGCTGTGGGAAAGCAACATACAGTATAAGTAAAATCAATCAATATTTGGACAAGGTCCAAAATACTAGACCTACCTCCAATAAATGCTAGAGGGAGCAACTGCAAAGGCTTATTTTAACAATGCGGCCACTTTAAAAGCAGCCATTGTTTTCGGCAATAGCCTCTTCCTGCCCCCACCCCTGGTTGCTGGCATGCTGTAAATGTCACAGCGCCAAGTGATATCTACTCTTTTGGGAAACACATTTGTCACACAGCACTCCCTTGCTGCAGCATTTGCTTTCTCGCTCACCAATTGAGAATGGAAGGAACCGCAGAGCCTGGTGTTTTGTTTTGCTCCTCTTTGCCAGCCAATACTCTAACCCTTCATGTAATCTGGACCAAAGCCACTGGAAATGCCCCTGTTTTCTGCAAAGGGATTTGAAATGCTGAGCCCTGCCAGCTGCTTCCTGTCCCTCCTTAGCTACTGGGGGTGGGGGGAATAAGGAAGCAAAACAGCACAAAGTACAGTGGTACCTCGGGTTACAGACGCTTCAGGTTACAGACTCCGCTAACCCAGAAATAGTACTTCGGGTTAAGAACTTTGCTTCAGGATGAGAACAGAAATTGTGCTATGGCGGTGCAGTAGCAGCAGGAGGCCTCATTAGCTAAAGTGGTGCCTCAGGTTAAGAACTGTTTCAGGTTAAGAACAGACCTCCAGAACGAATTAAGTTCTTAACCCAAGGTACCACTGTACTGAAGCTGAGGTCACACAGAAAGGAAAAAGCAAGAGCGGACACATGAAACACAGAGATAGCTTTCAGGTTGTTAGAATGAGAGATGTTCTAACTTTGACTGTCATGGCTTCCCCCCAAAGACTCCTAGGAACTGTAGATTGTTAAGGCTGTTGAGTGATTCCTTGACAAAATTCAGTTCCTGGTATTCTTTGGGAGAAGCCATGCCTGTCTAAGTGGTGGGAGAAGGCTTTATATGTGTGGTTTGGATGTGACCAACGCCACCCAGTGATCTTCGACGCTGATTGAGGATTTGAACCTTCATCTCCCAGCTTCTTGTCCAACACTCTCTGTCAGGTATACTGGGCTTCTCAGAACTTTAGCTTTCAAACACCCCACCCCAAACACATAATTGCTGAGCTTCCAGTGGCCTCATGAAAAGTTTGAAAGCATGTAAGCAATGATTCTTGAAGTTTCACATGCATGGGCATCGCTCAATCTCTCCTCACTCGATTAGTCAACAGAGTGACTCATAGTTAAGCACATAAACTGCCTTCACTGAAAAGTCCTGGGAGGTGAAGAAAACTATCTGTAGTGTGGTGTTTGCGCCACAATACCTCTTCCCAATGTGAGAGTCATTACCTGGCGTTGCAGTCAATCAATCAATGACCACGCTTGCATCCACAGAGCACTCACTTCCAACAGACAGAAACAAGTAACTGGGCATTGCTGCAGAGATTTCCAGATACGATGCAGAGCTCAACTAGAGGGAACAGGGACTCAAATATGCCAAACGATGCAACAGAAGGTATGCGACGCTGCCTGAAAAACTGATCAAAAGGTGCAGTCTGCATAAATCTGAAACTCTGCAGCTGCACAAGAGAGAGAGGAATGTTCCATGCAAACATTAGATGTTCAAACTGCCTGAAGCTAGAAGCCAGGGAGTGCCCTGAATTGCCCTTCTGGTGCCATCCTGGCGAAGAAAAAGCATTTCAACTTCATTCAAGAGCATGGAGGTGGAATCTGTTTGGAGGGGCGGCCTCACTCTGAGATACATCTAAATGTGCTCCTAGTTCAAGGAATTCAAGGGAAAGCTGCACTTAGCAAACTTGGCTTACCTTCATAAGGTGCGGAAAGCTGCTTATTTATTTTTAAAGACTGGTTTATAATTAGCCCCCAAATTTCAGCTATCCCTGGAAAAAAAGTCTAAGGCTTTTTATAGGCCAAGAAAGCTGAGGCAAGTATGAAAAAAGGAGAGAGATTCTTTTTATACTTGGATTCAAGAGAGTCATTCACTATCCATGTATTCAGACACGTAGAATACCATATTTTTTGCTCTATAAGCCTCACTTTTTCCCTCCTAAAAAGTAAGGGGAAATGTGTGTGCGTCTTATAGAGTGAATGCAGGCTGCGCAGCTATCCCAGAAGCCAGAACAGGAAGAGGGATCGCTGCTTTTGCTGCGCAGCAATCCCTCTTGCTGTTCTGGCTTCTGAGATTCAGAATATTTTTTTTCTTGTTTTCCTCCTCTAAAAACTAGGTGCGTCTTACGGTCTAGTGCGTCTCATAGAGCGAAAAATACGGTAATTGCTCCTTGCTTTCTTTGGCAAAAGTAAGCATTCTATACACGGTTATAAACAAAATCGGTACATCGGGTAAAACTAACTTCGGTTTGTGAATGTACAGATTTTGACCCAAAATCTGACCATTATCATGCACACACCCTGAGTATTTCTGCCTAGCTGGAATATGTCCTTTAACGCTGAAAATGCTTCTTGCGTGCCTGGTTGTGCGAGTGCAAGGTCTACTGTACCAAGCTAAAATTCACATTTGTAGCTCTGGCCACTTTTGCCTCTTATCCCTACAGCCACAGGAATGTGGCCCCGGGGCTGAGAAAAGGTTCCTCACCCCTGATTCAAAGTGTGCTGGAACCAGGATGCGTCTGAAAAAGGGAGGTCACTGAAGCAATACGAAACTGCCACATTATTGATTGAAAAAGAAGGCAAACATTTGTAGGGATTAAATCCTTTACAGGGGTAAAAACAGGGAGGGGGGGGAGTACGAACCCAGCATAATTCATGGCAAACTTTAAGAGAGAACAAAATCTTCGCATAAGCTTAAGACAGGTAAATCCTGAAGTTTGGTCGGTGACAGCAATCCGCAAGTATTGTGTCAGCAGCAGGTTAGGCAAACCTGCTCTGCAGGCGTGTCGGGCTTCTGTCACAGTTCCTGGTTGCAAACAGGAGCATGTGGTTCTCAAAAAGGGGCTTCTAGGCCAGGTAAGTGAAGGCCAGTACAGTAAGGTCTCAAAACAACAATGACAGGATGCAAGAGTACCTAACTGCAAAGTTATTTACAGCTTCTGACATCCTTAAAATAGAATGCAGATTCTGAAAAACATCCTATTGTCATTTTATTCGTCACAAAAGAATATTCGGCGCTCTCTCTATTAGTGAGTTCATTCTTTTATTTATCAAAACATTTCTGTACTACTCTTCATCCTATTTGGATTTCAGGGTAGCATACAACATAATTTTGCAAACTAAATTGCACTGTAATGTAAATGTAATAATAATAATAATAATAATAATAATAATAATAATAATAAGTAGAAGATTAAAATTCCTGGGTTAAATTAGAAAAATAAAAAATAAATTTTGGCCTGACTCCAAAAAACTTGCACCATACGCAGGCCTCTCCTTGGTAGTGGCGCCCGCCCTGTGGAACGCCCTCCCATCAGATGTCAAGGAAATAACTATCTGACTTTTAGAAGACCTCTGAAGGCAACCCTGTTTAGGGAAGTTTTTAATGTTTTGTGTTTTGTCATGTTTCTAATATTCTGTTGGGAGCCGCCCAGGGTGGCTGGGGAAACCCAGACAGATGGGCGGGGTATGTATGTATGTATGTAATAAATAAATAAATATTGTTGTCGTCTTTGGGAAGGACATTCCCTGGTGAGGGGGTCACTACTGAAAAGGCCCTGCCTCTTGTACAACTTGCCGCTGATAAAGAAAGCATCTGGAGAAGAGCCTGAGCAGATCTTAAAGCAGATATTATTATTATTATTACTATTATTATTATTATTATTTGTTGTTGTTGTTGTTGTTGTTGTTGTTGTTGTTGTTTAGTCGTGTCCGACTCTTCGTGACCCCATGGACCAGAGCACGCCAGGCACTTCTGTCTTCCACTGCCTCCCGCAGTTTGGTCAGACTCATGTATGTAGCTTCGAAGACACTATCCAACCATCTCATCCTCTGTCGTCCCCTTCTCCTTGTGCCCTCCATCTTTCCCAACATCAGGGTCTTTTCCAGGGAGTCTTCTCTTCTCATGAGGTAGCTAAAGTATTGGAGCCTCAGCTTCAGGATCTGTCCTTCCAGTGAGCACTCAGGGCTGATTTCCTTAAGAATGGATCGGTTTGTTCTTCTTGCAGTCCATGGGACTCTCAAGAGTCTCCTCCAGCACCATAATTCAAAAGCATCAATTCTTCATTTATTATTATTATTATTTTTAATACACTGCCCTACACCTGGAGATCTCAGGGCGGTTACTGTTGTGCCAAACTGGGCCACTGAAACCCTGACAGTAGGTGTCGTAGACCAATGTACTTTAATGGTCCGACTTGGGATAAGGCGGCTCCCTATGTTTCCATGTAACCAGTGATAAAGGGGAGGTGGTGGAGACATGCCAAAACAGACTGAAGAGGATTGGGCGTGCTCACTAGCTATGGAAAGTTGACTTTAGGTTGGAAAATGAAAATGGATAACAGTGAGACACGAGCTGCCTGGCTTGAGCTCTGAACAAGAGCACTCCTGTTGGGTCAGTCATACTTGTGCTTATATTTTGGGAAAGTCAGTGTGTCACATTAGTCCCTAATGCACACTCAGTTGAATGTTCAACATAGATGGGAGGGGGCAGTGGAGCAACAGCAGCACCCCTCTTTCTCTCCCTCACGCTATGGGGAGGGGCGAGGCTGCCCGGTCCCCCATTGCTTGGCTGAACAGCTGAGGGTTGGATAAGCGAAAGGCTAAATCTCTGTCACTTCTCCCCCCCTCCCATAGCCGTTCAACTAAACAGCTACAGCGACAGCTGTAAGGAGGGAAGGGGCAGCAATGATGGCTGAAACTGCCTCTTGCCGGATGAGAATTTTTTCTCCGCCCTTCGACTCTGGTTAGTGCAAGTTAAGAGCAAGGGGTCTCCTGGTTGGACCACTTTGCAGAGCGAGCCTGAGAATCAGAATCGAGGCAGTTTGGGGCCAAAGTCTACATTCCCCCGCGGGGTTACGTTTCCTTTCGGAACTTCCCACTCGAAAAGATCGCATGTCCTCTAGCATTTTGTACTAATGACACACACACAAGATATTTTAAAAGAGGGACTAGCTTCTAATCCCTCACTTCCACTGCATCCTAGCCAAGAGAGGGAGAAAAAGAACCAGGGCTGGTGTTTTTTCTCTCCACAACCAGCAGGCAGCAGCAGGAAAAATATTGCCAGTCCTTTTCCACTACTCGCCAGCTGTAATGATCCATCTCTCTGCACTAGTCTCTGTTTCCTGGATTTAATATTATACAGGCTCATGAAACTAGATTGGAATACTTACTCAACACCTAAGCATTAATTGTTTTATAATAATAATAAAGGAAGAAGAAGAAGAAGAGGAAGAAGAAGAAGAAGAGGAAGAAGAAGAAGAAGAAGAAGAAGAAGAAGAAGAAGAAGAAGAAGAAGAAGAAGAAGAAGAAGAAGAAAGGAAACGTAGGGGAAAAAATAGGAAATCTATTTTTGTTTAAGGGGCTATTATAAACGTACATATTGTACACAGCTATCACACGGGGGTTCCTTTATCAGGGCTCTGCCGTGTTCCTGGGACGGAAGGGAGAGTGGATTTTGCGGCTGGGCTACATCAAAGGAAGGCGGCTTTAGAGCAAGTGGGAAGTTGATGACTCATCAACTTCAGCAACCCACATGTTTTCACTCATTTACTGCTCTTCACAGGGTGACAGCTTACATTGTCCTGCACAATAACAGCTTCCACCTCTACAGAGCCATTACTAAACATTGGGACATCTGTTTACAGAAAACCATTGCTCAACTGCTTTTGTTGTTCTTGTTGCCTTCTGGAAAAAAAGAGGTGTTCATCCCCCCCCCCCCCATTTCTCCCTCAGAATCATCAACACAAGCTTTCCTTTCTTCTATGGCAGGGTGGCCAACTCCCAAGAGACTGCGATCTACTCACAGCCTTATAAACTGGCAGTGATCTACCCCCTTTTTTGAGGTTCAGGTCAAAATGTTGCGCATTTTTTAGGGGAGACTAAGTGGTTGAGTGATCTACCTGTTGGAAGTGCCTGTTCTATGGTATTACTATGGTGATGGTTGGCAGGCAATTAAAGGCAACATCTCTAGAGCAGGTAATTGACCTTAAGGCCAAATGCTGTGAGTCAAAGGCCTCAACTCTCTATCAGACTTTCCAGCACTTGACAGATATATTAGGCAGAGTTGTGAGAAAAGCAAGAGGGAACAAGCTGGGATGAGAGCGGGAAGAAGAGGAGGGATCTTGTGGACCGGCCTTCCCTGGAAAATAGCATTTGGAAACATTTACTTTTCTGCATGCACAAGTCCACGTGAATATCATTGTCACCCAGTCTCCCATTCTCAAAAAATACTTTTAACGAAACAGCAGGATCAAATGAGGATACATCTGGGGTCTTTCTTTCGGTGGCGCTGTGGGTTAAACCACAGAGCCTAGGACTTGCTGATCAGAAGGTCAGCGGTTCGAATCCCCGCAATGGGGTGAGCTCCCGTTGCTAGGTCCCAGCTCCTGCCAAACTAGCAGTTCAAAAGCACGCCCAAAAGTGCAAATAGATAAATAGGTACTTCTCCGGCAGGAAGGCAAACAGCATTTCCGTGCGCTGCTCTGGTTTCCTGCGCTGCTCAGGTTTCACCAGAAGCAGCTTAGTCGTGCTGGCCACATGACCCAGAAAGACTGTCTGCGGACAGACGTCAGCTCCCTCGGCCTGTAAAGTGAGATGAGCGCCGCAATCCCAGAGTCGTCTGCGACTGGACTTAACTGTTACCTTTTTTACATATCCTTCTGACCCTCTCTTTCCCCCCCAGGACTTTGTGATGAAAGACAAAGATGATGGTGAAGAAAGTGGTATTATCTTGCTTACTGCTGCTCTCAGTTTTGCAAGGCAAGCTCCAGCCTGCTCTGTATACAATGCCCTCCAGCCCTTGTGACCACTCCCTTGACTGAAAGGCATACAAACTCACTCACCTCAAGTGCTAATCTCTGCCTCTCTACCTGCATATATATCAGGGCCTCGCTGGGCAGGAAAATGCAGCAATAGCCCCCTCCAAGTACCTCAGCCCTTTTGCATTTGTGGCTCCACTAGAATTCTATTGCTGCATTTCTGAAATGCATGTTAAGTGGTTGCTCCTTTTTTTTTTTTGGTATTTCATTTTATCAGCACTTCAGAGAGGTATATAGTATCTGGGAAGAGAGGGAGACTGGAAATATATGTACATTGTTATTGGGACCAGTTCAGGTTACTTGCAGTGGTGGCATACCCTCCAACATTTCTCTGGTGAAAATGGGACATTCCATTCCATAATGATAATTTCACTATTTATATCCCACACATCTTACTCGGCTGCCCCAGCTACTCTGGGTAGCTTCCAACATACATAAAAACATAATAAAGCATTAAACATTAAAAAAAACAACCACTTCCCTATGCAGTGATATCTCAGGTTAAGTACTTAATTCGTTCCGGAGGTCTGTACTTAACCTGAAACTGTTCTTAACCTGAAGCACTTTAGCTAATGGGGCCTCCTGCTGCCGGAGCACGATTTCTGTTCTCAACCTGAAGCAAAGTTCTTAACCTGAAGCACTATTTCTGGGTTAGCGGAGTCTGTAACCTGAAGTGTATGTAACCCAAGGTACCACTGTACAGGATTGCCTTCAGACGGCTTGGGGGGTCGGATAACTCCATACCCTCCAACATTTCTCCAATGAAAATGGGGACATCTTAAGCAAAAGCGGGACATTCCAGGATCAAAATAGAAACCGGGACGGCTTCTCTAAATCAGGGATGTCCCTGGAAAATAGGGACACTTGGAGGGACTGTGGTGGAAGGGTGCAGTAGATGACACAGCATAAGGGGCATTGTGGGAAATTTAAATGGTGGCTTGCTGGCCCAGACTTCAGGGCAGGTATCTGGGCCTGTGGGCACTGTCTGGGATGTGGGGTCTCAGCAACTATCTAAGAGCAGGCATGGGGAACCTGTTGCCCCTCAGATGTTGTTGGGACTACAGCTCCCAACCTCCCTAACCACTGGCCATGCTGGCTGGGGCTGGTGGGACTTGGAGCCAAGCACCATTGGGAGGGTCACTCCTCACCCCTGTGTTATATCCCTACATCCACAGTTCCCAAGATTCAGTGGGGAGAGGAAATGAATGTTCCGTGTGTTTACGGCACTGATGCAGATATTCCATGAGAAAACTGGCTTTCCCAAGGCCAGCCAGTGTGCACGTGGATGAACTGGGGGTTCTCCTCTAAAAGCTGAGGAAAAGGCACTAGTGACAATATAGTCAAGCGGTAAGACGGCACATCAGCCCTTTGAGAACAGATAAAAAAATTGCCAGAAAGACCAAGATCTATAGGATCCTAAGCCTACTCATCCCAGAATATTGCTGCGCCTTATACCACAAAGTTAAACTTATTTAACGAAGCTACAAACATGAGTATGACCAAACTGCGGGAGGCAGTGGAAGACAGGAGTGCCTGGCATGCTCTGGTCCATGGGGTCACAAAGAGTTGGACATGACTAAACGACTAAACAACAACAAAACTTATTTATTACCACATTTAAGAGGCCTTTGACACAGCAGAACCAGCAATTCCTCTAAGACAGGCAAATAGCTTTCATGGTCTGTATCTGTATTGGAACTGTTTTTCAGATGTTTTTATTGTTTTATTGTTTGGTTTTTTGCTATCCTGGGCTCCTTTGGGAGGAAGGTTAGGATAGAAACTATACTACTACTAATAATAATAATAATCATCATCATACAAATTTGTTGCCTGCTGCTATGAATACATAACCTCGATTCATTCATTACAAAAGCGGTGTTGGCTATAGAATGGGATGGTTGGTGTGGAAATAAAAATCCACCAAGGAAGTGGAAATAATAGAATTTTCTGCATTTCATTTAATCCAATCAGGGAAAGCGTTCTGAGCCAATTTCACAATCGTACCCTTTTTGACAGCTGCTGAAACCAGCATAAGGCTCAAGTGGGTGGGGGCTTCCACTTTGGCTTAGAACGCTCCCCCGGACCGGATCAAATTCAGCCTATCACTCTTCAGAACAGTCCCTGCTTCTCCAGCATTTGCAGGGACATTTTATATCCTACACCTGTCTCTTTAAATCCACAGACTCTGGTCGGCGCATCCATTATTGTCGTCATCGTCTTAATCCAGGCAGGGCCAAAACTGTCTTATGTTCGTTTGAAAATATTTGTATTGTAAAAGTAGCTCTGTGATGATGGCGGTGGCGCACATCCAAGAATTATCAAGTTTTCCCGGGTATCAAGATCTGCTTCTTTCTTACACGTGATCAAAAAACACAGTTCATTATGCACGCAAGCTGATGGGAAAGTCTTCTGTGAAGGTGCCGCTGAAATAAACAGGGATGATGGAGGTGCACAGCCCATGCAAGAGCTACAATTGTCCATAAACGAAAACAAAGAGGAAACATCCATGTTTTCTCCTATGTGAACTGGTCCAGCTCTCATTTGCATCCAACACCCTCCTCTGGGTGCTGCTGCCTTCAGAGATTAGGCAGCTGGCAACAGAGGAGAGTCTTTCAGTGGCAATGCCTTGCTTCTGAAATGGCCTTGCCAAACAAACATGCGAGATGCCAAGACTAGCAACATTTAGATGTCAAGTCGTGACTCTTTGGCTCTCTGGGGATTTTAATCGTTAGCGACGATGACTCGCTTCGTAAATGAGTTTTTACTATTTTGATTGGCTGCTTAATTGCTCATTGACTGTTGCTTCTGTTTGTGTTTGGTTGGTTGGTTCTGCTATGTTTTATAGCTATTTATGTAAAACAATTTTTTTCTGACATGGATTTTTATGGCTTTCGCTTCCTGTGAGCTGCTTCACGGACTGGAAAATGGGACAGTGGCAAATAAGAGGGGTTGTGTAGGTGAATTCCGCTGATGAACTTCCACCAGCAAGTCACAGCTTCTATTCTTGTCCTGCTTCTCAAGAGTGCTCGTGTGCTATTTCAATCGGGCCAGAGCGCTTAGGTTTTGGTAAAGAGACTATTTAGAATGCAAAGAAAATAAGGGGCCTGGAGAGGTCCAGGTTTCAGGTATTGGTTGATAAGGACAACTAAGAACAAAACGAATGAAGTCAATGCATCTTGGTTTGAGCATTTCCAAATCAGAGTATGCATTTAAGAGAAAATACTTGCTTAAAGTTGAAATCCTAAAGCTGGCCAAGGGGCAGCTGGGAGGGGCTTAGGAAGAGGGCCATTCTGTGGACGGAAAGGACTGGGGAAGCTCCATGTGTAGAGATATATTTCCTGTCGCTGGCAATAGGTCTTGGAAGAAGATGTGTTGGGGTGAGTCATAGGAGACTTTGGGTCCACCGGGAAATTAGCCAGAGTGAGTTGGGAAGACTTAGGAAGTGGGGGCTCTTCTGCCACACCCACCAATCCTACAAAACCTTGGCATTGCTTGGTAAGTAATGTGACAACAGGTTGGTGTAATTGTCACATCTTTGGTCTAGGCCCTGGGAGGCCAGGGTTCGAATCCTACTCTGGCCATGAAGCTTACAGAGCGACCTTAGGCCAGGCACCATCACTCAGCACAACTTACTTCACAGGGTTATTGTGAAGAGAGAGAAAACAGGGAGAGGGAGAAGCATTTATGCCACCCTGATCTCCTTGGGGAAAAGGTGCAATATAAAATAAGATAAAAATAATCTCCAAAACAGGAAGAAAGATTTGTTATGAAGGCTGGCTTGGCCTTATCGTTATGTCCAGCAAAAGAATGCTAATGACTTCTTTAATGGCTCAAGAGCTTGCCCCCCACAACCAGTAAAAAACAAAACAAAAAACAGCTAATGGTTGAGGTGTACGAAGAATGCATGGAATGTGAGAGCCATTTTGAAGAAGGCTCTCATTCCCTCACTTCTTCCCTACAAACCTGTTAGAGTTCTTTGGGAATATCAACAAGCGTGCGCGCGCGCGCACACACACACACACATATATATATATATATGGTTGCAGTATTAGAAACAAGATGTAAAAGCCAAATGGCACCTTAAACCTAGGTTACAGTCGCCACAATGGTACGTCTAGCCACATTTTTTTTCACGATTATAAAGCAAATGAAGACAAGAGGGGAGGGGATTTAGCTGAAGATGGGATAAACGCTGTGCACAAAAGACAAGTTTGAAAAAACAAAGACGAAAACAACGCAGTCTAGAAGAGATGTGGCTGCAGTTTCATTCTAGCCAAAGTAAAAAAAAAAACCACCCAAACCTCTTTTACTCAATTAGAGAGGATAGTTTGCCAAAACCTGTAACTTTATAAATTTGTGAACAACTTTGCATAGAGAATTTATTTGGTTGTTTTTGCAATTTGTGGTATTTGGAGGGTTGTAATCACAGGCCTTCAAACTGCTCACACACATTTAACTGTCACCTAATAGTTATATCCAACCAAGTCATTCCATTTGCACAAGGACTTTCACTTGTGCAATGAAATTGCTCTCCCTTTCCTCCTCCTTATGTGCATCCCCCCAAATCTATTCTGGGGGTTCCCACAACCCCCAAGAGCTGATCTGGGGGTGTATGGAAATGAAATGAAATGAAATGAAATTAAAGGGAAGGCAAGGTCCATCGTACAATCAAGAGTCCTTGCACTTATGGAAGTTAGATACAATCTTAGGAATCTCTTCATGCAACCGCATAGAATCATGGAATCTTAAGAGCTGGAAGGGACCCCAAGGGTCATCTAGTCCAACCCCCTACAATGCAGGAATCTCAGCTAAAGCATCTGTGAGATAGCTACCCAACCTCAGCTTAAAAACCACCAAGGACTAGAGGCCACAACCGAGCAGGATGGTTCCACTGTCAAATAACCTTCGACAGTGAGACCTCAATTCCAGTCTCACATCCCTATGAATTCCTGGTCACATGCCTGAAGCTTCCTTGCCCCTTAAAGGAGCTGTCTGATTATGTCTGTCCTTAACACATGATCACAAAATACTTGTCGGCCCCAGACAGTGTGTTATAGCAGACAGAGGACCGAGTTCAAATCCCTGCCCAACCTTAAAGCCCTGAGCCCGGCTTCGGCTGGGGAGGACGGGATATAAATAAAATTTATTTTATTATTAAAGCTTGCTGTGGTCACCACATCAGACTAATCCGTGGCTGTTTTGAGTTCTTTGGAGGAAGGTCAAGATAACAAATGTGATAATAAATACACACACACCAACGCTAACTACCTTCTCATGGTTCATAGTCACAGCTGCAGCAAAGCACTGTGGGTGGCTTGACTCAATACCGCGGAACAACTGATGGGAAACCAAGTCCCAAGCATTGAAGAAAAGAAGACAGCTGCTAGTTCTTATTATTTGCTAACTTTAGCCAGCTATTCATCTTCTGGTAACACATCACTCACAGTTAGGAGTGCAAGCTAAAACTTCCCAAAATAACAGTGCAATTCTATATGTGTCTACTCTGAAATAAGTCCCGTTCAGCTTTGTGAGCCTTACTCCCAAGTAAGCGGGTAAAGGATTTCAGGCAAAAACAAATGCTGTGGGGATGTGGCGTCCGTTATATCAAGTTTGATTAAACGGTTGCGTTCCGTGACAGTTCTGCCCTTTATGCTTTTAGGAATTTGATCGTGAGCCGGTTGACTATATGGCCTTCCAAACAAGGGCCATCTGTTGAAATTATTCACATAGATAAATGGAAGAAAACTCAAAAGGAGCAGGAAAGACTATTTATGTATGCAACCATGGCTGTTTAGATGCTACTGGCCCAGAGATGAGAAGAAGATAAAGTTCCTACCGGAGAAGAACAGCAGATTAATTTAATGGACTATGCTAAAATGACAAAAATCACCGGAAGTCAGAAATCAGGAAGACCAAAATTTTAATAAGGAATGGGGGAAATTTAAAACTTAAAGACCACAGTAAACACTTGAAATCATTAGTAGGATTGGAATAGAACTTGTAGTTTGGTTTTGGACATAATGGAAGAAGTAAAGGGTTTGGATAATCATAAAATATGCAGGAGGAACTGATTAATAATAGGACCCACATAGGAGAGGATGGAAGTCTAAGAGATTCCTTCGAATCTCGTTTTTGTGATTTATGCTTGAGATACCTCTGTAAAATTTGAAGCTGAAAAATCAAATATTTTTTTTTAAAGAAAATAAAACTCAAAACAATTTAAAAAGAAAATATAGCTGTATTTTACTGAAATTCGTTGCTCCGTATGAGGCATATTTAAGCAGAATAGCGAAAGGTGCCTGAGGAGAAACAATTGAACTTTTGGTATTTTCTGTCAGGAGCTGGTTGGACACAGAGGAACGGTGAGAGGAGCCAGCCGGGGAACCCCCAAGGGAAGAAGGCTTAAAGCCAGGGGATTGGGGTGGGATGACTGTGAGTGGCCACAGGAAGGAGAGGAGGTGTCAGAAGCTGAAGAGGTAACAGGGCTCAGTGAGAAGGGAGAGTCTGTGGCAGAGAGAAGTCCAGAAGCTGAAGCAGGAGAGGGCAATGAGGGGGGCCAAGAGGCAGAGATGGGTCAGGCTGGTGAACAAATGCAGGTGTCTCCTCCTTCTGCTGTGATAAGCTCTCCCCTGGTATCCCAGGACCAGGAGAGGCATGAAATGGGAGGAGCAAATACAGACATGTCGGTGTAGTCTCCAATTGCTTGGGGAGGAAACCCTGGAGAAGAGACATAGGCAACTGTGGGGAGATGGGGACCTTTAAGTCTCAGCAACTGCTTCACGGGGGCAAGAACATGGAAGTGAGTTGCTGTGCTCATTAGGTCTCACGCTCCTGTCTGGACCCCGTTTTGCTAATAAAGAGTTAACTACATCTTCGCACTCTGAACGTCAGAGCCCCTTTTGTGTCACAAGCTGCTGGGCCTATTTAACCAACTGTGTCACAAGTCCAATTTCTCACTCAATTAACTGTCATGACAAGTTCTTATTCTGAAGTGGAACATTACTGAATTGCTTCAGCATCTATTCTCCTACACAGACTACTAATTAAAACCATTGCTTTTCCGAAAGAAATGCTCTTTTCCTGAGCTAATTTTAAGAGCATCTGCAATTATGAACTTTTAAAGAATGCCTCAGTAATTTACTGGTTTCATTGTTAGTCAATGCTGTGGACTTAAAAACATTAAACTAGTTATACAAATGGAAACAAAACATTCTTTGAGTTCTATTGACAACTTAACCTTTAAAGTTTGGATGAAATCCCAATTTTTCAGAGAAGAGGAGGAAAAGGGTATTGAATGACACTATATAGCATTGTAGCAGGGGGGCTAAAAGTTAAATGCTCACAGCACATAAGTTTAATACATTTCTCTGGCCCACTGCTTTTTGTGTAATACATGATGAATGAAGCTTTATTACCATCATTAGAGCTGTCACTTGATTGATTGATTGATTGATTGATCAATTAAAACTCATATAATTAATCCACACACATTATATAAACCTAAAAAAAATCAATCTTGTGTACTCAAGTGTTCAGCGGCCTCTGATATTACTTTATCTGGTTTCAGCCGTCCTTAGATCATTCCACTATTTATTGAAAAATATTATCAAAAGTATATTTGCAGGTCACTACGAGCCTTTTTCAAACAGTAAATAAAATAATAATTTGCATGTGAACAAAACAACTGTTCTGAGGTGAAGGGAACCTGCTGTCTTTATAGCATACATTCACATCTCACAGCAAGAACCAGATTAAAAGATGGACCAATTGTCTGAAACCGACAAAGCACATGGCACCCCCCCCCCCCAAAGAATCCCGGAAACTGTAATTTGATAATTGTAGCTCTGTGACAGGTAAACTACATTTCCCAGGATTATTTTTTTTTTGGGGGGGAGAGTCATATGCTTTATATGTATGGTGCACACAGAGCCTTGATATAAGCCTTCTTATGTTCCTGCTGCACATGAGAGAATCAGTAACGTCTCTTCTTTTTGTAACGACAGCGGTACCCCGGTTTTTGAACGTCTCAGCTGAGGAACATTTTGATTTTGAACGCCATAAACCCGGAAGTAAATGCTTCGGTTTTCGAACACACCTCGGAAGTCAAACTTGCCACACGGCTTCCGCTGAGTGCAAGATCCTGAGGCCTGGCTGTCGGCTACAGTGGAACCTCGGTTTATGAGTGTTTCAGAAGCTGGACATTTTGGTTTTCGAACTCCGAAAACCCAGAAGTAATTTCTTCCGTTTTCGAACACGCCTCGGAAATTGAACAGCTTCCGAGGCATGTTTCTCTATTTTTTCAGTGGATTTTGCCGACTGGTTGTCGCCTCGGTTGTCGAACGTTTCAGAAGTCGAATGGTCTTCTGGAACGGATTATGTTCAACATCCGAGGTTCCACTGTAGTTGCTGACCAGCCCTTCATGGCCTTGTGGTTGCCTGTCTAGAGACCAATGAATGATCCCCAGAGGTTGCCAACTGTTTGGGCCTGTGTGCACATTTGGATTTTTTGACCCCCTCCCCCTTTCCTGGCACACAGTCCAACAACAAAAAAGTGCACCCACACCTTTCACTTTTTCAAAAGACGGGTGTGAAATGTCAGATCTAGTAA
Source organism: Podarcis gaigeae (assembly GCF_964106915.1). Taxonomy (NCBI): domain Eukaryota; kingdom Metazoa; phylum Chordata; class Lepidosauria; order Squamata; family Lacertidae; genus Podarcis; species Podarcis gaigeae. Next base: position 76,862,587 of record NC_139681.1, read on the forward strand.
TTAATCTGAGCCTTAAAAATCACAGAGCTGGAAATGGGAAAGACCGTCACTCTTCCAATTTCCTCCTTCAGCTCTGTGTACTGTTCCAGGGGAGGGGTATGGGCATAGCCAAGGGGGGCCGTGGAGGCAGCTGCCCCCCCCAGCAAGCAAAACAATAGAAATACTTAACTGACCAATCACGTAGATTCTGCCCCCTAACAAAAGTCCTGTCCCCCCCCCCCCGCACAAACTCCTGCCGCCCAAACAAAACTCCTGGCTACGCCCATAGGGAGGGGGGAAAGTAAACCCCAACCACACCACCTCCTGACTAAGGCTGCACCTAAAGGTCGATGACCCCATGTAGACATTAACACAATCCTATGTTTACCAAATTCAGACTTGCGAATTTGAAGTACAGTGATACCTTGGGTTACAAACACTTTGGGTTACAGCAGTGGCGTAGGGTGGGGGGTGCAGGGGGGGCCGGCAGCACCGGGTGCAACATCTAGGGGTTAGGGTTAGGGGGCGCAAATCCACAGGTTAGGGGGCGCAAATCCACGGATTAGGGGGCGCAAATTACTTGCATTGCCCCGGGTGCTGACAACCCACGCTACGCCACTGGGTTACAGACTCCGCTAACCCGGAGGTAGTACCTTGGGTTGAGAACTTTACTTCAGGGTGAGAACAGAAATCGTGCGGTGGCAGCGGGAGGCCCCATTAGCTAAAGTGGTACCTCAGGTTAAGAATGGTTTCAGGTTAAGAACGGACCACCAGAACGAATTAAGTTCATACCCAGAGGTACCACTGTATTTTTCGATTACTCCTGCAAAACGAAGGTCTGGAAGGGAGGCATGAACTGCAAAAGTCTGTTTAAAGCTTCATCCTGAGGGTACACTTATCTTCACTTTGTTAGGAAAGCCACAGAGCAGGCTTGCTATACAACTTGTGAAGCAGCACCAAGCTCATGGCTGGTGGCAGCAACTTTCCTCTCCGGGCAGCTGCCATGGTCCTCTTGCCCTTTTTAACTGTGTGGGCTTTGGAGGAGGCTGCTTTTGTCAAGCCTTTGACAATATGTGACTTTGTTACTTGGATCACAGGCTGCGCAGGCCTGGTGAGAGAGGGGCAACGACGAAACAGACTCCGGAGGATTCCACAACGCCGTTTCTGCAAGAAGGCTGCAGAGCGCTGCTCAGACTTTCCTGCGACAAAATCCTCCTTTCCTCCCCATTCTACTCAGATTTTCCAAATGCCAACACAATGGGCTTTCAGGAATTCCATTTCTTTCACAAACAGTTTTGCTTCCTTAGATGATCAGCGCTGATGGCTCCAGAGCCGTAGCAGCTGTGCAAAACAGGTCTTGGTACTAACCAGAGCTCCGCTTTTGCCAGCAAGTCCTCCTCATGCAGCTCCAGATTTCAGGATAATTAACTGAGAAAATGTGGGGCAAGGAGAAGGCGAGAGACCGCACTTCTACTCTGGATTCCTCTGAACTAGAAAAGCATTTTTCATGAGCTCTAACAGTGGTGTCAGCAAGAGAGTTAGGCATTTTAAAAAAACTGAGCTGCAAAGTGTGCCTCCTTCCCCGACAAAATACAGTGGTACCTCGGGCTATATAAACTTCAGGTTACATACACTTCAGGTTACAGACTCTGCTAACCCAGAAATAGTGCTTCAGGTTAAGAACTTTGCTTTAGGATGAGAACAGAAATCGGGCTCCGGCGGCGCAGCAGCAGCAGGAGGCCCCATTAGCTAAAGTGGTGCTTCAGGTTAAGAACAGTTTCAGGTTAAGAACGGACCTCCGGAACGAATTAAGTACTTAACCCGAGGTACCACTGTATATATTTTGCAACATGTTGACCTTTAGCAATTTGCACAGCGGTATTTAAACTGAGAGTGGGGAGCCTCTTTTCTATGAAGAGTCATTGATCCATGGCAAGGGTGGGAAACCATTTTCCCCGTCTGAGATCCACATTCCCTTCTGAGCAAGGTCACATGCCAGAGGGTCTGGGCAGAGGCAAAAGCAGATGGAGAAACTGAAGTAGTTTTTTTTGGCTTTGAACAGTTTACGCTCTCTGTCTTCCATCAGGGCAAGCAAAAGGTATTATCAGAGCCCAAGGAGGCTGTGAGAAAAGCAATGACAAACCTAGACAGCATCTTAAAAAGCAGAGACATCATCTTGCCAACAAAGGTCCGTATAGTAAAAGCTATGGTTTTCCCAGTCGTGATGTATGGAAGTGAGAGCTGGACCATAAAGAAAGCTGATCGCCGAAGAATTGATGCCTTTGAATTTTGGTGCTGGAGGAGACTCTTGAGAGTCCCATGGACTGCAAGAAGATCAAACCTATCCATTCTTAAGGAAATCAGCCCTGAGTGCTCACTGGAAGGACAGATCCTGAAGCTGAGACTCCAATACTTTGGCCACCTCACGAGAAGAGAAGATTCCCTGGAAAAGACCCTGATGGTGGGAAAGATGGAGGGCACAAGGAGAAGGGGACGACAGAGGACGAGATGGTTGGACAGTGTTCTCGAAGCCACCAACATGAGTTTGACCAAACTGCAGGAGGCAGTGGAAGACAGGAGTGCCTGGCGTGCTCTGGTCCATGGGGTCACAAAGAGTCGGACACGACTAAATGACCAAACAACAGCAACAAAAGGAGGCTGTGAAACAGAGCCTATGAAGAAGGGCATAGCCTGGGGACAGGGTGTGGGACTGGCATGGTATAGGGAGCGTCTCGAGAGTCAGACTAGGGGACTATGTACCGGCAGGTAAAGGAAATGCACACCTGGCACATCCAGGTTGGGAATGGAGAAGCTGGAACTGCTCAGCCTGGGAAATGGAAACAGAGATGGGGTTGGCTCCAAAGTCTACCCTGCAAGCTGGCAAAGTGAGAGGACCTGGCTGAGAGTTGCAGTTGCCAAGGAGGTGGATGAGTTGGCAGAAGCAGCCCAGGGAGTCAGTTTTTGCAAGGGGTAATTGGTCTAGTTCCCCATGGAAGAAGCTGTGATGGCAGCTAGCAAACCAGGGTACAAAGTAGCCCATGGCTTTTCCTTGCATTACACATCTGCCTTCCCTGGCGATAAACTGATTGATTCCCATGTGGGGTGGGGTTGGGGGGGAGAGAGAAGAGGGAGTACAAATAGCTAGACTAATCTGCAAAGTTCAGAATGTTAGCCTTTCACAATCTCAAAAACTACTGTGTATCCAGGAAATCCTGCCAGACAGTCACTGTTTGCAAACGGCTGGGAAATATGGTCTCTTGCCATCGAAAACAGATGAAAGGCAGGCTCTGGTTAAACGACCAAGCCTTTGCCCAAATGAAGCCTTTCCAAAATAAAGAGAGTGTCTGCTGGCTGCTAGCTGACCTCAGATGAAGGAGGGCGATGGGTCTGTGCCAACATGGAGCCTTACCTAATTAAAGCGTGAGGAGAAGGAGCTGAAGCAAGGCTTGTACCAAAGAGACAAGGAGGCTCTTGCCAGCTTTGACACTGCGGTGGAGACCCAGCCCTAAACTGCCTCCTTCTAAAAGAAGGGTTGGTGAATCCCCCACCAGTCTCTCTACGACTACCACCCTTGTTCTAAAGCAAAGCCGTCTTTTACAGTGGTACCTCAGGTTACATATGCTTCAGGTTACAGACTTTGCAAACCCAGAAATATTATATTGGGTTAAGAACTTTGCTTCAGGATGAGAGCAGAAATCATGCAGCGGCAGCAGGAGGCCCCATTAGCTAAAGTGGTGCTTCAGGTTAAGAACTGTTTCAGGTTAAGAACAGACCTCCAGAACGAATTAAGTTCTTAACCTGAGGTACCACTGTATTCTTATAAGGCAGGGTTTCCTAAGCCTGGGTCTCCAGCTGTTTTATGGACTACAAAACTAAACCTGGGTCTCCAGCTGTTTTATGGACTACAAGTCCCATCACCCCTGACCACTGTTCCCGCCAGCTAGGGATGATGGGAGTTGTAGTTAACAACCTAAGGGACCCCACAAGCCTGAAATCTGCCCAGTCCCCACCCCGAACTAAATTTTAATGGTTGTACAGAGGTACCACCAGAAAATCTAAGCTTGAGAAGTTTCAAAATGTCATGCTATGAAGGAAGATGGGAACAATCTTCTGAAGAGCAGCGTGGCAGGTTACAGGCCTGTGGGTGGGGCCACAGACTGCAGTTTCTCAGTGGAGGGGGGAAAGTGCTTTGTATATTGTTTTATATTTTCCATGACCAGAGTTGGAAAGCAGCACCATGAAGGGTACCCCCCCCCCAAAAAAAAACCCAACAGAACATGGACATATGCAATATGGAAGCCAGTAAGTCACACTGGGGTTGTGTACACTCTCCTCCTCACCTCTCTCACACACTTGGAGCACACTCCTTCCCTTAAAGAATTCTGGGTACTATAGTTTGTTAAGGGTTACTGGGAACTCTGAGGGGCAACATTAGAATGCCCAGAATTCTTTGCAGGACAGAATGTGCTTTAAAGGTTATAGCGGACGTGTACACAGCCTAGGTAACAGTGAATTCATTTCAGTTTTTCAAAATGAAAGCAAACACTTGGTGGAAAAGGAAAACACAACAGTCCGTTCCATTGAAATGATGCATCGGTTGGGGGGAGCTTTGACTGCTTGTGCATCCTGATGGCAGAACTCAAAAAGAAGTTCTTGCTTTTCTCAATTTTTTCTTTAAAATGCCAGCTATATGCCATGTTAATTGAGGGCAGGATCCAAAAGACTGACCTGGTTTAAATCTCACCTCTGTCGTTTGGAGGTCAGTCTTTCTCTCTCTTTCCCATCCCATCTCACCTCCTCCAATCTATAGTCACACTGACCTGGTTATATACAGATTGCTGAGATAATAATGTATGTGAAGTTCTGCGAATGCTCTAAAGGAGGGATGGAGGAGTTCGTGCCTGAGGGCCAAAGTTAGCCCTCCAGGCCTTTGTGACCCATGGGTCTCTCCCTAGACTACACCTCAGTCTGCACCTTTCCCCCCACCCCCAACCAAACTTACTCCATGCCCTCCTTAAGAGCTTTCGCCTGGCTGAAATGTGCCTAACTGCAATAGAACCCCTTGCTTTCTTGGCTGGAGAGGCCGTTTTGAGGGTGCATGTGAGGAAACCTCTGAGTTGTCCCCACCTACTTTTGCCTCGGCTCACCTCTGCTCATCAGCATTATGTCAATACTAAATAATAAATGTAATACCTCCGCCCTGGTATCCATATAAATGAACATCAGGTTATAAATTGCTTTTAATAATAATTTCTAACAGAGCAGCACAGAGCAGCCATTCTACAAGCCATTCTGCTATTGGTTTTGTTTGTTTGTTTAAAGGAAGGGCAATTTGCCTTTGCCAAGCAGGGTTAAGAATATAAAGTCTCTCTTTTTCAAGCTGTTAGAGTGCCATGACCTTCAATCTATATCATTTCTGTGCCCTGGAGGCCATGACCTACAGTACAGATGAAGTCAGAAGTGAACTTTTATTTAAAACATATTCCACACAGGCAGCATTATATTATGCAGTTTTTCTGGTTTACTTTGTCAGGGGTGTGGAACAATAACTGGCATTTTATGCGTATGTTAAGAGATAAAATATCTATATATAACATCTCTCTCTCTCTCTCTCTCTCTCTCTCTCTCACACACACACACACACACACACACACACACACACAGTCCACAGCTGCAGATTTGGACATATTTAAGGCATTTTTTGAAATACAGAGACTTGTTCACATGCTATTTTAAACAGTTTCAATAACCCATGGCAACAACCACCCAAATATTTGCGCTTTCAAGTAGGTATAGTTAATTACTGCCCATGTCTTGTTGCACATGTACTCCACTGATCCTTAGGAACTGGACTTTCCAAAGATTCAGTTTAAGTTGGAACATTATTTCCTGTATCCTGTTTTGTTCACTTAGAACAGCCTTGCCCAACTTGGTGCTGTCTAAGTACTTTTGAACTACAAGTACCATCAGCTCCAGCCTTCCTTGTGAGTCAACCCAATCTCACGCAGGCACAGAGGACCTTGCCTTGCCACTGTCCCACCTGGAAATGCACCCTGGCAATCATTTGCTTGGAAAAGTGGCCACATCAAGATCTTCTTGCATACATAAAGCTTGCACACCAGCAGGAAAACGTGTGTGGCCATGTGTCTTCCAGGTAAAATTGCCAGCATTTGCCGGCAAGAAATGAAATTTTAAAAATATAGCAACGAAAGCATTCTTCCATCAGTTCGTGTGTCTTTTTTTATAGCTCCTTTGCAGTTGGGTCTGGAAGCTGCAGTTCAACTGCAAACAGCATATCAGACCTCTGCACAAAGATCTGTACTGGCTGTCATTTTCCCATCAGGCCAAGTCGAAGGTTTCTTGTTGGCACTTAAATCCCTTAACACATTGGAGCCAGTTGATGTGCAGGGTCACTTTGCCCAATATGGGCCAATCTGACCGTTTCAACACGCGGAGCTTGCACTCTTGCAAACACCCGATGACGTTCGCTCCACATCTGTGAGACATCAAGCTTTCCGTGTGCTTTGGAACTCCCTGTCTATTAACATTAGGGAGGCACCCTTGTGGTACTGTTCCAGGAGCCTAAAAATCGTTTCGTTTTAGCAGGCCCATAAACATGTAAACCAGTGATGCATGCTCTGTTTTTAAACACAGCTGATTTTATTTGTGCGTCAATAATTGTTTTATATTGCTCCACATATGCCATGGAACTGCTCCCCTCCCTCTGTGCACCCCACTAAATCTGTTCTGGGTTTCCCCCCAACCCTCCACAGCATATACAGGGAGGGCACAGGGTGTGCACAAAGGGAGGAGAGGGAATTTCTGTAGCCAAAGCATAAATCTTTGGGCTAACGGAGCAGTAGCATTGGCTACCGCTGCCTGCAATTAAGTGGCTTGTGCAATCTTCTTAATACAGTAAGTATTACGACTGAAGGATGCACTGAGGCAATAATGGTGTTTCCCTGCCACAACTGGGTGTGAAAGTGCTTTGACATCGGACCAATAGTTGCCCAATTGCAAAATATTTAGTGCTTTAAGCACAAACCAGCAAAGAATCATCAGGGGTTTGCAAACTCTCATGATTCTACAATGAACTTTACAATTCTAGGATGATTCAAGAATTTCACCCAATCTTTTATATTCAGTAGTCTTATTCTCTGGAATCAGCATGGCAACTGTCTATACTGTACACCACATCTAAAAAAGAACATTAAAAACTTTATTTAAATGAGAAAGCTTCAGATTTCCCAGATTTCCTCCTTCTTCCCCAGTATCACCTTAAAGGCGACTTGTGTTTGTTTGCGTCCAGGGCAGCTGCTCCTGATGCTGCCACTCAAATTACACCACACCACCTTGCATTGCACTGAAAGAATGTTTGCTGAAACCAGTAAATCTGCCCTCAGTTCAAATGCTAGCTAGAGATGTGCAAACTCCCAAAAACTAAATGGATAAAGAGAGTTTCTTCACATTTCCGACAACAAGCAGTTTGAAGCAGGAGAACGCAACATCTTTGTTAGAAGAGTCTTTTCCATGTGCAGACTTATCCTATCTGTATTTTCCAGAAGGAATCCCACCAAGTGCAGGGAGGCTGTCAGCAGTCAAAGTCAGGAGCAGGTCAGCAATAAAACACCCAGTGTCAGTGAAGTGAACTCTTTATTCAAAGAAACCCTAGTGATCACAGCAACTCTTCCCAGTAGGTCTTGCCCCCATGAGACAGTTTCAAGGACTAAGGTCCCTGTCTTCCACTGCTCTCCTTCCCTGGCAGCCTAATGTGCTGTATCTTATCTCCCTTTGCTTCACCTTCTTCATTTCTGTGTGTGTTCCGGGAGACCAGGGGAGAGGACAGCTGGTCGCAGCAGGAGCGAGAAATTTCCTGGCTTCTTCAGCAGCCTGCCTCCTGGCCTGCCTCCTCTCCTGCCTCTGCGTCTGGACAGCCCTCTGCCACAGCCTCTTCCTGCTCACTAAATCCTGTTGCCTCTTCAGCTTCTGACAGCTCCTCCTGCCAGTCTTCTCCCTCTTCTCCTTCTCATTATGGTCCCACCACCAATTCCCTGGCTCTGAGCCTTCTTCCCCTGGGGGTTCCCCAATTGGTACCCCACCACCACCACTCCTCTGCATCCAGCCAGTTCATGACAGGGACTTGCCTCCAAAGGAGGGCATTCGTGGGTTGTATATAAAATGAAGGCATCCTAGAAGTTCAAGGACTTCTGCTTGCACAATGGGTGTCCCTCTCTGTCTTCTCTCCCTGCGTGCTCACCCCCAAAATATTTTCTCGGTTTAACCCAAACTTTCTGGAGCAGATGGGGCGGGCAGCGTGAGGAGAGGAGAGGGAGGGGAAACACTGCTGTGTGAATGAGACCGTTTCATTGGATACAACCTTTGTGAGGGTGTAGATTGTGTGTGTGTGCATGAGACTATTTGAGACCAAAATGTATAACATTACTCATATTGAGAGCACCTGTGGAGAAGCACATCGATACACAGCTGTGCAAAACCAAGCACACAACTGATTTGAGACTGCCTAGTCTGAAACACCAATAAGACTTTGGCAAAGACACATGTCTTTGCACCACAGTAAGGAAACACTTTGTGTGCATTGATGTTTATTCAACAACACACAAATACACACAAAGCATCCAGAGCTACAGAATGGCATTTCAATTCCTGAGCAAATCCGACAAACCTTAAAAAGGTGGCTTCAAATTTTAGATTCAGTGGCAGAAACCAACTGGTTAAACAATTTGCAATGCCATTACTTAGAGCCAACAACAACATCTGATGGATGTCCCTGGGTATTCTCACTAAAGGGTGGGCAGTAGGTAGGTCTGGATCTGCTGGCATATCTCCAGGTGGTTTGCAGTAGATCAGCAAGGCTTTCCTCACTTTGAACAATGGTGGCAGCTAAATAACCCTCCTTGCCAAAATTAAGAAAGCTCAGGGGAATAACCAGGAGAGTGTTTTTGTGTGTGGAGGAACTGTGAACTCATGGCACTCAAAAAGTCTAATTCCTGGACTTACAATCCTTTTATTCTAAGGTAAGCCTTTTCTACCAGGTGCTAGCTGTGAAACAAAGTAGACCTCACAAGCCTGAAGTTTCCCCGACTCCTGCTCTAGATAGGTGCAACTTAGAATATGGCTTGTTAGCTCAATGGATCTTCAACGTCATTCCTTCAGGTAGGACCTCCCTGACCTTCTGTCCCTTAGCCTTGCCTTACCTGTCTCACCTGCTCTACACTCAAAGCACATGACACTTCCTGCCTCTAGCTCTGTGAGGGGCTTTCCCACAGCTCCTGTTTTCCATTAGCCCTTGCTTTCCTCAGTTCTTTGTTTCCTCTGTTTGTCTTTATATCGGCCCTCTGCCTGCTTTACTTCTCTTTTTTTTTTTTAATAAAATTTTTATTAGGGGTTTTTACAGAATAGAGTACAAAGACAATAAATAACCTTGCTTTTATCTCAACAGAGTTTCATAACTTCTTTGGACTTCCTCACATCTCCCGCTGCCATTTTCATCATCATAAATTTTTTCCATGCAATTTATCATCTAGTTTGCAAATTTTATAACCGCTTATTTAAATATAGTCCTCTGCAAATTTATTTCTCTTAATCTCACTTTACATCCCATTCCAATCCGATTTTGTGGTGGCCAATTATTTATGATCAAACATCCTACTTAACTTTCCACCAAATCACAATATTTTTGTAAATAAGTCTTAAATTTCCTCCAATCTTCTTCAACCCTCTCTTCTCCCAGGTCTCGAATTCTGCCAGTCATCTCAGCCAGTTGCATATAGTCCATCAGCTGCATCTGCCATTCTTCCAGCGTGGGTAGATCTTGAGTTTTCCACTTCTTAGCGATAAGTATCCTTGCTGCTGCTGTTGCGTACAAAAAGAATGTTCGATCCTTCTTTGGCACCATCTGGCCGACAATGCCCAAGAGGAAGGCCTCTGGTTTCTTAAGGAAGGTATACTTAAATACCTTTTTCAGCTCATTATATATCATTTCCCAGAAGACCTTCACCCTGGGACAGGTCCACCAGAGGTGAAAGAATGTTCCTTCATTTTCCTTACATTTCCAACATTTATTGTCTGGCACATGGCATATTTTGGCAAGTTTAACTGGGGTCATGTACCACCTATATATCATTTTCATTACATTTTCCTTCAGAGCATTACATGCCGTGAAGTTCATCCCCGTGGTCCACAACCTTTCCCAATCCTCAAACATAATATTATGCCCAATATCCTGTGCCCACTTTATACCTGCTTTACTTCTCTATTCCCACTGGGCCAGTGCTAGTCAAGACTATTGTTGGTTTTGCCCAGCACTTTAGCCCTCCCTGTTTCCTCAACCCTCAGCCCTCATCCGCGTCAACATCTCTGCCTGCTTCCAATTCTTGTCAGTAGCTTACAGCCATTCTTTCCCAGAAACTCTGGGTGGCATTCAATTAAGTTTTACTCAAGAGTAGATCCATTAAAATTCACAGGCACACCTAAGTTAGGTCCATTAATTTCAGTGGGTCTGCTCTGAGTAAAATTTAGTTACATACCATCCATCTCCAGCCAAACAGACCTTTCCCCTTCCCTCACAGAACCTGCATTGTCTGTCAACATTCCGTCCATACGGCTGTCCCTTCAGAATATTCATGGGCAAACCATACTATCGACACAGCTTAGCCAATTGTAGAGCAGAAAACTTGTTCCAAGGCAGGCAAAACAGGCCTCCCTTCTTAGCTGTGGCCAAGCCAAGATCAGCCACATTTCAAAGACAGAACTGCATCAGGAACCACAAGTATATTTCATTTTCACCCATTTGATGCTAGTTCTTATTGCCTTTGTGCAATACATTTTAAAGCGGAACAAAACCGGAGAACTGCACCGAGGATAAATATTTGCATTTTAAGTTGTTCTATTGATGTGTTTTAATATCCAAGTTGTGTTTTAATTGTTGTAACCTGCTCTGAGGCCTTAGTGCATAGGTAGGCAAACTAAGGCCCGGGGGCCGGATCTGGCTGAATCACCTTCTAAATCCGGCCCACGGACAGTCCGGGAATCAGCATGTTTTTACATGAGTAAAATGTGTCCTTTTATTTAAAATGCATCTCTGGGTTATTTGTGGGGTCTGCCTGGTGCTTTTACATGAGTAGAATGTGTCCTTTTGTTTAATATGCATCTCTGGGTTATTTGTGGGGCATAAGCATTCATTCCCCCCAAAAAAAATATAGTCTGGGCCCCCACAAGGTCTGAGGGACAATGGACCAGTTTGCTGACCCCTGCCTTAGGTGAGAAGGGCAACTAATAAATTTTAATAATAACAAGTGTTCAGAAAACACATGAAGAAAAAGGAGGCCACTGCCTCACTGCATATTATGATTAGGCTACTTTCATTCCCTCATTGTTTGGTACTTTTAGAAATATTACTGTCAGTAACAGCCATTGTCACTTGGGGTGCTTTACAGCATCCTGTTTTTCCTAGGAAAATGAACCAGACATCTGTGTTTCGCGGAGATAAAGAGAGAGAAGCCCGATAACAATATTGTTATAATAGCAGCCATCCTGATACAAAGAGGAAATGTATATGAGACAACATCCTCAGTGGGCAAGACATCCACTTAAATTGGCCGCTTTTGCCTTTGCTAGAACTGCCCATATATATGCAGAACACACTGATCTGCGTGCATGTTATTCAAAAGGATAAAAATGGCAACCTTGTAGGCATTCCGTGCATTTTTATTTTAAACCACGTATTCTTTTTGCGGTGCCTTCGCTACAGAAGCTTCCACCGAGTTTGTTCCATCAATACAGCAGAGGCCAAACTTGTACAAGAACACTGGCTAAGAAAGGAGCAGGGAACTCGCAAGAGATCACCTGCACCCTTTGGAAAACCAGCCACTGTGGTGTGTGGTGGTTGGGCAGCTATTATACGTTAAGTGCGCTCATATGTTGTTATTGTTGTTTAGTCGTTTAGTTGTGTCTGACTCTTCGTGACCCCATGTACCAGAGCACGCCAGGCACTCCCGTCTTCCACAGTCTCCCGCAGTTTGGTCAAAATCATGTTGGTAGCTTCGAGAACACTGTCCAACCATCTTGTCTTCTGTCGTCCCGTTCTCCTTGTCCCCTTCTCCTTCTCTTCAGGGTCGTTTCCAGGGAGTCTTCTCTTCTCATGAGGTGGCCAAAGTATTGGAGCCTCAGCTTCAGGATCTGTCCTACCACTCAGGGCTGATTTCCTTAAGAATGGATAGGTTTGATCTTCGTGCAGTCCGTGGGACTCTCAAGAGTCTCCTCCAGCACCATAATTCAAAAGCATCAATTCTTCGGCGATCAGCCTTCTTTATGGTCCACCTCTCACTTCCATACATCACTACTGGGAAAACCATAGCTTTAACTATATGGACCTTTGTTGGCAAGGTGATGTCTCTGTTTTTTAAGATGCTGTCTAGGTTTGTCATTGCTTTTCTCCCAAGAAGCAGGTGTATTTTAATTTCATGACTGCTGCTACCATCTGCAGTGATCATGGAGCCCAAGAAAGTAAAATCTCTCACTGCCTCCATTTCTTCCCCATCTATTTGCCAGGAGGTGATGGGACCAGTGGCCATGATCTTAGTTTTTTGATGCTGAGCTTCTCCTCTTTCACCCTCATTAAGAGGTTCTTTAATTCATCCTCTCTGCCATCAATGTTGTGTCATCTGCATATCTGAGGTTGTTGATATTTCTTCTGGCAATCTTAATTCCAGCTTGGGATTCATCCAGTCCAGCCTTTCGCATGATGAATTCTGCATATACCGGTAAGTTAAATAAGGAGGGAGACAATATACAGCCTTGTCGTACTCCTTTCCCAATTTTGAACCAATCAGTTGTTCCATATCCAGTTCTAACTATAGCTTCTTGTCCCACATAGAGTTTTCTCAGGAGACAGATGAGGTGATCAGGCACTCCCATTTCTTTAAGAACTTGCCATAGTTTGCTGTGGTGGACACAGTCAAAGGCTTTTGCGTAGTCAATGAAGCAGTAGTAGATGTTTTTCTGGAACTCTCTAGCTTTCTCACTCATATGTTAGATATGCACAAATCCTTGGGTTCTATCCAATGGTGTCCCCTCCACAGTGAGAAGACTTTTGGATGTAGCAGAGGCTTCCATTTGGGAAAGAAAAGGAGACAATTTTCATCAATTCCCCCTTTCCCCACCCAAACCACCCTCCATGCTGTTTTCAAAAGGTCCTCCAACCCCTTTCAGCATAATTGGAGGAGGGGGAGGAGGGGCAGAGAGAGTCAGACAAAATTCTCTCCCCATTTCACTGACAGAAGCTTCCACTAGAGATCACAGCACTTTCCATCAGCTGAGGAGCACCACCAGATTCTGCTTAAGAGAAGTGTGCCTCATTATCTTGCACTGGAAACATTGCTGTAGGACTGCTTCTGGCAACCCTGTTATCATTGCATGGAGTAATGTTTTCCACTGAAACTGCTTTTGGAATGTTCTTCACTGTTTCAGAATGTTTTGCTTTGTTTTAGGGGAGAAGGGCAGAGAATAAATTCAACAAACCAATTCAACAAATAAATAATCATTATGAAGCACAGAAGTGCATAAAAATGCTTTTTAAAATTACGAGTGGCCATGTGTCCTGCTTTACAGAGGACAGTCCTCTGTGTGAAGGACTGCCTAATGTTTAAACATATGCATAAAAGAAAGAGGCAAAGGCCTTGCCTATCGAGCACAGTAGACAGAGCAGCACGTTGCCTACTAATACACAGTATTCCACATCATGGTGGTGAGATGCATCATCTTTCTAATTAAATCCTACTAATGTTTCGCCTGCACATTTTAGATTTAGCACACACACGTTTTATGCAAATCTGTGCCCTCTTTTGTTCTCTTGCTTGGCAATGCAAAAGCGGCTACCCTATTGAAAATCCATTGTTTTTTGAATTCCACATGTTAACTATTAAGGTATTATATGGCTGACGTCTCTCCTCCCTCCTTGCCTCCATTATTTGAAATGAGACTCTTGGTCTCTGAACGCACTCCAGCTTGAAATGCACAGCAAAACTGTTGGAGAAACGTCTTGTTTGCTGTACACAGCGCAGCTTCGCCTATCAAACACTTAATCTAGACTTCATGTTATGACTCAAGCGTTCCCTCTCGTATTCCCTGCACGTTGCCGACACAAGATTTGCAGAACACTTTGGTAATGGTTATGAAATGGGGCAAGGGGAAAGCTTTCCAACAAGTTTCAGTTCAAACGTACTTTAGGGTTTTATAATTATGTGGACAATTTATCTTGAGATCAGTCGAATCCGTCACTCAAGGGGATTTGCTATCACAACAGCAACCTGGTCTTTGTTCATTGGGGTTCCGTGTGAAATCAGAAGAATTTTTAAGATCTCCTCTCCTTCCCCGACCACACGACACACACACACACACAGCATCCAAATTTGCAGGGGCACTCACAGATTATAATGCGCTAAGAGCTAGTGGCCTGCCATTAAACTCTCCACATTCCTGGACTTCTGTTTCAACATGCTGTTGGCACGAATCCAGCACCTCTCTTCACCATTCCTCCACAGTGCTATGATGATTACAGGGAACCTGGCAAACAGAAACCTTATACATAATGCAGCATCTCGTTTACATGCACATTTTAACCAGTCGATCCCCAGTTCCCAGGAAGAGCACTGCAGGACTCAATAGGCTACCATACGCATCTTGTGGCTTCCATCTGGCAACCGATGCATGCTTTGGTTACAGATAGTACATGGGTAAAGGTAAAGGGACCCCTGACCATTAGGTCCAGTCATGACCGACTTTGGGGTTGCGGCGCTCATCTCGCTTTATTGGCCAAGGGAGCTGGCGTACAGCTTCCGTGTCATGTGGTCAGCATGACTAAGCCACTTCTGGCGAACCAGAGCAGTGCACGGAAACGCCGTTTACCTTCCCACCGGAGTGGTACCTATTTATCTACTTGCACTTGACGTGCTTTTGAACTGCTAGGTTGGCAGGAACAGGGACTGAACAATGGGAGCTCACCCCGTCGTGGGGATTCGAACTGCCAACCTTCTGATCGGCAAGTCCTAGGCTAGATGAGTCTAAAAACCCCAGGGCAAAAAAATTCACAGCCCTCTTGCAACAATGGTGGCTCAAATACCAGAAGTAATGTATTTAGTGTTAACTCTGGAAGTGTGCACTCGATTCTGACCAAACTAAGCCTCCTGGTGTATATTTTGCTCAAGGAGGCTTAATTTATTCAGAATTGAGTATACACTTCCAGTGTTAACACTAAACACATTACGTCTGATAAATGAGCCACTATAGTCACTAGAGGGCCATGAAAATTTGTGTCCCGGACTATTTAGACTTGTCTACCCATGCACTATCTGAAACCCATGCGGCATATTGGTTGCCAAATGTGAAATATATTGGCATTATTTTCAGCTCTCCTGCCTTATCAACAAGGTCCACTTCTATGATATCTCAGGACTCAGCCATACCTCGGCTTCATGTGGACTGCAAATCTCTTGTGCCTTCTTTAATTTCCCCTCGTCCTGAATAGGAGAGCTATTAAGTCATTATTTACACACTGGGAATCTTTCTTCCCAATACATTTTCAGCACGCGGGAAGGAAACACAACTGCTGCTTTGCTAAGCAAGTGTTGCAGGTCAGCGTCACACATGTTCCGTGAGGCAAGCTTTAAAGTTATTCAATTCAGGTGCCTTAAATAGATCTCTTGACCTTCAGGTCTTCTTTTCTAAGGCCTTGTTACTTGAGTTGCAGGAGCAACTGCTGAGCATCCATTCCCCCACAGTTAAAGCCAATTGTTCCCTAGTTTGTTGCAGCATATTTAAAGGGGCTAGGCTGAGATACCTTGCAAATAATTTCTCACAAAGAGCAGAATCTTCTAGGAAAGGTAAAGTTTTACTACAACCAGTTTTAGACTGGTTGCCTACATATACCTTCACCCTTAAATACACATCTTGATTTTTTTTCTGACCCAACATTTTCACAGATCTTTATACAGGGTGAGTCTTTTAAAAGAGGCCCATGGAACATGTGGACTCTGTATGCACAGGGCCTCGTTTAAAGGACTCTCCCCGTATATGGGAATTCCTCTTAAGAATGTGCCCAAGTCTTCCAAACTTAACAAGCGGTCCTCATTCACACTCATGATTTACACCAGCCTCCTCCAGCTGGTGCCCTCCAGATGTTTTGGACTTGAACTCTCATCCGGCTCAACCCACCCTTTTGCAATTACGTTTCTGAAGAAGACTGGCTTGTCTAAAAAGAGGATAACAGCCAAGAGAATACGGGTAGGATGGAATGTGGCACACACATGCATTTAAAAAGATAAATTAAAAAGAATAAGACTGTGCGCAGAGGACTATAAAACTTCATCCTGTTTTTTAAAACAACACAATCCTTTTATAATTAATATTAATCCTCCTTTGTACCAGGAAATCCTCCAGCAGAGCTTTTAGCAGTACTTTCATAAGATTGTAGGTATGATAAATGAAAGTTTAAAGCCTACGCAAGTAATTTGTCAGGCAGTATATTTTATTGCATGCTTTTGCTATTTTCCAGTGCCTTTTTGAACCACCAACAACTGGGGGAATTAAACCACTGAGCTAACAAAGGCCCCCTACTGACATTTTTTTTTTTTAATCAGCTCTGCACATTTGTTCTGGCATATTTGCCTGTAGTGTTATCATAATGCCGTTGCAGTGCTAATGCAGTATTTTTCACTGTGACGTTGGGCTGGCAACACAGTTAAGACTTGCTCTCTGTAAGTGCTTATTTACTTGGTGGAGCCAATCTAAGAAATGGCCCAAAAACATTCTCAGTTTAACTTGTTTTGAAAGGTAAGTCGTCTTGCTAATGAATAAGTGAGAAGCCAGTAAAGGTTTCAGAAACTCTCTTTATCACGTGATGCTTTAAACTTATCACATATCCTGACAGCATATTTAAATTTAAGGCAAGGAACAATAAAGAACAACTCCTCAGGGTATAAGATGGCAGTTATCTTGCTGTACACAATATTCCTACTGATTCAGATGCAACAGACTCTCTTGTTGGGGTGACGTCAATGCTCCTTGAGCTTACAATTCTCTGAGAAGGCCTTGACGGAAAAAAATCAGAATGGCTTTCAAACCAAGACTCTCAGACTTAACTCTAAACATTCTGAAGATATTTTTTTTTAAGCTGCTCACAAGTACTGAGGAATACATACAGTGGCTTGCAAGGGGGGAAATTAATGAAAAGTGCTAAGCAATGATAAGTAATAGAAACTCACAGCTTTAAAGACGATTGCTTAGAAAGGTTTGTGGATGTTGGGTGGGGCTTAAATTGGATCTGCTTGCAGACCTTTTTTGGGGGGGGGGGGAAATATTAGCAAGAGATTCTTTCTGAATCTTCACCCTGAAAACATCGGGAATCACAAATACAATCTTCTGCTTTTGTTAGGGATAATGTTTCATTTTTTTCCAACTGAACATTCCAGTAGATTTATTGTGTAGCAAACATTACCAAAACTAAACAAGAGGCAGTAAAAACTGTTAAAAGCTTATCTCTGTTTGGCAGCCATTGTTTTTAAGACAGAAACTGCATTATAACATACAGGTTTTTCAAGGTTGGCAAAGCTACAAGATTCTGTCAGGGATCTATTCCCCTCCCCTGCTTTTTTTAAAAAAGCATTTTAATATTACTTTTAACAGCAACAAGAGACACAACAAGAATGCATATTGAGAAGTGTTCTGCTGTAGTAAAAGATCTGCATTTGGCACAGTTGACATTTTGTATGTTATTTCAAAGCCTATCATTCACATGAGCATAAAGCAGTGTCTTAACGAGTATGCATATGGTTAAAACATAGCTGTCAACTTTTCCCTCTTCTTGCGAGGAATCCTATTCGGAATAAGGGAAGTTCCCTTAAAAAAGGGAAACGTTGACAGCTATGGGTTAAAAGGTTTACATTAGAGTCCAATACATGTCTGTTCAGAAGTAAGTCCATCTGTTAGTCCTGGAAGACCTGCTCCCTGCCTTGTATATCTTTTTCCACCTGGCCTGGGAAGGCGGGGCCCTGACTGACTCCAACTACAAAAGCTGAGACTACAAAAGTTGAACAAAATCTTGGACTGGGGTATTGATTAGTGGGGGTTTGTTGGGGGGGGGAGTTGTTGATGTTATTTTTTTGTATCATGAATTATGTGGAAATTGTTCTATTTTGTTGTATACTTGCTGATGTTTTGTTTATGACTACTTTTCTAATATAGTTGTAAGCCACCTTGAGCATGGTTTTAACTTGGGAAAGGTGGCATACAAATAAAATGATTGATTGATTGAAGTCCCATTGTGTAAACTAATAAGGATAGCAGCATAAAACCACAACTCTGCGTCAAGACAAGCCTGATCCTGTACAACAGTGGTGGGGGAACCTTGAGGTTTGATGGCCTTTTACAAATTGTCCTAACACAAAGGATTTGTAAAATGTATATTTACTGGGATTTCCTTTTGCAGAGCCTTGGCTCTCGCATTACTTACGCAAAACTTCTAATGGAAGACAGAGCTGGCCTCACCAGCAATAAATGAACTTACAACATTGCATAGCTGGTGCTGAATGGTTTGAACTGTGAACCGTTGTCTGAGAATATTGTTAAAGGTCAACATTTCCAAGCCAAGAGGACCAGAAATCTAGTGTGGGAGTTTCTGTACAAAAGATCTTATTCTTCACAGTGCTAATTGTTTCTGAGGTTCCACTTACCCTGTTGCCTCCTTATTGAAAGCAAGTACGATTTAGCCCAGTGGAGTCAATTTCAGAGTAAAACACACTTAGGATACCTCCTTTGGGTGAATCATGCAAACTCTTTAACACTTGCAGGAGCCAGCAATTTCCAGCATGTGAAAGATCTGGGCTACAGCAGCTGCGGCTAATTTGAAGCCCTCTTAGCCTTTCTGCAGACCCTCACATCCTCTTTACCCACTAACTCAAACATGGCTGGAGATAGAGGCCATCTTGCAATAGTGCAGCCATGATGCAACATCACTGTCCCAACTCTAACCAAACAGAAGGGCTTGTGGGAAATTATAATTAATTTTCTGGTGTCAATACTTTGGCCAAAAAGCAAAAGCAGTACAGTCATACACTGGTTCACAAACGCCTTGGTGACTCAAATGTTTTGGCTCCTGAACGCCGCAAACCCTGAAGTGTTCTGGTTTGTGAATGCTTTTTGGAAGCCGAATGTCCGATGCAGCTTCCGCTGCTTCTGACTGAGTGCAGGAAGGTCCTGCAGCCAATCGGAAGCCGTGCCTTGGTTTTTGAACATTTTTGGAAGTTGAACATACTTCCAGAACGGATTCTGTTCGAGAACCAAGGAACAACTGTACAGTACTAGAGAAGTTTATCCAGAGATTAAAGTCTCGAGTTCAATATGGGATCAACTTCCTGGAACTCTGATAATCTCTCTCTCTTTCTCTCCACTAAGCAACACACAGCATATTATACACAGTCTTAACTCTTCAGAGGCCTCAGGTTGCCATTGCATGCAGATTTGTTTTTCTTAAATAAGACTGGGTAGTTGCTTCCTTTACCAATTCCAGTTGTACAAGTTCATGCTCTAATATAGGTCTGTTAAAACTAGAGTATCAAAACTCCTTCATCCGAGGGCACAGGTATTTGCTGATCCACTGGGGGTAAAGAATGAACGCAACCACAAATCGCTTTGAATCAGAAACAAGAGATGACTTGGGAGCGAGGCACATTAGTTGACCACAAGGTTACAGTTCTATTATTCTCTCTGTAGAACTCCAGGCTATGCCTCCTCTTCAGCTCTGCTCCCCTTTGAGAGCTTTGCCTGGCTGAAACGTGTCTTCAAACTGAGATAACACACTTTGCTTGCCAGGATGGAGAGATGTGCATGAGTCTGGGTGCCTAGACATCTCTGAGTTTTGCATGGCTAGAATGTAGTCCATTGTGCAAAGGTAAGAGTATTGCTCTGCCTCACTTTGCCTCTGGGGCTCACCTACCCCTGGCATGCCACCCCAGGAAGGAAGCCCATGAGGTAATGCAGTCCTCTGACTCCTTTAAAAGCAGCCTCCCCAGTATGTAAAAGCAAAGTAAAGATGGAATCAGGATCTGATCTAGGCTCGAAGAATATAACAAGGAATTCTGTGAGAATTCCCCATAGCTGCTAGGCTGAAGGACTTTTCCCTCTTTTCCTTTCTTCAAAGATCCTTCCCTCCCTCTTTTTACTCTTTCTATTGCCATTCTTCATTCATTTCAGGATAAATATAATCGCTCCAGGGAATTATATTACTGGATATTCTATGAGAACGGCATAATATTTGATCAGTTTGGATGGAACATTAAAAAAAAAAAATAGTCATTATCTCTTTCTATAAAAACGAGGAGGGAGGGAATCAATGCCACAAGCCTGTACATTTAAATTCCGCCTGTATGACATTTCCTTCTACTTTAATTGCTTCCATACAGTTTATATCTGCTAGTCACGCTAGGCCTCAGAGTGCTCCATGCACCCTGCTACAAAGGCGCTCTTGTCCTATAATAACCTCGGCAATCAAAGTGAAGGAATTATGGGTAAGGCAGAACAGCCAGAGTTATTGAAATAAACAGGTTTCCAACTGCATTCAAAAGCACATTTCTGTCAGGAAGCAAGTCCGCCCTAACAGCTAGTTCTTCTGTCAGGATCTAGAGAGAAGTTAGAAGAAAACTGGGTAACAGCGTTAACTGCACACTGTCTAGTCTACATCCGCCTTTGGCAAACCTGGTTCCCCTCCTCATGTTTTGGACTACAACTCCCATCAGCCCCAGCTATGCTGGGCAAAACAAACAAAGACTTAATTAATTTTACTCCATGCCTTCCTAACTTCATTTCAACTGCTGTTACCACATCAGGCAGGTTGCTAAGAAAGCCTTCTGAAACTTTTTTTGAAAAACTGCCATGTTTCTTTAAGGAAATAGCAACAACAACAACACCTGAATTATCTAGTCAGCCCACTTACTTGTCTATTTCTCAAGTGAATAAAACTGATTCTGAAATTACCTGTTCCATGTTTCTCCTGAGGACCTAGTATTTTAATGGAACTGAGCATTGTTACACATATTCCTCACTCCGCCACCCTAGCTGCCTTTCATTTTACTCTAAAATTGTAATTACGTTTTAAACCTCACACTTGGCAGACCTCCTTCTTCATATACAAAACAGACATTGTTAAAACAGCCCGTTGGAAATCATCATAAATACGATCTATCGTTTCAGCTGCAGCAGCTCGAGAGAATCGGTTTACAACACACCAACTTAGAAGTGCCTGCTATGCTCTTTTCAGACACTCTCAAGCCAAGGCCCGAAATAGATACCCATCAGTCCAAGCAAGTCTCGAACGGGCCTTCTCAGAACTCCAGAAATTGTTTCTTCACTTCCAGCCTAGTTTCTGCTGGATTAGAATAGCCACCCTAATTAAAACTCTCCTACTTATCTGGGCTCATAGATAACCCTCCGCAGGGTGCCAAAAACTATATAATACTTCCCTACCCCATCAAAAACAAACAAACAAAAAACACCACCCCCAAAACTCTATGCCATTTCATTCACCATGTAGAATATGGTCACCAACTCGGATGGCTTAAAAAGAGGATTAGACAAGAAAAATGTATTCCTCTATGTAACAGCAGCAACCAGAATATTGATTGCAAGGAATTGGAAGGGGGAGAAAATCCCATCACTATTAGAATGGCAAAACAAACTGTGAGTTTGGAGAAATGGTAAAATTGATGGCAATTATTAGAGGCCACTCAAAACAAAGAATAATTAAAGAGAGGGATGGAGTGAAGGAATACATGAAAAAATATGGTTCCGGAATTGAAATACAAATAGATAATGTGTAAAACGTGCAGGGGTAAACAAGAAAATAACAACAGAATTAATTGGACAATTATTAAATTATAACAAGACGGAAAAAGTAAAAATGGAGACCACGCATGGGTGAAGGGAAGTGGGGGGTATAGGGGAATTTATAATATTATTTATAATATGAACTTTCCAATTGTGTTGTATTTATATACAGCAAAGGGAAGTTTAGAGTAATTAGGTATATTTCAATTTAGGTAAATTATGCAATAGGTTTATGTTAGAAAACGAATATGGATTTTGAATTTGATGCTTGTAATTCTCTTTGGTTTTGAAAGAAAGAAAGAAAGAAAAGAGGATTAGACAAATTCATAAAGCTATCAATGGCTACTATCCAGGATGACTTTTGTTCTACCTCCACTGTCAGATTGTACCATGCATCTGTATGTCATCTATTACTGAGAATCACAAATGGAGAGGGTGCTCTTTAACTCTAGTCTTGCTTGCGGGTTTCCCACAGGCATCTGAGAACAGGATGCTGGACTAACATGCCTTTTGTCTGCTGCAGCAGGGATCTTCATATGTACTTACTGTTCTGTTTTGCACAATTGATTTGACTGTTCTTCCACATAGGTACCCCTTGGCAGCAACTGAAAGTAACAAGAAGTCCCTAAGCCAACAAGTCTGTGCTTTGCTCCTCCCATTGTTGAGCCCAGAAACAAACCATGGAGTAGCTCAGTGAGGGGTTGCCGTTACATCTGACCCTGGGGCCATCGTTTGTTTCTCCCAAACAAACCACAACCAGGAAGCCAAGAACGAACCAAAGCATTTGTAGGGCACCGGTTGGAGAAAGCTAACCCAAACCTTCCCTCCCACACTCCTCGCTGGGTACCTTAATGCTGTGGCTGGGCTGTGTTCCAGAGCGGGTAACAGTTTAATTGAAAAAGGAGAGCTACTTTTAAAAATTAGCAGTGCACAATGAGCGGCCATTACTCAGGAGTCAGTTTGCGGTCATTAATAAGGCATTCTTGGTCCGCAGAAATTCTTTTGATCTCTTCCATCCATGTTGAGCAGTGCAATAAGAAGGCAATGTTTACACAGATAGAGAAATGCTAATCTTACAACCCAGCAATGGTCTCTTGTCACAAGGAATTCAATCTTCTTATGTTCAGGATATGTACATCCCCTATTTTCCATTAGGGTGGACATATTTCAAAAGGTACAAATCTGGACCCAAAAAGTTGTTGAGCTTTTGTAGGGCAATTGCCAGGTAGCTGCGCAGGACCGCCGAGCCCACACCAGACCCAGAGCCTGAACCGAGCTGCCCACGCCCCACCAAAATTATTATTTAACCCCAAATCCAGGACATTTGCTTTAAAATGTACAACCCCCCCCCCGATGGGTATGTAGGACCCCCAAAAGAGGACATGTCCAGGAATTCCTGGATATATGGCAACCCTGTTTTCCATACTGTCTTCCATACATTCCTACCCACGATCATGAATGCCACCATTCAATCTGTTGCCAGGCACAAAGCAGCTTAAGTTAATAATCACCCATAATCAATGATTACTTAAGTATAAGTGAAAAGTAAATACAAAACACAATTGCTTTACTATACGAAATCCTGATTATATCTGCCTCAACACGTTGCTGCATATACAGCTTTTTCCAAGGTTCGCACGTATGATTGGATGCTGGGAGCTGCCCTGCATTGTATTATCGCAACACGTCCAAGCGCTGGCAATTGGATTTAGCAAGAACCTCGAGAGAAATTAGAAGCATCTCATTTTATGGAGTCTTCATCAGGATCAGGTGAAGCCTACTTTGTAGTAGTAAAAATAACCATTTACCATTTTTTTGCGTCTGGCTGACACTCAAGGATCACTGAAATGTATGTGCTCTGAAGGCTTGAAGTATACGTTAAGGATAGACAATATACAGTACATCTGGAGACCCAAGGTTGAGAAACACTGTGTTAAACGGTATAACATTAAAGAGTAAAGTGTTTTGAAAACTGAAGTACGGTTCCAATATTTTTATTGTAAACACCAAATTAAATATGTATAAACCATTTCTATTAAAAATGTGATATTAACAACATGTCACTTATGTGTATTGTGGATTAATTCATGCTTATCAAAATAATGAATAAAAAGTGTTGCTGACCACCCTAACCCCACCCCAACCCCCAGTGATGGCCTGGCATTCTGTTTTGGCGCCCACAACCCAGGTCCCAGAAGCCATTTGGCTCCTAGCTTTTCTATCCCGGTTGCTAATAGTGCTTTGCTTAAAAAAATAAAAAATAAATCACATTTATCAAAAAATGGCCTCTTTAGGGCGACACTCAATAGCAAATGTGCAGTGCAACTCCAAGCATAGCTACACAGGATGCAATGGGGCTTACTTGTGAGTAAACATACAGAAACGCTGTACACTGTTTCAAAGACTTGCCTTGGGATTTGCAGTTAAAGCAAAGGAAATGAGTTGAGGTTGTTAAAAGTTGTGCGTTTGCTCACCCTCAGTATTACAACCGCTACCCCAAGTTAAAACATGCCTTTAGGAAACCGAGCTAAGCTGAATTAGTGCCTCATCTACTCTATTATTCTTGACCACTCCTGCTGAAGCTACATGTTTATACAAGCCCTGAATGCAACCAAGGCAATGTACTCCTGCTAGTTTGCAAGATATATCAAGATGACCTTTAAACGCCAGTGTAAGATGGGAAGAGTACGTACTCAGGACTACCAGAAAAGCAGCTTTTCAGGGAAAAAATACTTTTAAAGTACCAGAAAGTCAACTTTTCTTTAAGGTGCAATAACAAGAAGTTCAAGGACCTTGGAAGTAATTTTTTTAAAGGGGGACAAAGGCCTCTTTACAGTATGCAATCAGCTTTTCTTATTGGAGATTCTGGTTCCACACAATGCAAAAATGTGTGTGTGTCTGACAGTGGAATGGACTCCCTTTTGAGGTGGTGCACTCTTTGGAAGTCTTTAAACAGAGGTTGGATGGCCATCTGTTAGGAATGTTTAGATTGTGATTCCTGCATTGCAGAGGGCTGGCTAGATAATAGATCCCTTCCAACTCTACCATTCTGTAATTCCAAGTCTAGGCCTTGCTTCTCATAGAATCATAGAGTTGGAAGAGACCACAAGGGCCATCGAGTCCAACCCCCTGCCAAGCAGGAAACACCATCAGAGCACTCCTGACATATGATTGTCAAGCCTCTGCTTAAAGACCTCCAAAGAAGGAGATTCCACCACACTCCTTGGCAGCAAATTTCACTGTCGAACAGCTCTTACTGTCAGGAAGTTCTTCCTAATGTTTAGGTGGAATCTTCTTTCTTGTAGTTTGGATCCATTGCTCCGTGTCCGCTTCTCTGGAGCAGCAGAAAACAACCTTTCTCCCTCCTCTATGTGACATCCTTTTATATATTTGAACATGGCTATCATATCACCCCTTAACCTCCTCTTCTACAGGCCTTCTAAAGAACCCAGTACAGTGGTACCTCGGGTTACATACGCTTCAGGTTACATACGCTTCAGGTTACAGACTCTGCTAACCCAGAAATAGTGCTTCAGGTTAAGAACTTTGCTTCAGGATGAGAACACAAATCGTGCTCCGGCGGCGCGGCAGCAGCAGGAGGCCCCATTAGCTAAAGTGGTGCTTCAGGTTAAGAACAGTTTCAGGTTAAGTACGGACCTCTGGAACGAATTAAGTACTTAACCCGAGGTACCACTGTAGATCTGCAGTACAGACTGACTGAAGCCCTCTGCTACATGAGCTCTTGTATAGAGAGACTGGCAGAATTTAAGCAAACAGGCCGAGCCTCTGAACTGCAACCAAAGGCCATTTCCAGACTTTATACTGGCAAGCATTAGTGCAGTTCCGGCGGTCATACCAAGCTCTACATTCACAGGAGCAACACAGCAGCAGGCAAGCTACTCGGTCACAAAACTCAGCTGCCAACATTTCCAGAAGCATGGAAGCCGCTGTGGCAGAAATCCACAGGCCACGGACTCCTATGCCAAGCTGCCCTGCAGATTCAGACAGAGGGACAACTCCCAACCACAGGAGCAGCAATGTCTGGAAACTGCTTGAGGCAAACCGGGACATTTCGCTGCTTCACACCCTTCCTTGTCACAGGAAGTTAAAATTGGGGGGGGACGGACAAAACAAACTCCTACACGGACCCACAGAAAAAGATTTCAAAAGGGGAATAAAAATTTGCCTCCCCGCTTCTTGTAATATTATGTTCCTTCTTGCAACATTATGAATATATTTTTTGTCGGTTATTAAACACATGCATTGTTTAAATGTAAATATCTGTCCATCAATAAGTATCCCCTGGGCATCTTACAAACAAAAGAATATTAAAAGCACAGCGCATGATCATTAAACCAATATGCAGTCCTTGGAAATGGGGAAGGGCTTTCTTTGCACAGAGGCAGCAAAACAGTTTACAGATCAGATTAGGCTACTTTAAATTCACCTCGGGCTGTTGTGGCCTAACATACAATTAGAAGGCGGGGATGAAGAAAAAGGTATTCGACTGGTGCCCCAAAGACCAGAGAGAAATACTAGGTACCGCAGCGGAGCAAGCCGATTGGGCGCCTGGGGAGGCGTGTGTCCAGGGGCGGGGCCACCGGCCCTTGGGACCTCTGAGGAATCTGCCTGGCTCCTCCCACTAAGCCGCCCTACAGCTGAGGGAGAGGCAGTGGGCGGACAGTTTGGGACAACGCCGACCCTGCACGCGCCTGAGCCAGGAGAGATGTGTGGCTCGGTTGCGCTGCAGGCCCTGCGGTGAGTGCTGCCCAGCATTTTGTCACCCCCCTCAGTGGTGACACCCGGAGTGGATCCCCCCCCAACGCACCCCCCCTTCCTCCGCCCCTGACTAGGTGAGCCTCTCTGGGGTATTCCATTGTTGGGGGTGCCACTAGCCAGACTATGCAGAGCTAGATATATTAACAGCAAGGATTCGAAACCTGCGGGACCAGAGAATCTCAGAAGACTGGAGTAAATACACAAACTATTTGAAAAGTAATTGTAATGAACAGATTACGCTAGTAGGATTGCAAGAAGTTTTGTAAGGAGGATTATTTGAAATATTGCAAAAAAGACTATGAAGAAAATGATTAGTTAATGATAATTAAGAGTAATAGAAAAATTAGGAAATGCACAATATCACCAGAGGAGCTGACGGAAGTAAAAAATATTGTATAAGATAAGAAATTATGTTATATGAATGTTGGAATCATAGAATCATAGACCACAAGGGCCATCGAGTCCAACTCCCTGCCAAGCAGGAAAACGATTTGTTAAAAAAACTAATAAAAATATATATATATTTTTAAAAGGGGGGTATCACTAGCCAAACAGCCCTTGCTTTGGTAGCTACCTGGCTCACCAGGTGGTAAGGCAGGGCTTCCAAAATGGATCTTAAGGTCAGAACACACACAAGTGGCAGGAGATGATCTTCCAGGTCACTTGCTGGCTACCAAGTAGTTTCAGGCTTTATAGCTTAAAACCAGTACAGTGGTACCTTGATTCTCGAACTTAACCCATTCCGGGAGTCCATTTGACTCCCGAAAACGTTCGAAAACCAAGGCGTGGCTTCCAATTGGATGCAAGAGCTTCCTGCACTCAAGCGGAAGCAGCGTTGGACATTCGGCTTTTAAAAAAGTTTGCAAACTGGAACACAAACCGGGTTTGCAGCGTTCGGGAGCCAAGTTGTTCGAGTACCAAGGTACCTCAGTACTTCAAACCAAAACAGATTAAGCAAAACAATGTTAAAAGGAACTGTGTTCAATTTGCAACATTTATATGGGCCACAAAATCTGGGTAAGATGTCATTCTGAGGCTTTTCTAATGTATACATAACAAAATAAAAAAATTACTTCCAGTAGCACCTTAAAGACCAACTAAGTTAGTTCTTGGTATGAGCTTTCGTGTGCAAGCAAACTTCTTCAGATACACACAGATAATGTATACATGTTTCAGATAATGTATACATGTTTACTATAATTTGAGACTAACTATACAATGATGTTTTTGTTTTATTGACTGGCAAACATTCTGATGAAATGCACACATAGTAGTCAATTAAAATACAGAGGTGCACTATCAATTTCTTCTTTCACTGTACAAGGCTGTTTTCACACTCTTACGGACTAGAAACCTGCTTTAAAAAAATGAAAACTGAAATTCTCAGGAAGCAAAAATTCTGTGACCTTTGTAGAATGCTTTAAATATTGTTATAATACACTCTGACAGTGATTTCCTTCTACTGAAAACTTGTGTAAATATTTTGGGCTGGCACAAGAAAGCATCTGGATCAATTATGTCTTTAATAAAGTTGGGATGGGAAATTTTAATCCAGCCATTCCTAGTTCTTCCAGGTCTCCTTTCTTCAGGTGTGTTAACCACCCCTTTCCAAGTTTCCCATGTTCAAAAGGGGGCCAGAGGCAATACTGAGCTCCCAGCCCTCGAATGTAAAACAAGTTGCACCTTTTGGAGTTGCGCCAGGTAAGCCAAACCAAACGTAATGACAATCTTGTTTTCCTCCAGTTCTTGCCGGTCACTATTGTTTTACCAGTGACTGTTCAAGGTTTGTTAAATATCTAAACATCTCCAGCCAAGTACAGCCAATACCAATGGAGAATCGTTCCTGGTAAACACATGCAGCTTTGTTGTAAGTCTGTTTTCCACCCCCCACTTTTGAGACCCGGTGTTGCGTTACAGTTTAGGGTGGTCCTGGGGCTACTTAGGTTTCTTACAGTCATCGCCAAAAAATCTCCACAGGAACAGACATGCAAAACTGTGATTTCTATAAGTCACAGCTGGTCCCGGGTAAACAAAGCAAAGCAAGACTTATTGTCAGTACAAAGTTCCAGCTCCACTTTCTTCTATTTGCAAGTGGAAATATATACCATTTGAGAACTAACCAGTGTCCTAATATAAACACAAATTGCTTTACAAGCCTTTAAAACCTTTTTCAAGGCCAATGGGTTGGATCTTATGTACACAGACTTGAGAACAGGTCCCACGGGACACAATGGGGCTTACTTCTGAGTAGACCTGCACTGGTTTGCACTGTGGAGTTCAGCAAAATTGACACCTATAGATTTCAGAGGCGACCGAGACTGCGAACCTAACCCCACTTGATGGAGCCTGCCTCAATGAATTCAGTAGGACCTACTTCTGAGTAGACACAGTTAGGACTGTGCTGTTAGTCAGACCTAACTTGATTCATTCATTTCTACTAACTTAGGCTCAAGTCCTAAACACACTTACGGTAATAGGGAGTCAGATTCATTAAACACAGAGGGATTTACTACTGAGTAAGCATGCAAATGATTATACTGCACCACTGGATCTATCCCAACGTGTTGTACGCCAACCACTTCAAACAGCGTGAGTTCATGTTTTATGTGTTGGAAGCCTTCCAGAATGGTCATTGTTGTTGTTGTTTCCACCACTTCTTGATTCTTCCAGTGGGAGCTTGTCTCCCATTGGAGAAAACATCCAGAGTGGTAGCAGAATTATTCTATTGCAACAAAAATAAGCAGGAGTCTTGCAGCACCTTAAAGACTAACACATTTCCGATGGTACAAATCCACTTCATTAGATGCCTGATGCCTTATTCTCAGCTGGAAGAAATTTATAAATACAGTGGTGCTAGGGCATGGGGGGAAGTGAACAGGGAAGTCGAATGCTCGCTGTGCTTTATTTTGCACACTTTTTGTGCTCTGATTGATACCATGTACTTTTTGGATATCATTACCATCTGATGAAGCAGCCACTGGTACATGCCACAATAAATTTCTTACAGTACAGTCATATACATTTTTGAACCAATGATGCTTACTCTCGGGAAAGTGTGTATACTGCACTTACCAGGGAGTAAGCTCTATGGAAGTCAACAGGACTTACTTCTGAGTAGATATGATTATGCTGTAAATCTTTAAAATTGCCACAAGACACTTTGGTTCTGAATACTGAAAAATATTGAAAAATAATAGCCATCCCAGAGTTGTCTACTTCAAGTTTGGATGCTTCTACCCTTCAACAGAAGCACTTGCTTCTTTTTTGCAACTAGTTCTGGAGAAACATTTGTTGAATGACACTATGAACATTATTTTTGGGAGAGAAAACAACAATAACCAATGAATCCCCCTTATATTTACTTGGAAGTGAATCCCACTGTGCACAATGGTCCTAATTTCCAGGTAACAATGCATAGGATTGCATCTTAGCCAACTCTTTCTACTCAAGAGGCCAGACGTCATTGTATTCTACTCCCACACGGGTCTTTCAAGCACCCAAAGCAGCCCTGGAGGACAAGGTGTGGCAGTTACATGGAGCCAACACAACATTAAACATGTATTTTAATTTAATGTGCACTTAAAATGCAAATGGCAGCTGCACTGAGGGGAGATTTCCCAATGCAAATAGCAGCTCCGGAGAGGCAATTTCTGCCAGGACCACAGCAGGGGAGGGAATAGTTAAATTAAACTTCATCTCCCTGCCAGCTGCAACTTTGATCATCATCATCAGTTCCCCAGTGGCTGCCATTTGTATTTTTAAAAATACGCACAGTAAATGCAAAAGACACTTTTAACGTAGCAATCCAGTTTGGGAGATACAACGAGAAAACACTCTCGACGGCACACTTGGGAGTTAGCAAATGTGTTCTTGAAATATCACGCTCAGGATATTTGTTTCCAGAGTTTGAAATCATCCCCTCGCAAAGCACTTACGAATGCTGACAGACTACCACAAATGCCCACCATCTGGCAAGAGCGATGCACAGGCGGAAAGCAGATTTCCTCAACACATCCTCTGCTTGGAAAGGAGCTGCACAAGTAAAAAAAAGCACGCTGTGTGGTACAGGGTATGTATCTGGGTCACTTAGAAGTGCACACACAGATCCCAGCACAAATCTGGGACCATGTAAAAAGGTAAAGGTAAAGGGACCCCTGACTGTTAGGTCCAGTTGTGTACGACTCTGGGGTTGCGGCGCTCATCTCGCTTTACTGGCCGAGGGAGCCGGCGTACAGCTTCCAGGTCATGTGGCCAGCATGACTATGCCGCTTCTGGCAAACCAGAGCAGCGCATGGAAACACCGTTTACTTTCCCGCCGGAGCGGTACCTATTTATCTACTTGCACTTTGACGTGCTTTCGAACTGGTAGGTTGGCAGGAGCAGGGACCGAGCAACGGGAGCTCACCCCGTTGCGGGGATTCGAACCGCCGACCTTCTGATCGGCAAGCCCTAGGCTCTGTGGTTTAACCCACAGCGCCACCCGCGTCCCTGTGGGACCATGTATGCAGCACCAAACAGGGAGCTGGTGCTGTCAAATCTGACAAGAATGGCCATATTATGAGCAGTCACTGATCTGTGTGCACCAGCATAGGCTCATCTTGTTACTCCAGAGGTTCAGAGCCACTGCTAGAGAAATCTCACCCAATAAATCTCACTGCAACACCCTATTTCAGTTTATCCGGAATTCACAATCAAGATGATTGGAAAATCAAAAAGAAAGGGAGGAGGGAACCAACAATGCAAACATTTCAGTAATTTCCAATCTACCCCTCCTATTCAGTCTCCTAAGTGGTAGCGCCCTTCTTTAAGAAGCTTTGTCTACTCACATCCAGATTTCCTTGCACTGCAGAAATCCTTAATGGCCGGTAGCATTTGTCTTTAGTACAGAAATAAAGGAAGCAGGGCTGGCCCATGACATTGGGGGGGGGGGAGCCACAAAATGGCACCCCGCTTCCTGCCAGGAAAGAAGGGGCGAGTAAAGATCTACATCAGGAACAAGGCGGGAAGAAATATCTACATCAGAATCTGCTGCGCCTGGAACTTGCCACCTGAGGCAGCTGCTTCACCTGGCCTCATGGCAGCTGTTTTATATCAGGTCAGACTGTGAATCCATCTAGCCAAGTTACTGAACCAGCCTTCTCCAAACTGGAGCCCTCTTGGTGTTTGTGGACTACAACTCACATCCGTTCCAGCTAGCAAGGTCAGGGATGATGGGAGTTGTAGTCCGAAATATAAGAAGCAGCTTGTTTGGTCAGGCCAAAGGGTCTTGTCTAGCTTCCTCTTCCCCCAGTGACCAACCAGATGAATGTGGGAAGTCCGCAAGCAGCACCCAAGTGCAAGATTATGCGCCATGCTTGTGATGCACAGCGACTGGTATTGAGAGGAATAACAGTGAAGGCAGAATAAAGCCATCATGCCTGGTAAGCCACTGACAGCCTTAACCTCCATGAATTTGTCAAAGCCTCTTTTAAAGGGACACGGGTGGCGCTGTGGGTTAAACCACAGAGCCTAGGACTTGCCGATCAGAAGGTCGGCAGTTCGAATCCCCGCAACGGGGTGAGCTCCCGTTGCTCGGTCCCAGCTCCTGCCAACCTAGCAGTTCGAAAGCACATCAAAGTGCAAGTAGATAAATAGGTACCGCTCCGGCGGGAAGGTAAATGGCGTTTCCGTGTGCTGCTCTGGTTTGCCAGAAGTGGCTTAGTCATGCTGGCCACATGACCCGGAAGCTGTACGCCGGCTGCCTTGGCCAATAAAGCGAGATGAGCACCGCAATCTGAGTCGGCCACAACTGGACCTAATGGTCAGGGGTCCCTTTACCTTTTAAAGCCATCCAAGTTGGCGGCCATCACTACAACTTGCGAGTGAGCTCCATATCTTTACATGTGGAGTGGGAACTAGCTCAGACTAGCAGTGGCTCTCCAGCCTTTCCCATCATTGGCTTCCCAGGGTCCTTTGAACTGGGAAGGCCAGCAACTGAACTGGGACCCGCCGCATACACAGCATGGGCTCTAGCGCTGATTTATGGTGTGCATCGCCCTAGCCCAGAAGGATCCTTGATTTCACAAGGATCCTGTGATTCTTCTGCTGCATTCATCGGCAGTCTGTTGTTCCATGATGGAATTCAAAGCAACTTACTTCTGAGCAATGTGTTAGCATCGAGGGTGTGATTCAAGCTGTACTCCTCTCATCCCTTTCCTATCTCACCCTTCTTTTCCCTCACTGCAGCATAGCGATGCTCTCTATAAACATGTTCCTCCCATGTTTGTTTATCTCAATGTGTAAACTGACTTTGGGGCCCACACAGGCCCTGAAGGCCATACAGATTGCCCATGTTTTAGATTCCTGTTTCTCTACCCACACACAGATGGCTTTGGGAAAGGCCCCTTCATCCATTTTCCCATCACACTGTGGCCTTGTTTGCAGGTGATGCTAGGGGAAAACTGCAGGCATACAGTCTCTGGGAGAGCAGCTTGCAGCTGCTTTGCCCTGCCCATGTTATTTTGGTGCTGTGCTGTGCTGTGCTGAGCCATGGACTGGCCTAGCCTGTCATCCGAACCTGGGCTGGTGGAAGAAATGGCTTTCCAGGTGGGAAAGAGCCATCACACTAGCATCCAGACAGGTGGGTCGCTGTTGCTTACTGGCACAGAGAGCAGCAAGGAAATGGGATGGTTGGTGCAGCACAAATGCACCAGCAGAGCCAACCCAGTGCTCCTGCCAGTGCCGCTGTACTGCGCTGACCTCCCTCTCCCTCCCTCCTGATAAGCAACATCAACTCTCCTGTCAGAAAGCCAGCATAGCAACTCCACTCCACCTAGCAAGCCAATTCTAGCTGATGGGCTAACTCTCTCCAGACTAACCACACACTACAACCAAGGTATGCCCTATGGTTAACAGCTTATGGTTTGTCCAGGTTGCACTAAACCATGGCTTAGCACACAGTTAGAAACAGGCCAGGAGCTCCTAGGGTTAACCTTAGCCCCTTCTCTGGTATATTTCGGGACATATTTTAAAGCCTCTTCTCCTTTATCTAAAATAATTTATCTGGAATAACAGCAATAGTGTTGTTCTCTCTTTACTCCTATTTTTTTTTTAATCCACTGATAAAAAAATATCCTTTTAAATATTATTTTTGCAATCTTCCTGGTAGCCTTTACAAAGTAGTGGAGAACCTGTACTGAGCAAAGAATTCTTTCTATTTAATAATACTGATTTGAGCCTTCTGGTGTTCATGTAAGAAAGACTGGACAATTTATGCAAAAGTGACAATTATCAGCAGACTGAAGATAACCCCGAAATGCATATGAGAAAATTTGCAGGGGGGGGGGGGGAACAAATCCATAACAACTGTAGCATAGACTTTTGAGAGACAGGAGGTTGCAGGGTGGGAAGGAAAACATCCCTGCCAGCTGGGTGGGGAGTAAGAACAGAATAGAGTGTCTGGAACAGGAAGATAGGGACACAAACATATATATAAACACATATAAAGTGTAAAATAAAACTATTGTCTGGATAGGCCACTTCCTGTTTCACTCTGAGAAGCTATTTTTAAGACATTCCCAGAAGCAGGAGGAGTTGCCCATCGACATCAACAGGGAAATTAAAGAATTGAACAAGCTTGTCCACCATTACCCCACTCCCCCAAACAGCAACGGCGGTAGCGGGTGGGGGAAAGGAAACCCCACTCAAAAAAGAAGTCTAGTGAGAACTGAACAACTCAAGTGGGTATGGAATGCTGGCTTGACTGCTGGGAGGCAGGGCAAGGAAATAACATGAGAGGAAGGGGAATGGAGTAGAGTGGAGCCACTGGAGACATTAACATGAACACACGATTTTGTTGTAGCACCTCAACTTATATTGGCGGTAAAGTCAAATGTACTGTTTCCGTTGACTTGCTTCCAAAGAGGTTAAACTCCAGTGGGCTACACTGCGGCGTTTGATTTGCTCCAGGGCTCACCCCCAAGGACTTAAGCCCAGAATTAATTTTCAGTGGTACAACTCTGCCAAAGTGTCCCTAAGTATGCACTAAGCAGCAGCATCTAGTCCTAGTCCTCACACACCTGAGACCCCCTAGCAGGGAAAGAGGCCTTCGCTTGCACATCACATCCCAGCAGGGCCTACCAGTGCTGATGCCCACCTGAGCTGTGGCCGTTGTAAAGCCATTATTCTCATGTTCCCACAATGCCCCAGAGGAACATTACACAAGGACATGAAAATGGAAGGTGACTCACAAGCACCCGTCACAGAGGATGCCCCTTGCTTGCTCCTAGTACACCCGCCATATGAATGGCCCTGCAGGCAACGGAGGGAGCTCACAGGAGGGCATTTTCTCAGGGGGTCCTTCACTCCCGGTTTCAACTTTGCACACCTGCTCAAGTTTATGTGTGCAGAGGAATTAAAAGAAGCATGAAGAGGTTCATGAAGAGTTGATTCAAGTCTGGCCCTAGGGGGATGAGCCCTGTTTTCTGTGCCAAGGTTGAAGTATCAAAGATATTGCACTGAGAACCAGGGCAGTGTAGCAGTCAGCGTGTCAGACTTGGCCCCGAGAAACCCGGGTTCAAATTCCCACTCAGCCATGAAGCTCACTGGGTGACCTGGGGCCAGTTATACCATTGTAGCCTAACCTATCACACGGGGTTGTAGCTTGGATAAAATTGGGAGGTGTTTGAATGAGACTGGGTGGTGGAAGAATGATGCACACTACCTTGAGCTCCTTGGAGGAAAGGAAGGAAAATAAATGATAAAGGTAAGCTCCTCTGAGCAGATGCAAACTCCTTCACCAACAATGGTCACTTTTGTGTATTATTATTTTTTAAAAAACTGAGGTTATATCCCACCTTCTTCCCCATAGAGCTCAGGATTGCTTGCATAGTTCTCCCGCTCCTCATTTAATCCCCACAACAACCCTGTGAGGTAGGTCAGGCTGCGAGTGAGTGACCAGCCCAGTGAGCTTCATGGCCGAGTGGGGATTCGAATTCTGGTCCCAAAGTCCTAGTCCATGAAACACACATGGATTTGTGTGAGGTAATTTCCATGTAGGAAATAGCACAAAACTCTACACCGGATGAGAGTGCTCAAGTGTACTGGTTAGTCTTTGTGTATCTTAACAGACCCACCTGTATTTCTCAACACTGGACTACACTCAGAAACTGCCTTATAGCAAGTCAAAGCTTTGGCCCCACTAAGTCAGTATTGTCTGCGCTGACTGGTAGCAACTCTCTGGGGCTTCGGGCTGAAGTGTGGGGGGGGGGGGTCCTCTTCTCCCAGACCCGTCATTTTCCCCACCACTGATCTTACACGTCCCAGCCAGGCCTAGCGTTGCCCCTGACTCTTTTGAGTCGCCTCCCTGCACTCAAGAGCAGCCCCCAAGCCTTCATTCTGCCCGCTTCGCCTCCCCCCAAGCTATTTCCTCCCCAGACTTACTTGAGGAAGTATCTCTGGCCCGTGTGCGTGAGTGCCATCTCCCAGCCGGGAGGCAGCGGCAGCTCGTCCGTCACGTCGTAGGATTGCTGGCGGAGATGCGCATGTTGCTGGGCCTGGCTCGGGGTGGCCCCGGCCCCGGCGCCCAGCTGCAGGGAGGCGGGCGACGAGTGCGAGCGGACGTGGTGGGCTCCGACGGCAGCGCTGCTGAGCCGCGGCGGGTGGCTGCCTGAGTCGGTGCTGGACTGCCGGGAGTGGGAGCCCGAATCGGGCTCCTTGAAGAAGGACTCTGGCAGGATCTTTTTCCTCCACGAGCTGGGCTTGGGGTTCATGACCGAGTTGAAGAGAGCCTCCAGGTCGGTGTCCAGATCCTGCGTGACATGGATCACCTGCTGCCCCGGCGGGGGAGGGACGCCAGCAGGGTTCATTTTCGCCACCTTTTCCCGAACTTTTCTTTGGGCGGGGAAGTCGAGTCTCTGGAGCAGATCTCTGGGGTTTCGCCCTCTTAAATCGCCAGTTTCCAACCCCCGTCGCACAAAATAAGTATTTAGCAGTGAGGGTCCAAAAGAGACCCGAAAGTCATCCGAGATACGAGATGCAAATAATGATGATGATAAGCTTCTTCAAACCCTTCCAAAGCTAAACTTATCCGAGCGCCCTTTTTTTTTTTCCTTTCCCCTTCTCCCCAGAGGCCCCGGCGGCTCCAAGGCAGCCGTCCCCTCCCTCCCAAAACTTTTTATCTCGCAGGATCTTCCAGAGTACACATGAAGCACGTCCAAGTCAGGCCCCGGCGGAAAGTTATGCAACTTTTCTTTTCTTTGCTGTCCCTCCCCGCTGCAACTGCAGAGATTTGTTACAATTCCCTCTTAAGAAAGCAGCTCCTTTAAAGGACTAGTTGGTGTGTGTTGGGGAGGTGGGGGGTAGATCTGCAGCCGCGGCTGTCACGGGAGGGAGGAAAGGAGGGCTCAGCCTCGCCGCCCGGAATTCCAGAGGAGGCCTGAGGCTCGAGTGAAAGCTTCCGAGGGGCTTGAACGTTCTGATTTGGAACGCTGGCGCTCCCGCGAACGTTCCGATTTCGAACGCCGGGGTTTCCAGGGGGTATCGCCAGCGTTCGGTTCCCAGGCCTGACCGAAGATTCCTCCCTTTCTCTGGCCGAGCGCAAAAAAAAAAAAAGTTTTTGATTTTTCTTAAAGGGTGGGTGGGCAGAAAACCGATCTTTTGCGGGGGAGAAAGAGGGGAAGGGGGTCCCCTTTCCCGTTCACATACCCATGGTCCGGATCTTGAAGAGCTGAGTACTTCCCGCCGTGGTAGTGGCGGCAGCGGCGGCTGCTTTCGGACTATCCCAAACAAAGTTACCCAAAACTCTCAGGGCGGCGCAGAAAGTTTGGCAGCTGCATTATTCATGAGCTCAGTGTCTGGGACCAGCCCGATTACACGGTACACCCACTGAGAGTCCTCCCACGGCTCAGCTGAGAGCCGGACCCTGCCGGATTATTTTTCCCCCCAGCTGGGCTAGAGGAGCCTCCTGGGGGTGGGTTTAGGGAGTTTTACGGGGATCTTGGACGGAAATCCAGCGGGGTTATGACTAATACATCGGGCGAAGAAAGCGTGCCACCGCTTCCTGCGGGACTCTCCCTAATAAGGAATCGTACAACGGGGGGGGGGGGAGAGGGGGGGTACCGTGCAGAAAACCAGTCCGTCCCTGTCGCTCGTTTGGGGGCGGCCTCGCCTTTATCAGACTGGCCGAAACTACCATTAAATACTTCCCTGGAGCAACTTGGCCGCTTTTTCCTCAGATATTCAGTGGGACTTTCATATGCAAAAAGGAGTTTGAGCACAGCTCAGGCTTAGGCTCTGACAGATCCTGCATTGAGAGTTTCATCGCAATTGGCATGGTAGGAATGTGTCCGTCCCCCCGTGTCCCCACCCCCACCCGTTGCAGGTTCCCACAGGTGCCTGGTGACTGTGAGAGGAAGAGATATGTGGAGGGTTTCTATAGCTCGTCAGTGCTGAAGCTTCGATTGGGAGCCTCTCCACTTCTTTCCCAGTGGCGTAGCATGGGTTGTCAGCACCCGGGGCAAGGCAAGTAATTTGCGCCCCCTAACCCGTGGATTTGCGCCCCCTAACCCTAACCCCCAGATGTTGCGCCCAGTGCAGCCGCCCCCCCTGCACACCCCACACTACGCCACTGTTCTTTCCCCTTCCCATTGCAAAGATAAAGGTAAAGTAAAGGGACCTCTGACCATTAGGTCCAGTCGTGGCCGACTCTGGGGTTGCGGCACTCATCTCGCTTTATTGGCTGAGGGAGCCGGCGTACAGCTTCCGGGTCATGTGGTCAGCATGACTAAGCCGCTTCTGGTGAAACCAGAGCAGCGCATGGAAATGCCGTTTACCTTCCCGCCGGAGCGGTACCTATTTATCTACTTGCACTTTGATGTACTTTCAAACTGCTAGGTTGGCAGGAGCAGGGACCGAGCAACAGGTGCTCACCCCATTGCGGGGATTCGAACCACCGACCTTCTGATCGGCAAGTCCTAGGCTCTGTGGTTTAACCCACAGCGCTACATACTGCCGTGCTTAATCAGTCCATTGGATTTCATCTACTAAAACTGTAATCCTAACCCCATTTACCTGGCAGTAAACGCCATTGAATTAAATAGGGCAATTGAATGGTTAAGATTGTGCCTTTTAAAAACTGCAATGGCAAGCACTCTCTCAAGTCCAAAATAGCTGTGTTGGCCCATGAAACATATTCTTTTATTTATTTGACTCAAGTCTATCATGTTACCTGTGGTGCTGGTCTTAACACAAAGAACAAAGTAATGCAACTCACAATACACAGTACAATGCAGTACAGCTTCTGCTTATTTTCCTCTAGAGCTCTTGCATATTACAGTGGTACCTCGGGTTACAGACGCTTCAGGTTACAGACTCCGCTAATCCAGAAATAGTACCTTGGGTTAAGAACTTTGCTTCAGGATGAGAACAGAAATTGTGTGGCGGCAGCAGCAGCGGGAGGCCCCATTAGCTAAAGTGGTGCTTCAGGTTAAGAACCATTTCAGGTTAAGAACGGACCTCCGGAACGAATTAAGTACGTAACCAGAGATACCACTGTACTTATTAAGTTGATGTTCAATTGACACCTCTTTTCTGTTCATGTCAGAAGTGAAACCCTGTCATCCACTTTGGTAACCAATGGGACCTGGCTTGGGGAATAAAATGCAACAATGGCATAGAGGCCTTTTCAAAACAGCGAAGTATGCTAACCAAGGAGAATTCTGAGAAAGTCATGCGTGGCAAAAAAGCTCTGGGACCTGCCAGAGATAGCTTTCTGCAGGGATCAAGCATTGTGTATGCAGCTCAGATTTTAACACCTCTATAGAGAATTTGCTTTCGGTATGTCGTTCCCTATATCCAGTTTTCGTTTTGTTCAGGTTGTGCGGTAACTGGTAGCTGCTTCAGTATTAGCAACTGGGATGTTCTCATGCGCCACCCCTGTTTGTACGTACCTGGATATTTTCTTTCTCTTTTGAAGCAGACGGATTGGGTACTACAGTGGTACTTCGGGTTACAGACACTTTGGGTTACAAACTCCACTAACTAGGAAGTGATTGCTCCAGGTTAAGAACTTTGCCCCAGGATAAGAACGGAAATCACACACAAGCAGTTCTTAACCCAAGGTACCACTGTACTTGCACAACCTCCAATGATCTCTTGAATCTTCAGTATGGGGCTGAGGCTTGCTAGCTGCCTTCTGTTTTTGTAAGTACAGTGGTACCTCGGGTTACATACGCTTTAGATTACAGACTCCTCTAACCCAGAAATAGTACCTCGGGTTAAGAACTTTGCTTCAGGATGAGAACAGAAATCGCGCAGCAGCAGCAGGAGGCCACATTAACTAAAGTTGGTGCTTCAGGTTAAGAACAGTTTCAGGTTAAGAACGGACCTCCGGAACGAATTAAGTACTTAACCCGAGGTACTATTGTAGTTGAGGATATCCATAGCTAACAAATAGAAACTGCACTGCTTCTTTGCTTTCTGTCCGAAGCAACGTTGCATAAAAAAACCTTGTGGCCTGCCTTCAGCCAATCAAAAGTGTACAGTTGTACCTGGGGATATGAACGGGATCCATCCCAGAGCCCTGTTCGCATCCAGAAGCTAACATAACTAGTAACGGCATGTCTGCGCATGATGCTTTTTGCCGCTCTGCGCATGCAGCGAAATCCAGAAGTAACACACTCCGTTACTTCTGGGTTGCCTTGGAGCGCAATTCTAATGCGCTCAACATGAAGCATATTCAACCCGAGGTATGACTGTAGAACTAAGTTTGCTCCCCAAGAAAAGGATTGCTTTTACTACCCATTTCCTGAGAACCAGTGGCGTAGCGTGGGGGGTGCAGGGGGGGCCGGCCGCACCGGGCGCAACATCTGGGGTTAGGGCAAATCCACGGGTTAGGGGGCGCAAATCCACGGGTTAGGGGGCGCAAATTACTTGCCTTGCCCCGGGTGCTGACAACCCACGCTACGCCACTGCTGAGAACTTTGTCAACCCTTCTGGTTTCTATCCTTCTGGGTTCAGGCACTGTTTTGGGATAGAACCAGCCTTAGCCACCCTGATAGAAGGCCTTCAGTAGTGGGGTGTGTATGACCTTGTAGCTCTTACTTGATCTCTCGGGAATGTTTAATATCACTGGCCATGCGGGCCAGATTAAGACCTTTAGAGGCCGTAAGCACCTAAAAGATTCTGGTGCCCCCATATATATCTAATTAAAAATATAAACAATAATAAACCGTAAAATTAACTTTGTTTTTAGAAATTAAACAAAACCTATAGCAAGATGGGAAATGATCTTTATTTTGTGTATACCTCCACTTTATTTAATTTTTTTTGGGGGGGGGGGGGAGAATTCTCCTGATTTGTTTAAATGCAGTCCTTGATCAGATCCTCAAAACAAATCTTATGTAACACATCTGCTTCTATACTTAATAGAGTTAAGGCATTCAGCCTGCCTTGTTGCATAGTTGTTCTATTGGGGTTTTCACTATACCTCAACTGAGAAAATGAATGCTCTGCTGAGCAATTTGTGATCATTAATGTTTAAAAAATATATGAAAGCAAATTTCTACATTTTGTTGTGTTCCCAAGATTAAGGTATATCATTAATCTCTATTATTACTATTTTTAGTATTACTATATTAGTATTATTTTTATTATTACATATATATGTATGCAATTTTTTCATTTATCATGGGAGCCTTTATTTGTGGAACCTGGTTTAGCTACGCCATATGGTCCATGGTAAATCCGGCAATGGAAAACTTCTGTGCCTTCCCTAGATGCCCTAAGAACATGCTTATTTTGCTTAATGGTTGATCCAGCCCTGTGACCATAGTATCCTCCTGAACAATCTGTGCAAGTTGGTGGCACTTTTTTTGTTAAGTACTTTGATTCATAACAATGCATTTCCCTGTACATGTGAGCAGTCCCAGTTGCCTTGCCCGTGTGCTTCCGTGAATACCCTGGTGTTTATACCATAGATAAAGCTAGCAAATGCCCAACCGCAATATTTTTCAGTATAGTGATATTTTTTCAGGTTTCCTGTTGCAATGTTATGTTATCCAAGGGCATCCTTCTCAAGTCAGCTCACACACAGGAGGTGACATCCTGTATGAACCAAACATGGTTGCTTTTTCAAGCACAACAACAATTTTGACCATAGGTTGGTGCTATTTCCTTTTACATAGTAACATCAGCCAGCACTTAGGGGATGAAGAATTTCTCCTCTGTATGAGTAGCGGCTGGCCCAAAAATTAAAAAAAGTAATTACAAGAAATTAGCCTGAATACAAATACATATAAAATATTACTGTATGTTTCTTTATTCAGATCAGAAAAGATAAGAAGGAAAAATGTTTGGTCATTATACCAATACAGCACATTATGCAAAAGGCAGCTGTGCATAAAATTAGAAAAGCTCACATGTTCAACTAATATTGATGTCTGGTTAGATTATGATGATTATTCTAACTTGCATCTGACATTATTACTAGATTAGCACCCAAGCAAATTCAGCCCTTAAATGCAGTCTCAAGAACTTGGCCGAGGAAAAGTTTTTGACTGGTCCAGACGCACTGTTGTTTGGCGACACTGGTTTCCATAAGTTTACTGAGATGGCAAATACTACTTGATGTTACGCACTATTCGTCTACAATGATTTGTTTTCATTTCTCCCAAAGCTTGTTCCAGTTGCTGAATCAGGTGAAGCAACGTCGCAGGGTCGGTCTGTAATATTTGAGTAGTTTGGTTTCCATTCTGAGTAAGGTGGAGCTTCAGAGTCACAATAGGCTTAATTTGCTGTCTCAG
Organism: Podarcis gaigeae; assembly: GCF_964106915.1. Lineage (NCBI taxonomy): Eukaryota > Metazoa > Chordata > Lepidosauria > Squamata > Lacertidae > Podarcis > Podarcis gaigeae. The sequence goes on from NC_139681.1 coordinate 76,905,018, forward strand.
ACTTCTGCTAGCAAGCTATGTAAATAGCGAGGTGAGGAAAAGAAAACTCAGTAAGATTTTAAATGAAGAGATGTGCTAAGAATAGCAATTAACAAAAGCATTCTAATTCTCAGCATTCATAATTCAACAGGGAAATGTAGATATATTTTACAGTGTGTACCTACTACATTATGATATCCACCCCTTGATTCAGAAGGACAATTGATATTCTGGGTTAAGAACTAAAATAAGAACCAAACACTATTCTCTTCATTGTTGTAATTTTGGCCTTTTAAAGTAAAAATATATCTTAAAAATAAATTTAAAATACCAACAATTTTGATTCCTAACTCACCTTTACTTTAACAGTAGTTGCCTAGTTTTGGAGTTCCCCAAGTGTAGGGGAAATACTGGAGAAATAAATCAGGGTCTTATATAAACATTACATGGGATAATGTTTCAACTGAGCCACTTTAGCAACGTCAAATTCTTAAATGCCAAGGCAGCCAGGTAAATAGAACTTCCATAACAGCTGGTGGCAAAGCACTGAACCTCTGCTGAAAAGACACTTCTGTGTCTAGAAGAAAATCAGTGCTGGGTTGTAGACCCCAGGTACAGTGGTGAAGAAATCCCTTTTGCCTAAGCTAATTAAATTTATAAACTGAGATCTAGAAATCTCTGCTTGATGCTACTAGTTGCATGCATTTTCTAATCCCAGTGGCAGAAAATGGGGTAGTAAATAGCCAAAGGTGTTAATTTTTTATAAACAAATTTTAACAAAAAGCGACATATTTATTGAGCAAAGCCAGGGGCAGCCAAAATCCCTGAAGGTAAATAGGCTTTGCGTACATTGAAAACTTTATTCTATATTGTAATGTTTATAGAAATATAAGATACGGATTTACTTCCCCACTACTTTCATTATACTTGGGGAATTCAGATTAATTTTATGTTTTAATTTTCATGGCAGACTCCAACCCCATGATTACTGAAAATATAGCCAAGTTCCTTGCCGTAGCCATCAAAACTAGGCCACAAAGAGAGGATGAATTTTGAGTCAAATTGCCTGCATTTTAAAAATATTACTTTTTGATTGTTCATGGATTTTGTAGCACTCTTATTTTAAAAGGCACAACTGGTGTACATGCAAATAGTCTCCCACCCCACTGCAGCTGTCTTGATAACCCTATGCTGTATCTGAAGTTTATGGTCTGTAGACCAAATAAACTAAACTTTGGGGGGGGGTGGATTCCAGGAACTAGTGTTATTTTTTGAGCTTGACTAACCACATGAAATGCTCCCTATCAGGCCTCTTCTGGTGTGGGAGGAACAAGATGAAATGGATAAACATTTCAAAAACAGATCAGTGCCTTTAGTTGGCAATTTCTTGCTTAAGACTAAACTCAGCCCAGGGAAGGTTGGAACACGGATCACTAAAGATGTGCTCCCCTCACCTGCCTGGTCAGCTAAGTGCCACAGGTTCATAATAGGCTGTATACTAGCATGGAGTCAGTAACATAAAGGAGGTGGGAAGGAGGATATGGAAGATGAGAAGATTTGAGGAAAATCACAAGCCCTTTCATATGGTTGGGGGACTTGTTTGAGAGTACCTACATATGCAGGTGGGAACCTTCTTGCTTTTACTGACCTTATGTAAGATATTCTGGAAGATTTTCAGCTAAAGAGCAGGGTAAAATGCTTAAGGTGATAGTGAACATTTAAGGGGGGGGTGTACACCTATGTGCTCGCACATGTATGCAAGTCACCCTTGCACTCAGCTCACAAATAGCTTTCCACACAATTTGTTTGCTGATTTTTATTATACAGACTAGTTTGCATACTTGACTTCTTACTGGCTTTGTTAAAGTTGACATTTTCCCTAGTTTCTTAATTCTGTTTTAATTTTTTTTGTTAAGCTACATTTTCAATAGCTTATTAAATGTCCTCTGATTTAATTTTCCATTTTTTTTTAATGGCAAATTTTAGCAACAAGCTGCTGCTTTCAAAATCAATGTCCCAGTTCCATAAAATGTCAATACAGTTGTCTGTAACCAGACAGAACACTGGCATACTGTCTCAGCTAGTTCTGATCCAGAGATGGGAAATTCTGTCTTAATATTAAAGTACAGCTTCAAAGTACATGGAAGCCTAAGTAGGCTGTGTTGTGCTGCTAAATCACTGGGCAATTAACTGTGCAGGTCGTTTTCTACTGTTCTATCATGAATAACTGTATGCAAAAATGTGTATGAATAATACTACTGCTACCGCTGCAATTTTGAAACCATTGCCTTTAGCAGTTTGTGTCATGCCAAATGTAAACAACACTATAAACTAAAGCTTTTCACCCTTACCTGCACATCTAGTCTCCATTCAAGACTGTGATAACTAGGCAGCTTCGGTGCTAGTTCAGTAAGAATACTTCTGATCTCCTTCCTATTGTCAAGATATAGCTGAAGCAATACGGCATTCAATTCTTCAGAGAATCCTAGTACAAGTATAGAGTCTTGGAAATCTATCTCCGATATCTAAAAATTAAAAATAGAATGTTTGAGTTCCTGATTGCTTCTATTACTGTTTTACTTATGAACATAGGAAACTCCCATATAGTGAGTTGCACCACTGGTCCATCTGCCTCCAGATTGCCTACACTGTCTGGCAGCAGCTCACCAGGGTTCAGGCAATAGTAGCCTTTTCCCAGCCCTGCTTGGAAATGCCTGGGATTAAGCCTGTATACAAAACAGATGCTCTGCCACTGAGCGTTGGCCCTTCCTCTGCCCACAGTCTTTGTAAATTGGTGTAAGGATTGCATTTCCAACTGTGAAATGTGTGTGAAAGGAAATCATTTAGTAAGAATTGATTAACTGCAATCTATTAATACCAAATAGAAAAAGGAAGCAGAGGCCAACAAAGAATGTAATTCACAACATTCATACTGCAACATCATTTACAGAAATTTTGGGTGGTATCCAATTAAAGCACACTCTAAGCTTATTTATGTCCACTGATTTGAATGCAGGGTGGATAAAAATCAAAGATTTTTAAAACATAATAAATAAAAATAATTGGATTTTTTTTATTTAAATCAGATTTTTAAAATAAAATGCTTTTGGAAGGAAAATCTTTCTAAATATATGTTTTCTATTTAAGTTACATTATAGTCCCAAGGCTATTCATCAGGAAACAAGGATTTGTTTAAAGTTTTTCATGTGTGCTAAAATTCAGTTTTAAGGTTTTTTTAAAAAAAATTGTTTAACCACATCAGTTAACAAACATGGATACATATGCTATAATGTTAATTGTTTTAGTTAAATAAATTGTTTAAATTGTTATTAAGGAAATGATTATTTTTCTCCCAATAAAGTACAGCAGAAAAGTTGTCCAAATATAAGCAATAATTTCATAATTACCTGTCTTTGTATTTCTAATAGTATAACCAAATCAGTAATTTTTAATATAACTGTAAAAACTACTCTGAAAATTTATCATTCCAAAAACGAAACCTTCATCTGGTTGTAAATATTAAGATTATACCAGCACGAATGTAAAAAAATGATTTAAATCAAGTCTTACTAGTGATTTAAATCTATTTGATTTAAATCAAATCCACTCTTTTTGAACGGCTCTATTCTATATCTAACCCTGGATATTACCCATAGTTTATCATGTGTACATGCCCTCCTATTCCAAATGTGTATATGATCCATCTCATTTATGACATCCATGGTCAGATGATCATTTTGATAACTGGGCAGAAACTAGAATAAAATCTAAACCTAATCATACAGAAGAAACCGACTGAATTTTTCCGATTTAATCCTCTTAATATACGTAAGATGTTATAAAATGGCTTTTATCTTTTTGAAAGCTGGTATCCAAAGTAGCACTAAGTCTTGGTCATGTCAGTGTTTCTTTCTCTCACCGCCTCCACCCCACATCGGTAGAAATCAGCAGGCGAAGTTTTCACGATGTGGAGATAAGCATTAACGCCTGCTGATAAGCAGCAGAAGGGGCTGATATAAAAGAAGTTGGCAACACTATATGGAAGATGCAGTAAAATATGAGTTTGCACTAATTTTCCTGAGCTTTCAACTGTGACCTTTATTTACACACACACACCGCTGCCGCCAACCCACATATCCAAGAAAGTAAGAAGTTCAAAGCATGTGCCTAGCTCACTAAGAGCACTGTGAGTCACACTTACCATGAGTTTTGAGCTCTCAGTGAGAAGGTATGTTAATCCTTCTACACCATGCTGAATTGTTTCACTACTAACATTAAGTTTTCCTGAAAAACGGAATGAGAAAACATCAAACAGGGATCTGATCCAATACAATATACGTGTAAATAAATTTCAAATAAAAATAGGTTGCAAATCGAAGCACACTTAGTCTGCATATCCTTGTACTATATATGGTATATAATAATGGAAAGTAGAGACAAAAAGAGGCCTCTAGCTTAGAATATTCCGCTTGTGTACATGACGATTATGGGAGATCAGAGGCCTTAGTAAATAGTGCTTGTATTCTAGACTTAACTAATCTTTGATGCATTTTGTACTTTGCTGCTCTCTCTTCAGAATCTATTGGGGGGGGGGAATGCAAACAAGCATCATCTTAACAAATATTTGAGAAAAACAATATAGACCCAGGACCAACCTATATGTTCAGAAAAGTAAGTGACACAGTGCTCCAAGGACTGTGCCACTTAAGAACGCCACTTGGAGCATAATTCCATGTTTCCCTCTGTCAGAATTCCACACCTGTGGAAAACTTGTGTCTGGGAGAAGGAGTTTAAAAGAAAAAAAAAATCACAAAGATGCATTCAAACATGCCACTATTCCTCCTCTACATTCTCATGGCAAACAGTGCTAAGATGGCACCATTTGTTTTCTAAAGGCCCAGATCAACTTGTACATCAGCAACCCACAACCTGTTGCATCTGCACCAATGAAAGCTCAGTTCATTTCAGAAGAAGAAGAAGAAGAAGAAGAAGAGTTTGGATTTGATATCCCGCCTTTCACTCCCCTTCAGGAGTCTCAAAGCGGCTAACATTCTCCTTTCCCTTCCTCCCCCACAACAAACACTCTGTGAGGTGAGTGGGGCTGAGAGACTTCAGAGAAGTGTGACTGGCCCAAGGTCACCCAGCAGCTGCATGTGGAGGAGCGGAGACGCGAACCCGGTTCCCCAGATTACGAGACTTAACCACTACACCACACTGGCTCTCTAGAGCTTACACAGGTACTACAGCCTGACAAATCTGCAGGGAATTATTTCAATTTTGTTGCTGCTTTGTAATAACTGGAGGAAGCTACAGGTGTCATCATGTTCCATTCAAATCAAAGATGATGATTTATTTGACTCCAAAAAATGCTTAATCAGTAAGCCCTCAACAAGGCAAATTGCCTTCTGAAGTGCTTCTCACCTGCCTCATTTTAACATCACTCCACGAAGGGATTTTGACTGCCCATCTGTCAACCATGTGACATCATAATGACACAGTGTAATTGACAGGTGGGTGGCACTGCTCACCTTTAAAATTTGGTCACTGAGGCTGATGCTGATATGGATCTGGCCCATGGAGCCAAAAAGATTTCCCATCCCTGCTTTAAACAAACCACAATGTCAGGCATGGCTAAAGCAGTAAGCTATTCCCCTCCTGGTTTATATACATGGTCTTACCAGGGGAGGAGCAAAGCAAGTGTCATTAGGAGCAACGCACACAGTTTGGTTAACTGAGTCAAGTACCTTAGTTTACCTTTGTGTGAAAACACAGCTATTCTTGGTCCAACATATAATTTTTGCTAGACCAACATTGTTATTTCTGAATTAGACCGATGTCTAGCAGTGTATTGATTCAAGGCCCTTGGAAAATACTGCCCTTCAACCACACTTCACAAATTCTTACTTGCTGCTCCTTCGTAGATTTTTGGGTTTGTGCCTTTTCTTAGGAACTCCAGCGCAATACGGCCAAATTCATTGACAACTGAAAAGAAATAAGATTTGTTTGCAGAATTCACTGACAACTGAAAAGAAAAAAATATTTGTTTGCAGAACCAGGAAACTAGATGATGGCTTGGTTGTAGAAAGCCAGACATCATTAGGAGTAGCTCAACTTAATGCTGCTTATCTCAGTCTATGGTAAATTGTGAATACATTTTTTAATTTCCACAGGGCAATTTTTTTTTTGCATCAGCATTTTATTATTATTTTTATTATTATTAATTTTTATTCAAGTTTTTATCTCTACAAAATAACAGAAAGAAACGCTTTGTGTTACTAACATGTACATATGTGTAAACACAGGGCAATTTTTATGGTTGTAAAAGTCAGCAGGAATGGACAGAGTACTAAAGCGTGCATCCTAAATTTCTGGTCCTTGTGAATGTAAAGAAATACATTTTTTGTTATTACAGTTGTGATATTTCCATTGTGTAGCAGCTAAGGATTGATGGTTTTACTTATATTTGAATAATTTTATTATGTGTTTTTAATATCTATTTTAAAAATTAGTATTTTATAGTATTTTACATAAACCACTTATTTATTTATTTATTGGCACATAGGTTTTGCTTACTAAAAATATATAAATACCAAGTTGCTGTTACAGGGGACATGGGGCTGCTGAAGACCCCCATCTCTAAATATTTGCCTGAGAACATATGATGTCACCACGTTTGACATCTCCCCACTACCAGGCAGGAGGAGCTAGTGAATTGTGGCAGGGAAATACCAAAAGAGATGATGTCTCGGCATGTTTTAACAGGGAGATACATGCCAGTGTCAGCCACACCTGCCTGCCCAATAACGTCTAGTTAAGAATCTGAGAATGTGAACTGGGAAGTTATTAACTGAAATGTTATCTCTGCTCTATGAATTGGGGGGGGGGGGTCACAGCCAAGCTGCATGTTTGCTGCCATGGGCTTCCTCCACAATATGGAGCGTTATAATAAAGACCTATGTTATAGGGCTACTGTAAATACTACTAAGATAAAGTATGTGAAGCACTTAGAAAGCTCAAAAGTCCTACTTAAATATTTACTATTAAAACTCTAGCTAATCATAAGCTCACTCAGAAAATGCATAAAGCAAACATATAGAGGGGGGGGGAGGAAGCAAGTCTCAGCTCCACGCAGGCCCAAACCTGAAACATCTTGTAAAGTGAACAAATTTATTCACAAATCAGTGCTGATTTCTATTACATACAACAGTGGTACTGTTGGGGAAATGAAGCTAGATTTATTGTGCAAACTGTATTAGTTTGGTATAACTACCCTTAAGTGCTGTATAGGATAAGAGAGGTGGATTTAGGGGAGCATGACCAGTTTGCCCACACTGGGTGACGAACCAAGAGGGCACCACAAGGGGTACCACAATGATATAACTGGGACGCGGGTGGCACTGTGGTCTAAACCACTGAGCTTCTTGGCCTTGCCGATCAGAAGGTTGGTGGTTACCTTTGCCACAATGATGCCACAGAGGGCGAGAGATGGAGCGGAGGGGGGGAGAGACGCCAAATTTTGGCATCACCCAGGATGCCACTGAAAATTGAAAGACCATAGTCCGCCACTGAGGATAATGCTGCAATCCCAACCATGTCTTCTAAGACGGCAAATCCCACTGAATTCAATGGCCTGAACTCGGCCCAGCACTTTGGAATGATGCTCTTTCAAGAGAGATTCTTCTCTCAACCTTGCCGCGTTGGCTGAAAACTTTCCCTATGCTGACCATTCAAGAAAAGCGTTTTCAGTCATGGCGGGCCACCTGCTTTAATTTCTTTAAGTGGTTTTTACTGTGTGTGTATTTGTGTATGCATGCAGTTGACCTACACAAATATTTTTAAATAAATAAATAAAATGATAATGATAATTTATTTATACCCCGCCCATCTGGCTGGGTTTCCCCAGCCACTCTGGGTGGCTTCCAACAAAATATTAAACTTTCAACTCAACTGCATGTTAATAGCACATCTAAAAATGAATGTCTGGTAGTCAACATTCACAAAATGTTGAGCACCGATTAAAATATACATATTACTGAAAGTTACAACGAGGCAGGCATGTATGTTTTCTCTCTTACTTGTATAGCACCATCAAAATTACAGTCTCATTTGTTTAAAACTACACTGAAGAACAATAAAAAGTAGCCAATGGTAAAATACTGCTTTAACTTAAAGGTCTCGCTAAATAAACAAAAATAAAAGTTAAAACTACCCTCTCTCTTCTTTTTTCCTCTTCATGTTTGCGGTGTTTATAAGTACTGTGCATTTTCTTCTACAATAAGATTACTAAACTGTCCGATATTTAGTGACACAAGTAAAAAATAAAATAAACCCAACAGCAAATAAATTAAAAAGCATAGACCAACTACTGGACATAAAGCTGCAGACATTGGGAACCATTCGCCAAGCACAGTCGCCGGGGTTAGGGCTGCAGCGTTTTATCCACTATCAAATTCGATGTAATTTGGCGTTGGTTTGTTAAAAATTTGGAAAACTATTAAGTATTATTTGCCACCACCACCCCTAAAAAGCACTGCAGCTTTTCTCCCCTAATCCAAGAGGTTTTTTTTTTTTTTACTTTTTAGGGTTCGATCCCCTAAACGCTTGCCTGGGAGCAAATCCCGTTGAAAGAAACGGGGCTTAACACCGACAGGGCAATCCTGACCCGTGTCTAACTCACGTCAGAAGCAAGCCCCGTTAACTTCGGTGGGATGTGTCTTCAGGTAAATGCGCGCATCCCAAAAAAAGAGGGTAGGTTTGGGCTGCAATCCTAACCCGAAGGTCTTTTAGCTCGTACCTGAGCTCTCCACCTGGAGAAGGAAGCCCAGGTGCTCCTTATGCTCCTCCGACAGGACCAGCAACATCTTCCGCAACTTGGCGCCCCCCGCCGACCGAAACCGACGCCGACCGTAACCCCGGGGCCGCGGCTGCGCGTCAGGCGGAAGCTTCCCCCGCAGCCACTGTGGCGTCTCAGTCAAAGCTGCCCGGCCGGGAATCAACTCCCGCGCCAAAGCGTTCCGCCTCCTGATTCTGTCCCCACGCAGTACTGTACTTCAATCCGTCCCCTCGCGGGGCATTTGGGAATCGCTAGGCGGTTGTCAAGCGGCCTCCTGCGGCTGATAGCTGCCTCAATTGCATTCATCAATGCCTGTTGTGAATAACACATGTGAACATGGGCGTAGCCAGGATTTATGTTGCGCGCGCGCAGGGGATGGAGGAACCTCAGTTAGGTATGCATTTTTTTATTAACTTGATTTTGGGAGCTGTTATGTACTGAGTTATGTACTGCGGGAGGCAGTGGAAGACAGGAGTGCCTGGCGTTCTCTGGTCCATGGGGTCACGAAGAGTCGGACACGACTAAACGACTAAACAACAACAACATGTACTGAGTTGAATAGGAGTACTGAGTTGAATAGGATCCAAAATGCGGCAGTCTGATTGGTCCTAGAACAATAGGATTCAGAATGCAGCAGTCTGATTGGTCCACAGGAGCCACCCAATCCAACTCTAGGTGGAAGTGAGTCTGATTGATCCTAGAACAATAGGGAAGCTTTTAATGTTTAATAGGTTATTGTATTTTAGTGTTTTGATGGAAGCCACCAAGAGTGGCTGTGGAAACCCAGCCAGATGGGCGGGGTATAAATAAATTATTATTATTATTATTATTATTATTATTATTATTATTATTATTACTGTTATTGTTATTATGGGATCCAGAATGCAGCAGTCTGATTGGTCCACAGGAGCCACCCAATCCAGCTCCAGGTGGAAGTGAATCTGCAACCTGATTGGCCTGCTAGAGAATCCCAGAATTAGCCAATCTCATGGGGCCCATTGTGTAAATAATGTATATAAAGCAGTTTTGGGGGATCTTCCATTCCTCCTCACTACTATGAGTTAAATAAAGAGCATGAACTCCACTCTTGACTCTGAGTATATTTCAGAGGAGCCCCCCTGCACTCCCTTGGCTATGCCTATGCATCTGAAGAGGATTTGGGGCCCCCTCTAGAACAGGGTTTCCCAAACTTGGGTCTCCAGCTGTTTTTGGACTACAAGTTTGGGAAACCCTGCTCTAGAATTGCTATGGTGATGGTTTTTCGCAGGTGCATTCTACAACATGCAGTTGGTGCAGTAATAGTGCATTAAGAGGTGGCTTTATAGTGGACCACACATCATTCCCCTTTATAAGTTGTTCTGTGATACATCTGCAGTGTTGCTGCACTGCTGCCTTCTGAAGAGCAACGAATGTGGGGCAAACAACCTGCCCCGGACATTTGTGACATAGGAGGTTGCAGCTATTTTGTTGCAAGTTGTGGGATATGCACCAGCTGGAAAATGAAGCAGCACATGCCAGCCCTGAAACTTTTGCAGGTACAAATGATATTGAAAGTGGGATCGTAAGTTCCCTGATTGGGAGGGCTTTTGGTCGCATGGGTTGCCAAGGGAACAAGTAGGCCAAAATGGCAGCTTGGCCCATGGAATCAGAATTGTAGAGTTGGAACCCCAAGGATCATCTAATCCAACTCCCTGCAGTGTAAGAATCCTGCCCACAGCTGCCCCTAGGTGAGCTCCATACAGGGACCATATTTCAGCTGATTGGCTCAGCTGTGGCTAAGTGTGGAGACACCCACAACCCCCAAAAAATATTTTCTTTGGGGTTGTACCCTGGATTCAAACCTAGGACTCCTGCATGTGGGACCTGAATTCTTCCACCAAGCTTGGGCTCCTTCTATAGCCAAATGTGACCTTTTTTGTTTATCTTACTATACATGTGTGGTTCATTCTCTACAACAGTGGTTAAGAGGGGAAGGTCAGAGACAACAAAAAAGGAGATAAAAAGGCACAACTGCTTAATTTCTAAGATTCAGTAAGCTGCAAAATGTGCAAGTGCTTTTACTCTGCTGGAAAGGTTTCACAGCCCGTATACTTTTTGTATTTCTCCCACACATGAGACAGAAGGTTTCAATTTTAATCTACAAATTTAACCTTCAATCCAATTCTCCAAAGACAGCACCTGTTGTACACATTGAGTACACTGGATAGTCTGAAAATAGTCCTCATTATTCAAAGGCTCCAAGGTGAAAATCACACGCAATCTCTCTTGAGGCTTCACTCTTCAGTTTTTAACTAATTTTGTTTTTTATATAAGCAAGTCTTCATCAACTTTGTATAGGTTTATTTGATGCATTAAAAAACCCTGCAATTAGTTTTTTTAAAAAAAAAAACAGACTTCAGTCCTCAGGGGGGGAAAGTTCAGCTGTCAGTTCCAATTTACTAGCCTTCAAAAATGATTCCCTCTCAATCTACTCCCCTCAGATGAAATTTATGTAAAGTAGCATGCTGACTACTTACAAGGCCTGTCAATTTACAGTGCCTGACACTAAGAGCCAAAAATATACAGTCACAAATTATATATTACATTTTGAATATATCTGTCTTATTAATATTCCATGATGTAATCCTCTTTATATGTAATTGGTGGGGTGGGAAATATAGCTTAAAATTATCAGCAAATGTGTCAGGATCTCCAAACACAACTTTTCAAGATGGATCATCTCCAGCAAAAGCTTCTTTCAAATGGAGGCTGGTAAGCACACAGGTTTGTATATGCTTTTTTTAGCCAGGGTTCTTGCAATGCCAAGTTGTTCGAGCCAAGGTTTCTCTTTAAATGCACTGCAATAGAAGATTTAGATATGATGTATGTTACTTTTCACTGTCAAAGAAAAAGCAGAGAATAAGTACATATCACACCTAGTTTTAAATATATATAAAACCAACCAAACAAACAAACCCAAACACTCTGTTTTAAATCAAGGAAACTTAAATATGTAGTAATGCTACAGTTGGTTGATGCATTTCCATCTCGTACTATTTTTATTTATGTAGTACTGTAGGTGTACGTAGAGCTTTGCAGATTAACTTAAGCAAAATTAGAATTCCGTGCCCCAAAGGGACTGCAATTGGAATTTATCCAGAGGGAGAGATACCAGGGGGGAAAGCGGAAAAAAGAGGCAAGGTGATAAAGGGATACATGTGAATATTTACATTCAGATGTATTTAGGGTTTGTTTCTGCAAGAGACAAACACAGAGTGATTAAACCAAAGGCTTAATGCTGAGGTGGCTAGTCTGCAGCCATCCTGATGTTGTTGGGACTACAGCTCCCATCATCCCTGATCGTAGACCGTACTGCTTGGGGCTGATGGGAACTGGAGCCTACATTGCCTCATAACTTACCAAACACAGAAAGTGTCTAGGAGCAACCTCCACGATCTGTTGGTTTCCTGTGTGCAGGATTCCACCCTCTTTCCAACGGGGAAAACATTCAGACTTATTAATTCCCCACTTGCAGCTTGAGGTGGCGCAGTCCGGGAACAGTTTTGTATGTGATGTGTTATGAGATGCTCAACTCTCAACTCCCATCAGCCCCAGCCAGCATGACCAATGATCAGGAATGTGGAAGCTGCAGGCAAACAACATCTGGAGGGCCACAGGATCCCCACTCCTAATCTATACAATTCTAAATACGGTGGTCAGATAGGGACCGATTATCAAGTGGAGATTATTTCAGTAAACTTCCATGGAAAACATTAGGCTGTTTCAGCTTCATGTATCATCAAAGAGAGACCACAGACCACAGCAGTGATAACAGTTTTTACCTTTCGCCTAAGATGGGCACAGATTATGCTGCAGAAATCTCTAGTCATTTAAACTAGGGCAAAACATATCTTCATGGAGGACATCAAATGACTAAAAGTCATAATAGCTATTCAGTGGTACCTCTGGATGCAAACAGGATCCGTTCTGAAGCCCAGTTCGCAACTAGAAGGGAACGCAACCCACGTCTGCGCGTGCAAGGGTTGTGATTTGCCGCTTCCGCGCATGACGTCATTTTGAGCATCTGCACATGCGCGAGCGGCAAAACCCTTACTTCCGGGTCACTGCAGAGCATAACCTGAAAACACTCAACTTGAAGCATATTCAACCCGATATATGACTGTATTGCCTCCAGAAGCAATATACCTCTGCATAACAATTATTGGTGACCATAACCAGAAGAGGGCAATTACACTCATGTCATGCTTGTAGACGTCTCATAGGTATATGGTTGTATGCTGGAATAGATGGACCTTTGGTCTGAACCATCAGGGCTCTGCTATTGCTCTTAAGCACTGGCTGCCTAGGAATGTCACAAAGCATCTGCCTCTGGTCCTCCTTCCCCTTGCTAATAAAGATCCCTGTGTTGGTCTGGAAAATCCACTGGTGAATGGTATGGCTCTTAAAAAGTCCATCATGGAAATGCAGGTAGATATGTCCTCAGTACTCCCTGGAAAAGACCCTGATGTTGGGAAAGATTGAGGGCACAAGGAGAAGGGGACGACAGAGGACGAGATGGTTGGACAGTGTTCTTGAAGCTACTAGCATGAGTTTGACCAAATGGCGGGAGGCAGTGGAAGACAGGAGTGCCTGGCGTGCTCTGGTCCATGGGGTCACAAAGAGTCGGACACGACTAAACTACTAAACAACAACAATGTCCTCAGTAAGTAAACAATCCAGGAACTGAAATCACAGTATGATTCTTGCTTGGTTTTAACTCCCTTTGGTTAGAAAAAGCCACCATTCCCAGACTTCAGATGTTATGCAGAAGCCAAGGTACATGATAGTTGGTTCCCAATCAGCCTAACCTAAAACCATGGTTTGGGTCATCATTTGATGCAGATCAGTCTCTTCCATTTTATATGTTGTCTACGCTTATTACCCAGTTCTTTGCTTGTTTTATTTCCCTGGAGAGTTTAGCAGCTGTCAGCTTACTCAGCAGTTTCCTGCTGTTTCCTACCATCCTTTAGCTTGTAGCTGCATAAAGGTATTTTTCTTCAGATGGAAACACCAGGGTTACTATTGCTTAAATCACTACCACCACATGGTGGCAGTATGCATTCATCAGCGAGAGTCTCACTCTCAAGTCTATCCAAGGTATCTGAAGAAGTGTGCATGCACACGAAAGCTCATACCAAGAACTGACTTAGTTGGTCTTTAAGGTGCTACTGGAAGGAATTTTTTTTGTTTTGACTATGGCAGACCAACACGGCTACCTATCTGTAACTAAGTCTATCCAAGACACCCTTTTGTAGGAGTCTCCCCCAAATAAATATTACAGCTAATAAAGAAGATTCAGTTACTGCATCTGCACTTCTCTCTTGCATATGCAATTAAAAATAAAATCTTTAAGAGGGAGATTATGTATTCTGTGTTTTTTCTCAGAATAAAGTAGCCTACCCAGACCCTGAGTCAGATCCAGCTGTCATGCATTTGTTAAATAAGCTGCAGACTTCATTTACAGTGGTACCTTGATTCTCAAACGCTGAAAACCTGGAAGTAAGTGTTCTGGTTTTCAAATGTTTTTTCAGAAGCTGAACATCCAATGTGGTTGTCGGCTACTGTTTCTGGGGCACCTGCACAAATCAGAAGATGCAGCTTGGTTTTTGAACATTTTGGAAGTCAAACGGACTTCCGAGACGGATTAAGGTTGGCACTTTTGTTTTTGGTATTTATTTTGCGTTTTTGTTTTGATTGATTGATTGATTGATTGATTGTATGACTGTGGAAATGGATAAAGGCCCCCCATCCAAAGAATGGCTATCATCAGTGCAGGTAAGATTTTTTTTTTTAATCATCTACAATACTGTCTTACTTATTTTATAGTACAGTACATTGATTATTGCTTTCATTTTATGGATCAATGGTCTTGTTAGATAGTAAAATTCATGTTAAATTGCTGTTTTAGGGGGTTGTTTTTAAAAGTCTGGAATGGATTAATCCGTTTTGCATTCCTCTCTATGGGAAAGCGCACCTTGGTTTTGGAATGCTTTGGATTTGGAATGGACTTCCAGAACAGATTAAGTTTGAGAATCAAGGTACCACTGTATTTAATTGTTGTTGTTGTTGTTTTAAAAAAACTTCAGTCCTGCGTTATATCAACTGATTTCAGCGCAGGATACATACTCCCAAAAATAAGGCCGGGGTGTAGAAGTGAGGCATCCCTGAGATGGGGCTGCTCAGGCTGCTTTTAACCTACTGTAGGTCTCTCCAGGTGTTCAGATGAACAGAGTTATCTGTGAGACCTCAGGCCTCTTTCTCTGAACAGCTCTCCCCAGGATCTGAGTTGGATGAGATCCTAACAGCCCAGCCTTTTCACTTGTGGTGCCTTAGTTGTAGAACACCCTGCCAAATCAGGTGTATCTGGCCCCCTCTTTTCAGAAGATTCTTAAGATCAAGCACATTTTATGTTGACAGGTGTTTTCAATTCACAGTCCAGGCTGGCATGTTTTCTCTGTTGGCTGCTGTGCTGTTTTTATGATACTTCACAACTGCATGGTTGATAGTATCTCGCTTTTTCTAGTGCTTTTGTTTTATGATTTAGGTCCTAATCTTACACTTATCTATCGAGAAGTATGTCCCATTGTTTCCAATGAGCGATATCCTACTATGATTAATGGCTAGATGGAACTTATTTCCAGGAAATTTCTTAAGTTGACTGCTGTGCTCACCATAGAAATACAGGAGGTAAATGTTAAATAAAACTGTAAAGAAGATCAGTGCAGTTTGTTACTGGAAAGATACATAGACTTGGGTGAATCGATGGGATAAAATATATTGTGGCAGATCAGGAAAATGCACACCTAAAAGGTAAAGGTATAGGGACCCCTGACAGTTAAGTCCAGTCGCGAATGACTCTGGGGTTGCGGCGTTCATCTCCCTTTACAGGCTGAGGGAGTCGGCATTTGTCCACTCCGCAGTTTTTCTGGGTCATGTGGCCAGCATGACTAAGCTGCTTCTGGCGCAACGGAACACCGACACCACAGCGCACGGAAATGCTGTTTACCTTCCCGCCAGAGCAGTACCTATTTATCTACTTGCACTTTGACGTGCTTTTGAACTGCTAGGTTGGCAGGAGCTGAGACTGAGCAACGGGAGCTCACCCCGTCGCAGGGATTTGAACCACCAACCTTTTGATCAGCAAGCCCAAGGCTCAGTGGTTTAGACCACAGGGCCACCCACGTCCTCAAAAGCACACCTAACACATATTTAAAGAAGATGTTTCACTCAAAGAACCCTGGGGATTGTATTTTATCAAAGGTGCTGAGAATTATAGCCCTGCAAGGGGTAAAGTACAGTTCTCAGGATTCTTTTGGGGGAAGCCATGTAGTTTAAAATGTCACTTTTTATTTATTTTTATTTTATTCAGTTTTGACGGTGGGGTGGGGGCAGAATTAAGAAGGATACAACGCCAATAGTGTGCTGCCTTTCAGACTGGGGTGTTTCTGGGTGAACTGCCCACCCTTGGTAAGAACAAAGATAAACATACCTGGCTATGGCTAAGCAGTAGATTGCATTCTCCCTCGGTGATCTTCCACTGTGTTCTGAAAAAGACTTGACAGAAGAATTGAGCAGAATTTTTGCATTGGAGATGGAGTAACGAGAAACGGGCTTGACAACAGAGACAGCAGGTAGAGGAACTCTTGCTAAACACGTATTTTGGTCCATATTTTCTTCACTGCTAATGTGCAGAATCTTCCTCCTGGCGTTATTTTTCTGTACCAGTCTGCCCGCATTAGCATTGTTGTATGCATCTGCAACCAGGGGCAATTTGACATTTGTCCCTAGGTACCCCTTTGAAATCGTCAAGCACCAGTCACCCTGCCCGTGCTGGAAGTGAGAGTTTATGTTTGGTAGTTCATAGCCTCTGCGGCCTGTGCCCTTGACTGTGGCCGAATAATAACTTTTGGAAGTCATTTTTGG
Organism: Podarcis gaigeae; assembly: GCF_964106915.1. Taxonomy (NCBI): domain Eukaryota; kingdom Metazoa; phylum Chordata; class Lepidosauria; order Squamata; family Lacertidae; genus Podarcis; species Podarcis gaigeae. The sequence goes on from NC_139681.1 coordinate 76,921,792, forward strand.
CTCTGTGAAACCATCCACAAGGACAATGTCCCCAACCCTAGTCCTGAAGACCGATGTCTTCTTGTGCCACTTCTTCGTACAGATGTTATTTTGAGCCTTAAGCAGCCACAGTTTTAACTTGATGTAGATTTTCATGGGAAGGGAGGAATTAGGGTAAGAAACCACTGACCACATCTTGGTGACTAAATACAGCACACAGTTCTTGTGTCTGTGTTGGATACATAGCTGCAAGGGAGTTTGTCCGGCAGAGTTCTGGCATTCCAGGCATAAGACACTGTAATTGACAAAGGCTTTCAGAACCATGAGCTGGCCTGCTTCAGCAGCTGCATGAACTGGACAACTGGTGACATCCGGCTGGCTGCTTTCGTGACACCACTCTCGATAGGGATGTATGCCAACTGGTTCAGTGGGTTTCACACCCTGTTTCAGGAGCCACGCCAAAAGCTGAAGGTGCCCGAAAAAGGCTGCCATATAAAGAGCTACCCTCTTTTGATATCTGAGAGATAGAGAGAGAGAGAGAGAGAGAGAGAGAGAGAGAGAACATGAATGAGTAGTGAAAAGTAAAACAAGTCCTTTGCAAAAATCATAGTTAGGCATGCAGTAGAGAGAGGATAATGTAACAATTTTTTTTTAAGTCATGAGTCTGAAAATCCCTGAATAAAAGTTAATAATAATAATAATAATAATTTATTATTTGTACCCCGCCCATTTGGCTGGGTTTCCCCAGCCTCTCTGGGCGGCTTTCAACAAAGATTAAAAATACATTAAAATGTCACACATTCAAAACTTCCCTGAACAGGGCTGCCTTCAGATGTCTTCTAAATGTCAGGTAGTTGTTTATCACTTTGACATCTGATGGGAGGGCATTCCACAGGGCGGGTGCCACTACGGAGAAGGCCCTCTGCCTGGTTCCCTGTAGCTTTGCGTCTCTCAGTGAGGGAACTGCCAGAAGGCCCTCGGTGCTGGACCTCAGCGTCCGGGCAGATTGCTTCTGACTGAAAAAGCAACTACTCACTAGGGCTGTGCAGATCAAGCTCCATCTAAGGCTGGATCTAGACACACCAAAGAAGCGTTTCAGTTTAAAGCGTTGTGAATTTAAACAGGGAAAATGGGTAGAGAAATTTAAACAGGGAAAATGGGTAGAGAAAAATGGGACTGCACCATCTGGTGGCACAATGTTATATCGCATATACAACGCATATAAAAGGCTTTTTCTTTACCAGTCTAGGTGAGTCCTACGGTAAGTAGTTTGGGGGTTTACATTTTGTTTTTGTTTCTCTCCCTCCCTCCATTTGCAATCCATGAAGGGAGGCACCTAATTTGCCTGAGAAGCACCTTTCATAAAGGTGTCAAATAATTATTTTTTTTCTTTAAGGGGAGGGGCATTTTGAAACTGACCGTCTCGGTCTCAAATGGAAAACCTCTATTATTTTAAATTGATTGTACCTGAGCACTGGTTCTTCCTTTGAAAGATAGTGCTGGACCTTGGGCTTGTTTCCTAAGAGACATCCAGTCAGGAATTCTTTCCATCCATCCCAAACATCCAGGTGAAGAGTTGTGCCTGCCAACAGAAAGTTCCAGTCCTTTGCTCTGCTTCTAGCTTTTTCATGAAAATTTTAAAATCTCACATATTACAATAGACTTTTCACAAGATAATTTGCTGGCGGGAACTGTTGTTAGATGCCATCACAACCGAAGTGTCCTATTTGAATTCTATATAGTTCTGCTTTCCCCGACCTGCAAGTCCTCCAGATGCTTTGAACTACAACTCCCATCGGCCCCAGCCAGCATAGCCAATGGGAGCTTTAGTCCAAACATTGAGAGAGCATCAGGTTGGGAAACGTTAATACCGTATTAGCCTGAATATAAGCTGTATCCAAAGATAAGCCACACCTTTAAAATTCAAAGGGGGGGGGGGAGAGACAATACCCAAATATAAACCACTCCCTTAAATTCCCGCAGGCACTCACACCCATTCTGTTTTACCGTATGTCTGTTTCAGCAGCAATATCGTAAAAGCCAATTTTTGTAAGATTGCAAACTTAAGCCGCAATTTAACTTTTCAGTCGGATTTTGGGGGGAAAGTGAGGCCAGTATGGTATACTCTTTGTGTTGGTTTGCATTTCTTTGTACAGAAAGTATTGATCTGATGTGCAGAGATCTTTCCTGTAGTCTTAGTTCATGAGGGTTCTGGAAGGTTTCTTTCCGTGTCAAAGAAACAAGCAGAAGGTTCTTGTTTAGGTTATTCCTTCAGAGAAGCTGAGCACAGCTGACTTAAACTGGCTCTCTTATCTCTTTCTGTCATGGTCATGCTGACTAAAAGTAGGGCCAGAAGAAGCCTTGGTTTCACTTTCTCTTTCTATTGCTCTTCCGTCTGGTGTGGTGTTATGTACATAGTATGCTTAGAGTGAAAGTTTAGACTTATTATAAGTTCTTGTAAGTTTAAGTTAAGTCTGCTGCAACTGGATTTTTTCTCAACAGTGCCAGTCCTGAATGTATTGGATTTGTGACCAATAAAGCTCTGCTGAATGAAATATTAATTGCTTCTGGTCTATTTTTGGGAATACTGCAACATGTTTAAGTTGTTACTCTGCTAACTATACAATGGAATCTACTCTGGATCAATACTGAGTAGAATTCCGTGACACTTTGTACATCTTGCAGCCAGTTTATGTGCAGGTTTCTGTGGAAGTAAGTACATACGCTTACTTCCTTACATACGCTTACTTACTCGGGTTACATACGCTTCAGGTTACATACGCTTCAGGTTACACACTCCGCTAACCCAGAAATAGTGCTTCAGGTTAAGAACTTCACTTCAGGATAAGAACAGAAATCGGGCTCCGGTGGCGTGGCAGCAGCAGGAGGCCCCATTAGCTAAAGTGGTGCTTCAGGTTAAGAACAGTTTCAGGTTAAGAACGACCTCCAGAACGAATTCAGTACTTAACCCGAGGTACCACTGTATATTTAATGGCTTCTCTGCTGAGCGTACAATGGCATACATTCCAAAATTATTGGAGGGCAAAGCAGGACACCCCTGCCCCCACCATCCCACCTGTCCCACCTTTGTACTCCTTCGCTCGCTCACCAACCCAATCCTGGCGCTACCTGCCCAAGCCATCTCTGCTCTCCTTCGCTCACGCTGCTCCTACTCCCTGCCCTCCTCCCTTGGCCTGCCACCTCTTCCTCCTCTGCCAGCACTGCAGACGTACTTCCGGAAACTGGCTTCCAGAAGTGTCAGGTCAGAAGAAACGAGAAGAGCAGAGACGTGCAGGGGGAAAGGTGGGTTTTGCTTCTGGGTTGTCGTTTTTTGACCCCGTGCTCGGGTGTGAGCCAATTGACTCGCATCACAGCACGGAAGCAAAAAATACACCAATGTTTTGGTCCTGCACTCTGGCACGGCCAGAGCATGGGACCGGGACATACAGGATTGGGATCAGATGCCTTCTGGAATGCCCCGCTTAAGATGGGATAGTTGAGTGGTATGCACTGGACTGTAGCCTTACACTGCAATTCTATACATATATCTTTGCTCAGAATTGCACCCCACAGAGTTCAATGGGCTTCACAGCTTGGTAAGTGAGCATAGGCTTGCAGCCTTACTCTATGACTACTTATTTTGCTTTTCTATGAGGCAAACCAGTGTATCAACAATGCTTCCTTTCAAATTGTCTTGGTCGTTTCATAGGCTACTTAGATATAGATTGCTTGCTACAAAGTGTTGTTGTTTTTTTAATGTGCAAATTGCAGCAGCAGTATCTCTGAACAAAGGCTGAATTATCTGACTGCATGGTTCTATAAAAAGTTAAACTTAACTAGCTTTTTATCAGCTTTCTTCGTTTTAACATTTCCAAATACTCTATATCACTTGCAGATGTTAAGAAGGCACTCGTGGGAAGGCCCAATAATATTGCAAAATGTGGTGTTGTCCAACATACACAAAAAATATTTAAGGAAACAGTCCAAAATGATACCTATTTCTTAAGTTCAGGTATTTCTAGAAAAGTCTGGAGATCTATGTTATCACATGGGAGTAGATAAAAATCCACAAACAGTCTTAATACCTATATCTAACTGATAATCACTCAAGGTATTGCAGTCGTACATCTCTCTGCCCTCTGGCGTCCTGAGACAATAAATGCTGTTTGGAAAGCCACACTTCAGGGTTACCAGGCTTTTGAACTGGGAAACCTTTAACCCCAGGAGATAAATCTTCCCCATGATGGGCACGTTTTCACGAGTGACAGCATTGTAAACATAGAAAACTGGCTTATCTTCTTCCTGGAAAGGAAACCCAACAATGAGATCAATATTCCAGTGGTAATATCCTTTGTAAAATTGTGCTTATAGCCCATGTAGAATTCTGACTATAAGGCATGTGGGCATCCATTCCAAATGCATAGAATGTGGTCTTGTGGATGATGCTATAGCCCACAACAGCAACAATCAGTTTTGTTATAAAATTCAATTCAATTTAATTTACAATCTCTACAGTGGGGAGATACAGGAAGATATGAAGACCTAGCACTGTCCTATATACAAAGAGCTGGATTTGAATTCCAGATCAGCCTAGTTACAACTTAGTGCAAGTCCTTCTTTTGCAACCTTCATTCCCATCTGCGAAATAGGAATAACCACTGACCTACCTCACAAAGGTGTTCAGAGAGAAAACAAAACAGGACTTGTAGAACACTTGTCACGATTAAAGGTCCTGTTGAATGGAAATAATGGTTTCTAATATAGGATTTCCAGGCCAAGAGAACAATGTCTGGCTATGTTTCTCCATCTCTGTAGATGCCCCAATATGAGCACAGTCCTTTTTCAGTTCAATTCTGTTTACTCCAACTGAGATCAGAGGATTGCATTCCTAGGTAACTGGGCAGAGAATTGTGGCTCTCAATGTTCTATGCTTTGTTCTCATCTTCAGTGATCTTAGTAATGCTGTGCCAGGAACAATAAAAAATTCTGGCAAACTAACTCTCAAACTGAGAAAACAAAGCGACCTGGGATAAATTGTTTCAGGATTCTCAAACCACAGCCAAGCTGAATTCAGAAATTCTCTCTGTTTGCATATCAGCTTCAAAATGGGAGGGGTGGAATTGCTCTGGGCATTGGGGGAAATCTAAATGGCGGATTACAAGTCACCTGGTACTGATTCAGGGCACTGCTGCTGCTGCTGCCGCCACCACCAGGTAAGTTCACCTGGTGTCACTAAGGGCCCCTTCCAACTTTGCCAAGAGGCTGGCTGTCCTCAAGCCTAGAGCTAGTACTGCAGCCAGCCACCCTATTAGCACCTGAGATTTGTGTTTCTGGGACTCATCCTACTCTTGTGACTGTAAGATGTTTCAACTCTTTTTAATTCTCAATTTTTAAATTGTTTTAACTAGCTCTGAGACCTGCTGATGATGGGTGGGTAAATAATAATAGTAGTAGCAACAACAACAACAACAACACCCTGCTCCTCTGCCTCCCTTAGGGCAAAACTAGCATCCTGCTAAAAGACCCTGATGTTAGGAAAGATGGAGGGCAGAAGGAGAAGGGGACGACAGAGGATGAGATGGTTGGACAGTGTTGTCGAAGCTACCAGCATGAGTTTGACCAAATTGCGGGAGGCAGTGGAAGACAGGAGTGCCAGGCGTGCTCTGGTCCATGGGGTCACGAAGAGTCGGACACGACTAAACGACTAAACAACAACAACAACAAGCATACTGCTGGATGCAGCAGGTAGGGGCAAAAAGGAACAGTGTTTAAGGCAGAACATCCTTTCAGATATCACAGGCACTGACATCCAGGCAAGGAGCTGGCTAGCATATTAATGTACTTTCTGTACAGATCTATCGTTTCCATTTTTCTGAAGAACTACAGAATGTATAAGATACGGGATACTAAGCAATACGGAATATTCAAGGTTTTGCATTTTAAAAGAGAGCCTTGAAATCTTTCAAAGGCTGTGCTCATACCATACATCCAAAACACAGGACTCCCCCCCCAAAGAATCCTGGGAACTGTAGTGCTGGGCATGATAGCTCTGCAAAGAGTAAACTACAGTCCCCATGATTCTTTGCAGGAATTGAAGTGTATGGTGTGTGTGTGTGTTGTGCAGTCAAAGTTCCTTAAAAATCAGTGTGAGGCTAAAGTCTGTGTACATGTGACATTTTATTCTAGAATCAGTGGAGACTGAGTATTCCCCTCACCCCAACGTAGGCCACACACAATCAAGATCTGTTGCGTATTTTCCTGCCCCTGGAAAGCAAGTATTGAGAAACTGGTTTCATTCCAAAAGGTCACCATAGATTACCCCACACAGTGTTCTTTTGAAAACAAGTGTCGACAGCCCTGGCAACAGGGTGTGTGTATACATAACTGCCCAATGACACAGTGGGTAGGCATCTAACTAGGTCACAATCGCCACCTCCTTCCTCTCTCACCTAGAACATGTGAAGGGAGGACAAGGTGTGGATAATAACGCAATCAAGGGGAGGGTTTTCAAAGGAATATCAAGAAACCACACCCATGCTTGTGGATGGCAGGGTCTAGAATCAATCCAGATTGAAAGCAAAACGCTGAGGATAAGCATGTACAATTCCAGATAGAAAAGGCATATTTTTGTGCTACAAACACCTTGTTGTGTACCCAGCCTAAGGTTTAACTCTCCTTGCATTAGCGCTTTCCTGCCATCGTTATCTGAAGGTGACTGCATCTCAGTGGAAGATCAGGTGCTTTTTATTCCTGCTGCGTGATCCTAGCCCAAGATCTATAATTTAGTGAGGAAATCGGCATGCATGGAGACTTTCTGCGCTAATTAGGCAGCCTAGGTTTGTTTGTTTTAAAACCGGTACTATACCTTAACAACACATTTGATGGTCGATGAAACTGATATGCCTACATCAGCAAGTATCCAGCTGTCCTTTAACACTGCTCCTGCATAAATTAGCTCCAAATACCGCCTGCCTTGCTTATCTTCCGAGAGAGGAACGTGAAAATAATCCTTAAAGGGGGAGGAAATAATTATTTTAGAGATAGACGTAAACACTTACATCCATGGCAAATAACCTGTTAGCGTTCAAGTCAATACCCACCATTGAGGGAGCTACAGGGAAGGCCTATTGCTAAGTGCAAAGTACCGTATTTTTCGCTCTATAGGACGCACCCGACCACAGAACGCACCCAGCTTTAGAGAGGGAGAACAAGGGAAAAAAATGGATGGTGTATATGCAGCCCTAATCAGATGGATTAAAATGTAAAATATTATACTCTAATATAAAAACGGATAATATAAATTTTAACCAGACTCTTGAAATGAAATACAACGAAGACAATTCCATTAAATTTGAACTCTCCTTTTTTTTAAAGAACCCAGCGCGTAGGAAGACGTTCCTTAGAAGTTTCATTTTGGCAATGAATATTATCTGATTCAGATTCTCACAAGCACTTAAAATCAAAATAATAGAGAACGAAGCAACTTGGCCAAGCCCTTACCTTTATCATCAGTTTTAGATCTTTCACTGTGTTCTCTGATGAAATGTCGAAGGATTCCCAAAGTCCTTCAAAAGCGATGAAAATCCTCATCTTGGAAAAAAAAAGCTTCTTAGAAACGCCTCCAACGTCTTTCTACTCCATCAGATTCCATGTCAGATGCAAATCTTATCTCCACACTGGAGGCAAAAGAAAAACTATTTAAAGCAGGCTGTAAACATCCAAGCAAAATGTGCACATCCCACCCTGCCCCCGCCTCCCAAAAGCCAAAAGGCAGCCTGGAAAACCCAGGCTCAAGCAGGCAGTGTAGACCCTGCAGGAAACAATGAGCGGAATTTGTTTCCCAGGCTGCACTGAACAGCAAAAAAAAAAGGTTCCCTTTTCCAAGCCGTAAACTTAATTAAACCAGCAAACCACGTATTGATCAAGGCATGTGCATGCATGTTCCAGGCTAATCACACCCGTCGTATTTGCTCAACAGGCACTTCTCAAACCACAGAGCGCCAGAACATAAGTGAGTCTGGTGTTTATTTTATTGCTTATGGTAAGCTTTGCACTTTCTGTAAATAAATCTAATCTCAGCACTCATGTTACCATAACAACTTTATAAGCCAGCTCTACCAGTTTGGATCAGAAGCCAACTGTACTCTCCCCCCAACCCCCCCCCCCAACAAGGATCAGACAGCTTAATCGCTTGAAACTATAGGTATCTGAAAAGCAAGTGCATGAGAACTGGGCAAAGAACTATTTAATATCCCTGTGTTATTTCATACGCTTTCAAGCTTGGGAAAGGCATGTCTTAATGGCACCAGGTTTGTTTGTTTAGTTGTCTCCAACTCTTTGTGACCCCATGGACCAGAGCATGCCAGGCACTTCTGTCTTCCACTGCCTCCCGCAGTTTGGTCAGACTCATGTTAGTAGCTTCCAGAACACTGTCCACCATCTCGTCCTCTGTCGTCCCCTTCTCCTTGTGCCCTCAATCTTTCCCAACATCAAGGTCTTTCCCAGGGAGTCTTTTCTTCTCATGAGGTGGTCAAAGTATTGGAGCCTCAGCTTCAGGATCTGTCCTTCCAGTGAACACTCAGGGCTGATTTCCTAATGGATAGATTTTACCTTCTTGCAGCCCACAGGACTCTCAAGAGTCTCCTCCAGCACCATAATTCAAAAGTATCAATTCTTTGGCAATCAGCCTTCTTTATGGTCCAGCTCTCACTTCCATACATCACTTATGGCACCATAAAGGTAAAGGGACCCCTGACCATTAGGTCCAGTCGTGGCCGACTCTGGGGTTGCGGCGCTCATCTCGCTTTATTGGCCGAGGGAGCTGGCGTACAGCTTCCAGGTCATGTGGCCAGCATGACTAAGCCGCTTCTGGCGAACCAGAGCAGCACATGGAAATGCCGTTTACCTTCCCGCTGGAGGTAGATACCTATTTATCTACTTGCACTTTGATGCGCTTTCGAACTGCTAGGTGGGCAGGAGCAGGGACTGAGCAATGGGAGCTCACCCCGTCGCGGGGATTCAAACTGCCGACCTTCTGATCGGCAAGCCCTAGGCTCTGTGGTTTAACCCACAGCGCCGCCCGCGTCCCTTATGGCACCATAAAGACTAACAAATCTTTTGTGGCAAAAGCTTTCATGGACTAGAGCCATGGACTAGGTGTGTGACATGTTATCCCTAGTTGGATGCTTGCAGATGCACTTATGGGACTAGAGGTGGGAAATGTTTTCTTCTCCATGTGTCCTCAAAAGGCCATTCAAAGGAGATGCAGAGGTAGCTACATAAGAATGGGCTTTCTTTAGTGGTGCCCTTCACCCCGTCTGTGGAATGATCTCTCCAGGGAGAAGCACTTGGTGCCATCCTTGTCAGTCCTCAGGTGCCATTCTAAGACCTTTTTGCTTACTCAGGCTCCTATGGTGGTACCCATTTTTTCCTCGGGTAGAAAGGACATGTCCTTATTAATGTCACTAGATCAGCATTTTATGTACTTTGTATTGTTCATTGCTTTAATTTTTTTCTTGTTTTAAATTGCTTTTATTTGTGCATGTTATCCTGTCAAGTCGCTTTGAGACTTTTTTTTTAAATAAAGTGACTGATAACTGTAATAAATAAGTATCGTCTTCATCATCAGATGGCCAAAAGACAAGGAAATTCAAGAGGCATGCATATGTTTAAATTTTAAATGTATAAAATATAATCAGAGCCAATTGAAATGCTTGACAACTTGTCTGTACTCTTAGTTGGTTTTGCTGCAACAGGGCAACACAGCAAATCCTCTGTTCTGGATCTTAAACTGAAAATATTTTTGTGGCTAACAATTCCTAAAATTGTATTTTTTTTAAATAAATATTTTATTAACATTTTTTAGATACAATGCACACAAAAAAAACACAATATCACATATATCTTAACATAGTTTCAAAGCTTCTTTGGACTCCCTCACATCTCCCGCTCCCACTTTCATCACAACAAAGTTTTTCCAGCAATTTATCGCCTTGTTTCGATTTTTGTTATCTAGCTTTCCCATGTTGTTTCTCTAGTTTCAGATACCCTATGTTCAAATCCCAAAAATTTAAGTATGATCTAATAGTTATCCAAAAATTTATGTTTTCCTAAATCTAGCTTGTCTTCATAACTCCATCTAATTTAGTGGTGCCAAATTATTTATGATCTAGCATCCTTCTTAACATTCAACCAAATTACAGTGTTTTTCTAAATAGATCTTAAATTTCTTCCAATCTTCTTCAACCCTCTCCTCTCCCAGGTCTCGGATTCTGCCAGTCATCTCGGCCAGTTCCATGTAGTCTATCAGTTGCATCTGCCATTCTTCCAAACAATTCCTAAAATTGTAAGCTAGCTGGTACTTCGAGAGCAGCCTTCCTCCACCTAATGTCTAATGTTCCTTTTGTATTGCAGTAAGTTGTTGTGTTATGGAATGGTGGCTTTTTGATGACTCCATGTTCTGCTAAATTTTAAATGGCAGGAAAAACTGTATGCCAATATTCTGACCCAAATTTAATCAATGCAACATTCCAGCATTTTTCTGAGCCAATGGGGTTGCCATTGGATTTTTGTCTAGTAACAATTAGCACAGAAATGAGCAATGCACATTCACTACATGCCAGCAGATTCCCAGAGGTGGCTTTTATTTGTCTCAAAAATCATGTGAAATGTGAATATGAGCAGGTAAGGAAACATTGTGAAGATGGAATAAAATGCCATCTGCACACAGACACACACACACACACCACACATACGACACATTATTTTGTTACGAGGCCCTATTTGTTTGTTTTTATGTTTTTTTAACAGATGGGCCACTGAGAATATTGCCTTTCCATATATATATATACTATATGCCATGGCGTTTCTCCTTTTCTAGGACTGAATTCAGCTCTTCTGCATTCAAGCATAGTACTCTTTCGCTATTAAAGTTCTGCCCAATGTAGGTTTTGCCTCCAAGAACCGAATCAGAAAATGTAAATGCTGTACTGACACACCTCTATTTATGACGAAAACCTATGTAACAATCAAGGAGTAGTCAGATAACCTTCACGCAACTTTGTTATCACTGCCAGGATCAATAACAGCCTACATCTGTCACCTGTTAGTCTCTTTCTGCGATTCCTGGTGGTGCAAGAATCGGGCCCTAACCACACAGTCACACCCTGAATCACCAATGGCATTTAAAATGTCATCAGGCTGGTTTGCACAGGTTTGCTTTATCATCGGACAACTGAAATACCAAGTAAGAACTTCTATGCATACCACTACTTTCTTTACCAAAACTGAACGATCACTTAAAGATGTTGATGGGCAGCACCGTTATATCCAACAGAATTATAAATTGCTGTCATATGAAGCACAATGTCTTGAATGGGGGGAAAAATGCTTTGGCAAAAACAGAAAACACATCTGCTCACACAAGGCTGGCTTCCCTATTTTCACCAATCCACCTGTCTACTGCTGCCTCCACACCACTTTGCATAATATATCAGAGGATCTCCCGCCCCTGCAAGATCAACTTTTTAGTGGGTGCTATGGCTCAAGGGGCTTAGTGTAAATTTGGAGGCTCCAACTTTTGGAAATGGAAACACGCTTTACTTGCAGAAGAATACCTCTGGATACAAGCCACCCTATCTGCATAATGTAAGGCCCTTTTCAACTGAGCTGTTACTTTTCTATGAAATCAGTTCACACCACGGGAAAGTCAGAGGACTAAGGAGTGATATGGTAATAACAATGGCATGTGATCTTTTACTCAGAATGTACTTCAACTGTTCTGCAGTCACACGGCAACTGGTAACTGGAGCAGAGTTATATCTGGCAGTGAAAGAGGAAGGAAGCTCCCTTCCTTGATTCAAGTAATAGATGGGGCAAAGCAGGTCTTCCCCTTCCTGAGGAGTGAACTGATTTCATAGAAACAGCTGCGTTGAAAAGGGCCTCACATTATGCAGATATAGTGGCTTGCATCCAGAGGTATTTTTCTGCAAGTGAAATGCTGAACAACCCCTTGCCCCTCAACTTGAGCATCTACATTGCTATGTTACATGTGAGGAGACCAGTTGGTTTGCAAGTAGCTACTACAGGCAAAACAGACTAAAAACATTTTCTTTATTATTTTCCTGAAGCAACATTTTGTCGCTTCCATTTGTCTTTTTACTGTCTTTAATTCTTAATAAGCTTCATAAAATTGGTCTTGGGTGCATCTGTATCAGCCTCAAAGGGTTATTTTAATCCTTTGTGTGCCTAGACTATTTGGGAGCCATTTTGGGCTTGGGGAAAGCCAAGGTAAGCTATATGTTCTCTGGTCTCCAAAGTATGTACCTTGGATCCCCAGAAATCACTCCTGTCAAGGGGTGAGAGGGAACCTAAGGAAGTTTAGTAACGGCTTGCCTAAAAGCCTCTTGTATGACTGGTAGGCATGGAAAGAAAAGAAGAAAAAGTTATTTATCCCCTCCTGCTACATTTCGTACATCATTTCTAAGGGCTTCATACGGAAAAGTGCTAGCATGAGAATCATAGACTATTCTTGCGTAACTTCAGAGTAGACATCAAATATTATTCAGTCAAATCTACATCCAACTGGGGTGGATGTAGATGTATAATAGATGTATAACAGAAGTCTTAATTTTGCAGCATCTTTTCTCTCTTTCCTACTCCCAAACCACACGGAGCTTCTTTCGTTTTGCTTCCCACCCTACACAATATGTGTATCTTCCATCTTGCAGAGATCTGTTTCCTCTTATCAGAAGCTCTCATTGGCTTGTTTTCCTTTATATTATTAGCGCTTAGCTTTTCTCCCCTGCACAAAACTCTACCAGTACTCCCATCCCTTATTCTGCACTTCAAGCATCTTCAACAACTGCCTCTCTCACTTCTTTGCCTTGTCACGAAAGGTGCGTCTATCTTTCTTTCTTTGCATCTTAATCCATCTTTTCCCTCCTGCAAGAAGGGTTTCCTTCCCATGCATTGTCGAGGGACCAGCGTGGCTTCCTGATGGTTGTCTTCATGAGGGCAAAACCAAACCAAAACCACTCTGCACATGCTCAAAGGCTCTGCTATCCCTGGCAACTGGTTCATTCCAGCACATAATATCGTATATAGAACAAATGACCTAAGTGCTATATTTTATGCCATCATTTTGCTTTAATACAGGCTCCTGAGCATAGCTGTCAACGTTTCCCATTTTTAAAGGGAAATTCCCTTATTCCGAATAGGATTCCTCGCAAGAAAAGGGGAAAGTTGACAGCTATGCTCCTGAGGCCACCCGCCCTCACCCACATTACGCCTCCTGCCAGGACCAGCCGCCGCATCCTCCCTCCTCCTCCTCCCTCCGGGCCCCGCCCCCTCCGGCGGCCGTCACGTGCGAGCATCCGTGCGCAAAACACCGTCCGCCCCCCTGCGACGGGCATCCGGGAGCGGCCAATCCCCGCCGCCCGCTTCTCCCTCTCCGCCTATGCGTGGGCGCGTTCTCCGCCCGGGGCGGGATTTCCGCCGCTGCTTCGTCTGAGGGGACGAGAGAGAGGGGTCTTTAGACTATGGATTCCGCCTGAAGCTCTTCCCTCCCTGGGCAAACCCCGCTCTGCCTTCGCCGGCTTCTGCCTCCGGATTCCGGGTAAGCGAGAGGCGGGCGTCGCCGCCGCCACTGCCGGGCTGAGAGGAAGCGGGCGCCGGAGGCTCGGGGCTCTGCCGGCTCCGGCGCCTGCTGCGCGGGGTCGTTCGGAGAGCCCAACGGACCCTCTCGCCCTTCCCGGGCCTTTGCCGCCTCTTTCCCCCCTCACCTACCTGATCCACCGAGAGCCCGCTTTCGCGAGGGGGGGAAAAAGAAACGTGTCATACGCGCACGTCTGAATGGGGCGAAGGGCGGGCGCGTGTTGACAACCCAGGAATCGGGAGGAGCCAAGTTGGCAAGTTGCACTTCACTTTTTAAGGCCTTACTTTCAACTTCTCGTTTCCCTCCTCTTCTTTTTTTTGCGCTTTGGGTCGAAACTCGCGCAAGGCAGCGTCGGGTTTCGAGACGCTCGTCTGCGCAAAAGAGCGTCTGATGCGCCGGCCTTAAAATCGCTCCCCTTGTTTAACGCGGCCCCGTGCCAGGTATGTAAAGGTGTGCTGCATTTGCCTTGGTTCTTAACCTGGGGTGGAACTGGGCTCGCGGTGGCGGCTTGTGGTTTTGTCAGCTGGGTTTTGTGATGTAGCCGGTGCTTGTGATGACGCGACTTAGGTTTTTCAGAGCCTCTGTTGGGGTTGAGCTGGAGGTGCAGGGATGCCTATATCCTGCACGCTCTCCTCTTAGTCGTTGCTAAATGGGGGAGCAGACATGGGGTAGCCGCTGCTTGCGCGGCACTCAGCTGTGCGAGTCTCGTTTGCTGCCCGGTTCTGTGCTTTGGACGTACTGAATCATGAAGTGGGTTAGAAATTCAATATGGGTCTCTTCCTCCTCCTCTTCTTCCTCCTGTAAATGTCATTTGTTTCCAGCATGCTGGGTAGGTGTACCCCCCAAATCACACCCACATAGCCTGATTCTGGTGCTAGTGGCCTAAGCCAGCATTGCATATGTATGAGTGTCCGTGCTCAAGGCTGGGGTGTGTTCCACAATTGTGTAATACTTTGTGAGGCTTCCCTTGATGATTTCAAGGAACATTAGCTAACATTGAGTGCATCCAAATTGATGTGCAGCCTAATAGATGATGGGATTATACTGCAGTGTTTACCTTCACATCCTGTTATCTGCTAGAGATAGGTCATAAATGGCTTGGGACCAATTTATCAGGGCTTTTCCTTCCTCTGTGTAGCCAAGAATGCCCTATTTGGACAGCAAGGATATGCGGGGAAGCGTTTTAAAGTGACTGCTCTGCAACTATCAAGCTTCCTGGAAATCTGGTAAAAGCTGAGCATGCCTTTACAAGTGTGTTGTAGGCTTACTTGGGTAGGTAGTTTTACAATTGCACTAAGACATTGGGCTTTACCATTTATTAATGTGCTGGCTGTACTGGGACAAGTTGACTTCTAATTTTGTCACTTGTCCTGAGTTTTTGCTGTTTAGCAGCTAAGACTGCACCCTGGAAGCAGTTCCCATTCTACTCAGCATTGCATTGTAATTTTGCTACTAAACACCTCTATTTAATATACTTATTGTTTGGGTGCTTCCTGCACCTGCCTGTACTATTATGGTAGTAGCAGATAGTAGCTGTGAGATGTTACAACCAATAATATATTGGCTGCTTATACTGGTAGTGATTACACCAACCTCTCCCTTTCCCAGGTCATTGGATAAATTTAAGAGCCTTATTTGTGATGTTATTGTGATGTTATTATCTTAAACACAGGGATCCCACTATGTGGCCACTGAAGGCTATATCTATAGCTGCTTTTGTTTCTGTGCTGTAGCAGATAGCTGCTGGCACAGCAGATTTTTCTGTTCAATTTGAAATTTGTTGGTGGCACTGATATAGCTGAAACAGTCATTGTGATGGCATATCCTAAAAACATTATTTGATTGTGCAGCTTGAGAATAGGCTTTAAAAAACTTTCATTGATAAAGTGCCTAAAGTTTACTTAAATGCTGCACACAGGCCTGCAGTATCGGAGATAACTCATGTGGTAAAGATATGGTGAGGGAAGATGAAAGCAAGGAAACACTGGTGCTATCTCTTGGAAGAGTCAAAAGGCAGCCTGAGCCATTGAGTGGGCCTTGCTGTTCTGTTTTTCTAATTCCCAAATAGTAATTGCCATGATAAGAACTCAAAGCCTTGAAGAAATCATCTGCTGAATATCAGACTTCAGCTGTCCCCCAGTAGAAGGGACTTGTTCAAGATAATTAAGAAATCATCATGGTAAGAATATGATCAGAATAATTTTGAATTCTCTTCTTAGTTTAGAAAATAAATTACAGAATTTGTAAGCAATAGAATAGGATTCAAAACCTGTTTGAATTCTTTTTTTAAAAAAATACTAGAATTATGCTAGGTATAGTAGACATAGGATAGTTGGACTATATTACCCTTGTGGTCCCTTCCAACTCTACAATTCAGATTCTATGCAGTGCTAGAAATTAGCCAGGCGTGTTTTGCTCTTGGCATGGGTCAAATTGCGACCATGTGGAGATCTCTGGATGCCAGGTTGGTGACTGGGAAAAGCATAATGTCACGTAGAGAAGGATCTGAAATATTTCCCTTAAAGCTTGAAATTGTTTTATTCTGGATTATTTTATTTGTTGTTTTAATGTGTTGTAAACTGCTTTGAGATTTGTTCTTTAAAATATAAAGCAGTATAGAAACGACATGAAGAATGACGATGATAAATCCCATTGGGGGGAACCTCTGGTACCTAAACATTCCATTGTGTCTACTGGAACCCAGGTTTAAGGGGCAATTTGGTGATTAGATTATATATCTGTTCTTTTCTTTTCATTTCATCTCATTTCATTTTCAGAAAGGCAGGATGTTAACTGTTATAATAAACAACAGTAGACTACATCTGTTTCTAACAAAATGGGCTCATATTAGTCTCACTGCATCCTTTCTTTTCTAAAGAATGAATTATATAGTCCTTCCCAATCACCTGGCATTGCTGTTACTTAGATGGAAATGTGATACTGAGAAGATACTTTGATTTTTATTTGCATTTAATGCACTTTAGAATTCAGAGAGCACTGAGCTCTTAGTTCTTACAGATTGCCAGGGACGTGCTTGGTAGACTGCTGTTACGTAGTTTAACACACTGCTGATCAACTTGTATTGTCTGATAAAGCAGTCAGTATATTTGCATATGGATTATGTCTGTGTAAATGGTGAAGAAGCCACAGGTCTCTCACACAGTAGGTCAGCTGTTCAGTATCACTTTGTTTTCAACTAAATCTGTCAGAGCAAAAATAAAGAAGTTCTGGACATGCTCTTTTCATACTTTCCAGATTAAACTTCCTCTATTAGATAAGTAGTATAGCTGATGTGTTTCTCAAAACATAAGCTTAAGTGTTATTTCTACTGTTAAATGTGTATTGGGTGACTAGCTCCTCCTCCTTATGTGTTAATGGAACATTGACCAAACCAAGGAAGATCCCTGCCCAGCTATGATCTAATTTGTTGTAGGCACTTGGGTCTCAGGGAGTTGGTCAACAGCTTGAGAGGATTATCACTTGCTAGAAGAGCAGGGAATTCCAATCTGGAAAAGCACCCTGTGGGAGACTGTGAAGAATAAAAAGACAAAATCTGAGAAACAGATTAAAGCTCACCCATCAGATGCACAGGAAGAGAGAAGGTTTCTGGGACGGCTGTCAGGCACTTGGAGTATTAAGATTGGATCTTTTATTCAACTACATAACTTCTAAAATGAGAAATGTCTTTATACTGGGCTTGTGAGTCAACTGATCTTCTGACTTGGCAGATTGAAGCTACAAGTTTTCTAGCTAGAGCTCCAAGCTGCATTGGACCAGTTTGGGTGTATATATTGCCTGAAGTAAGGATTCAAGGCCCCTAACACTTCCATCTCTCCAACAGTCCACCCTATTGCTTTGTTGCCTGTTCAATAGGCAACCCTGAAGCAGCCTTACATGAACCAGGAGAGTATGGAGTAAGGCCAGGGCATTTATCTTATATAAAAACCATTTGAAGAGGAGGTCAGTAAAGATCAATCCCTTAAAGGTATATGTAAATTGCACTAGAGGCGTGGGCAGTTCTTGGCCTCAAATATGACCCTCCATTTCTGAGTCCCCAACAGTCTGAAGACCTGTGTTCCCGTGTCACACATAATTATTCCTTGGTAAGAACGATTCTTGGAACTCTGAGCTTTTGATAGGGTTGGGAATGACCGCTGTCTGGAACCCTTGACATCTGATTCTCGGTTGCTGTAGAGAATACTGAGTTGATGGACCAATGATCTGGTTTTGTATAAGGCAGCTTCCTGTGTTTTCACAGGTGCTCAGGAAAATTCTGAGAGCAAAATGATTAAGCTGTTTCCCTAGTTATGGTATTGAGCAGCCTGATCTTCCAGTTGCTTTCATCATGTCCTAACCTAATTTGCAGTCTTCTTGGGTTGCTCTAATTTCAGGAGCCAGTGACTTGGCTTCTGAGTGGGTATCGTGAAGCTACCTGGCCTTCTAAATGGGGTCTGGGCACAGTATCTATTTCTATTGCTTTGCCTTAGGGAAAGGTGTACTGAGAAGCAAAATACAGCACCCCTGTATTTAGGTGGCGTGTAGATGCAGTTCCTGTATCTTCACAAATATTGCACAATGCCCCTTCCATTGGTGCACTTAAGTCTTGGGGTGGAAAAGACAGGACCAAAATACTTGGCCCACCTTTCCTTTCAGGTGGAAGATGCCTGGCCCAGTGAACCGAAACATGCTCCAATACCTGGATTCAAATATCTCTGGTAGGTGCTCACTAAGTCACATTGAGTCATATTGAAGCGTAAGTCAGGGAATGTCTATGCAGTCAGAATGAGACTCTGTAGACAAGGGATGGGTCTGTTTTTAGTTCTGTAGGGCAGGGTAAACAAGCTTCCATCTGGGTTACAATCAAGAGGAACGAGAGCCTGCTGTTGGTCTAGGCATTGAGTTAGGGGGTAGGTTAAGTGTTCCTGAGTATGTGCCTTTTATTTTCTCCCATATAAGAAGTGAGTTATTCCTCTGGAGGAAAATAAAGCCCTGCTCTCAAAAATTAGGTATTGACTGCTCTATCTGGGTGTAAAGTGGAGTGTCAAGTTTCTAAACTGCCCCCTGCCCCAACAAAACAGTGCCCAGTAAGGGTAGCAAGAACAAGCCAATATAGAGGATGGGGAGGGGAACTAATTGGAAGAAGGAGGTGTGGTTGTGGGGGAGAGAATATTTTCCAGTCTTCACCTGGCCTTCCTGATTATAATGCCACTTGCTAACTCTCTAATCTTTTCTCAAAAACTCACTTTTCCACGAACGTTTGATATACCCTGTAGTCTACATATCCCATTGTAACTAACCTGAAGTATATATAACTCAAATAATACATATTCTCCCGCTGTTTACACTGCCTCTATCATACTCTGACTCCTTTGTGTTGTATTTTAGATTGTAACTCCTTTGGGCAGGAATTTGACTTTTATGCTTTGTAAAGTGCTATTCATACTCAAGGATAGCAGTATTCTCCCACATATCACAAAGATGCTTGCTTTCCTACTAAATATAGTAAAAGGTATACCATTGAATTATTGAGGACTGACAGGGTGGCTTTATGGATTATAGATATAGCTTATTTTAAATTGCTGAGATGTTCTTATTTATTCTAATGTTCTTGCTTTTGGTTATTAGCCACCTTTGAGGTTTTAAAAAGGCATGCATGCATTTTTAATAAATATAAAAAAGATCCAAAATGAGTTTGTATAACTATTCCTACTGGGCCTCTCCAGTTTTAATCAGTATATTTGTAGGTTGGTTTATTAAAATACTAATCGCAAATTAAAATTTGCATGCACAGCCCATTCTTCCCTACCACCAGTGACTTTTTTTTTACCCAAAGCTAACAGATATGCCAAGTACTTCTTTTCTGTCCCAAATTTGATTATTATTTTTTAAAAGTAAAATGTGGGCTGCTTTTCCTTTCGTTTGAGACCAAAGATAGCAGTTATCTTTCACAGGTGAAACTGCTGTGGCTTTTTCTCCCTCATTTATTTAGCAAGAAAGTCAACTAATAGTGTCCTATTGAAATCTTGTCAGTACTTCTTTTACCTGTACACCTTTAATCTATCTTTCATATTTCCAAAAGGATAGGAACTCTTCTATGCTGCTGTGTTATTGAAAGATGGGTTGAGAATTGTTTATCAACTTGAGGCCACTTTCCCTAGTAGGCAACATTTTGGGAGCCACATGCCAGTGGTGGTGGTACAATGAATATGATTCTTATCTTTGTAGTCCAGTCACACAGATCAGAGTTTTGTATGTATGCATCTGCCCATCCAGGCAAGCAGTTGAAGGTCACATTCCAGCCAGGCCAAAAAACTGGAGGAGGGAGCAGAAAAGGGCCAGTGAGTCCTGTGGGCTGTGGAGAAATAGAAGGTCCCCAGTCCTGAAGTTCCTCATTCCTGCTACAAGATTTGTGTTGAAGAATATTCTATACTTTGATTTCCAAAACTTGTTGTTTAGTCGTTTAGTTGTGTCTGACTCTTCGTGACCCCGTGGACCAGAGCACGCCAGGCAAAAAAACTAATAAACTAATAAACATCAAAAGCTACTTTTGTTTTCAAAATGAGTGGTAGCGTTTGTAAAATGGGAAGTTGGAGATGTCATGTTCATGAAGTCCTTATAGTCTTTTATTTTCTTGTTCCTTGTATCTATTTCTTTCTTTTACCGGAATAGGGACACAACATCAGATTGCCCAGACACTTGCAATAGCATATATTCACCCACCCCACTCACACACAAAAACAAAGATCACCACAGCCAATCACAAACAAACAACCACACCCTAGGCCAAACCCAACCTCTCTCACCACCAAAGGAACACAAGTGAACAGCACAAGCAACACTGACACCAAACCCTACATACATTAAGCATAATAGGAACATCGCCACCCCCACCCATCTTCCCTCCCTCCACCCCTTCCCCCCCTCCCCCTAATGTCTCAACAAATGAAACGGATTTGTAAAAATGTTCCATGGAAAAAATACGAGAGACATTACACTTCTGTAAAACAAGAAAATCTTTAATAATAATAATAAAAAGAAAACAGTTGTTCTGCAATCAAAGTTCTTGTGATTTCATTTCCCCCTTTTTCTTTCATGCTCTACAAGTTAGTTCAGAACCTTCAGAGATCTGTCAGTTTTATGTATTTAAAAGCATTTATAAACAATGTAAGTGGTTTTTAAAAATGGGACTTCATGTAAAGTGGAGTCATTAAACTATTGACTTTGCTTGTGTTCAACGTTTCATGAGGAAACACATCTGGCTACAGCCTCAATTATATTCTGTAAGTGGACTAGGGTTCAGAAAAGTAACTTACAGAAGTATGTGAAAAGGAGTATTGGAGAAGGGGAATGCTTTGGGGCTCTTTCAGAATATTAATTAGGCTTGATTTTTGTTTCAGAGGCAACTGGGATTTGAAAATAGGTTGCATCTGATAGTTGATAGCTGTCAAAAGTGAAGAAGCTTGCCCTACTTTAAAAGATGAATTGCAACAGTATAGGAAGAAATAAGGTGGCAAGATCAGTGACGTGGCAATTTGTTCAGTTGTCTCAGGGCTAGGAGATCTGTTAAGTTACTGCTGGATAGTAAGCTTAAGGGAAGATGATGGAAAGGAAGTGAGGTTTAGATGGGCCAATCAGACTTAATTCACAAACTGTCCATTCCAGGTCTACTGTGATGCTAATGATGGCAGCTGAGGTTAGGACTTCAACAGCCATGGGTGCTAACAGGTGTGTCGTGGAGCAAGTAGGTACTGCTGCGGTGGGAAGTTAAACAGTGTTTCCGTGTGCTCTGGCTTCTGTCACGGTGTCCCGTTGCACCAGAAGCGGTTTAGTCATGCAGGCCAAATGACCCTAGAAAGCTGTCTGCAGACAAACGCTGGCTCCCTTGGCCTGCAAGCAGAGATGAATGTCGCACCCCAAAGTCACCTTTGACTGGACTTAACCGTCCAGGGGTCCTTTACCTTTTTACCTTACCTATTTATGGTGCAATACTTCATGTATGTGATGAAACTGTCCCGTTTCCAAAGAGAGATTTTTCTACAGGCAGGATAGTTGGAACATCTGTGAGACCAGTGCATGAAGCCTTGACAGATGGGAAATGCAGATTTTCGGCTTTCAAAAGCCAGGGCTCTCTGGACTTGGTGAAGTGTAAGGATAATCGACACTGTAGTATTTGAGGTGGTTAACGCATCTAAAGGATCTTTGCATTGTTGAGCAGTAGATTCTGGCCTGAAATTAGTTTTTAGAAAATAGTTAAACAAGAGCCAAAAAAGTGAGTATGTATTGTGTGAATGATTCAACTGCTCAGAGTGTAACACCTTTCTGAAAGTCAGACTTTGCCTTTGAACATTAATAAGAAATGATAAGAAATTAATGCTATTAACCCTGCATTCCAACCCAGCATAGTACTGTACTACTGAAACCCTCCGCTGCCATCTCTTGCCGCGTGGATAGTTAAGCAGTGTTGATGATTCCAGACACCTCTTGAAAATCAGGGGTGGTGGGGCTCTGCTAATATTTCCACAATTCATACAGAGGTGTGTTTTAACAGCTGCCCCCACCACCAAATTTTTTTCCAGTGTACCTCTGTGACTTTGCATTATACGGGAAGATCAGTAGTGGTGGACAAAGTACTCTTTGGGGAAGCTTAACATAAAAAGATCCTGCAAGATTAAGCTAGTGTCCCATCTAGTCCAGCACCTTGTTCTCATCATGGCCATCCAGATATCTATGGGAAGCCTGAAAGTGGGACCTGACCAAATTTCTGCAGTTTCCTGCAATTGAAAATTTGACAGCCATTGCTGTTCTTCTCACTGATGAAGATTACCTTATCATCTTCCAAGGAATCAAAGAACCTACTCAACCAATGACCAGTTTATTTTGTGGGAGAATTAAGGCAGAACAGAACACCAGAGGCAAATGACATCTATGAAGTTAATGGTAGTGTCTCAAATTGGAATGCCCTCCCCAAGAAGTACAGCTAGTGCTAATATTAGTCCTTGCAGTCACAAATTAAAAATTTCTGTTTACCCAGGCATTTTAGGGTTTTCTTTTATTCATTTAACAGTTGTTTATTGCTGCCGCCAAACTTTAATTTATTGATGTTTTTAATTGTTTTAATCTTATTTATTTGAGTGATTTTATATCACTTAATCATAGTTGTCTTTTAAGTGGCATATAGGAACTACAAAACATTAAGACTGAAATGAGTAAAAATTATAAAATTTCTCAGTTTAAAAGCCTGCTGGAATTAAAAAGTATTCAGTAGGCACCAGAAGTTCAACTGGGAGGCAATTTTTTTGACCTCAACTGGAAGGAAATTCCACAGAATACTGAACACGTGGCCCCTTGTGGATACAGGCTGTACATCTGAGCCACGGTGTACCACTAGCAGTGATTCTCTCAGGAAAGATGGTGATCAAACAGGTATATAATAGATTAGGTGGTCCCTGAGGTATCCTGGACCTAAGTTGTGTAAATTCCATTTGAATAAAGGGCGGTTTAGAAATATTTTAAATAATAAAAACATTTAAAACTCAAAAGCACCTATGTATCCACTCAGAAATGTTGGAATTTGTGTGCATTCAGTTTCTCTAATGTGAATCAAGAGTGAGACCATAATAAAGCCCAGCGAAGTTTATCTTTGGATCCATCGTCTGTTTTTTCACTTGTGTGAGTCACAGTCCAGTTAAGCAAGAGCCTGTAGTCCCTGAAGGATGTGCTAAACTTCAAGACTTTTGTGTGCTCTGTTGGCCTGCATGTGACTGCTTCTGTGTACTAGGCTAGCGCCTGGAAGTTAGCACAAGCTCTAGTTGCCACAATGTGGCTAGTTAGGAGGATCACACTTTTCTTCTTCAATACATTTTGTGTTCCACAATTTGGTAGGTTCAAATCATACATGTAGGGGCATTTATATTGGTTCTCAGATTGCAGCAGGTTAACCAAATTTACTTCAATTTTGCAATGACTTGTGGTAATCAAGTACAGTAGGCAGGTTTTCAGGTGTGAAGCAGATTGTAAGTGAACATTTAAATTTCAGTATGGTTTAGTAGTGCCTTCTGATTCTATTAGTACAAGTAGATTTTAATTAATAAATCAGTGTTTGGAAGACTGAAACCATTAATGTAAATGAAAGCAGAAGGCTGGAGGAGTGTGTGTCACTCGATTGATAGAACTTGTAAATGACTTGGTAGATTTGTTTTAGAAGCCATTATGCTTTGTGTGCAGAGAACAATTATCTCACCTACCTGCCAAAGTCTGGTACAACTCCTTAGCAACTTTTAGCAATTCTAAGTAAATAATAAAGGAGTTGAAATTCAAAGTAAGTTATTCTTGCATATTAATAAAGCAAAATATTTCAGCATAGTCCTTGGGTGACTGACTCTGTTTATGATCTTGTTTCTACAAGCCATTGGACTGGTAGAACAATGTTTGGGGTGCAGCTTAGTGTCTTCTGTGTTAGCAACTCACCACAGCATTCATCTTTGCACTTGTCGTGTGCTTTGGCTTGGGATTAGCACTTTGCATTAACTCAGAGGACAGAATGGCACTCCTCTGCTGCCTGTCACTGCACCCATCCCCAAGTATGATATAACTATGTGATATAAAGCCACAGAGCAGAAAGTGTATGTATTGAAGATGAGGAAAATGCAGAATGGGGTAGGATAAAGTACAACATGCTTTCTATCTGAGCATTTAATCAGAACAAACCTGTGTGGCTGATGAACAGAACAATCTTTTGGGGTTGGGTGAGGTAGAATCTGGCATAAGAGCTGCCAAAGCCTTGATTGAGCTGCATTTGCTTAAGTAACTTTATGCGCAGTAGCAACTATGTATATTTATTGGATCAGAGTGTTAATGCCTTCTGCCAGTCTTGACTTTCTTTCTTTTTGTCTTGCAGGAATTTAATTAAAATGCTGCTGTCAATAGGAATGTTAATGTTGTCTGCCACTCAAATCTACACCATTCTCACAGTTCAGCTGTTTGCTTTCTTAAACCTATTGCCTGTGGAAGCAGATATTTTAGCCGTAAGTATTATTTAATCCCCCCCCCCCCCCGCCGTGGCTGGGATTCACCCAAAGGGCCCCAATCAGTGGAAGCACTGAACAAGGACTTCTGCTTGTACAGCAGGGCTGTCCCCCCCCCAAGCACCCCAAAATTGAGAGAGGGGCTGGATAAGCATCACAGCAATGCATGGGGAGACGAAAGGGGGGCTTCTTCCATCTGGCAAGCTGAAATACTTGTGCAGATGGAGTGTTCATCATAGTGCAGCATTAAATTACACCATGTGTGTGTAAAGCATTCCTAAAGAGACAATGAGGTTGTCAAAGGATCCAAGGGGCTCTCAACCCTTAAACTGACATAGGAATATCTTTGAAAAATCTGAGCTAGCTTTTAGGTAATAGGGACGAGGGTGGCGCTGTGGTCTAAACCAGTGAGCCTAGGGTTTGCTGATCGGAAGGTTGGTAGTTCGAATCCCCGCGATGGGGTGAGCTCCCGTTGCTCGGTCCCAGCTCCTGCCAACCTAGCAGTTCGAAAGCATGTCAAAGTGCTAGTAGATAAATAGGTACCACTCTGACGGCAACATAAACGGCATTTTCGTGCGCTCCTCTGGTTTTACCAGAAGCGGCTTAGTCTTGTTGGCCACGTGGCCTGGAAAAACCGTCTGTGGACAAACGTCGACTCCCTTGGCCTGTAAAGCAAGATGAGCGCCGCAACCCCAGAGTTGTTTGCGACTGGACTTAACTGTCAGGGGTCCTTTACCTTTTTTTAAACGGGTGGAAATTGATTGGGGATGTAATAGGTTACAAGCAGTAATAGGTTACAAGCAGTGGGTGCAAAAAATGCAAATTTGTATGCATTTCCTGTTTTCTTTCACATGCGTGCTTATGAATATGGGGTTAGGCAGTTTATGATTATTTTAAGATAGTAAAACTCTAATCAAGGGACTTCACTACATTAGTTCATCTACTTGCAATAGTCTCCACTTAGAACTTGTAAACATGCATTATTTAGCAAAGAAGGTAGTAAAATGTCTCGAATGCAAAGAGGAATTGCTGTAGGAATGCCTGCATGGGGTGATATATTGCTTTTGATCTGCTGTTTCCATTTGATAAAGGTACTAGTCTGTTGGGGCTGATCAGTTCTAGTCAGGGGCCCAGTTTGTATCTCAATTCAACCATAGTTTATGTTAAAGGTAAAGGTAAAGTTACCCCTGCCTGTACGGGCCAGTCTTGACAGACTCTGGGGTTGTGCGCCCATCTCACTCAAGAGGCCAGGGGCCAGCGCTGTCCGGAGACACTTCCGGGTCACGTGGCCAGCGTGACATCGCGGCTCTGGCAGAGCCGCACACTGAAACGCCGTTTACCTTCCCGCTGGTAAGCGGTCCCTATTTATCTACTTGCACCCGGAGGTGCTTTCGAACTGCTAGGTTGGCAGGCGCTGGGACCGAGCAGCGGGAGCGCACCCCGCCGCAGGGATTCGAACCGCCGATCTTTCGATCGGCAAGTCCTAGGCGCTGAGGCTTTAACCCACAGCGCCACCTGCGTCCATAGTTTATGTTAAATAATGGTTTAATGTGAATTCAAGGATCTGATATATAAAGCCCTAAATGGTTAGTACCTGGTTACCGGCAGAATGCCTCTCCTATACCATCCAGCCTGGGGCACGAGAACTCCTGTGGAAGCACTGCTGGTAGTTCCAGGCTTAAGTAGAATCTGGGGGTCACTGACCTATTGGAGAGCCTTCTCAGCAGTAACACCATGGTTTTGGAACATACTTCCTCTGGACGTTACTTTGGCACCAACATTCTATATCTTCAGGCACCTCCTGAGCCCGTGCCTTTTAAACTGCAAGATTGGCTTGTGTAGTAGGAACTGTTGCTACTATTGGTTTTATTACCTTGTTCTATGTGTTTGCGATTCACACTGGGGTCTTGTGATGAGGGAAGGATATAAGTTTTAAATATAAACAATATGTTGCTTGTTCACATTAAAGCATAGTTTAAAACAAACTATGGTTTAACATGATGGCGGTCCCTGCTTTTGGCCATTTCTAAGTGTTCTCTAATCTACAGTCTCCCGCACTTCCCTTTGTATGACCATTACACTCCATTCACTTGTGGCAAGAAATTAATGAATGTGAAACGTCCGTTCTTTTGTCAGTCTTGAAACTCCTGCCAATCAGCTTCATTGGAACGCCTTTAGTTCCTGTACTGAGAAAGAGGGGAGGGGGAATCTCTCATTGCTTTCTCCCTAACATATACACTCCAATAAAGCTTTCTCCCCTCCTAGGTCATCCAGGCTTACAGGACTGGATATAGTATTACTGTCATGCAAGCTTGAGCTGCAGTGCCTCTCTTCATTTATAAAGAAAAGAAATCTTTGCCAGCAATAATGTGTGATTGCAGAACTTACTCCTTCCCCTCTGTTTTTCCACTACCCCCCTTTTAGTAGCTTCTTTAAACAGTGTTTTTTCTGTGATAGCTGTTCTCTCCTAGCAAATTCTCCATTCTTTGCTCTTCCCCCATCTGCATTAAGCCTGTGGTCAACCCAGGAATCTGTATTTAAAAAAAGAGTCCCTTATTTCTTTTGACCAAAAAGTCCTCCGCTTATGACAAGGATTCACTATTACAAACACACTTGGCTCTAGTTGTCTCTAGTTCAGTTTTCACAAATGGTACATTTTCTTCCTTGCAGTATGTTAAAAACATAACTTTTATTTTACTTAATTGGATTTTAAATGGCCCTTTTTTTTTTACTTTGGTCAGAAGCATAAAAAGAGCTCAGGAAAAAGAATGCAAATTACATAATTTTAGTGGGTTTCTGCAATCTGACGGTTGTAGATTCTGAACTTCCATAAAGAAAGCATTTTACAATGTCAAATTCAAAACACACACTGCCTGTTTTGTCCATTTTAAAAGACATAGTCTTGATTTTGCTTTGTAACAATTTCCAGGGGCTTGTCGTGTTAGTCTGTTGTAGAAAAATTAGCAAAGACTGTTTAGGATTAAAAACTTTTATGTTAAAACATTTTGCAAACCACTTTTTGCTGTTTACTGCGCATTCTTTTTACAGTAAAAGCAGACTTTACAGTGAAATTTAAGGAACTGGAACACTTCCAAAGAGTTGTTCAGCATTTAACTCATTGCAAAAATGTTTGAAGGTGGAAGAACCTTGGGAATTAAAATATTGCTGAGCTATGTTATAAACTGAAACTGAAGCAGGTCATTAGGTGAAGAAAGGAACTTCAGGGGCTGGTCCTGGGCACAATGTGGGGCATATGACAAGATTTTGTTGAGACAGTTGAACTGTACTTTGAGAAATGAATCATTTGTGCTATTGGTATCTTATTTCTTAGTAGTATGACAATGGTTTTATATGGTCCCCTTTCCAGTTTAGTACATAATATAATCCTTCACTTTCCTTTTGCTTTTAGTTTAATTTTGAAAATGTAACACAAACATTTGATGACCTGCCAGCAAGATTTGGCTACAGACTCCCGACGGAAGGCTTGAAGGTAAGAAGCAACAGCAAGTCACAAAATAGGAGCAAATAAAGAAAATTTAACATGGTGCTTTGTGAGTTCTTAATATGTAGCTTAGTCTCAATTGGCTCTATGGATTTTACAACTGCGCAACAGACTTAATCCAAAATCAGCTGGAAAAGGTGGTAGGCACGACTGTGTCCCTATAGTAAGAAAAGAAAAGAAAGAACATTCTGCCAATAGTGTTGCCTTGAGCAACGGAAGACAATGCAAAGACTTTTCTTTCTAGTGTGGAGGATTTCAAGAATACTTTTATAATCCTTGGTGGTTAATTAAGGGACAGGGTGTTGAGAAATAAAGCTTTGAGATATAAACCCTTAGATAAACCTGCAGAAAAGCATTTATGACAACCACTGGACTTCCATGTGAAGATGTTATTAGAAAGCAGTCAAGTAAAAGACTGAGCCCAGAACATTTAAACTAAGGCTTGGCTTTAGAATGACACTAATCTAGTATCTGGCTCTCTAAAATTACAGAGTTGGAAGGAGTGTGGGAGGTCAGCCCTTGCTCAATGTTGGACCTGCAGTGCAGGATACAACTGCAACATCTCTGACCTAAAATGAAGGCGATTCCACCATCTTCCAAGGCAGCCTTTTACATTGCTAAACATCTCCTACAGTTAGGAAGCTTCTACTAATGTTTAATCAAAATCTGCTTCCCTGCAGTTTTCACCCAATGATTCTAGATCTTCCCTCTGGAGCAATCACCTTTCCCCCCTTCTGTGGCAAACAGTAGGTCTTCATTTCATCAAGGACCCAACCCTAACCCTACCTGAGGCTTTATTTCTTGTCCTGCGATCGTCCTGTGCTTAGTTGCTTGACAGTAACTCAGTGGGATTGAATCCTGAGGAAATCTGCATTAGATTGACCTGTTAGGAAATGTTTTTATTGCTCCTGATTTTGCTTATAATACTTCTGATATGCAACTATTCCTCAAATGAAGTTGGTCTAAGCTATCAATTAGTTAGCTTTAAAACTGATAAAACGTAACAGCCAAGTTTGATCCTGTCTAAAGCAAACCTTAGCATAAATAACCATACTATATTTTAATGCATGCTTGCAGTTCTTATCTTATTTGATTGTCCCATAACATTTGTACACTTGTTGCAATACCCCAATATTGCAGTTTGATTCAGGGTTTCTGCTGTAGCCAGTGACTCTTAGTCAAATATAAGTGACTTCTGCATTTTGAACACTTTCTTTAGTTAGACATTCTTGGACAATATGTCCTTGTCCACCAATGGCCGTGAGTCATCTTTTGTGTTTCTTTTAGTTGATTCTAAACATTTACAGCCTTAATGAATCTGTATGCTCAAGGACCTCTACAAAATACAAAAACTTAGCAAAAAGTTTTTTTTAAACAATGCTGACAAACAATGTTCTTAGAACAATTTGGTTTAAGAGCTGTAGTAGCCTCCCACCCAAACCATGGCAATTCGAATTATGAAAGAACCAAGGAAAATCATACTTTAGTTTATTTCAGCTGTTAGAATTGTGGTGACACATGTTCTGGCCATAGATCCTTGTGAAGCAGGTTGTTCTTGATAGGCATGAGCGCAACCATATGTACCTGGAAAGGGGAGCCTGTAGTCCAGCAGCATCTGAGGGCCATAGGGCCTCCTCTTCTAATGTTGTCTTCTCCAGAATTTGTGGTACTCTTGACTTAGGGCAGAGAATAGCGGGCAGTCGGTTGCAGTATTGAACTCACTTGTACATCTCCTCAAAGACAGTATCGTTTGTTCTCAGAATAAGTGGTTTGGGGATTGTGAGAACACTATCCACAACTTTGATGTCTCTGCAACACCTAGAGCTGATTTACTGTTAATGCAAAGACTTTCAGGATTGGATGAGGATCTTTATCTTGATACCACCGTATATATGATACCATCTAGCCCTTCACAGTTTCTGATGTGTAACAGTACGTAAGGGACTTCAAGAGACTTCAAGAGACTAGGGTCCTGCGGGACCTGACATCTTTCCGCAGGGCCTGCAAGACAGAGCTGTTCCACCAGGCCTTTGGTCAGGGCGCAGCCTGACTCCCTCCTCTGGCAATCTGCACAGAATTTTGCTTAACGGTTGCCATCAATTTGATTTTAATTAATTTTTATAATGAAATGTTTTTAGAATGTTGGATTATTTGATTGTTGTTAGCTGCCCTGAGCCCGGCTTCGGTTGGGGAGGGCGGGATATGAATAAAATTATTATTATTATTATTATGGGAACTAGGAAGCAGCAGTATGTTGTACTGCTGTTTGTAGTGCAACATATTCCAAGAGCATTTTGGTTTCTCTGGATATTGACTGAGGTCTGCCTCCTCTGCCTGCTAATGTAATTGCAGCAAGCCGCAGCATTCAGTGTCTCAAGGTTAAAATCAGTACATGATCGTTGCAAACACCACATTGTGTCACTATTAATTCCGTACTATGAATGCTAAATGCTAGCAGTGTTTTTCAAACCAGGGCTACTGAGAGTCTTGTACATATATTTTCTAATAGTGATTTTTTTAAAGTAACTTTACAAAATATAGGGGTTTTGCTGAAGAAATCTAAAATCCAGACATATATGAAAGAAGGTTTCATCATGTGACCTAATAGTCAGGAAGGTGGTAGAAATACAGTTGCAGTAATTTTATTTTGTTTTCATTTTATTTTTGAGGCAAGAAATAAGAATTGCAAGAAAAAATAGAGGTATTGGGATAATTGCCATTTTGCTATTATGAGAAGATTCTGTTTATATTAATTTCAAAACATACCACGCAAGAGCCAAATGCTATTCATTTTTTCCCCATATATCAGTAGAGCATTTGCTTTAGTGCCAGTCTTTATTCAGATTTGCAGTTCAGGAAAGCAACACAGAAAATTCTGCTATTAATGTGGGAAACTGGGAAGCAGTGGAGAATAGTAAGATGTATATTGATATTAAATTCATTGAGAGCAGCTGAACTTCCGAATGTACAACAGACTGGACAGAAGTATTCAAATTTATAGGAATTCCTTGCCCTATAATGAAATAGTCATACACCTGGAAGACATGTTCCTATGGTTGTAGGTATCCATTGTATGTTAGCCTATAGTGAATATGAAACTTGATACAAAGCACAGTAGATAAATAAAATGGGGATTTTAGGATATCCTCAGAAACAGTTGCTTGCTGAAGTAGTGACATGTGGAGGTGGGTGCTCTGATGCACACTTGGAACTTCCTCACTATTGGCGTTCATATTGGTAGAGGAGATGGCTCCATCTGCTTTGCTAAAGGTCAGACACCCCCAAACTCGGCCCTCCAGCTGTTTTGGGATCCCTAGCTAACAGCATAAAGTTTTCTGGTCACACTATTTCAGAACTGCTGAACATTGAAACTTGGGTGAAGACAATGTTCAAACAAGGCTAAATGCACTGCTTGCTTTTTATTCCTAAAACCATAATGCTGTTCCTAATATATTGATTCACAATAGCAATTGTCACCAAATAGTTAAGAAGATTCCTAAACCTGTGTTGAGGAGAGAGAGCAAGTTGTGACATGCTCTTTTTTAATTCCAGCTGCTTTGATCTGTGTATACAGAAGATAGGTTACATTTATTTGGCGAAATAGCTCATCCTTGTTAAGTGACCTTGGGTGTTCTGAATATTTCATTTCCTGGCTTTCCTTTCTTGGGGTAGGCAGGCGGGGAATCACTTGAAAGTGATTCCTTTAAAAATCCAGCAATTATTCCAGATTTGAAAGGCTTGCTTGAACAAGGTGATAGAAATGAATGCTACCCAGTACCTGCCATGTTTTAAATGCAGATTGCAATAAAAATCCTACCATCATGCTGCCCATGAAAGTACCTGAAAGCTTCATTAGTGGAGTTCTGCTTTTAAAACACTGAAATTGGCAGGCTTCGCTCCAGTAGAGCACTTCAGCATATGCTTAACTTTAAACTTTAGCTTTCATGAGACAGTGTGCATGTTTAAAATGAAGCAAACACTTAAGTGCTTTGTTGGATTAATGCCCAGGTGAAGTGGTACTAGAAACCTATCTCTTTCATACTTGACAAGTTGTCATTACAAGTTATACCATACTTTGACTTTTGATGATTTTTAGGTTTTGCTGAACTTATGCCCCCCTTACTACTTTATTTAAATTATAAACTCTTCGTTTCCTGGTGTCATAAAATTATCTAGCATGTTTCTAATCATTGTGGCGAGAACTTTCTAAAAATAGGCATATGTAAGAGGGCCAATGTCGTGTAAGGGTTAGAGGATTAGCCTATGACCTGGGAGACCAGGGTTCAAATCTCCACTTAGCCATGAAGCTCCCTGGGTGACCTTGTGCCAGCCACTGTCCCTCAGCCTTTCCCTACCTCACAACATTCTTAGGAGGATAAAATGGAGAGACGACAACAATTTGCACCACCCTGAACTCGGAAAATCTAAATAATTACCAGCCAGTTGCCAATCTCCTCTTCCTCCCTTCCTGTCTGGTCAATTCCTTTTGAATATCTTATACCTCTCAATTTCTACATTATTATTTATTATTAAAAAGTTGTATACCTCGGTGTGTTCTAAGATCTGCAACTGCTGTCCTTGTTCCTCTGGCCCAGAATTGGTATCCGAGGTGAGGGCATAGAATCGATTTTGCAGCTCCAATGACACAGCATGGCCCCTGACAGTCCTGCGTATCATGTTCCTGACAGTCCTGTGTGTCATGTTCCTCCAGGAGTTTGTCTCCTACACTGGGCGATCTTCTCCCTCTCTAGGGGCATCCTTGCCCTGCATCACTGTTCCAGGACAGTCCACTCCTCTCTAGCGATAAATTCCTCATCTTGTCCAATAACTCCAAGTGTGGAGAGGTGGGCCTTAAGTTGCTGTACCTTCCAGCAAGGCAACCATCTTGTACTTGCTGCAGGTATAGTTTTGCACTTTCTCTGGCACAGGTGTTGCAGGTCATTGTAGCAGCTCCCTCACCACCAGTGTATCTTGGTCATATGTACACTGTGAGACAGCATTCCTGTTTACAAGTCCCGGACATGAGTTCCCAAAGGCTGCAATCAGCTAAACAGAACTGCTGCTGGCTGCTAACTTCTTCCCCAGCTCACTTCCTACTTTAAATTTGAAACCAAATGTATAGCCATGGGTGCTGATCCCGTCTTCTAATCAAAGGATATGGAGAACAGCATATAAAGGTTCTAAAACACACCCTAATATAGTTTCTTAATGCTCACCGGAGGAAAACCAACTACTTGTCGATACAAAACCAAATAAATAAATAAAATAAAATATAGGGGCATTGAGAAAATGTGATGCTGTCACCAGCATCTTAAAATAGTATAGTCTGTTCTACCACTGCTACATGTATCAATCTGGTCAAAATTATTTTCACTAGCTGCAGTGTTAAGAATTTTCACAACTTGCATTGGAGTTCAATGATATGAGGCAAGTAGCTTCTACTTATGCAGCCATTTTGTGACTGAGAACTGATTGATTTGCTTTTGAAAATGTCTTTCAGGGTTTTCTAATAAATTCAAAACCCGAGAATGCATGTGAGCCCATAACTCCTCCACCTCTGAAGGACAACACATCTCATGAATTCATTGTATTAATCAGAAGACTTGATTGCAACTTTGATATAAAGGTAGGTAATTTCTCATATGTAAGGATTCTGAACAGTGTTTCTAAGGATTCAGAATAATCTTTAGTTTGTTCTTTTAAAAAGAGCCATGCAGATCTGGTGTATACATACACATTTCTTTAGGAACGTGTTACCAATTTTCACCATTTGTGGTAGTTGCTTGGGTTCTACACAAATATTCTTTTAGTCATTTTCTGCATCATTGATTAATGTTCTGAATGTCATTTAAAGTGTAGCATTTGTGCTTTACTTTGATCGGCTCTATTTTTCTTAATTTCACAAGATTTATATACCACTTGATTGTAATAAAACCTCAAAGTGGCTTGTGTCCTAAAAAAGATTGCATGCAGATACTTACCCTCAGCAAAATCAGTATTATCAGTGTTGCTGTTGTGGACCCCACATTTCTGTTCTGTAAAGAAGGAACAGTGCTGGGGGGGTGTTTGTGGGGGGTTGACTTGTATTAGAGGGTAGGATCATATGATTTCCCTGGAAGCACATTTATGAGGGCATACTTGATGGAGTGTAGCCTACTGTACATAGGAAAGAGTTATATCTGGTGGTTCTGGTTCCACCACCACTGGCATGTGACCCCTTGAAGTTGTTCATGAGGCAGTGTGGCCCTTGGACTGAAAGAGATCCTCTAGCCCTGATGTAGCAGGAAACAATGGTTTCCTCTTATGCCTGTCTGATCCGGATAGGTTCTTATATAATATATAAAATGTTTTTTGTTGAATATTGTATAGCTTTCACCTCATCTGTAGTATTGGGAGTGTGGGTGGAAATATTACATTATTATTTTTTGTGGACAAAGTTGAACCTAATGAAAAATTATGCACGCCCAAATGGAAAAAATAAAATGAGAGTACCATATTTGAGTGGAGTGCCCCAGCAGTCCATTTAAATGACTTACTGTTGGCATACACTGATTAAAAGCCAAATCACCTGATGTTATGCTGCCATTGTAGGGATGTTATTGTAGCCAACGAGGTGGCCTCCATATACAGTGGTACCTCGGGATGCGAACGGGATCCGTTCCAGAGCCACGTTCACATCCTGAATGGAACATAAGATGTGACAGCGCGTCTGTGCGTGCGCGGGTCACGTTTTGCCGCTTCTGCGCATGTGCGTGACGTCATTTTGAGTGTCTGCGCATGCACGAGCGGCGAAACCCGGAAGTAATGCACTCCGTTACTTCTGGGTCGCCACGGAGTGCAACCCGAAAGCGCTCAACCTGAAGCACATTCAACCCGAGGTATGACTGTACTGGTTTCCCAACTCCCCTCAGCTCCAGCCAGCATGGCCAATGGTAAGGGAGGATGGGGATTAAAATTCAGAAAGACTTGAAGGGCACCCCATTGTGTGGCAGTATACAACAGTGTTTAGGATAAAAGATAAAATGTAACATTATCTAAAGATTCCACTTTAAGATACATGGAATGAAACTTTGTTGCTTAGTTCACATTGAATACAGTTTAAGGCAGTATGCCTCTGAATGCCAGTTGCTGGGGAGCACTCACGCTTGGAGTTCTCTTGCACTCTGGTCTTGCTTGTGTGCTTCCCATAGGCATCTGGTTGGCCACGGTGAGAACCGGATGCTGAGACTGGGTGGACCTTTGGTCCGATACAGCAGAGCTCTTCTCATGTTCTTAGACATGCTCTTATCATCTGCCCATCCTTGCAGTTGCAAGATGGAAAATTAAAGCATCTCGGTATTCTAGAAATAATCTAAACTGAAATAAACACTTTGCATTAGGTACTACACTGGTGGCTATAATTCCAACAGATGCAATGTATTAGGAGAAGGCTGATCCTAATGTCATTTAAAGTGTAGCATTTGTGCTTTACTTTGATCGGCTCTATTTTTCTTAATTTCACAAGATTTATATACCACTTGATTGTAATAAAACCTCAAAGTGGCTTGTGTCCTAAAAAAGATTGCATGCAGATACTTACCCTCAGCAAAATCAGTATTATCAGTGTTGCTGTTGTGGACCCCACATTTCTGTTCTGTAAAGAAGGAACAGTGCTGGGGGGGTGTTTGTGGGGGGTTGACTTGTATTAGAGGGTAGGATCATATGATTTCCCTGGAAGCACATTTATGAGGGCATACTTGATGGAGTGTAGCCTACTGTACATAGGAAAGAGTTATATCTGGTGGTTCTGGTTCCACCACCACTGGCATGTGACCCCTTGAAGTTGTTCATGAGGCAGTGTGGCCCTTGGACTGAAAGAGATCCTCTAGCCCTGATGTAGCAGGAAACAATGGTTTCCTCTTATGCCTGTCTGATCCGGATAGGTTCTTATATAATATATAAAATGTTTTTTGTTGAATATTGTATAGCTTTCACCTCATCTGTAGTATTGGGAGTGTGGGTGGAAATATTACATTATTATTTTTTGTGGACAAAGTTGAACCTAATGAAAAATTATGCACGCCCAAATGGAAAAAATAAAATGAGAGTACCATATTTGAGTGGAGTGCCCCAGCAGTCCATTTAAATGACTTACTGTTGGCATACACTGATTAAAAGCCAAATCACCTGATGTTATGCTGCCATTGTAGGGATGTTATTGTAGCCAACGAGGTGGCCTCCATATACAGTGGTACCTCGGGATGCGAACGGGATCCGTTCCAGAGCCACGTTCACATCCTGAATGGAACATAAGATGTGACAGCGCGTCTGTGCGTGCGCGGGTCACGTTTTGCCGCTTCTGCGCATGTGCGTGACGTCATTTTGAGTGTCTGCGCATGCACGAGCGGCGAAACCCGGAAGTAATGCACTCCGTTACTTCTGGGTCGCCACGGAGTGCAACCCGAAAGCGCTCAACCTGAAGCACATTCAACCCGAGGTATGACTGTACTGGTTTCCCAACTCCCCTCAGCTCCAGCCAGCATGGCCAATGGTAAGGGAGGATGGGGATTAAAATTCAGAAAGACTTGAAGGGCACCCCATTGTGTGGCAGTATACAACAGTGTTTAGGATAAAAGATAAAATGTAACATTATCTAAAGATTCCACTTTAAGATACATGGAATGAAACTTTGTTGCTTAGTTCACATTGAATACAGTTTAAGGCAGTATGCCTCTGAATGCCAGTTGCTGGGGAGCACTCACGCTTGGAGTTCTCTTGCACTCTGGTCTTGCTTGTGTGCTTCCCATAGGCATCTGGTTGGCCACGGTGAGAACCGGATGCTGAGACTGGGTGGACCTTTGGTCCGATACAGCAGAGCTCTTCTCATGTTCTTAGACATGCTCTTATCATCTGCCCATCCTTGCAGTTGCAAGATGGAAAATTAAAGCATCTCGGTATTCTAGAAATAATCTAAACTGAAATAAACACTTTGCATTAGGTACTACACTGGTGGCTATAATTCCAACAGATGCAATGTATTAGGAGAAGGCTGATCCTAATTTACAAAAACTTTAATGACAGCAGAGAAATGTCTCGCAGGAAAGTAACTTTCCCCCTTTCTTTTAGTTTTGTGTCCCTTCTGGGGCTGAATACCATTAACACTATGGCATGCTATTCATTATTCAATAGGTTTCTGATTCCTATACTCCTTTTATTTTTGTCATAAGAGCAAGCCACTTTGAAGCTGGAACAATCTTGGAATAAATTTTCACAAGTAGATGAAGGAATGGCATGCATTTTTACAGCAGGAGCTTTGACAGCCTTAGGGTTGCTTTTGTTAGATGGGACGGAATACTATAATGCTGCATTGCTAATGTCACCTCTGGAAGTGAGAGCAGGAAAGCAAAACAGCATTGTCAAATCAAAGCCTGAAATGTTGGGCTAACTTGTGGCCCACCACTGCCTTTTAATTTTCAGTGCTTAAAATCCTGGGTAAATTACCTAGGTGTTCTGGGATTATAGTGCTACTACATACACCATAGTAGACAAAACTTTCTGTAGTCCTCCAAGGTGTGCATGCACCGTGTATAAATAAACTTAGTTGCAAAAAATCCATATAGACTCTCTACACATTTTTTCTCTTCTATTATCATTGCCTGTACTGTTCTAGTTACTTGGGCAAAAAAACTTGTTAATTGATTTTGAAAGTACTTACTAAATAGCAGCTACATTTGAACGAGCCTTGCACACTCGCACAGTTGATTTGTTCTTCCATTCTCATGAGCCAGGAAGTGTTAGTTAAGAATAGTTTCCTGCTACACCAAAACTGGTTATTGGTGGTTAATGGCTTCTAAACTATCCAGAATTTTAAGCCATGCTTTAAAGTTGGCTTCATATTCTAGCTTTTTTGGAAACCATTCCCCATTAATGCCTAGTTCAGACTTAATGGGAAGCTGTAGTTAATGGAGATGTCCCAATGTGCCAGCTCCTTCTCACCAAGCTATGTGAGGCATGTTCATATTTATTTATTTCATTAAATTTATATACCACTTGATTGTAGAAAAAGCATCAAAGTGGTTTACAACAATAAAATGACCACTACAAAATTTACAACCATAATTTAAAGCATGTTGTTGTTGTTTAGTCGTTTAGTCGTGTCTGACTCTTTGTGACCCCATGGACCAGAGCACGCCAGGCACTCCTGTCTTCCATTGCCTCCCGCAGTTTGGTCAGACTCATGTTTGTAGCTTCGAGAACACTGTCCAACCATCTCGTCCTCTGTCGTCCCCTTCTTCTTGTGCCCTCAATCTTTCCCAACATCAGGGTCTTTTCCAGGGAGTCTTCTCTTCTCCTGAGGTGGCCAAAGTATTGGAGCCTCAGCTTCAGGATCTGTCCTTCCAGTGAGCACTCAGGGCTGATTTCCTTAAGAATGGATACGTTTGATCTTCTTGCAGTCCATGGGACTCTCAAGAGTCTCCTCCAGCACCATAATTCAAATTTAAAGCATACAGAAAGTTAAAACCACAAAAGAATAGACTAAAACAAATCAAAACTCATACAAGCTTTCTAAACATACATGTAGACACATGTACGTAAGAAGGCACCGAAAATAATACAGTGAAGGTCAATGGGCAGGGAGTTCCAAAGTGTCAGTGCTGCCACTAAATGATTGAGTTTTTATAGATGCAGTGCAGGTACTATGTGGCACCTGTACGAGTGCCAGTTCTGCCAATATCTCAGCTTTACTATGCTGAGGTGTGATTGCTTGCCCAAATGGGCCCAGTGAGTTGCATCTAACAGTTCCCATTATCCAGCGGAAAGGAGCCAGTCTTGGATGGAGGATTGATCTAACCCTGTGTGTTCTGTATAGCTGTGTTAAAATATTATGTGTTGTACAAAATGAATAATATATTATATTCCTGTAATAGTTTATCCCACAATTAGCTCAACTTCAACTCTTCTGTGGTACGCAAATCAGAAAAAGTATGAAGCATATCTTGTGTCCTTTCTGATCCTGTGACATCAGCATAGAACAGATCTCGCCTCAAAACTTCACAGCTGAATGCAGTAATGAGAACTGCCTGTAGCTCATTCATTTGATCTCTTGCTGCAGTGGAAAAGCAAGCCGTGGGAACAGATGACAGCTTTCTCTGTGCAGCATCCAGAAGTGTAACCTATGCATCTCCCAAAGGATTTGGATGCCTGTAGCAACAAGAGCTGTAGGAATGTAAATGCCAGTTTCCTTTAGGGGAGATAATTGCTGTGACCTGGTGGTAAAAAGTGCAGTATGGTTAACCTACTGCAACAGACAAGGCGCCAGTGTAGGACAGATTCTACTGATGGATCCAGTTAGACAGCCCACGCCTAAAGAAATGCTATTGACTTTGCAGAGCACAGTTGCCAGGAGAGTTGGGTTATTTGTGCTTGAGAAATGCCTACTGAGCCCCAGGCAGGTTGTAAATTATCCACTAATAGAATAAGTAGCAGGCAATTGGGGATGACACAGAACGTGGGCATGGACAAAGTCTCCTGAAGTTGTGTGTCTAATAACTGAAACAATAGACTGAAAACAACTGCAATCAATTCTGATTCCTGAATGGAAAACCTGCATGATTTGTTTTTTTTTTTTAAAGGCAGCACATTTCCACTAAGTTTTGTTTTTAGAGCTCTTTCAATAGAGGAAATATTCAGAAAACA
The DNA here is from genome assembly GCF_964106915.1 of Podarcis gaigeae. Classification (NCBI taxonomy): domain Eukaryota; kingdom Metazoa; phylum Chordata; class Lepidosauria; order Squamata; family Lacertidae; genus Podarcis; species Podarcis gaigeae. The sequence continues at coordinate 76,961,627 of NC_139681.1, forward strand.
AATTTGGGAGTTAAGTTGAATAAACAGTAAGTGAACTTGTGAGTTTTCTGCGTATTTTGCTGGCTCCTTTTGTGTGTGTTTCCTCTTTTGTAGATCAGCAGGTTATGAATATCCATGAATGTCTGCCTGGTAGATCAAATGGTTGTTTAGACATCAAAATCTAAGCAGTTCAGTTTTGTGTTTATGTATTTACTTGTGAGGACTTGAAACAAAGTGTTCCAATCTTATCCCCAGCCCCTACCAAGAGTGCTTCCGTTTCTGCTCTAGCTAGATTGAAGCAGGAGCCTTGGGAGTGCTGTTTAGGGTTCACAGAAAACTGCTGAAAGCTTCCTTCGCTAAAGGCTTCGTGGTTTGGGCGGGCTGCCAGCCCTGAACCTTAATACTTTATTTGTGGTATAGCAGAAGTGGAGAACCCCAAGGTCGGGGGCCTATAGAGTCTCCCCAGGTTGTACTCCCCTGACCACACCCCTCACATGTTCTGCTCTTTGGCTGCCTTGAATTGGCCTTCAACTGTGAAAAGATATCTTGTTTGCCTGGATGGAGAGAGGTGATGGTGAAGGTGGTAGAGATGGAGTGTAGAAACCTCCGCCTTTTTGCATTGCGGGATACAAATTGCCCACTTTTGCCTCTGGTCCTGTCCACTACTGGTAAGTGATACCCTCCAGAAGGTTGCCCGCAAGTTAATGTGGTTCTGTGGCTGGAAAAGGTTTTCCACTCCTCCCGTATAAATTAAGTTAGTGTGCTAACCTCATGATGCATCTTTCCTCTCTGGCTCAAATGCTCACCATAAGAATATACTGTTGGGGGTGGAAACAGGGCCATTCTCCCTCTCCCCCCCCCCCCCACTTGGACTGGTGTTTAAAGGGCACCTTCAGTATCCCATGACTTAGCTGGCCTATAAGCCTAGACCAGTTAGGTTGTGGGTTTTTTTTGGGGGGGGGGGGGGTTGCAAGAGAAGCCACAGCTCTGTACAGCATATATTTAACCTGTGTTGTCCTTGTGAGAGACGTCACTATAACTGCTGAGTAAGAGCAGGTGGTTTATCCAGAACAGATTTCCCCGTTTTGCAGGATGTGATGGAGACACATTATGTGGCCGTGGCTCAGAATGAGAGATGGTTTGATTCCTTTGCTCTCTTAGAGGCACAAGCCTCACTGAACATACCGACATTGCCTGCCATGTTTTGATATGGAATTTGGGGTCAGCCTTGGTGTCAGTTGGCACTTGCAGTATAATGCATTGGAGCTCTGAGAGTATTTTAAAACCCTGAAAGGAAAACAAATTATTTAAAAGCATCATTGCCTTCTGGGAGCTCTGTTCTAGCACACTGAGCATTACACACTGCAGTTATTTATTTATTTTTAATTTTACTATTCTGCTACATTGAATCCTTATAGTTCTAATTCAGATCACCACATTAGATGAAGATTTAGGTCTACATTTTGAGGAGGCTTGGGGGGATTTTTAACCCATTTATCACTGTGCACATGAAAGAGGAGGAAATAATCTACAGTTGGAGAGTGTGAGGTTTGACATGAATGTGCAAGCTTCCAAGGAAGAGATTACAGCTATTTTTCACTTCCCCTGGACCTGCTATACTGCTGTAGGCTAAGCCATGCTTTGACTTAGTATGTTGTCCGAGCCAGGACTCATGGCTTGTCTGAAGGAGACAAACCATGAGCCTAGGTATGGATGACACGCTAAATTAAACTGTAGCTTAGCTTGGAGCAGCAGGTGAACTGTGGGAAGAACTCAGTGGTGACTCCAAGAACCCTGACACAATTGTGCTAAGCCATAGTTTGGTTACGCTTATGTGTTAACCAGCTTATTTTATTTGGTTATGTCTGTGATTAAATTAGGGAGTTCCCCCTCCCTTCCTCCACCAGTGGAAAGCTCTTAACAGAAGAATGTGATCAAGCCTAACGTTTTTGCTTGATTATGCAGAAACAGACTGTTACTAGGATCACTGTTAGCTATTTTTAGTGCAGTAGTATAAAAGTAGGACACCAAATTCTGTTGACAGTGTAACATACCTCACGAAGTTCCTGGAAGTATTCTACAGAGTTAACAAATTGATGTATACAGTGGTACCTCGGGTTACATACGCTTCAGGTTACATAAGCTTCAGGTTACAGACTCCGCTAACCCAGAAATAGTGCTTCAGGTTAATAACTTTGCTTCAGGATGAGAACAGAAATCGTGCTCCAGCAGCGCGGCAGCAGCAGGAGGCCCCATTAAGTAAAGTGGTGCGTCAGGTTAAGAACAGTTTTAGGTTAAGTACGGACCCCTGGAACGAATTAAGTACTTAACATGAGGTACCACTGTAAACTATATACTTAGTCCTAACTTCAGTTGGAAATGCAGGGTACTGAATAGTGTACATTTATTAATGGTTCTAGTTACAGGTAGGTAGCCGTGTTGGTCTGCCATAGTCGGAACAAAATTAAAAAATCCCTTCCAGTAGCACCTTAGAGACCAACTAGTGCACAAAGGACAGTATACTTCCGGTGTGGTGGTGTGATTAGAATGCTGGACTGAGACCAGAGTTCAAATTCCCTACTTACTTGTAAACTCACTGGGTGATCTTGAACTTGTTACTATCTTTCACCTCAACTTGCCTATTTCACAAGCTTGTAGTGATGATAAAATGGGAGAAGGGAAGGTGGATATATGGATATATTTTGTGTAGCAGTTTGAATACTGCATGAATGAAAGGGAACTTGCTAATATCTTTAATATTTGCTAATGTTCTGATGCACAAAATGTTCTGAGTTATTTTCTCAGTTCTGTGCAGTTTTTTTGTTGACAGGCATTTTGTTTGGCTCACAGGTTCTGAACGCACAAAGAGCTGGCTATAAGGCAGCCATAGTTCACAATGTTGATTCCGATGACCTCATTAGCATGGGATCTCAAGACAGTAAGTACAGGTATCTTGCTTGATGACATTCTCCCACTCTTTGCAACAATCAAAAACAGAAGCTTCAGAATGTGTTCAATTCAAATGAAAATTTGTTTACTTCCAACTTAGCCAGTTGGAAGTAACATTTTCGGTCCTACTAATGTTTTGAAGATTGTAAGCCTGTCAGACATTTAGTCCTCCTCCTTAAAAAGGATTGAAATCAGTAAAGGCGATCAAGATATAACAGTATGACAAGAGGGCATAATAGACGGAGTGATATATAATGCCAAAGATATATATATCTAAAGTGTATGCTATTTTTGTTGCAATACCCTTTATAGTGCTGTGTTCTCCTGAGGGCCACTTTCCATAACTTATTTTCCTCCTTTCATGTTTTTAAAACTTTTTTTGTTTTGTTCTCAGAGTGGTTTTTTAAAATCGCAATAAAATTCAACAGGGGGTGGAGGGAACTAATTGACATGAATTTCTTGAAAGTATTGATGGTTGTAGAGTACAAACGTGTAAAGTGTGGAACCCAGCTTCTGCAGTAAGAAGGCCAGTTCAGAAACAGTAACTTGTCAAAGCCAAATACCAAGCATTTTACATAGCCAAAGTGCTCCAGCAGATGCATAATAAAAATGCTGCTAAAACTTTTAGGCCTGGAATGTCAGTTCTATTTTGCTTTAGTGAAGGTCATGAAGGACACCCACATTTCCAACAATAATCCTTGTAACTGGGGTTCTGTCGAATACTAGAACCTCTCACACCCTGATACGCTGCTATAAATGGAGATTTAATGCTCTTTCATTATGCAGTGATCAATACTTTTGCTCTTATAAGCCCATGAGCTTGCAGAGCAGGTACATACAGCTGGTGTAAGTCAACTAGCAATACCACTAGAGGGCATACTAGCATAGCCTGTAACGGACATAATAAAATGAGCAAATCTTAGAAACCTGGGAACCACTTGCCCACAGAACCTCCGTCTTGCCAGGATTCAGACTCACTCAGCCTACCACTGCATCCAGACACCAGTCCAGTATTGGGCAGCCATTTCCAGTTCAGATGTTACAGAGAATTAAGAGTTGAGTATCATTGGACACCTTGCTCCAAATTTTCTTATGACCACTCCCAACTGTGTTTGTATTTGGAAGTATTGAAGCAAGGGACGAACAAGATACTCCGTCTTAGATTGTAACTCTGCTTTTGGTGTATCGCGGCATCAAATCTTGCATTCCTAAAATGTGGTTTTGTAAGTGATTGGAAAATGGCTGCATAGGAACAAGAAAAGCAGTTGTGAGCAGCAGACTTGTATTTGCACTTGACATGATATGAAAGCACACTATTTCACACGTAACAGAGGTGGTGAGGAGTAGGAAACATGAGAGACATGTTTGCTGTGCAGCCCCTCCTTGCTGCATTTCCCATCATACTTGGAGTCACTTTTGATCGAGGTCAGAAATTACTGTACCTACTTGCTCACCAAGTTCTTTCTTATTGTGGCTGTTCACACAGAAGCAATTACACCTGGGTGTTCATTACCCACTGCAAGGCACAGTTGTATGCAGGCTATCGCTAGGATATTCCAGACAACAGAGGGGACATGCATTCTTATTATGTGGTCATGGTGGGTAAGGATCATTTACATGTTACTTTGTCCATGTGAAATACTATTGAAGGAAATGGAGTTTTCACAGCACACCCATTCAAAAAGTACCTGAACAATTATTAAAGGTGCCTTTGCACAGTGATTTGCTTATATTCACCAATTGTCACTAGTATTATACCCATATATAGTAGTATACAGCACTTGTAAACTGTATATTGTTGCTCATCTTTTCTCCCTTTCTGTCCTCTCTCTTTGAACAGTTGAAGTTTTAAAGAAGATTGACATTCCATCTGTCTTTATTGGTGAAACATCAGCTAAGTCTCTTAAAGAATTCACCTATGAGAAAGGGTATGCAAAGATTTACTTTTGTTTTAGTTGTTTGTGAACTGTTAGTGATTTTTCAAACTTTATATGGATTTTTAAATCAGTAAAGTGTGATTCAGATTTAAATACTTCAATAAAATGTGGCACAACCTTTTTTGTCGGGGGAAGAATGTGGATATAGGACATAGGCAAGAGTGATTTATATTCAGCTACCTTAACATGAATTTCATAATCAATCCTCCTTTTCCCCCCTTTAACAGAGGCCATATTCTGTTAATCCCAGAGTTCAGCCTTCCTTTGGAGTACTACCTAATACCATTCCTAATTATTGTGGGAATCTGTCTCATCCTTATTGTTATTTTTATGGTAAGTATTACCTTCTCTCCTGCTCCCCTTCCTCAAGTGATATAAACATACTGCTGTTATATTGCTGGAATCGGTTTAGTCTACGACTTACTTGATAGGGTACTTCTTCTTTTTTAAAATGAAATCAGACTTTATGGTGTTGTGCAAACTAAAGCTCTTAAGACATACACTAAGAAATATCAAAAAATGGCTTTGAAGCTGTCAGCCAATTGAGATCCCCGACATGTATACACCAGTTCAATAAGAGATTCTGTGGGAATGGGTATTCATATGTATGCAACGAGCTGCAGACATGAAGTTCTGCATCTGTCGATATGAAAAGGGAAGCTGGTGTGGGTCTGGAGGTTCTTTGTACGCATCTGCTTCGGTGCCCACAAGAGATCAAAAGTGCATGTCCTTCTTTCCTTCTTACTGAAAGTTTAAATGGTGCCTTTCTCAAAATTCAAAGCTGTCGCTCCCACCACTCAGTGCTTATCAGTTTGGAAGTGAAACAGTACTGCTCCAGAATAAAGTAATGATTTACTTGGGGGACTCCGTAGATTGGAGGAAGTTCATACATAGGTAAATTAAAATGTTAAAGAATTAGAGACCCAGAACAACAAGGACATGTGAGCTTCTAGAACTTAGGGATTGTTATTGCAGTTGATCCTGTAGAGCAGAAATGGAGAACCTCCAGCACATGACCCATCAGTGGGTGCACTTTGGCCCACGAGGAATTTCCCCCCCGAACTACACCTACCTGCCCATCCGTTGACATCACTGCTGAGGGATCTGACTGCTAAGGCAATCCCTCCATAAAGCCAGTTGGGGTTGTATTATTTTATGCTACAGGTGAAATTGATAGTTTTCTGCATCACAGTTGACACAAGCATGTTACTTTGATGCCATGCTTGATTTGCAAGTTTCATGGATGAGATGACAGCAGATGCTCCAGAGACAAAACTCTTTTACTCGTTTTAGACCTAACTTTTTTTTTTATAAAAATCTTTGAAGATACCATGTTTTAGGCTATACCCAGTGATTTTTTTCTGAGTACTGCTGTTATGTTGAAGACACAGCAGCTTTAATTAGATTAATTCCTTGCAGGTTCAGTGTCTTCCTTGTATGTAATTTTGAAAAAAAAGAAGGAACCTTTACAACTCTCCTAATAGTCCTTCATCAAAAGAGAATTTCCAAAGAAGCTGCATGTGGTCCCTAAAGTGCTTGCAGCTCTTGTTAGATGCTCATGTGATGCCTTTATTTTAAAAACAATGTAAAAAATCCTTGCCTTTTTGGCCTTGCTGGGGTAGCTTAGAAATTAATGCCAGAATAACAGCAAAATGCTAGAAACAAATAGGTTTTTAAGAAGCCTAAACAACATATCCCCAGTTAAGAGAATTATGTGAGTGCAGATGCTCACACATATATGTAGCCCATGCATGGGTTCTTGTTCATTTCATTGGGGTAAACATCTGCTTGTACAAAGGAACACACTTAGATCTTCCTTTTCTGATTTTACAATGTCATAGTTACTTTTTTTCAAATTTATTTCATCTATAGAAGGAAAAAAAGTAGGCTGTGTACTCATTTACTCGCTTAAAATGCAGCTAGGTCATTCTTTTTTTCAATTCAGATCAAAGCTGGGTTGGGAAAAACACACATCAAAATACAGTATTTAATAAGAAACAACAGGATAGATTTGGATTGTGGCTAACGTCATGTGTACACCACTTCCCAAACCAGTGGTGGGAGTGTACTGGATGTAAGCGATAAACACAATCCTCAACTTTCTGAGGATTTCTTGAAGCAGAGCTGGCCATCTGAAGTTGAATGGACAAAGATGTTTTTACCTTAGAAATTACACTTTCAGTTCTTCTATCATTCATTAAAGAACAACAACCAGAAACAATGCTGGCCTCAAAGAGTAACACCATAGAACATAGAATAGAGCTGCTAGGAGACAACTGGTCAAATACAATGGAATTCAAACTCCCTATGGAAGAAGCACCACATGTTATTTAAAAACAATTTTAACCCTGGGGACGCTGCCTTTGATAAGCTTACTGTATGTACAATTAAAGGAAGACACTGAATTGCAAACCTCTGGAGAATGTTTCTGTGGAATACACAGCTATGTACTATGTCTAGTTTGTCTAATGTACGTATCAATCTGAATTGTAGAAAAGAGGCAAAGCAAGAGGAGGTGATACCCAAAGATGATAAACCCAGGGTTGAACTTTCAGTAAAGATTATGCAGGCTCCATCTCCCAACTTTTTTCCATGGCCACAGTTGTGCCCAGAGCATGAGATGTAGCAGAGAAGGGCAGTTTCCCAGCCTCCTCTTTGGCATCTTTCCACAAAGGATGGGTGCACATTCTCATTTTCAGTAGCCACTTAAAAACTCAGCGCATAGCAACTCTAAGCACATGGGAGCGACAGAGTCATTTGTCGCATCTGGCCACAGTACAGTGGCTCTATTTTCCTGCAACCATAGCTAAAGGCTATAAAGCAGATGGGGAGATGGCTTGAATACAAACTTGCAATGAATCTGATGGAACACAGGTGAGAGCTGTTTGTTGAACCTGCTCTGTGGCAGTGATGATGGTGAAGGGTCATTATTTCTCTATTGCCATTTCATCTTCATAGTTCTGTCCAGCTGAGTTTTTCTTAGTGGCTTTAGGTCCTTCCTCTTTTTTTTTTTTTAAATTGCATTTCTATCCCACCATTTTATCTAGGGAGCTCAAGGTGTTGTACATGGTTTCTCCCCCCACCCCTTTTAATCCCCACAACAACCCTGTGATGTAAGTTAGGCTGAGAGTGAGTTGCCCAACATCACCCAGATAGTGGAATTGCTCACATCAGCCGCAGCCTGGAAGCCGCTACTGAGGCAGTTCAGTCTGTGATATATCCAGAGAGCATCTGGTTCTGATGGATTATTTTGTTGAGGTCTGAGGATGTGGGCAAAGTTAGATCTTTCCTACATGACATTGTGTAGGTAAGAGCTGACCAGCTTGGTTCAAGAAATCAGTGCTTTATTTTGAGGGGGGTGGGTCAGTCCCATCTGCATTAAAGGAGGTAGGAGTGCGAACACTCCTGGAAAAAGTCATCCCCGGGCATAAAAGATTGTAACAGCTTGGCTAGTGGGTAAGAATCATTCACTAGGCAAGGTGCTTGAGCAGATGGTTGCTGTACAACCCCAGAACTCTCAAATTATAGTAATTGTGTAGATCTATGTCAATCAGGTTTCAAGCCTGGGTTTGGTCCAGAAATTGCTTTGGCCGCCTGATGGGAGGAGGGAGACTGGGGAGCGTGACCCTGTTGGTTCTTCTAAATGCACTAGGTGACTTTTTTTTAGAGCTCGTCACTTGTCCACTAGCTATACTAGAGCTGCTTTGGTCTTGCTCAAAGTAGCCTTTAGTGGCCAATACAACTACATCTTCAGAGAAGATGAAGCAATATAACCTTGTGGAGGTGTTGGTGTGCGGGATATGGATGTGTACATAGGTTTTTCATTCCCACTATTGAGTCATGTTTTCTATGTGGCTGGTTTTCTTTCTTCTTTTGAACAACTGTTCTCAGAATGAAATGAGACTTGAGTTGTGTGGTGTATTACTCTTAAAACTTTCTGTCTTCTATTCCTGTCTCTTTCAAGATCACGAAATTTGTCCAGGACAGACACAGAGCAAGAAGGAATCGGCTTCAAAAAGATCAGCTTAAGAAGCTTCCGGTACATAAGTTCAAGAAAGGTAAGTGTGGCTTTTTAGAATTGATTGAATAATCTATGCCATTTTAGAGCTACAGATGACATGGGCTAATTTTGCCAAGGCTGCAATTTTATGCATATTTACCATGGAGCAAGTCCCATTGAATTCAGTGGGGCTTGCTTCTGTGTAGACCAGTATAGGATTGCAATGAAGAACTCTACATTGAGTTTTCAAACCTGAGCAGGTTTGATGTAGATTGAATGGCATCACATAATTGATGTTACAAGGACATTGTGTTCTGTCCCCAGCTTCTCTGGTTAAGACACTCAGGACTGGAAATGATCTCTGTGTAGTTGAACTGGCAATAGTGTATAGGTCATTACTACTGAACCAGGTCATATATTGCTGGAGTTGGCTAAATCTGTTCATTAACTACCAGTAACCAAGTTCCACGGTGGAAAAAAGCAGGTTATACTTCTTAAAAAATTCTACAGGATACAATTTTTGAGGGCACTGCATGTTGAAATGCTAAATTACTACATGAAGCAATAGACATTACAGTGCAACTACCCCTGTTATCCATATTGGTAAAGGTAAAGGACCCCTGGATGGTTAAGTCCAGTCAAAGGCAACTATGAGGTGTGGCGCTCATCTCGCTTCTGGATGAGGGAGCTGGCGTTTGTCCACAGACAGCTTTCTGGGCCATGTGGCCAGCATGACTAAACTACTACTGGCGCACAGAGGACTGTAACGAGTGCCAAAGCACACAGAAACACTGTTCACCTTCCCACCATAGCAGAACCTATTTATCTATTTGCACTGGCATGCTTTTGACCTACTAGGTTGGCAGGAGCTGGGACAGAGCAATGGGAGCTTACCCCGTCGCGTGGATTCAAACCACCAGCCTTCTAGTTGGCAAGCCTAAGAGGCTTGGTGGTTTAGACCACAGCGCTAAATGAGGACATTAGAATGAAGGACTTACTAAGGTTTTTGTAAGTGGTGGCAATGGTGTCTAGCATATAGCCATAGTAGAAATAAGCAACTGGGGCAGGAGACAAAAAGTTTTATGCCATGTGGTGGAAATGCAATGGCACAGGGTTGAAAAACACTCTGCCAGCTGCATCTTTACAAATATGATCTTCAGGATTTTGTATATACTAATTGTGCTCCTGATCATCTGTATAGACAGACTGAATCACCTCTGGAGTCTCCTGGACTGTGCTTACACATTATGTTGCATTACTGTTGGGAGGGGAAAGGAAAGAATAACATAATTATCACCTTAGTCCTAGCAACTGGTTTATGTGGGTTGGGCAAGTTCATTGGTTGCAGATCAGTGTTGTGTATTTTAAAACTAATTAAAAAATTAAAATTAAAACTTGTGTAAGTAGCCTATTCACATGAGCTTCTTTGGTGATCACTCGTAGCCGAGTAAGACATGAGCAGTGTGGTATTAAAAAAAGGAAACTTTTGTGTGATTTCGGTTCCTCTTCCGTGAGTCTGTGACTTACAACAGCACGGCCATGATCGCTTGCGAGTCCCAGACTCCCACAGAGCATTGTTTGCATGAGTAGCTTGCATAAGCAGTTATTTGTGTGTGAGCCAGTTGCAGTATGACCTGACTGCTAATGTAGCCTAATAGTTTGGACACATGAGGACACGGGAGTCTTGGTTTTTTGCTTTTGAAAAAAGGAAATATGTTTAATCATTGTATACGCACTGTTGTATGTTTTACAAATCAGTTTAGTCAAGAACTGAAGGCTTATGCTTGAATTGGTTCATGTTTCCCTTCAGTCTCTCTTTTCCGTTGCAACTGTGATGACTGTATTAGTCAGGCACAATCTGCAACCCTTTCCCCAACTCCAACATTCATTGAACCAATACGAAGCCCTTCGGTTCTTGGGGAGGAAGAGTATGTATCTTTTTGCCAATGTTTTTGCTCTACATGTTTTGCCTAATTCATTGGACTTTCATCCTTAACCTGTAGCATGCAAACAACTAAGGGGGAGATTTTCACTGACATTAAGATAACTACAACATTGGCATTGGCAACATGAAGAATATATGAGGATTACACATGGGCTTGGATTTTGGGGCAGAGCTGCACCCTATTTGCTGTTCACCCTTGATTGCCGTCTTCCATTATTGATGACATTGCAAAGCAGATGTTCAGCTGAAAAGAGTGCACAGTGTCATATACAAAGTTAGTTTCTCATAAAAAAATTAATGAGGCTGATATTTGCTTAGTATTTTTCTTTCTCAGGCTTAAAATTTAATAGAAAGGAGTGTTAATTTCCTTTCCTGATAAGGATTTCTGATGGAGATAAATTAAAGAGGACAAATATGCAAGGAGAATTATTTTCTTCTTGTTGTATTGCATGTTATTTTACTGGGTTTGCCAGTATGCCTTGCTTATGGAGCATGGGAGGGGTGTGGTAGAATTATGGTATCCATGTATGTGTTTAGTAAGCATGTTGCTTTTTGCTTTGCTTCATAAAAGTGGAAGAGATCTAATAAGCCACAATATCATACCCAAGGCTGATGTCAGCAGGTGGCAAGTTTGGACCATCGCTGAGGCTGACTTCTGCTGACCCAGGCCTTGTTTTCCAGTCAGCCCCCACTGCAATTGCTCAAAGTTGCCCACCATAATGCTATTTCACTGCAGGGCATTGTGGGTGCTGATAATGGCAGCTTGCCTTATGCTCTTTAGAGGAGTGCAGTCATTGTCCTCTCATTTATATGCCTGTCCATCTGCCACTGTGTCATGGTGGAAATGAATAGGAGCAGGGTCACCCACTGATGTTCAGGAGGCCACATTGACATAGGGAGCCCCATGCTGAGGGTCCCCTCAAACATGGAGACTGCTCTGATCAAACCTTTGCTCCTAAGGTATTGCCAGTATTTAATTGACCACCTTCATTAGCAGAGATCTGACAACTAGAGTCACCTTGCATGTGTTTGCTGCCATGTGGAGGTACCTCCAAATGTGAAATGTCACGAGAACATAGCTTTTCCAAAATTTGGGAGGCATGGAGATGAAAGATTCCTCTTTCTGAGAAGTGTACCATTTATTTATTTATTTATTTCACAAAATTTATATGTCACTTGATTGTAGAAAAAACCTCAAACTGCTGTCACGAGTTTGCACATATAACTGTAGGTCTATATATAGAATTGAGTTCTAGAGTAAGTGCTGATTTTGACAGCCAGGCAAGTCTGTTAAATCTTTAAAGCTGTTGCTGGGTGCTTAGAATAGGAAGTCCACCCTTTGCCTAAGAACTGACTGAGGAGGAAAGCAATGGGGGAAGGAAGACAAGGTGTAAGGCTCTTCAAGTTTAAAAATCTGTCTGGTACTTTATATTGCCGGAGGCACACATATGAACACTTGAAATATGAGTGGAATAACACTACTTATCGTGGAAGAAACATATTCTCCTAAGCACTTCTGAAGAATAACATCCATGGGGCTTAATGGAGGGGCACACTGCAAATGCTCAGCCTTTGGGGCGGGGGGAGAGAATATTTCTCCCATCTCCTCTGATGAAAATAGTCCGACAAAGTTACTTGCCACACAGGTGCCCATATGGTATTTTTCTCTCTACCGGGCAAATGCTGACGTGTTACTAGTGCTGTAAATACTTGCGTGTTTTGCCCTACATGGCAAATAGTAGCTTTGGAGTGTTGCGATTTTAATCAGAAAAGTGGCATAGAATAATGTGTTACATACCCCTCCTGGTGCTGCAGTCCTGATCAGGTGACCTTATACTTAAAAAAATAACAATTGCAGGAGATCCCATGACACACTTCCCAATGTCACATCTCGTTTGGCCCTAAACAGCCAGAGCTGCTGCGAGGGTATTTGGAGGGCACAACTCTCTTCCCTGTCTAACCATTGACAAGAGTAGTGCTCCTGTCATGGTGACAGGTCTGCCACAAGTTAATGGCTAGATTCCAGGCAGTTCTTGTTCTATGTACTAATTTCAGGCACATATAAGCTGCTGTATTAGCTGTCCCCATGAACACAGCCACAGGCTTCTGAGATGGGTGCCAGCTGAAAGTCCTCAGGCACATCCTATTTTTATTTGTTTCCACTTTATTTGAATATTTGCACTCTTCTAATGGAAAGCACATTCCAAATTACTATAAAAAAAATTAAATTCCAATGCCAATTGATTTAAAACAGCAAATAGTCTAGGCTTTACAACACTGATATTTTGTGTTCTTTGGAGGCAAGACGACAACCCAGAAATCTTCCGTAACTCCAAGGAAAGCTTTTGGATTATTCTGTTGCTTTCCCTTGCTCATCTTTTCCTGAACTCTTGTAAACAACTACCTTTTTTTATTGTAAAGGCTATTACGAACTGCCAATGCTAATTAATTACACTGGAGCTCTCCAGTGTGTGACATTTAAGGTGCAGTCCAGTTATACTCAAACACACTGCCAAATTATTGTTTAACTGTACAAACCGCTGGAAAAGTGATAAATATTTGATCAAGGGGCCTTTGTGGAATCAACTGAGTTGGTGCTGTATTGAATCTATTATTGATGGAGACAGTAGCATAGAGCTCTTCATTCTGGTCTTCCATGATAGGCAGAATCACAGCTAACTCAAATCATGCAGTCTTTCACAGGTTTGGAAGAGCATCTTGGGGGGGGCACTCTTTTCCATCATGGTAAAAGCCAGAGAAAAAGCCTGAGGGTGAAATGAGTAGAGTGTGTGTGTGAAAAATAGAGTAGATCTCCACTTAGACCAGCAGTTCTCAAATGGCACGATTTGGTATGGGTTTTAGTAGACCGCCACATTCATTAATTCATTTTACAAATCAAAGCATATATATATGGAAGTCATATTTTGATAAATGTAGTCTTGTCTTTCTAATGTAATGTGTTTGTGTGCAAAGTTCTGTGAAATCAGATGTTAAAGGTTTCATCTCAGATTCAGCATTCATCCCACTTGCTGGCATTAATTCCCCATCTCCTATAACCAGTGCATACTATTACAATCACATGGTGGCCATTACTTCTCAAATAATGGTTGCATACTTTATATTTCCCTAATCTGCCAGGTTAGAGGTGCAGAATACATGCATTTATTATTTCATATAATTCATCATCTAGAACACAGGGACCAAACATCTACTAAATTAATACACTGGGCAATTCAGAATGGCTTCTGCAAGAATAAGACTCATCTAACCAGCCTCTTAAGAGTTATTTGAGAATGTCAATAAGCACATGTATACTTAAGACTCTCAAAATGCTTTCTATATAGTCTCTCAACAAAGATTCCTAAGTGAGCTTAGCAGTTATGGATCAGTAACTGCTTGAAGAGCAAGAAGCAGAGAACAGAAATGGACAGTTCTTACAACAGAGGGATGTAAGATGTGGGTTCGTCCCAAAATCAGTTTAGGAACCTCTGCTTTTTAACTTGTTCATAAATAGTCTGGAGTTAGAAGTGATCTGTAAGGTGGGCAAGCTTTCTGATGACACCATATTGTTAAAGGTGATAAAAGGGGGGGGGGGATGATTGCAAGGAACTCCAAAAGGATCTCTCCAAATTGGCTGAAATGGGCATTAAAATCACAAATGCAATTCAGAAAAAGCAATGGTTAAGTGATGTACATTGGGGCAAAAAATCGTAACTTCAAGGAAATGCTAATGGGGCCTGAATTGACCATGACTGAGCAGGAATGAGACCTTGGAATTGTAGTAGATTGCTCGCTGCAACCAATGTGCAACAGCTGTGAAAAAGAAAATTCCCTGTGAGGCATCATTAGGAAAGAGATTGAGAATAGAACTTCCAGTAGCATAATTCTGTTACTCAAATCTATGGTTGAGCTGCAATACTGGGTAGCATTCTGGTCATGTACCTCAAAAAGGATACTGAAGAGCTGGAAAATGTGAAGAAAAGGGCAACAAAAAATAGAACATGGATTGAGTTGGCTTCTAAATGGCAGGCAGAGTCTCCAGGGGTGGAGGAGGCTTCCTGCTATAGACCTTCGCCCTCAAAACTATTAAGACTTGGCAGTGCCCTTCCTCCTTGCTTCTCCTTGCATATTTGCTTGCACTTGAGTGAGCCATACCCCTGCCCTCCCCCGTGCATGTTGTTAAGGAACACAATGTTTTTAGTATGTACAGGCAGACATATTTCTTGCCACTTTTCAGTGTGTGCAAGGTTTCTTATAGATATTTTGGAAAACAGCCATCTTTAGTGTGACCCCCCCCCTCCCCGCTCAAACTGCTTTAGTTCAAAAGCATCAAGATAGAAGCTAATATTTCACTGGTTGTTAATGCCATTTGCTAAGTTGCATATAAAACTGTGTCACCTTCCCGTAGGAAGACCTAAGGAAAAAAGCTCTAAGCCTGTTGGGGGAGGTGGGGAATAGGGCACATTTCAGTCTTAATTATTCTTCAAAGCTCCTTTAAACAATGTGGTAGCTCTGAGTATGCTGGCGTCTAGACAGAGCAAGCCTGAGTTATCCCTGATGTTGCCTACAGAGGGAAACTTGTGTGATGGCCAACTCTAGCCCCATATTGGCTCTTTGTCAGATTTGGCAAGAGAGGAATAAAAATGGCTTGATTGTTGCTAGATAAGATTTCCCAGGACAGTAATGCAAAATCCATTAGCACCAATAACAACAGCTTCAGCCCTGTTGATGCTAAAGGATTAACCTTTCAGGGCTTTCCTGGTACTTATTTGGATGGGAAGTAAAGCAGCAGCTCCAGAGGATTGTAATCTTGGTATTAGGCATTCCTGGGTTTTCTTTCAACTGCAGCCTACTCTGCTTGCCGAAAAAGCATTGTGTGATTCCTTGCATTCAGATGAGGCTAATTAGTCAAACTTTTTAGAAAGGGAGAGGGATCCAGCTATTCCTTCGTTGGATTTTTGCTTTAATTCTGAGCCAACAGTTCTTGGCTGTTCTTGGTAGCTTGCATTTGGCATGAGGGGTATTGTGCAGGGATGGCCTTACACCTGTCTCACAGTAGTAAGGGAAGAGAATCAGACCTTTCTTTTATTATATGTGATGCATTTCTTAGCATTTAGGATGTAGAGCCTGAAGACTTGGTCAGGCATTTTCTGTTGAAGCCAGCTTTTCCTGTCGACAGAGCTTGTGAAGTGTTTGTAGAGACTGCCATTGCAGAGACTGCCATTTGTAGAGACTGCCATTGTTAGTTGCTTTTTTTGAAACTCAGAGACTTGCAAAAAAATGAACACTAAAAACAAGGATAAAACAACTTAAAATACACAAGTAATATGGAAAAATTAAGATACAGAGGCCTGGGATAATAAGAATGTTTTGCCTGGCACCTAAAAACACATAGTGATGGTACCAGGTGGGCCTTCTTGGGGAGAGCATTCAGTAAGCTGAGAGACCCATTTTTGTGTTGCCATCCTCTGTGCCTCGCTTGGAGTGAGCACTTTGAGAAGGGTCTCAGGTAAAGAACGCAGATTCTGGGTTGGTTCATGTGTTGAGAGGCAGTCCCTGAAGTGTTAGGCACCTGAGCTACAGAAGGTTTTATAAGCCAAAGCCAGTAGTACTTTGACTTTGGTCTAGAAACCAGTTTGGTAGGCAGTGCATTCGGGCCAGGATTGGCGTTAAGTGCTAGGCAGTTTTGTCTCAGTGAGCAGCCTGGTTGCTGAGTTCTGCACCAGGTGTCTCCATTGCATGCCCACCTTTTTAACAGAAGGCTCTGTCTGTACAAGTAAAAGAAGAGACATGCTGATCATGTCAGTTGGATTCAATAGGGAAGCCATTCTGAGGGGATTCATGGTTTTGAGACCTACAACTAATTTTGGGAGAAGGTGGTGTTTGAAGGTGCCTAGGGTAGGCTGAAAATTCTACGCTAAGTAAACCTTATGTGGCAAGATTGGGAAGAATTCCATAAATTAATATAACTGGTTTAACTGGTATAGTTAAACCAGAAGAAATGTTGAACATAGTTTAGCATGGAAGTCATATTAAGGATGCTGACAAAGAGGAAAACAGTGATTTGTGTACAGTTTGTGCTATTATAAACTAAAGTAATATAAGTACAATTCTGTCATTTAGAAATTGTGTTATTCTTTCAAATGGGATTGTCCTTTATCCTGTTACTGTCCATTACTGGCCCATCTGCCTGACTGTATAACTCCTCATATGGTTCAAGTCTTAGTAATTTTATTTTCATGGCTTCCATTGTTAGTATCTTAAAACACTTCAACTGTACTGGCATTTAGCAATATAAGGTTTACTGGGACTGCTGCCCCTGCTTGTGTTGCTCAGATAGCTTAGTTGGTGGAACAAGAGACTCTTAATCTCAGGGTTGTGGGTTCAAGCCCCACGTTGGGCAAAAGAGTCCTGCATTGCAGGCGGTTGTACTAGATGAGCCTCATGGTCCCTCCCAACTCTACAATTCTGATTCTAACCAGTGCTCTCTTTTTTGAAGCAGTACGTGCTGGCACACCATACAGTTGCAACTCTTTTACGATTGCCAGACAAAGTCCTGGAAGGCGCTTTGGCGTTTCCATCCCATGTTACACAAAACGTTGCAAAATACCAAACCACACCCAATGCAAAGTGTTGTGTGCACTTTGATGCACACACAAAGCTTCTGAACAAGTCTGTGCATGTATTTGTCAGGTGCCCATCCGTTGAAATAAATAGGGAAAGGAGAACTATTGTCTATAGAGGAATTGTGTACGTGTGTCTGAGCTTGGATGTTTATAACAAATGCTGGCTTGGGGTACAAGGATGCATACTTCCTGGTCTTACTATGTTAAAAGAATCAGAACTATTCCCATTAACAATTAGTAAACTCCAAAGGGTAATCATCTAACCTGATAAATTAATAGCCAAGCAAATATAAATTCACCCATAGGTATCTTCCCTTTCAAATTGTGTATTTTCATCATATTGTTGGTTTTTATATTTATGTCTATATTATACACACACACTCATATTCTCTCTCTCTCTCTCTCTCTCTCTCACACACACACACACACACACACACACACAGTCATGTTGTTATTATTTATTAATAATTTTAGGAATCGTGACTCCAACAATTAACAAATTACTATTCTGTAATATTTTTACGTCTTAGATTGCTTAACTTCTCTACAATTATAGTTTCTCTCCAGGACTAGAAATGATACACATTGTTCTTTCTGAGAAAAGATCAGAAATAATTTTGGTATTGTACGCAGCTCAGAAACATCGTCTAATGAAACAAGAGCTCTAGTTTCCTTGCAGCCTAGTGTTATGCAGATCTCAATACAGGGCTCTCTTTAGAACTATTCTCTACTGCGTTTTGGGCCCATCGTCACCCATTTTTCTTACACCTTACCATAATTGGGGTAGCAGCACTGGAAGCTACCTTAAACCCACTCGAAACATTGCTTCATTATAATACTGACTGGCTGTGGCTCCATTTCATACAGGGATTTCAGCACTCTCTGGAGGTTCCAAGGACGATGCAAAAGTTCAGCATTCTCAGTATTACTCTATGAGAGAAGCCTGCATTTAGCAGTATTTTAAAATGTTATGGAAAGTGACCCTGTAAGAATGTGAGAAAATAGCATTAAATAGCTTAACATGAAGAATAGATGAGACACAATAATAGAATAAAAACAAAAGAGACAACATTTCATCAAATTAATTGTCCTGCATTCTAAAACAGCCTTGCTGGATTGCGGAGAAATTCCCCGTAGAGCCAGTTTTCTATCTTATACTTGAGTTTCCACTTTCGTAATGCAACTTTTATTCCATTTTTTTTCTGCTGCAGGAGATGAATATGATGTTTGTGCCATTTGCCTGGATGAATATGAGGATGGGGACAAGCTCAGAATCCTTCCTTGTTCTCATGGCAAGTAGCTTCATTTGGGCTTGATGTAAAAATGCAACGAATAAGAAATCAGAACCTTTGTTTTTGTTAACAAATCCTTTTAGTTGTCCAAGATGCACAGTGAAATACAAGGGTATTGTTGGGACTTCTGAAAATAATAAAATTGGGGGGAAACCACCCCTTCCTACTTTCATCTACTCAACAGGTTGTTTAGTATGTGGAGTTAAGCAGGAGAATAGTTTAAAGTACTATAACGGACAAATAAAATTCTATTTGTTCAGCAGACTGCTGCAAAAGCACAGATGGAATGGCAACTTTTCCAGGCAGCCCAGTGCTAATGGCAGTCAACACTATCCAAAGAAGCAGGTGGTTCCCCTCCCCTGGAGTCTGTACCACTGCCAAATGCATATGCCAGATCATGCATATGCTCTGTTTGACTGCTCTCCCATGTCAAAAACCCTTTCCTATGAAAAAACTGGCATGCCAGGAAAGTCATGTAGCAAATTCAAGGAGTGCATACAACAATGGCCAACAGCAATAGCCAGATAGAAGTCCTATCTAGTGAGGTTTCTTTTTAATATGGGAATAGAGCCACATTCAAATATGCTATTTCCTACTTGCATTTGGAAATGCTAATCTGAGGAAATCTATGCACTCTTACTTATTTGAACAGGTAGGTCAGCTAAAAGTTAGGAAGTGTTATACACATCAATGCCTTGATTGTAGCTAGAAAGTGGTGTTTGCATAATTTGCTCCCTCCCTGATTAATTCTGCTACCTGAGAGACTGACAGTGTAATGTCTGCCTTAATCCAGAATAAGTTTTCTCAGTAATAGGCTGAAGTATACATCTAAATGAGGGCAGTACATGCATTTGATTAGATTGAGAGCTGCAGACAGGGCCCCTTTCACTTTTAATTTTATACAGCACTTTGTGCTTTTAAGCAGTCCGACAAAAGTATTTTCCTGATACCCAGTGCCACCTAGAATTCTGTACAGGAACAATCAGGGATTTCCAGAGGGCTTCTAAAAGTAGCAGCAATGCTGAGCTAGATGGACCAATTATTTGATTTGGTACAAGGGAGCTTATACCAAGTCAGACCTTTGGTCCATCCAGTTCAGTATTATCCATACTGACTGGCAGCAGCTCTCCAGAATTTCTGAAATATTCCCAGTCTTACCCGCTGATGCCAAAACTTGAACCCAAAATCTTCTGCTTGTAAATGTCCTAATATTCAGCTTTAGCCCCTTATTTTCAAAATTAATTGAAGCTTGACAAATGTTCTATTGCTGTTCCTCGATTGAGGATAACACGTAAGCAGCACATGGTTGATTTTTTTTGGGGGGGGGAGTGGACCCCACTAAGCTACCTGCTATAGAACAGGTAGGGGTTTGGGGGCAGTGTTGTGTATGTTTTATCATTAAATATAAACCACCCTCTTTCTAAAACTACTGATAAAGTTAAGCGATTCTCTCTTTCCCCCCAAATAGCATACCACTGCAAGTGTGTGGATCCCTGGTTGACTAAAACCAAGAAAACATGCCCAGTCTGTAAACAGAAAGTGGTCCCTTCCCAGGGAGATTCAGACTCTGAAACGGACAGCCAGGAAGAAAATGAAGTCTCCGAGAACACTCCTTTGCTTAGGCCGCTTGCTTCCGTCAGCACTCAGTCCTTTGGGGCGCTGTCAGAGTCTTATTCTCACCCGAACATGACCGAGTCTTCAGACTATGAGGACGAAGATGACGAAGACAATGAAGATATCGACAGTAGCGATGCAGAGAATGGAATGACTGAAGAGAGTATAGTAGTCCAGCTACAGCCCAATGATGAACAGGATTACAGAATGGCAAATACTGTTTGAACTTCAGAACAAATGGTGTTAACTGAACTCCTCTGTCCAGAGAGCTCTACTTTTATGTACACATACATAGGGAAGCACATTGTGACCCTGCTGTTGCTTCAGTAGAAGCAGCTGTTCATATAGTGTTCTATATAGTTTAATCTCATTACAGGTTTCTTTGTTGTTGTTGTTTTGTTCCCATTTGTCTTTTGAAGACAAGCGTTTTAACTGGACTTCACAATGGTAATGAGTAACATGGGGCACTCCCATCACTAGAGACGACAATGCACACAGAAAGATAAGTTATTTCAGCACCTTGTTAAAATGGAGTTTAGCCAGGACAGTAAATATTTTTTCTTGCTTACAGTATGTTGGTAAGCAGAGGTTATATTGACAACGTTATTTATTACATGTATGGTACGTTCTACCCTGCAAATCCAACCAAAAAAGTATATGGGTATGTGTCTGTGAGGGCTTTTCGTAGAACAGCTAGTACTCAATGAAAGAACAAGGTAGGCTTGTTTTAGTATTCATTTATCAAGAGCTTCTCCAACAGATGAGGGAGATGGGCTTTGATCTCCGTAGAAAAGCAATTTGCCTGCCCTTCCCATTATCCTATTGTGCTTGCAAGAACTGCTGGAAGTAGTGAAAGAAGTTTCAGCATCACTTAGGCTTAAACATTTCCTGAGGAAAATAATCAGGATACAAATGTATTCATCTGGCACACTTCGCTAAAAGCAACTCAGTTTATTCTTAAGACAGGGGTGGGGACCAATGCAGAAAGGCACCATCAGGCCACACCACATATAGAAATACGGAATTTTGTGTGTGCGCTATTGATTCTCAGAGGATATATACCTCTATACAGAGCATTTGAAGATCCATTAGTCTGCTACAACTATGCACATAGAAAAATTAAGTATTGGATTTGAAAAATGAGTGCTTATAAATATCTAACAGAATTCTACTTACAGTATATCATGGAAAAAGATAAATTATATACAATTGTAACTATGTAGAAAGTAGCCACACTTCTGTATAATTAAACTGCAGAGATTTTTTTATATGGCCTTGTATAGGAAAGTTTGAAAGGATGTTAATAAAACATGTTTTCCACTTTAATACTGTATGTGAAAGAACTACATAACTGAGTGTTTAAAAACTACAGTTGAACCAAAATGTAGTGGATTGCTGTGAACACAGAACCACAAAAGCAATCTTCCCAGAGGATATCCAAAGGGGGGGGGGGGGAGGCGCGAGAAAGTGTGTTCATGCAGTAAGAAAACCCCTCCCTGCCACTATGTGGCATTCAGGCAGCAGCATTCCATGAACAGACACTTTGCCATCTCTGAGTAGTTACAACAGCAATTGAGAAACTGGCCTTCCAGGTGTTGCTGGACTAGACTCCCATCATGGGCAGGGCTCAGGGGTGATGGAGCAGTAGTTCAGCAGCATCTGGAGTCTCCACCCCCTGTTTATAGTGAGTGTCACATAGCTGTTCTGTGTTATTTTCATGCAAGAAATGGTGCAGAGGCTGCTGTCAGTGGGAGCTGTGAGCCAGTATAATAAAGTCAACTTTTGGGAAATGCTTGAGGGCATCAACCATATTACCTGCTGAAGATTTAACCTAGTTCAACTGTTGAATGCCTAAGTATTCACTCACATTACAGCAAATAGATTTTAGGGCACAACACATCAAGAATTACTTGTGCAAGCCTGTTGAAATCAAGAGCCCTATTGAAAAGCGTATTTTGCTTTTCATGTCCAGTGACCAATATAGAACCAAGAAAATGAACAGTATATGTTTGTCACTTATAATATGCTCAATTCTAAATTACTCGTTGCAGTTTCTTTGTTAGGCATTGTTCAGTTTTTATAAAACAACAACACATAAATAAAGTCTCTCTTTAGCCTGAGTGCATCAATGCCCTCATCATATTCAAATATCCTGTCTTAGGGAAGCCTCTGTCAACTTAAAAGAAATGCAAATGCTGTCAGTAGTCTTCTCACAGCAGCTGAGAAATCATTTCTGCAAGTTGTGTTACTGTGGTAGCTGAGGAAAGGTCACTCAATGTGACTGGAGGAAAATTAAGATAGTGGGGGGAGGACAACGACGACACACAAATGAGTCAACAATCATTAGATGAAGGACTCTTCTCTCCCCCGCCACACATGCATACACACACAACCTGCTTACAAAATAAAAGATTATCACTAAAGTCCTAAAGCTTTCAGTGCACAGTATCCCTATTAAAGCTCATGGGCAGTAATAATATAGATTGTAGCCCTTAATTTCAAAAGTCTTGTGCTTCTTCACCATGAAAGCTTATGGCAGCCCATCTTGACATGCCTTCCAGATTTTGGGACTATCATGCCTATCAGCTCCAGCCAGCGTGGCCAATGGTGAGGGATTATGGAAGGCGTAGTCCAAAACAGCTGGAGGGCACCAGTAGCTCTGCACTGCATCTTTCACTGCATATAAATCCTTTAAATGTTTTTAAATATCTTAGTTTTATCACT
Organism: Podarcis gaigeae; assembly: GCF_964106915.1. NCBI lineage: Eukaryota > Metazoa > Chordata > Lepidosauria > Squamata > Lacertidae > Podarcis > Podarcis gaigeae. The sequence continues at coordinate 76,984,693 of NC_139681.1, forward strand.
CGTGTTTTTGTCGCCCTGGGCTCCTCTGGGAGGCAGGGTGGGATATAAAGTTAACCAATAATAACCCTCCCTGGCCCAGTGGTTCTAACAGGTTCTATAATAAAGTCATTACTGATAACAACTTCATTTAGACGGGGGGGGGGGGAATTCAATAGTTCATCATGTGCATGTTGCATCATGTCTTGCAGGGGATGCTTTCCTGGACCTTGAGTGATCATTTGGAGTGGCAAAAACCTTAACAGTGGGGGAAGTATATCCCCAATTCATTTTTTAAAAAGCGTATTTTGGCAAATGGCACAGGTGAGGTTCAATACTATCTCATTGGAGGGCAGCCTCACAGAGGTGTGGGTGGTTTAATTATTTATGATGTTCAATGCATTTTGGCTATTACTGGTATATAGGCACATGAAAGTAGCAGACAGCTAGCTACATGGGCTTCAACACCATCTCATAGCATAAATGCTCCTGGAACTCTGATGATCCAAAGTTTATTTTGGAATGTTTGTTATCTGTTACACATGTTCTGGCTAATATTTACATCATTTCATTATGTTGGCTGTTAAAGAGACATCAAAAACTTTGACAAAATTCATAGCTGTAGGTGCCATGGTTCATGAGGTAGATGCTGTATGCCAGGTGACAATTTTGGGAAATGGCTTTTGCAGCCTTTTACCAACTTGTACATGTCTTCCCAATCTTCCTGAGCCCCTGTTGCAGCCTAAGTGGAAACTGCAAATCATAACATAGGACTCTTTTATAAGGACAGGAACAGAAGAGGAGCTGAATAACCATCAATCTGGTTCCTTCCTCATGACCATGGGTAGGCAAACTAAGGCCCGGGGACCGGATTCGGCCCAATTGCCTTCTAAATCCGGCCCCCGGACGGTCCGGGAATCAGCATGTTTTTACATGAGTAGAATGTGTCCTTTTATTTAAAATGCATCTCTGGGTTATTTGTGGGGCCTGCCTGGTGTTTTTACATGAGTAGAGAGTGTCCTTTTATTTAAAATGCACCTCTGGGTTATTTGTGGGGCATAGGAATTTGTCCATTTCCCCCTGCCCCCCCCAATATAGTCTGCCCCCCCCACAAGGTCTGTGGGACAGTGGACCGGCCCCCTGCTGAAAAAGTTTGCTGACCGCTGCTCATGACAGCTTAACTATGAGCTGAAAACCACTTTTTACCCAGCAAGACCCCTCTGTAGAGATATGGAAGTTTGATCAAAGTCAATCAGTACAACAACCCAGTCATAAGCAGAAGTCACAGCATCAAACTAAAGTGTATGCACTAGAGAGAATGTTGATCTACTTTATCACTGAAGGTGCATACTCTGAATACACCCATCAGAAGCTGTTTATCAGTTACATTAAATGTAGCTGTTTATGAGTTACACCAATGGTTTGACGGCAGCCACTGCCCCAAGGGAATGTGTAGATATTCAACAGAACACACCAGCTAGTACAACATAGTTGGACTGTAATAGGGTTTGATGGAGGGGCAGGGAGGGACTTTTATCTTTATGACTCTTTGAGAGGATCTCTATGCAGTCAAAGAGTATGAGCTATGAGAAACCACAAAAAGTGCAGGAGAAAATATGGTAGATATTCACACACTTAAAGGGCGCATACTGAACATGGCAGAACAGCACCAAGCCTTTAGCTATAGGAGAGCAAGATTTCAGGAGGTGGTGCTGTATAGAGCGAATGGCTAATACAGACTGAAGTCAGGTACGGAAGATCTAGAGAAAACCAGGAAAACAATGAAAGTAAGATCAGAACAGCAAAAACTACTTGAGTTTAAGAATGCTTAGGGTTATGGTGGTTTTAACTCTTGAGAGATATGCAACAAGCAGTAGAGTGGCTGCAAAAGCAGGTTTTTATACTAAATGTACATATGGAGAGCTACTAAAAATGTTGTAGAGCAGGTCCCCTGCCCCATGGCTTCTCTGTACATCCTTCTCCTTTCCACTTTCAGCCTTTTTAACATTTTCCCCACAACAAAATGCACATGGCCCTTGTTACACTCACCGTTAAAAAAAACCTTACTACTCAGAAGCAATTACAGTGGTACCTTGGGTTATGCACTTAATTCGTTCCAGAGGTCCGTTCTTAACCTGAAACTGTTATTTCAGCCTCCCGCTGCTGCCACACGATTTCTGTTCTCATCCTGAAGCAAAGTTCTTAACCCGAGGTACTATTTCTGGGTTAGTGGAGTCTGTAACCTGAAGCGTCTGTAACCCGAGGTACCACTGTAGTAAGTTCGATGGAGCTTACTTCTAGGTAAATGGATCTAAGATTGCACTCTCTCATATGCATGCACACAGTCCCTTGTTCACTGTCCTTACAGACTTCTTCACAATGGGAATGCAATAATATTTTTGGTCTCTGTCCTGATGGTTAAGGGGTTTTTTATAGAGCTGTTTCAAGCACTTCAACTTACAGAAAATTGATCAGAAAAGTGGTAAATCTATTGCTGACACAGGAATGAAACGTGCCACAGTTGGGGCTTCAAAACCTTGTGCTATGCAGATTTGACTTCTGCAGTCATTTCCAAGGCTCTCACTCACTACCAAGCTGTTGCTTTGCTACAATCCTGTGTGGCCTATCCCACACATTTTCTCATGTAGAAACCAACCACACAGAAGCTGCTTCAACTGCCCTTTTCAACATTCATCACTCAGACTGCCAGTCAGGTCATGCCTGTCATATGCCAGCATGGTGGAGTCCCTGTCATTAGATGCATTAGCTAAAATGCACACACAAGTCCTTCCACTCCAGGCATTATTGTGCACAAATGGCTTCCCTGCCTCCATATTTGTTTCGTCTGAGAAAAGGGTAAATGAAGACAGCTGCCCAGCAGTTCTATGAACCACTGCTAAGTACTGAGGTGGCTGCTTGGTGCAAATTTAAACGTAAATGCATCTCCCCCACTGGAATTTTGGAGGAAAGCAACCTGATGGATCCTTTCAGAGACTCGCTGAATTCCTTCCAAAACCAGCATGATTTCTTCATTTAGCACTGTCTATACCCAGTGGCCATCCTAGTAATATAGAAGAGTCAGACCATTGCCCCATCTACTTCAGCACTGACTATATGATGAGTGGAAACAGCTCTACAAGATTCCAGAAATAAGTCTTTCCTAGCCTTATCTGGAGATACCAAGATTGAAACTGGGGTCTTCTGCATACAACGCTGGTGTTCCACCACTGAGCTGCTGCCCTTCCCCTGCTACTGATTAGCTATCCCATTTTATTTTCTTTAGTATAAATAGTCAAACAAGTTTAAGAAAATGGCAGTTCATTGAGAACAGAAAATATCCCTGATACTATACAACAGCAAGTTCAACCAGTTTGGATACAGCTTTCTATTCTATAACCTGTTCCACACATTTTGAAGGCAAAAATGTTGCATACTACAATATTGCAGCAGCCTAGGAACGCTAGCCAGAACCATTCAGGGCTTTTTGTATCAGGGTGTAAATTATAGCGCGCCTTAATGCAAGGATCTGAGCCACACATGCAAAAGCATGTATTCTGTAGAAGTAACATATATTCCTCACAGAAGAGCTTGAGAAGCATCTGCACAAAAGAAAACATCTGAGACCTACTGAAGTCATCATCTATTTCTATTTATGAAGAGTGAATAATATTAAAAACAAAGGGAATGCTATTAACAGAATAAAGATTGTGAAGTTAAAAGACAAAAGTGTGTATAAAACTTCTATTCTTCACCAACCTTTCACCCAGCTTAAAAGAATCAACTCATTTTGATCAGTTAGACAAAATCAGACTCATTTCTTGAAAAGATAGGCAGACTTCAAACAAGGATTGCAAGGGCTCATTCATATCCTTGAGAGGAAGCGGGGGTAGTAGTATAGCTGTTCCCCGTGCTGACTCACTTCTCACCACTCGTATTTCAACTTACTTCTCATAAAAACAAAATTTGTGATGAAACAGTTCATATATACCACCAGGACCTTTCTAAAAACAAAGCTTTAGCTAAGTTTTTAAACTAGGACTGCAATATTTAATTAAGAGTAATTAACTAAAACGGTTCCCTGATATTGAGAAATCCCCTTTTTCCACCTCAGGAAGCAATACCACTTTCATGATAATGCTTACCACAGCACATGTGCATATCTAAAAAACAAAGTATGCTTTCCACTTCAGAACTATTTTTATATGCAAATTTTGCACAACTGTCAATTAAGGTTCTTAATTGGGCGGCAGACTTCTAAAAAGGAAAAAAAAAACACACATCACGTAGCTGACTCCTAAGCCCATTTCAAGAATATTTAAGCTGTGGCAATTTCCCTAACCCAGCTGTAACATGCATTGTGAAGTGGTTCCAGATTTTCCATGCCACACAAGGCTGTGATCAGGATAGGTAATGGCAGTCTTAGACAGTATGCATATGTTCAGTCCAAGCTGACAAATCACCATGGAGAAAATTAAGTAGGACGGTGGGGGTAGAGAAAAGTTGTAACAGACCGCAAATGATAATTTAGCTCTTGCCTATGGTATGTTACCTTCAGATACTCTTCTGCTCTGGAAAGAAACATTATTCACAATCTCTAAGTGCCATAGGACTGCAATATGGTGATTCCATGTGCAACTCTTAACTCTCCCTTCCAAACTAAGAGCTGCTGGCTACAAGGGAAAAGGATCTCCACATGCAGATATAATAACCACTTAGACTGAAGAGACACACAGGCTAAGTAAGTGCTTGCTGCAGTGGAAAGATATCTATAGCAGCCTTACAGCAATTTGGGGGAAGCAATAAGAGAAAGAGGAAAATCTACATAATTTTACTTTTTAAAAATGGTACATCCCTTAAGAAGGAATAGCTTGAGGGGTGCAAGACCATAGTTCTCTCATTTTTAACATAAGCAGAATTCAGCAGAGCAACACCATCCTAGGCTATACTCAGTCTCTAAAAATAACCTTGTTTAAGACAAGTTTTTGTATAATACCAGGGGTATTGCCTCAGGGTACCCCACTCCCACAAATGCATCTTAACTGGTATAGGAACGTCTCGTTTTATTACTAAAAGCGAATGCAACAGTTTTATAGTTCAAGAAGTAATCTTTATAGGTTCAGGTCCATAAAGAACTATACTCAAATTTTACACCAGAGTGTCTCCATTACAATGAATGGGATGCACTTTATTAATAAAAGACATGACCCAAGTAAATGTAATACAACATTAAACCCACCCTTAACATAGTCAGGTCGCCACAAGGGCACTGCAATAGGACACACCTTCATAAGGGGTGGGGCAAGGGGCAGATAAGAACCACATAACACACTAACTCATACTTTATTTGGTTGGAATAAATTTATTTCATCTGTCTGTAAACAAGGTGTTTAATAGTTATGGCATTTTTTGAAATGCATATTAAATCAGATGAGTTAGACTGTATCCCAGATGTAACAAAGTGCAGGGAAATAAATGGACAAATCAGCAACAAGAATTTGTTTTAAGTCTGTACATTATCCACAAAGGCCCGAACAATAGAAGCAAATACTAGTGTCCCTAAAGTAGTGCCATTCAGAAGAAATCTTTCTTGTCAGTTAAAATCCATCTCACAATAGCAACAGTCCATTTTTTTAAAACATTAGTATGGCACAGAATACATTAAAAATTCATCACAAGACAGCCAACTCAGTTATTCCAACCAAGACCATCTTCCATTTTCTCTTTTGTATACAGAGTTCTGCAGTTCTCTTTTAAATGGACATACAAGTTAGTACTGTGCTCAAACTGACAATTTGGTTACACATGTTTCGGATGACTAGTGCACAAGGCAGTTCACTCCACAATTTCTGCAGCAAGGGCATAACAGGCCAAATGAAGATTAGATTTGAAATGGTATCCGTTTGGACCATTTTATCTTACAACTACCAACCTTCAAAACATACACTGATATCAGAGCAGCAAATCTTATTTCTCAGTTGAAGATCTGACAGACTGATCTCAGACTAGGCTATAGGTGTATAGCTGGAGGTGGTAGTTTGTTGACAATGACAATGCAGTTTCATATAAAAACCCAAGCTGCAAATCAAATTGGTCCTATGAAAAAATGAAACCGGACACACTCCAGATGGTTACACTGGGATATCTAAAGTCCATGATGGCAGCCTTTTTACATTTCAACTACAGAACAGGAGCTGGCAAAAACAAAAACAAAATTACGTGCCTGAGCTATTGCGGTGATGGAATGTCCCTAGGGATTCATTCAAGATGGGGATGGTGGTGAAGGGGAGGGGAGAAGAGCATCGGCACCTTTTCATAGTTTTGCAGTTACCCTTTTAAAAGCAGGATGCGCTTCAGACACCATGAAGAGTTTTGCAAGTCTACACAGAAGAGCAACAACAAAACTAAAGCAACACTTGTGACAGCTTTCAAGCAGCAAATTGGTTAAACAAACCAGGCACTGTATTTAAAAATGTATATATATAGATAGATAGAGATGGAAGCAAACAAACAAAAAAGAAGAGTGGATTAAAGGTAAGGACAAGGGGGAGGAAAGTAGAGATATGCATGCACTTTTTCCCTCCCAACCATGCTCTACAAAAGGAAGACTAATGAGCTGTGTAAATGCTCAAAGTGCTGAGGAGGCATTGATCAATCTGGATTGTACAATCGGCACCTTATTTAGTTTAATTTAAATTGGTTTAGTTCTCAATGTCACACTAATTGCTAAGACAAGTAACGCCTGGACTTGGCATGATTCCCTCCCAAGGCTTCAACGTATCATGCATATCATCTTTTGTGTTGCAATAGATGGTGCCAGATACAGAACATGGGTACAACAGTGATTAACATACAAACGAAAAGGGTAACTGGAGCCATGACAATAGGGAAATGTGTAAATAAAACCGCCATCTATAGGCTGGTAGTACTTTTAACACAAGAGGTGGTGGTGAAAACAGTTGCTATGTGGATGGGGAGAGGCTGCTTAGACGTCAGGCCTCCTCAGGTATAAAGCCAGTTCATAAGCTTTCTTGTTGAGTGTCCCTCCATGGACACCTTCCCTTTCCCATGGCCATAACCAATGCTGGAGTACACAAGGAAACAAGGATGAACAGAATTAAAGAAAGAATAACACCTTTCCCCACCAATAGAGGGATACAAAGGAGACACAGGTTCATACCCCATCACCCTGCATTGCTAATAAAGTTTCCACAATGTAGCTTGAGGCCAGGAAAGTTTAATAGCAATTTCCCCTAATACTTAACAGTCTGCCTAGCAACTAGAACCCAGAGTCTCTCAAGTATTTTGCCATTGAGTATGCCTTCTTATTCAATCCGCCTCCATGGACCCCTTCTTTGCCCATTACAAAGACCAAGACTGAAAGAGAAAAGAAAAGAAGTTTTACAAAGGAGTGTGTTAGACAAGGAAATATTCCAGGTTTTAATAAAGCAGTACAATAAGCATATTCAAATATTGGCATATCAGAACAGTTACCTGCACAGCATTACTATATTGTTTTGAACATTTACCTTGTTTAATTGAAAAAAATGTTTGGCAGACGCAGATGTTAATTTAGTATGACCAAGCGTTTTTAAATGAGGTGCATGGGGTATACTGTGGGGTCAGGAAGCTTTGGCTACATTTTCTTGCAAGGTAAATAAAGCAGATGTGGGGTAATATGAATTGGAATAACTGGAATGAACCTACTGTATCATATTCACTTGCTCTAGTAGCTCATAAGTCAAAAGTTGTTCACAGTACAAAAAGAATCCAATTGTGTTTATGCCAAAACAGCAGAGTCCTGAAGACCTTTAGCAATGCATGTACTGTTATATGCCAGTAGGTGTCACTAAAATGTGTTATAGTTCTGTGCGCAAAACAATCTTACATTCTCACTGTCCTCTCACTTTTGATGCTTCTACTTCTATACTAGTTGATTTGCCTCAAAGTAACTTGTAATTAGTCCAATAGGCCAACGTTTTATGTAAATTTTAAAAAAGAAATCAAACAGCACAATCCTATAGATGTCAACACAGAAGTAAACTCCACAGAATTAATGAGTCTTACTCCTACATAAATAGGTACAGAACTGCAGTTTTAGGACATATGAAGTTGAACAAGCTGAATGATGATCAGTACCATATATCAAATTAAAAAGTAAAATCCTAAGCACTGGGTTTTTAATAGACTAGTATGCAGCATTTGTGGGAAACCTGTGGCACTCAGCTGTTGCCAACTACAACGCCCATCATCTCTGACTACTGGCCATGCTGACAAAGATGGATGGGAGCTGGGAGTCCAAAACCAACTGGAAGGCCACAAGTTCCCCACACCTGTTGTATAGGATCAGGTTGTTAGAAGTTCCTTTTGGAACACCATCCAACATGCATTTCTTATTTAATTGAAGGTTTATATGAGAAGTCTGCATAGACTGGCATCCTGAAGTATTGAGGATGTCTTGGGAATGTAAAGCAACAGATATTCCATATTTATAAACTGATAAATCATCTATGAACTGCTTAGATAAGCAACCAGGTACATGTGCTCTTTGTCATATAGTTTTGCTGTACAATAAATAACCTCCAAAATTAGAAGCCTGAACTTGCATTTTTATTCTACCTGAAGCAATTAATTTCAAATGCCAAAACATTAACATCCTGGGGTGCCTAGTCTTGAGAATATGGTCTTATTCTCCACAAAGCTATTTTGACAGCCAGTCACCTAATCCAGATCTTGTTGGACAGATCAGTTGAGATAATTTAAAGGCTACATGTTTTTTAAGCAGTAGAAAACAAAACACCAGATCAAACACTAGTGAAAGTTCCAAGCTTACCTCGACCAGCTCTGCCTACAGCAACATTATATGTTGGCTCGCCACCTTGGCTCTTTGTCCTGATGTCCATTGTACAGTCACCATCCACATAGAGGCTATCTCTGATCACAGAGCACTTCTTTGCACCCAGAGTTAGACCATTGGTGAAGAAACCCTCGCGGTCTTTTCCTACAATCATATCTATTTCTACAGGCTGTCAAAAAGAGAAGTCCATAGAGTTTTAGAGCAAGCTCTCATACCTGGATTCTGAAGAGTCAATGTACACACTGAATGTACTAATGTAACAGCAAAAAGAGAACATAACTCTAGCAGAAACAACTGCAGCTTCTAAAGTCTAACACTGTATGAAGTTAATGAAGTAGTTATGAGTGCTACAAAGTAGGATGATTCCCATGTAGAGTCTTCAAATATGTTTTTCATTAAGTATGCAATTAATGATGAGACCCTGATTTTAGATTGTGAATATACATCTATGGGAGAGAAGATTTAAAAAAAGTTATATTAGAGATTCATGCTGTCTTCAGGACCACTCCCTGCAATGTGCCAAATAACTAAAGCACTATGGCAGAAGCAGAAGTACAAGGGTCTATGTTCTACATGCAACATAGGCACAAAATGCACAATAGCCTCCATTACTTATAGCTACATGGCTGTCAGTAAGTTTCGGGGATGCTATTAAGCCATATTTTTAAAATACAGTGTTCTCAAGGTTATTGTTTCTAACACTGTGCATTTCTGTTCTTTCCCACACAGATTACAAAGTTTACATTACTGCTTCTCCAATGCTAATAAGGCCATTCAGGTGGAAAATGCACGTGCTTTGCAGAACCCTCAAAAACTGGGTATGGTAGCTCAATGTTAGACAAGCAGGGGGGAAATTGATTAATTTTTAAATTTACATTTTTATGCCACCCTTCATCCGACGATCGCAGAGCAATTTGCAATATGAATACCAAAAAATGCGTAACATAGTAACAAGAGCATGGTGGCTACATATTAGCCCCCTTTTCTCAGGAATAGTGCAAGGTGTGTGTATTCATATAGCAAAATGGAAAAAGGCAGTCCAGCAAGAAAACATGCTCCCGCGGCACTGTATGATGGAATAGGCATCTTGTTCCAGTAGAACTGCAGAGTCATAGCAGGCCCCAGCCATTCCCAAAGCATAAGCCAAGATTCTACCCATAAACATCTTAGCAGCAAAGAGACTGGCTCAGCAGCTACCAAGGGCACTTCTTTTAACCCATTCCTATGCCTCCTACAGACAGGACAAGGCTAAGCCATGCTTTAATACTGCTGACAGAGCCCTCAGTATTATTCCCGATAAGGGACACTGACAAGAGGGGCGAGGAGTGCTGTTTAGAATAAGGGAGCTCGCTTTTCATGACATTTGCCTGCATAGACAGGCAGCCAGCCAAAATGGCATTTTGGAGTGGAAGGGGATAAAACCAGCCAGCCACCACCCCTGTTGTAATGCAAGATCACATTGCACACCTAATGCACGGGTAAATAAAGGGGGAAGCGCCAACAGAATCTATATAATTTCAATACACATTTCAACACTCTCAGCCTGCAGATACCATGTCGGTGAGTTAAACAGGCAAGCACACAACCTTCTCACGGAAATTTCCCCCCTTTCTTTTTATAAACTCTTATCTCGAATGATCAGAAAACTTTATGGAAAGAGAAAGATGTGAGATGGGAAAAACAGAGGAGATAGAAAGACTGCAGTGCAGAAACGGGGTGATTAATATCTCTGGAGAGAAGAGAAAAGGAGGGGTTAAAAAAAATCAGCGGCAGTGCGCCATCTTGGAGGTGAAAAAACATGGAACCAGTGGCGAGGAATGGATTCACAAAAGCCTCCTACGCTGGATTCGCAAGTCTCTCCCCAGCAGTGCGGACCAGAGACGAGGGAATCCTACGCAAAGCCTCTCCAAGAATCATCGCCTCCCTTCCCCGCGCCCGGCCTTTTCCCTCCTCCTCCTCCTCCCGCCGCCGTATTGCCGGCTATTGCTCCAGCCCAATTGCCGTGGCAATTAAGGAGCCCCGCAGCCTGGCATACAAAATGGTCCCCCGAGAAGCCCGAGGCTATTCCCGTCCCAACCTGGCCCCGCATGCCTTGGAGGCTAGGGAGGGCGAGCTGCAAGGTAGCCCAGCAGCAGGGGATCTCAAAACGCCAGCCTGCCCCCTCCTCCCTCCCTCGCCCGCCCGCCCAGCCACCAAATAAAGGGCCCTCTTCTCCCACTGCCTCAAATCACTACTTGGGGAGAGGAGCCTTGGATCCGAGGGCGAAAGGCGCAGCAATGCCCGGGGCCTAACTGGCGCGGGCTGCTGCTTTCTTCCCATTAAAGGCGCTTTTACGGCCATCGTAAGCTGCGGGTGGGCGGGAAGGAGAGGAGACACCGCAAGGAGGGAAACTCGCTGCCATTTACACCTTCACCCAGCTGGGCCTCTCCTGCTATTCCCTTTTCTCGCACCCCCCCCCCCCGTGTTTCTTTTTCGGGGGGTGAGGGGGCTACGGCCGTGGCCCAAAGCTGGGAAGGGGGCGCGCACACACATACACATAACGCAAGCTAGCAAAAGGGCAGAAAGCTTTTTGCACGAGGGCGCTCCCCGCCCCCAGATTTCTCGCCTAGCCTCGGCTCCCCCACCCACCACCACTGGTCCAAGGTGGGGGGCCAAGAGATAAATAATAATTATTGTTTTTAGCTGGGTGGCAGAGGAAGAAGAGGGAGAGATGCAAGAAACACAGAAAGCCCCCTTTCCCCACTCCCTAGTTGTGGGAGAGAAAAGGAGAGTCGCCTCCGCCGCACGCGGCGCTCCTTTTTCTTCCCTCGCCTGCGCGCGCGCTATGCATGGAAAAGAAGAAAAAAGGCTGCACTTTGCAATCCGCCCCTCGTGGGATTAGGTGCAACTCCGTGGGGCTCATCCGCCTCCTCCCCCAAAGCCCAAGCCTAGCCGACACCCCCCCGCCCGCCAGCCATGGCTTCTCCTCCAAGGGCCGAAATATGCCCGCCCGGGTTTGGTGTTTTTAAAAGGGGAGGGTTACAAATCATGGGTTAGCCTTCCATCCATCCCTCTTTTTCTTCCCCCACCCCCCGCCACTTGCTTCTCTCCGTGACCGGGAACTCCCCCCCCCCCCGCTACCTACCTACCTACCCCCGGCCGCCCTTACCGTAATGCTCTGAAAGATGCCCCCGGCCGTCGCTGCCCAGACGTACTTGGCGTCACAGTAGCCGACAATGGCGGCCTCCTGGCAGCAGCCATCGCACATCAGGTTATCCACGTAGCTCTGCCAGCCTGCCATCTTCGGCTCGCGCCTGGCGGATGGGGGGTTGGCGGGGAAGGAGGGAAGGAAGGAAGGAAAGGAAAGGGAGGGGGGAAGAGAGAGAGGAAGCCGGGACTCGAGGCGGGCGGGAGGGAAAGAAGGCGAGGACGAGAGGAAGCGGGGGAAAGAGACACACGGAGGGAGAGAGAGAGAGAGAGAGAAAAGGCAGAGAGGGAGAGCAGCCCCGCAGCGGACGAGACTCTCTGACGGACGGGAAGGCGGCGGCGGCGGTTGAGAAGGCAGGCGGGGGAGGGGACCGAGGGGGTGGGTCCACCTGAGGCGCTTGCGGCGGCAACCACTGCCGCGATGGCCGCCCACCCGCTTTTCTCCCTTTATTATTATTATTATTATCGTTATTATTATTAAATGGCAGCTTCCCCCACAGGGAGGCGAGGAAGAGGAAGGAGGCGGCCACTGGGCAGCGCCCAACCGACCCGCAGCGACGAACGGCGCGTGTGGAGGCGTCGAGAGGGAGGAGGAGGAGGAGGAGGGGGAAGGGCAAGCCAAAGAGTGCGGGTGGCCGCTGCCGCCGCCTCCTCCACCGTTCGCTCAATGCCGGGGACGCTTCTCTTCGCGGCAGGATCCCTCCGCTGCCGCCGCCTATTGGCATTGTGGGTCCTCCCGGCGGAGGGATACGCTGCGCTGCCGCGTGCTGAAGCCCAAGCACGAGGGGGAGGAGGGGGCCGCTCTGCTGCTGCTGCTGTTCTCCTTCGCGGGGGCTGCTGGACACCAGCTGGCGCCTTCTTCTTCGCCGTGGCTGCTCTGGTGGGCTCAGGCGGGGCGAGGCGTCGTGGCAGCTGCAGAGCAAGGGTATGTGCGGGGGGCCCGCGGGGGTGTGGGCAGGAGGAAGGGGAAGAGAGGTGAGAAATGCTAGGCGCCCCCCCTCCTACTTTTGCGGTCTGCTGAAGCTTCCTTAAGTTTTTTCTTTCTTTAAAAAGATGGGGCAAGTCAAAAGTCAACGCTTTGCAGCTGTTCCCTGCGTGGCTATGCAGTGGCGGAGGCGAGTGAGGCTTCACCTGTTGGCTTTTCCGCCTGCAATGTAAGTGTTGGGGTAGAAGAGAGGTGCGGGAAGGGGGCAAGACGTGTGAATCGTTATTTCTGGTGGTTCACATCCAGGCTGAGAGGCTGCACGTATTTTCTTGGGAGTTCTTTCAAGTTTAGTGACACAGTGCAGTGCTAACCACGGTCTACTGGGAAGTAGGTTTTGTGGAGTTAATGGGACTTCCTCCCAGATATGTGGGGTTAGGGTTGCAGCCCTGCTAAGGATCCTGCTGCCTAGAGTCTTGCAGAAAGAAGGTGTTTCTTCCTGGCCTTGCTACACGCTTATGTGTGGAACAAGAATTCCCCCCCCCCCTCCACCGTTTGCTAAGTTAGTTGCCCATGCAGGCTGATGCCCTAGCTTTAACTGGTTTTAGTGAAGAGTTGAAACTCAGGTCAGGATCCCAGCCCTTCAGTGCAAATCCCAAACATGTCTACTCAGTACAGTTAATTTCAATAAAAAAAATTCCTTCCAAGCAAGAGCATCTAGGAGTTGCTGCCTTGGGCACTGAATCTAGATTCATCTCTGAGAGATTTCAAGGAGATGGCTGCAAGAGTAAGTAGTTTGTAAATTGGAGCCTCTGTCATATTCTTGGCTGGGATCACCAGATGGTTATCTGACCATACTGTAATAAAAGAGAAAATGGTTGCAGGCTTAATAAGTTTTGAGTGTTTGCTTACTTCCCTTCAGCACCTCTTAGATGGGAGGAGAGCAGAGGATTGGCACATGTAATTTTATCACTTCTGCTGCAGGTTAAACTTTTTGGTCTGTATAAGAACCAGCCCAGAATTATGGATGTTTGTAAGACTTAAATTTATGCAGTTTTTGTTATGTGCCTGCATTTGAAAAGGAGCATCCATTGAATTCGCTGAGAGTAAATTATGACTTTCTTTTCCCACTTCCTCACTGAAAAACGTGGGTGTGGGTGTGTCACTTTTTGTTGCGCTTGGACTCCATTTTTCTTCAGAGCAGTCCCACAAGTGACTACTCTCAGGTAATCCCAGAGAAGACCATAGCCCTCAATGAAACTTGAGCAGGCTGCTTTATAGACTACAGTGGAACCTTGGATTGCAAACGTGATCCGTACAGGAGGCACATTCGCAACCCGCAGCGCCACATCTGCGCATGCGCAGGTTGCAATTTGGCACTTCTACGCATTCGCAAAGCGTAATTTAACACTTCTACGCATGTGCAAGTACCGAAACCCGGAAGTAACCCGTTCCAGAACTTCCAGGTTCAGCACGGTGCGCAACCCGAAAACGCATAACCTGAAGTGTCTGTAACCTGAGGTACCACTGTAATTGGATTGCTCTTTTAATGCTGTGGTACTTGTTTGGCAGTCAGGACCATTGGAATTAACAGGAGTTCTTTCAAGCCTCAGCTCTTTATCGAAATGATGTGTGTTGTGGAATCCATATTCTATTTAAACCATCATTGTGACATGCAGAGGTTCCATTTGACATGTTGGTTACTGGTCCCCAAACCTCCACAGGCTGCAACTTCGAGAATTGCCAAGAAGGGAGAACCTTCCTTGTTAAATCTTTTCCCATCACAGTGCTGAAGTGACAGCAGAAACCAACCTGGTTTTTCAGTGCAATCATACACGTCTCTGCGCAGAAATGAGTTCTATTCAGTGGCAGTTCACATGCCCTTGAATATGTGAATAATAAGGTGAGGCACCCTTTGAATATGTGCAGAGATATTTCATTCATCGCTGAGTAAGTGCAGCCAGTCCCCATACACACACACATTCCTGGAAGTAAGGTTAACATTATTGGATGTGTTTCCCAGCTATTCTAGAATGCTGTTGCCTCATTTTTAAATGTTCTGTGCTATCTCTAGATTGATCTTACTATTAGGCAATGTGAGGTGATCCACCCCAGGCAGCACCCATGAAAGGGTAACCTTTCATTCATTTATTTTGGCCACCATGTGAGGCCTCTCACTTGGTTGTTTTGCTTGAAGCATCAAAATGTCTTAAACTGCCTCCTCAGCATCTCACAAATCTGTTTCAGGTATTGTGCAATTAGTGCATTTACATGTAGTAAGCCACCTGCTTGTGAATGAGCGTCTTCGGTGTGTTCTATGTAATTTCTCATCATAACAGAAGAATTTTAAAGCTGAGTTTTGTTATTTGTTTTTTTTTTTAATCCTTGCCTTCCAAACCAAGAGGCAAGAAAATGGGAGAAAACGCAAAAGAGACAGCAACCCCGAGAACATGCTGCATCCGAAAATGGCCATCAGGCTACCCTGTTCCCATCCATATAAGTGTATAGTAGATCACATTAAAACTGAGCAACTTGCCCTGCTTCAAATCTACTGTTTGCAGTATGGTGCATGTGCACAGGTGTGCCCAGATGATAACAATAAAGGGCAGCCTCAAACTGCCCCTGACCTATGGTGGTGGTGGTGTTTAGTCATTTAGTCGTGTCCGACTCTTCGTGACCCCATGGACCAGAGCATGCCAGGCACTCCTGTCCTCCACTGCTTTCCGCACTTTGGTCAAACTCATGCTGGTAGCTTCGAGAACACTATCCAACCATCTCATCCTCTGCCGTCCCCTTCTCCTTGTGCCCTCCATCTATCCCACCATCAGGGTCTTTTCCAGGGAGTCTTCTCTTCTCATGAGATGGCCAAAGTATTGGAGCCTCAGCTTCAGGAACTGTCCTTCCAGTGAGCACTCAGGGCTGATTTCCTTAAGGATAAATATGTCCCAACTGAGATTTAATCAATTGATATCTGATATCTCATATTGTTTATGCATTAATGCACAGCTCCAACAAAGATACGTGGCACATGAAGAGAACCAATTACATAGATGACGTTTCACTTGCTGTTTTCACTAGTCCTGGAAATTATCCCTACCAAAGAGACATCTTCCTGTCCTGTTTAAAAAACATCTAAGCTCTACCATCCTGCAGCAAAACAGGAAGTGATGCTTAAGCCACCTATGTCATTTGCTCTCAGACACACCAATGTGGTTCCTTTGCCAATCAGTACTCTCACAGCAAGCCCTTTGGAAGTCAGTCTGCAAGTGTGGCTTGCATTCAAGTCATACCTGCAAGTAGACATTTTCCCTCCATAGACTGCCAGGCTGCTGGCAAAGGAAGAATGCCTGTTTGCAGGCATGGCTTAAATCCAGGCAAGCCCCTTTGAAGGCATGCCCGGTGCAGTTGATCAGATTGGGGCTCGCTGTCACCGCCACTCAGCTGATCAGGGCTGCCAGTGAGCCCCACTTGTAAAGGAGCAATTAGGAGCTGACTTTGAGCTCCCAACCCTTTTTTGGAGCCATGTTTTTACCTGCCCTACACATGTCAGGTATGGGGCAAGTAGGCATGGTTTGGGGTGGGGTGGGAATGTCCTTCTGGGCCCAGGGTTTCCCACCCCTTCATTAAACTTAGATGCCTATGATCCGACACAAACACTTGGGCATTCACGACCCTTTTGTTTTCGCCCTCACTGCCCAACAAGTTGATGTGGCCGTTCAGCAGCCCTCTCACATTCAAGCAGAGGGAAATGCAAAGGATGGAGCGGGTGAAGGCAGACTGCTACTAGTGCCAAAGTCAAACACACCACTGCGTTACCCCCAAATGAGTCCCAAAAGCTCATCAGGGCATGCACACAAGCAGCGCAAAGGGGCATTATGGGAAATTAGATATCCTTGAGCCCTTTATACACCCTCATTCAGCCCTCCTGCCATGCACCATGCAAGTCGCTCATGTTCCAGAGGATGTATAACCTGCAGGGCTCTAGATTTTGATGTGGGATGGGTGTGTAGGCCTCCCATTCCTTGCATCACCTTTTTTTGCACAGGCGCTCACAGTGCTGGGAGGGGGAGAGAGAGAAGATGGGGTGGGAGAAGGCTTCTGGTCCCTAATGTCTCTTGATTGGGCCGGGAAATATGTATGAACCTCTGGAGAGTGGCTGATCTAGGTCAGGCTTCCTCAACCTCGGCCCACCAGATGTTTTGAGAGTATAATTCCCATCATCCCTGCTAGCTAGGGATCATGGGAGTTGTAGGCCAAAAACATCTGGAGGGCTGAGGTTGAGGAAGCCTGATCTAGGTGGACCTACTGTCTGACTTGGGATAAAGCAGTCTCTGTTGAGCCCTGTGGGCTCTGGGTCCCATATCCATAATCGACTGGATCGTATGATAGTCATTTATATCTTGCCTTTTTCATCAGGACAAAAAACCCCCTCAAAGCTAAGAACAAATGGTGACAACAGGCCAGCTGGAAGGGGTCTCACTCATCCTCTTGTCTCCTGAAGTGTAGCTGGCATGACAGTAATATAGCTGTCTGCTCCTCCCATCCACCCTGATAGAGGGTGACAGACAGAGGCAGGAGCTGCAGCCACAGTGCTGTTCCCTGCAGCAGAATTGACAAGAGATCCTATCCCACCTACAAGCAGAACTGAGGGAGACCCAGAATTTCATGCACAGACCTGTGGAGTCTATGAGGATATTTATAATCCTGAACAAGGAGTCACCTAAAATGGAATGGGTGAGAGTGAAGACAACCACACACAGAGAGCAAAACCAAGTAAAGCATTATTCATTAAAAATGTGATGTGAGCCTATCCTGCAGAAAAATGGAAGGAGTAGGGGAAGAGGCTATATCGGTGCCAGTGCCTCAGGCTTTCTTTCTAATGTTGACACAGTTATTTGAGCTGTACTTTTGGAAACATGTTTCAAGAGTAGATTAACATAATTTTAAACCATGGCCGTGCCAAGGATACATTTATAGTAGCTGTGTTGTAATTTAGGGTACATTTAAAAACAACAACAACTTGGAATTGTGGTGTTTTAATTCCTGACCATGTATTAAAGTCTTTGTAAAAAAAACTTTCCACAGTGCCTTTAAATAAAAGCATGCTTTTGCAAATGTGCTGTTCAAGTAACCTAATTCAGGGAGAATGAAAGCCAGGCCTTGAAGAGAATGCACAGAAGTGTTTGCCTACAGTGAGAGAGAGAAGGATAAAGGAGCACTTCCCCCAAAGTAGCTTTTGTGATGGTGCCAAAACTCTGTGTTCAGTGCAATGAGCTATGTTCAAAATGTCATTGATGCTCAAAAGCAAACTTGAATCGGGGCAAGATACATTTCTGCAAGCTTGAATTTTACACATGTGTTCTAACTCTGGAAGGGCACTCTGTGGGTTTTTCAAACTGATCTTTTTTTCCTTCTTTCTTTCTTTAAAAAGTATTTCGTTTGAAAGAGAACCATAGATTCCAACAACTGATACAGAGACTCTTAACACAAAGGAATGCAGGAAATTCCACACTCTTTAGAGTTGTTTTGGTTACTGCTTTTGATTTAATGATATGGTGCCTTTAAGCCAGGGTTAGGGAAACTATTTTAGATAAGGAAACCTCGTTGACAGTTTTAAAGTGCCCAGCAAGGCTAACAGAAAATAACAACCATGCAAATCTGTGCTCAGTTTCGACGGTTTCATGTTTTCTTCTTTGCACACATGGATTCACATGCAAGAATGATGACTTATGCATATCAGTGCTTCCTTATATGCACGCTCTGTCCCACCCAAACACACACAAAGTAATGGTCAAAAAAAGAAGCTTCTATTCCTTTGCTCTGGATAGCCAAGAACAGGAGCCTGTCTTGTGCTTGTTTATTTCCAGCAGCAGTTTTCTCTCTGGAGAGCTTTGTTTCAAAATGCCCTCGAGGCTTAAAGCCAGTTCACACATTTCCCAGTTGTGGAGCTTCTAGAAACAGAAGCAACCTGCACTTCTGATTCCCTTCTTCCAATGCAACACTCGTAACCCTTACAGGTCTCTGCCAGATCATATTCAAAAGACCCTATGCATCCCCAGTGGGGGTCAGCAGTGTGAATGGCAGGGCTGCTCCCCCGCCTGAGGCAAGGTGAGCTCCTTGCCTCCAGCAGCAAGATCCACAGGTGTAGCAGATCAGGCTGCCAAGGAATTGATAAGCCATTGTAGATCTTCATTCACCCCTTTTCCCCTGAAGTGGGAAGGGTGCCATTTTGTGGTTTGCCTCAGGTACCAAAATGTCTTGGGCCAGCCCTGGTAAGTGGGATGTGCCTCTACAGGCCCTGGAACTAAAGAATACGTGAATTGGCCACTGACTAAAAAATAGTGGCACCGAGTGGAATTCGTTCCAGCAGCAGGGCCAACCTTGAATTTTCAGGGGTCTCTTGGCAACACTTGGTTCTCTTTCTCTGTAGTCATTCTGCCAACTGTGGAGGTCAAATCAAGCACAGCAGTTCAGATGGTTGTCTCTTCCCTGCTCCTTTTCATTTAGCTGGTGCGGAATTCGTTGAGTTGCTTTGAACCTGAGCTTGGAGCCGAGCCCCCCAGAACAAAACCTAGTAACCAGTTCAAAATAAGTGCTTCACCAATAGTTCAAAGGATCCTTTTGAGGGGGGTGAATAGGGCCTTTCTCTCTTTAACATTAGGCAGGCAGGCCAAACTGGAGGAGGAGGAAAAATAAGAGTTTGGGGATTGTTGTTCTCCTGTATCTTGCATATGCTTTGACCTGGTGTATGAGGACAAACAGTAAGGCTGTTTACACACCATATTTATTTCTTTTGACTAATAATAGGGAAAGAGGCGGGGGGGCACACTCTACATTTAAAACACGTCCCTTCTCTAAAAAAGAATCCTGGGAGCTGTAGTTTAAGGGTGCTGGGAATTGTAGTTCTGTGAGGCACAGTAAATACAGGATCATGAGAAAGCATTCAGAGAAGTGGGTCCTTTTTTCTGTGTAAGCATTCCAATCCCGTAAGCCCTCACATAACAGTGTTATGCGCCCAACAATGTATAGTTTTTAAAGCTTCTGTCTTTGTCTCCAGTTGTCTTAGGTAAAGCTCCGCCCCCCCGTTTTAACTGCTTTTCTGTATGTTTCTGAGAATAGGTAGGGTGATTGGAACTATAATAGCATAACAGAAGCCAACAAATAAAAGATGCCCGAAGTAAGCTAAAAATAATATGTATATATTTTTCTGGGATGGAAGTCAATGTAAAAAGTATGTTTGGAGAGTGAACTTCATAAAGATCTGGTATGCATGCATGTGTTTAGGGAAGAAAGCAACCATTTTC
Source organism: Podarcis gaigeae (assembly GCF_964106915.1). NCBI lineage: Eukaryota > Metazoa > Chordata > Lepidosauria > Squamata > Lacertidae > Podarcis > Podarcis gaigeae. Next base: position 77,004,935 of record NC_139681.1, read on the forward strand.
CTGCATTAAATATCCCTGTAGTCATGTTGTAAGAGTCACACTGCAATTATATAGTGTGTGTGAGAGAGAAGAAGAAGAGGAGGAGGAGGAGGAGTTTGGATTTGATATCCCGCCTTTCACTCCCTTTAAGGAGTCTCAAAGCGGCTAGCATTCTCCTTTCCCTTCCTCCCCCACAACAAACACTCTGTGAGGTGAGTGGGGCTGAGAGACTTCAAAGAAGTGTGACTGGCCCAAGGTCACCCAGCAGCTGCATGTGGAGGAGCGGAGACACGAACCCGGTTCCCCAGATTACGAGACTACTGCTCTTAACCACTACACCACACTGTAGTGTAGAGAGAGAGAGAAAGAAAACTGGTGCCAAACAATTGCACAGGACAGAATCACAGAGTTTAGAAATGCTGATGAACCTGAGCCAGAATTGAATCAAGTTTTAAAAATAGTTTGACTCCCTGCTTTTTACCATTGTAACTCTCCCCCTTAAGTCAAGCCTCCCAGATCACTTTGAAACCCCACCCTTGAGGAACTTGGCCCATGGAGATAGGTTAGAAACTGACAGATGACATAGTGATGCCAAATTAATGGGAATACTTAAATTTCCAAGGAGCCAGAAGACATTTGGAAGAGCTGATTTGGCCCGTGGTCTTGAGGTTTCTCACCCCTGCCTTTAAGCCAACATACTTTCAATTTTCCCTCATTATTTCCTGTGTGAGTTGTGGTGATGCTTTTAAATACTTCTTTCTAAACCACATTGTGTTTCCTGTTTCCTATCTATTCTTTACCACAAGTGGTTTATAGAAATACGGTGGTTGAAACAGCTTCAAGTGACTGTAGTTGTTTATGCTTAACTTGGGAGGATTTTGCTTTGTTGTGGTTGTAATCCCATGTAAGAATTAAGACTGACAGTATTTTAAGGCTCTTCAGGATGTCTCCTCACATCTAATTTCATAATTAAGGGTTATTACGCTAGGACTGGAAGCAAAACCTGGGGGAAGAAATCATCTGACTTGCACCAAACCTAATACAAAAATATGAAATTGGAATGTTTAAGAAGCTTTGCTTCAGATACCACATTATAGAATCATAGAGTTGGAAGAGACCACAAGGGCCATCAAGTCCAACCCCCTGCCAAGCAGGAAACACCATCAGAGCACTCCTGACATATGGTTGTCAAGCCTCTGCTTAAAGACCTCCAAAGAAGGAGACTCCACCACACTCCTTGGCAGCAAATTCCACTGTCGAACAGCTCTTACTGTCAGGAAGTTCTTCCTAATGTTTAGGTGGAATCCTCTTTCTTGTAGTTTGGATCCATTGCTCCGTGTCCGCTTCTCTGGAGCAGCAGAAAACAACCTTTCTCCCTCCTCTATGTGACATCCTTTTATATATTTGAACATGGCTATCATATCACCCCTTAACCTCCTCTTCTCCAGGCTAAACATGCCCAGCTCCCTTAGCTGTTCCTCATAAGGCATCGTTTCCAGGCCTTTGACCATTTTGGTTGCCCTCCTCTGGACACATTCCAGTTTGTCAGTGTCCTTCTTGAACTGTGGTGCCCAGAACTGGACACAGTACTCCAGGTGAGGTCTGACCAGAGCAGAATACAGTGGCACTATTACTTCCCTTGCTCTAGATGCTATACTCCTATTGATGCAGCCCAGAATTGCATTAGCTTTTTTAGCTGCCGCGTCACACTGTTGGCTCATGTCAAGTTTGTGGTCAACCAAGACTCCTGGATCCTTTTCACATGTACTGCTCTCAAGCCAGGTGTCACCCATCTTGTATTTGTGCCTCTCATGTTTTTTGCCCAAGTGTAATACTTTTACATTTCTCCCTGTTATAATTCATCTTGTTTGTTTTGGCCCAGTTCTCTAATCTGTCAAGGTCGTTTTGAAGTGTGATCCTGTCCTCTGTGGTGTTAGCCACCCCTCCCAGTTTGGTGTCATCTGCAAATTTGATCAGGATGCCCTTGAGTCCATCATCCAAGTTGTTGACATTACAGTGAGTGATATCAAGAGTTAGTCATAGTCAGAATAGGTCTCCTCTGAACATGACTTAGTTGGATATCACCCAACGTGTTTTTTATCTTTTATCTCAGAAAACAGATGCACATACTTACCAAGTTTTATTTCTCAAAACCCAAGGAGATTTTCCTTTATAGCGGCTATAAATGCAATGGCAAACCATAGTTTGTTTTATGAGCATGAGTAGCCTTGATCTCATGCACCTTTTCCTCCACTTTTCCTGCACGTGAACAGAATAGGTTAGAAGTTCCCATTCCTGGCTTTGTGGCAAACCGTGGTTTCTCCTTTTGTTTGAACAAGAAGTGATGGTTTGCCACAAACCAGCTTCTAGACTTATTCTCACATGCACGGGAGAAGGAGAGGAAAGAATGTATGAACTCATGCTCATAATGGCGAATGGTTTGTTTTGTTACATTTAAATCTGGCCAGTATGTTGTCAAAGCTTTCCTGACTCCCTTAAAAGTATGTGAAGCCATCAAAGTAGGGTTCAAACTTGAAGCATAGAATTGGGTCCTGAATGTGCATGCTATTCTTCATGCTATATCATTAAAAAAGGTAAAGGGTAAAGGGACCCCTGACCATTAGGTCCAGTCGTGGCCGACTATGGAGTTGCGGTGCTCATCTGGCTTTATTGGCCGAGGGAGCCGGCGTACAGCTTCCGGGTCATGTTGCCAGCATGACTAAGCTGCTTCTGGTGAACTAGAGCAGCGCACAGAAACGCCGTTTACCTTCCTGCTGGAGCGGTACCTATTTATCTACTTGCACTTTTGGGTGTGCTTTCAAACTGCTAGGTTGGCAGGAGCAGGGACCGAGCAACGGGAGCTCACCCCGTTGCGAGGATTCGAACAGCTGACCTTCTGATTGGCAAGTCCTAGGCTCTGTGGTTTAACCCACAGCGCCACCCGTGTCCCTTGGTATATCATTATAATATAATTATTGTGCCCCTGACCCCTTCTTCTTTAAATCAGACATAGATGGGATTTGGGTTGATGTTCAGACATGGAAAACAGAATTGTGCCCTGATCTTGTGTACCAAATTCCACCTAGATATACAGTGGTACCTCGGGTTAAGTACTTAATTCGTTCCGGAGGTCTGTACTTAACCTGAAACTGTTCTTATCCTGAAGCACCACTTTAGCTAATGGGGTCTCCCGCTGTTGCTGCACCTCCGGAGCACAATTTCTGTTCTCATTCTGAAGCAAAGTTCTTAACCTGAAGCACTGTTTCTGGGTTAGTGGAGTCTGTAACGTGAAGCGTATGTAACCTGAAGCGTATGTAACCCGAGATACCACTGTATTGGAGTTCAAGCAAAAGACTGTAACAAAGAAGCACACTAATAAAAGCAAGTTAAACCAAACGACTCATTTCTCTTGAAGTGTTCAATGGTGGCTGGTGGGTACCTATGCTGAAAGTGTACTTTTTGCTCTCTTGCCCTGCTGAGAATGCATATTCAGGCATGTCACAGATCCAAATAGACCCTTGTTCCTTGTATGCATCATCTTAACAAGAAAGGATTCCCTTAATTGAAACCCACCCACCCATCCACCTTCTACTGGGGGTAGTGTAGAGCAGTGTTTTTCAGCCACTGTTCCACGGCACACTAGTGTGCCGCGAGATGTTGCCTGGTGTGCCGTGGAAAAAATTAAAAAATTCGAAAGATTTTTTTTTTTTTAAAAAAAGTCAAATTTTCGCCCACTAGGCGGGCGCCGGACTGTGTCCACCCTATTTTCCATCCGTCCTGGGTGGGGATGGGATCGGATGAGAACGGACAGGAGGTCTCTGAGCAGAGAACGGTCCGCAACGTTTTTGTTTGCCATTAAAGAAAAAAATATTAAACATTTTCTAATGGTGGTGTGCCTCGTGATTTTTTTCATGAAACAAGTGTGCCTTTGCCCAAAAAAGGTTGAAAAACACTGGTGTAGAGCACCCATTTGCAGTCTCTCACTCTCTCGACCAAATAGTAAGGTTTTGAAAATGCGATAGATGCCAAAGCATTTTGCTTATTAAAAGGTCTACATAAAACACTATTTTTAATTCCCGCTGTAGGGAAAGTTAAGGCTAACGTTACCCTGGTTTACAAAAAGCACTTAAATCACACACTGTGTTACGTTCCCCAGCCTGCATTCTGAAGTGATGACATTGCAGGTCATCTAACTTGTGATGTTGATGAGTAAGACGCAGCTCACCTTTTGGTATGAGCAATTGTCCATAGTAAGTACATATGGAGGTAATAAGAATTCAGAACATTATTACTATGATTGTCGTTGAGCAAAGTACATTAGCTAATATATGAACCGTGGTTTGGCAGCATGCACACACTGCAGAGCGCTTCATAGGCGCTAACTAAAACACCCATTTTAATTAGGGAAATAGGTTGTAGCTGGTGGTGGCACTAAATACCTTCTGCTGGAAAAGAGGAGAAACTGGCACACAAATTTATCCATTCAGATATTTGATACGTTGTTATTTTAAATGGGAGGCATCGGAGCAGGAGTGTGTGCCTTCCAAGTGGAGTTGTTTTGTTAGGGTCAAATTCTGTTGTCGGTTTCTCTCCCAGAAACCTTGCTGATGTCAACAGAACGGCAGAAGTATTGAAAATAAAGCGGAGACTGTGTCAACATTCATTTCGCAATACATTGTTGAACAATGCCATCGCTAGAGGAAATCTCCCGTTTCTTTGAACCATGTCGCTGAGCAATATTTTTTGTAGTAATCATGATAATTCAGAACACACTGTTAACAATGACAAGTCATATGTCTCTACTTTCCTTCTGCCTTAGCCTAGACACCTACTCATGGCCTATTGGTTCTTGCTAGAAAGCAACATTCTTAGGGTTTCTTTCTTTCTTTCTTTCTTTCTTTCTTTCTTAACAGGTTTTGAGACCTCACAGAAAAAACATATAGGTAGTAGGCCTGAAAGTAAAAAAAAAGTTATAAAATCACTTTCACATTTATCATTTTCAAATCTCATTATTTTGAGGAGTCCATCAACAAAACTGAAAATAATGATGTTAATAATAATAATAATAATAATTTATTATTTGTACCCCGCCCATCTCGCTGGGTTTCCCCAGCCACTCTGGGTGGCTTCCAACAAAGATTAAGAATACATTAAAATGTCACACATTAAAAACTTCCCTGAACAGGGAACAAGAGAAGCATGTTGGCCCCAATATATGATTCTTGATTTTGATGGTAGAGATGTCTCAGGTTCAAATCCCCAAATAATAATCCTGTGAAAGAGGGCAAAGAGAGCCATTCTCTTGAGGGCTGGTGTGATGTTGCATGGGCAGACATGGATTCTAATCCTTACTCACCATGAGGCACGCTGGTGATCTTGCGCCAGTCACGATCTCTCTCCCTGACCTACCTCACAGGGTTATTGTATAACGATAAAGCGTAGGACCCATTCTAGAGAGTGAAGAGGCTGGCCATCTATCCCAGCAGCAGTCCTTCTCACATATGGAGTACCTAGGAAGTGGGTAGCATGAGAAAATTCCCAATTTGCATACAAAAAGTCAGTTTGCAATTCCAGGTTAGGCTGGAAAAGACCCCTGTTTAGAAACCTAGAAAGCCTCTCCAGATCAATGTAGGTGGTACGGAACTTGAAGGAGCAATAATGTAGTTTGGTGCAAGACAGCTTCCTATATTCCAGTCTCTTGTCTTAAAGATGCCTGCTCTGGGTTCCTTTAAGGAGCCTCCAAAATTCTAGAACAAGGATTTTTTTTAAAAAAATATGTCTTCCCATATGGCTGCTCTTATCTCCTTAGTAGAAGATATAAGGTAAAGGTAAAGGTACCCCTGACCATTAGGTCCATTCGTGGCCATTCACTTTATTGGCCGAGGGAGCCGGCATACACCTTCTGGGTCCCGCCGTTTACCTTCCCGCTGGAGTGGTACCTATTTATCTACTTGCACTTTGATGTGCTTTCGAACTGCTAGGTTGGCAGGAGCAGGGACTGAGCAATGGGAGCTCACCCCATTGCGGGGATTCAAACCACCGACCTTCTGATCGGCAAGCCCTAGGCTCTGTGGTTTAACTCACAGCGCCACCTGCGTCCCAGTAGAAGATATAATCTTTATTAAAGTATACCAAGTTTCAGTAGATGGGGAACCATGTAGAACAGAAAGGGAGAACCTGTGGCCTTCGAGGTGCTGTTGGACTCCTATCTGCTCCAGCCAGCATAGCCCATGGTCAGGCACGATGGGAGTTTGAAGCGCAACTTCTGGAGACCACCAGTTTCCTCATCCCTGATGCAGAGGAAGGGAGGGAGGTTATTTATGAAGTGGCACCAAAATATTTCCTTAACAGGAAGGTCCTAGTGTTAACCAGCCCAGAGTTGTATAAAATGCATTGCATTTGCCTGAGCTTTCAAACCAAGGACAAATGGCACACACATCTTGCTTCTGTTTAAGCAGTTGGGAGGGTTTTGCCAACAAACAGCGTAGGTGTGAAATTCAATTCACTTCAGGTGGTACATTTGCCTGGTTCATCATGGCACCTAGCTGGGTTTTTTCTTCCTCAGCCCTCCATGCTCACGAGAGGCATTTTCTGTATATCTCCGGTGAATGGAAGGCGCTGTGAGTGCGTTCTTGGATATGTAATTAAGCTTTATTGAACAAAGATAATGTCAAATTCCAATCGGAATTTCTGCTTGCAGTTCAGAGTTAAAGGTCTGAGGCAGCTCTGCAGATCATTATGCTTATCTCCCATGGCTAATGCAGTTGTGCTCAGCCTCGCTGAAACCAGCAATCCATCTCTAATCAGTCAGTCAACATTCCCAACACGCGTTCAGCATAAAGAACAACAATAACAATACATTTTTATGGCTGCTTGGGTGTTGAGTGCTGCTCAATCACTGTCCCCCTCTTATGCAGAAGGGATGGAAAGTGCTAGTAAAGTGAGCAGAGGTATATTGTTGCATATAATTTCAAGCGACAAAAGCTAGCCCAGCTGTAGCCATGGTTCAAATTGCTGGAGTATTGAAAGCTTAGCCTGCTGCTGATGCCCTGTTTCCTTCTTGCTGCTTTCCCATTTGATTAAAACCTAGCCTGGAAGAAAAGGACTGTACTTGGGAGAAAACCACAAGGTCTATTCTCCAGTGCTCAGAATAAAATGAAACTTAATAATAAGGAGCACATGTTGCACCCACACAATCTTCTCCAAAGTGAGTGCCTGAGCCAGCAATTTGTTGAGTGCTCAAGGTCCTGTTGTGCAAATTCTCCTCCCCAAGCTGATATTAAGGCTGGTCCTGTACATGTTTACTTGGGCTGGGGGGAAGAGGAATCTTTCTAAACTCAATGAGGAATATTCCTAGGTACAGTTGCAGTCCCTTGCATGCTTACCTGGGATGTAGGTATGTATGCATTATTGCATTTGTATCCCATCTTCAAGGAGCTCAAGGAGAGTCTCACGCTCTACCGACTAATGTTTTGGCTGGATCCATTCTCAACAAACCTGAATTCTCAAATTCCCTTTAAATAATAATAATTATTATTATTCTGGAACAAGTTATCAGCAATGAGGTTAAGTAAGAGCTAAATGAAAGTGGTTTGGGGAATACAGTGGTACCTTGGTTTGCGAACTTAATCCGTTCTGGAAGTCCATTCTTAAACCAAAGTGTTCTTAAACCAAGGCATGCTTTCCCATAGTAGCGGGGGACAAATGGAACACACTCAACAGGAAGCGGAACATGTTCTGCTTCCAAGGCAAAGTTCACAAACCAAAACACCTACTTCCGGGTTTGCAGCGTTCTTAATCCAAGTTATTCATAAACTAAACTGTTCTTAAGCCAAGGTACCACTGTACTCTGCCACTGGCAAAACAGTCTTACCACATAGATAATATACCACACAGATAATGAAAAATAGACAACTGTTTTTTCCTCCTCGGCTAAGCTATTCTGCCATAACCAGTTCACCTGGAAATTCCATCTCTTCTTAAGGATCCACCTTCTTGAAAGATCTAGGCTTCATTTGCAGAAATGTCAGCAAAATGGTCCTTCTGCAAGGATGGTTCTAACACTTGAGAGTGTGTATTGCTACTTGGTATAGTGACCAGGGTTCAAATTCTACTCAGTCATGAAGCCCACCGTGGGCCAATCACTTAGCCTGATCATGGTTGTTATGTGGATAAAATGGTAAAAGAAGCTTATACATCTCCTCTAGCCCCTTAGAAGACAGGTGGGGTATAAATTTAATTTTTTAAAAAAACTAATGACTAGGGGAAAGGGGATGTGGTTCAGTATTAGAAATCATGCTTTTGCATGCAAAAGATACTGTACTGTGATCAGTCCTTGGCCTCTCTAGGCAAGGCTAGGGAAGATTCTTATCTCAAACTCTGGATGGTGGGTACCAGTTAGGGTTGACAACCCAGAGGTGGAAGGAAGAGAGGTCTGACTTGGTATAGTACAGTTGCTTCCTATGTCGCTATATGCACTTAAAAAAAAATCAAGAGAATCACATTTTGTGGATGTGCAAAAGGTATTCATTCTTGGCACTACTTCTTACAATGGGAGTAGCCATCTTCTGTGAAGACAGAGATTCTAGGAAGGTGAGCAGCTGGTCCTGTTTTGGTAAGGTTTTCATGAGCAAATCAGGGATTACAAACCGAGACATTCCCAGGGAAACCAAAATGCTTGTCTACAAAGCTATTGTACTACCAACCTTACCGTATGCTTGTGAAACATAGCCACTTACAAATGCCATCTCCAACTTCTCGAAAGATTCCATCAACGGTGTTTCCCAAAAATCTTACACATTACTTGGGAAGACAGGCGAACTAACATAAGTATACTGGATGAAGCAAAGATCACCAGTGTTGAAGCAATGATTCTTCAACATCAACTTTGTTGGACTGGTCATGTTGTGTGGATGCCCGATGACTATCTTCCAAAGCAACTACTCTGTTCCGAACTTAAAAATGGAAAGCGTAACGCTGGTGGTCAACAAAAGAGGTTTAAAGACTGTCAAGGCAAATCTAAAAAAATGTAGTATAAACACCGACAACTGGGAAACACTGGCTCCAGTTGGAGAACAGTCTTTACCAAAGGTGTCATGGACTTTGAAGACACTCGAACTCAGAACGCAAGGGAGAAATGTGCTAAGAGGAAGGCATGCTTGGCAAATCCATACCGTGTTCAACTCCACTGTGGAAGGACGTGTGGATCCAGAATTGGCCTCCACAGTCACTTACAGGCTCATTGTTAAAACTGTGTTTATGGAAGACAATCTTACTCAGCTACGAGTGATCGCCAAATAAGAAGACAATTTTGTAGTGGAGTCACATATCATTTGCTCTGTGCACATGCAGTATATTTAGTGCTGGTCCAGTTACAGTCCTCACTTTGTTTCTAGCATTTAGACAGGAGGGGCCGTAGCTCAGTGATGATGCATAACTTTTGCATGCAAGAGGGCCCTGATTCAATCCCTGACATTGCAGTTAAAAGGGACAAAGGGAAAGTGGGGGAATAGGCCACACTGGGTTGTCCTTGGAAAAACCTGTCGGAGGCCCTCCAAGGAGATAGTACTTGACCAAATGAACCAATGACCTGGTGGTATAAGGCAGCTTTTTATATTCATATTTGCACTGCTGTCAGAGGAAGCACCCCCTGTTTTATCCCGTGCTGCAGTAAAATGGCAAACCATTTTGAGTTGAAAATAAAGCAGGAGAACAGCAACAGGCCCAAGTTTCAGACCTGCAAAAGGGAAACCCGTTTTTGGATATTCAGAGACTTGGTGGGAGGGGAAGGAGGAGCACTTGCCCCCTGCAATTCACTTTCCGCATCTGAAGTGGTCCTTGTATCTTCCCCTTCTGCCCTTCTTCATGGTGAGATGTGGATACTTCTAATGTGGGAACCCTCTGCACACAAAGCGATGGGGATGTGTGTTATGGGGATGCATAGCAGCAAGGAAGTAAAGGGGCATTTCATTTGCTATTCATTCCGCATCTTTAAAGCGTCCAAATATCTCTCCTGCAATTAATATCAGACGTTATCTCATGTTGACAATTCAATAAATCCATCCAGCGCAATCCATAAAATAATTCTGTGGTTCATCCTTCTTGCCTTGTTTGATGATAAGGCATTCCATAGTCCTTTTCATGCCACATTGCGACATGAAGTTAAAGCAACTGTTTAAATGGGAACCGCATGTGAAAATCATTTGGTATCCCTTGCTGTAAAGAGATCTCCCTTTACAAATTAGGTGTTTCATATAAAGGATGCTCATCACTAAGATGTATGTTAGAAACAGGTAATTAGACCTTCCTCTTGGTGGAATAATGTAATACATTGGGACTGCATTTTGTTCAACTTCCGGTACTAATCGTACAAATTCATTTGTTGACATCATTAGCATATATTTGTGACTATAACCATAATCTGTACTTTAGATCGGGGACATCCAACTCCCAAGAGACTATGATCTACTCACGGATAAAAAACCCCTACCCATCTACCCATTTGGGGGGAGACCCCAAACTTGTTGGGCTTTTTTGGGGGGGGGCAAGCCGCTTCTTGGGGGGGGCGACATAAATCGCTTACTGAGTAGAAAACTCGGCAGTGATAACTCCATCTTCCATTTTTGCGGTCGTGCGCAAATTAAGGGAAGAGAGCGGGGCAGGGCCAGATGCCCTTTTTTCCCCCATGGAAGAAAGTGACTCTGCAATCGACCACAATCTACCACTATCACCCGGGGATCAACCTGTCGATCGTGGTCGACCAGTTGGACATCCCTGCTATAGATTATCTCTGGTAAACTATAATTGCAGGTTATGTTTATATTCCTTTCTGCCTGAACCTTTGGTGACCTTATTTAGGTGTGCAGTCGCTATTTTAAGATATACACCTTTTCTGCCTTTTTGCAATGTACCCCCATATATGTCTGCTGAGGAGTAAGTTCCACTGAATTGAATTGGACTTACTCCTAGGGAAGTGGCTATAGAGTGCAGCTGTCAGGTTGTTGATTTTAATCTGCAGAATCTGTGAGGAGGTTCAAGATTTTGGTATATAAGATACAATGTAAGGAAAGACAATTTTTCATCTTACAGAAGCTTATTTTGTAGGTTATGCTGTAACCAGGTGAAGCCGGATGTGTCGCTTGGTTGTTTACAGCAAAAATGTCCTCTGCCAAACACTGTGTTGTGACAAACTTGCTGAAAATGTTAAATATGTTCTGCTAAATGAAACAATTGGCTCACTTTGCTCCTCTTTTGTTTCTTCTTTTTAGATTTTCTCCTTTCTCGGAGAACATAACAAAATCCTAAAAATTTCAAGAAGGACTTGGCAATGCAATGAGTGATCTCCGTGTTCCTTGGAAATCTGTTGCAGTGTGTGCTGCCGATTCTTTCTCTCTGTTTCTGGAATTGTGTTGTAAGATGGCTCCTTGTTCTAAACCAGTTTTCAATCTAGTTCAGTTCAGTGGTAGCTTGATCTCACCTGCTCAATCCAATTCCATGCTAGCTTGATCTCACCTGCTTTCATACAATAAAATATTTCCATTTATGTTTTCCTTGTAGAATGACCAAAAATTGTTAAGTGGGAGGAGAACTAAAAGTAGGACTCCTATGATTTGAATCAAGGCATCTGCCTATGACACCACTGGCACACTGTCTCATGAGAGTACATGTAGTAGGTTGCTTATGCTATACCTGCTGGTTCATCAAGATTCATAAACAACAGAAAGCATAATATTTGATGTGGAACTAGATGTGACGAGGGGAATCTGGTGTTTCACTCCTAAGACTAATGTGAAGCGGGGTGGGGTGGGGATACTTGCAGGACAAAATAAACAGGAGGAAGATAATGCCTAATTCTTCCTCTATCTGCAGATTCTCACCTGCAAATGCCACCAAACCTCACCCTCACTTTGCACTGACTTTATGTTTCCTTTTCACTGCCAGGCTCAAAATTCTCAAGTTAGCCAATCTGACAGGGGAAATGACTGGGGGGTGTGGACATTAGCATGGGAGAATGGCAGTCACAGGAGGGGTTTGCTGATTCTGTCCTGCAGCTGCCCACCCTCAGAGTTTCAATCTCTGGGCAAACATGGGTTTAAAAGCCCCTTTTCCAAGATAATATGCTGAGAAAAGAGATACTAACTCAGCTATGAACTGCGTTTCTTTTTCTGGCCATAGTTTTGCCTCTTTAATTCCTCATTCTGACAACATTAAAGAAGAATGGTGAATATGTCTCATTGCATTTATTTACTAATTGGTTTGAGGATAGGCTAAGCCTATATATTTCATGCCCTGGGAACTTAGTTGCATCATTATCTAGCCTCAAGCGTTCTCCCCTCTCCCACCAAGTGCAGCGCATCTCAATTATCAGAGCATCCCTGGCTGCAGTTGTGCACATTCAGCATTTAGTCCTTGTCAGCTTTCGAACTGGCCACTGTAACTGTCCCTTTAAGAGCAGTTTGATCTGCAGTAATTAGCAAGCAATAAACGTTTACCTCAGTGCCACTGAAAAGCTTCCTGGGAGGATTTTTCCTGCAGGGCAAACCTCTGTTTAAAAGGGAAAGTGGGGGAATAGGCCACACTGGGTTGTTGCTGCTGTTTTTTTCTTCTTGGCAACACTATCAGTATCTATTTCAAGGGGTAAAATGTTTAGCAACTGAGCCCACCGTTCCTAGACGTGGAAGAATTGTGTGTATGTCAAATGCACCAAGATTTTTTTTTCCAGGGCAAGGATAGAACTGAAATGGGACAGAGGACACACAAGATATGCACTCAAGGTAGAAGTAGCAATAGCAACAGCAGACGTCTAAAGAAAGAAGCTTATAACTAAAAACTTACTTATCCACTTTTTGTGGAAAACTCCTTTTTATGTGTCAGCTTTCGGTTTTCCTCCCAGTTAAGCTCTTACTAACAGCTAAGGGTGAGGCAGAAGGTGAAAAGGGCATGGTATCTGTACTGAGCAATATTACAGTGGTACCTTGGTTTACGAACTTAATCCGTTCCAGAAGTCCGTTCTTAAACCAAAGTGTTCTTAAACCAAGGTGTGCTTTCCCATAGCAGCGGGGGACTCAATTTACAAATGGAACACACTCAACAGGAAGCGAAGCATATTCTTATTCCAAGGCAAAGATCACAAACCAAAACACCTAAGTCCGCGTTTGCAGCGTTCTTAATTCAAGTTGTTCATAAACTAAGCTGTTCTTAAACCAAGGTACCACTGTACATTGGTGGTTTGCTTGGGTTTTTTTTTAAACCAGACGTATTTGTAAGAAGAAAAAAATAAGAATAGCAAAAGAGCATAAGAAAAGCCGAATACCCATCTAGACCAGCAACCTGTGAATTGGGCAACCTAACGTAACTGTTACGGCTAAAATCTGGGTGCGAGGCTGCTCTGCCACCCAGCTCATCGGACTAAGTCCGTGGGTCCCTGCGGAGGAAAATGAGCTCAGCCGTAGACAGGAGCAAACTGCAGAAGATCCAAGTTTATTGCGCAACAGGTTCAAGGCGAGATTGAACAGTGAGAAAGGGGTGACATGAGTTTTTGAAACTCCCTCCATGTCCCAGAATACAGTGCAAAACACGTCATGAATACTTTAAAGAGAGGTTTGGTTACACAGATTACATCATGAATATATTAAAGGGAGGTTGGGTTACACAGATTAACATATGGAGGAGGGAGGGGGGAATATGCAGAGCTGGAGATGAGAAAACAATGGTCCCAAATATGCATAGTCTGTCACCTGACATTGCCTGGAGGAAAGGCTGATCAGAGCCATTTGACAGGATTAGGGTCTTAACACCTTGCTGGAGGGATTATGCTGGACAGGGGAGGTGTGATGGAGTCCTAGAGAAATTGAGCAAACTGGCACGTTGATTTTCTATGAATTTTATAGATTTTAGTCCCTTTTGACATTGACAATTGGAAATAAATTGATATATTGTAGCGAAGAAGAAGGTGAAGAAGACATGCCCCCCCCTTCCGTATCAGTAACAAAAGACTCAGCTCAGCAGTTGGTAGCCCCTGACCGAAGCATGAGTGATAAATCACACAGATGTAATGCTGTATTTTATGCTTCTTTAATCAAGGTAAACGTGATTGGCAGATGATGTCATCATTCAGCTGCTAGCCAATGAGGGGAAGCTGTGGGTCCTTGAGAAAACCCTATGGTGTACATTTGAGAAAACTTGAGAATTGGCAAGGGTGCATCCAGTCTTCCTGCATTAAAAGGGGGTTATAGTTGGGACATGGGTTGCAGGCATGAAATGGGGCTGTTTTCCCAGCCGTTACATGGGGAAGAAAATTAATGTCAGGGTTGTCAGCTTCATGGACTTCGGATACAAATGAACTACAACAAAATGTTGCAGTGCAGAGTGCTTCTTTTCAGGATTCTACCCATTCTACATTCCGCCGCTGCTATCACCCAGTTTTTTTTTACTTTCTTCCAGGCAGTCAATATTCTGTAGCCATTGCACACTTTCATTCCTTTCTGAGCTCTTTTTTTGGGGGGGTCCGCCCTTAGGTGTATTCCCCCGAAAATACTTTTGGTATTTCTGCAAATCTTCAGGTTCTGCCAAGCCTGGCAAAAATACCTCGTCTGTGTGGGTGGCAGCGCTCTGGCTAAGAAAACAATAGCACTCGCACCCTAAATATAAAAAACAGAGGGAACAATCTGTACACTAATACACCCATCCCTACTTATCAGCTTACCAAACAATAACTGTCCTGACAGATACCTGTACTCAGGGAGAGTTGAATGATGTTAGGCCAGTTTTAACTAGACTTTTTGGCCCCTTTGCCATTCTTCTGGTTTTTCAGTGGTATGTTAGTTAACCCATTGTCGACTGGAAAAAAACAGCCTCATCAGATTGACTCTGTCCCATCTGAGATGACAACATTGCTCTTGTTGAAAGAACTTTGCCCCAGAAGAATAGTAGGTATTTTGATAGGGCCAGCAAGCAAAAACAAAACTAAGGTCAAACTGGATTTGCTTGCTGGCTCACCCATTCCCACAATATATTGCCTGAGGAGCGGGGAGAATTCCACAGGCGTTTGGCTGGCCCTTGTAAGAAGAGCCTGCAGGATCAGGCCAGTTGGCCCATCTAGTTCAGCATCTTATACTCAAAAGTGTCCAGCTGGATGCCGGGACATTCGCAGGGAAACCAAAATGCTTCTTTACAAAGCTATTGTACTACCAACCTTACTATATGCTTGTGAAACATGGACCACTTACATTTCATTAGTTTTACAATCAATTTAACATTTCAAAGTTTGACTCCCTTCCCTCTCTTTCTGCGGTCCCTTAAATTTATTTTTTAATATCTTTTTTGCTCATTTAATTACCTACATTATGAAACTGCAGGTTATTACAATAATCCTGCCAATGTTTTTATCTGTTTGCAATTTATCTGTAAATATTCAATAAACCATTTCCCCTTCTTTTATAAAATGTTTGTTATCTTGATTTCTTATTCTTCCAGTGAGTTTCACTATTTCTGCATATTCCATAAGTCTTCATAGTATCCATTCTTCCTTTGCTGGGACTTCTGCATCTTTCCACTTTGGGGCAAGCTGTATTCTTGCTTCTGTAGTAGCATACATAAATAAATTTCTATACTAACCATCCAGAATCTTTCAATATTCAGCTTCATTGGAGGCCTTGCTCTCCAAGAAAGGATTTAATACAAGAAACTTTTTCAATTTTTGCAACTTCTAGCACTAACTACACTGTGCCAGCATATTGTTCAAACAGCTTTTTTCTTCCTTAAAAAAAATATCAATAATTATTACATGTATTCTGAAAGGAAAGACACATTCCTGTTCTCCAGGAGCTAGCAACCTAAACAGTTGTGTGTCGCACAAAAAGGACCGCCTCCCTGACCTCTTCTGGCAAGGACAGTTCCTTCCTGTCTTCAAGGGAGGAGCCTTCGGACACAGAAGCATTGCCTGTTTCAGAGGGTTGGAAGTGGGATAAGAGAGAAAAAGGGATTCTTTCACCAGATTAAACAATGCGCCCACTAGCGACGCACACATTTGGGACCGCATGCTGATACAAGACACAAGGGTCAGCAAACTTTTTCAGCAGGGGGCCGGTCCACTGTTCCTCAGACCTTGTGGGGGGGCTGGATTATATTTTGAAAAATAAAAAATGAACAAATTCCTATGCCCCACAAATAACCCAGAGATGCATTTTAAATACAAGGACACATTCTACTCATGTAAAAACACACTGATTCCTGGACCGTCCATGGGCTGGATTTAGAAGGCAATTGGGCCGGAAATGGCTCTCGGGCCATAGTTTGCCTACCCATGATATAAGATATTCCTGACCAGGCTAGAACAGACACCTATTTTCAGAAGTTAATTGGTTCCTGATTCTATTGCCATTCTAGTACAAAAGCAGCTCCATCTCCTGGGCTCAACCTACATTTCCATATGGGGTATGGTGCAGTCAGAACAGGGCTTCAGAGCTTCTCCATTGGCTTGAGGTTCCACTTGTGAGTGAACGGACCCTCTGATCTGACTCAACTCCTTCCTGAGGGAGAGTCCTACTGGATTAGGCTGAAGGCCTACCTAGTCCAGCATCCTGCATTGCACATTGGCCTGCCAGATGCATATGGGAAGACCATTCATATTTAGGCATGATGACAATTGCCCTCTCCTGCTGTTCTTACCCAGCAACTGGTACTCTGCTCCTGGTAAACATAGTAGATACCCATCATGTCTGATAGCCATTGATGGCTTCATCCTCTGTGAATTTGTCCAGTCCTGTTTCAAAGTCACCTTAGCTGGTGAACGTATCTTGGGTCAATTCCATACTGAACTATGTGCTGTGTGATGAATGACTTCCATTTGTTTATTTATCTTACTGCCTTTATAATATTCCACCTTTCCTCCAAGGAGCTCAAAGTGGCATACATAGCTCTTCTCCTCCCCGTTTTTTCCTCACAACAACCCTGTGAGGTAGGTTAGGCTGAAAGTGAGTGACTAGCCCAAGGTCATCTGGTGATATCTGTGACTCAGTGGGGCTTTGAACCCTGGTCTCCCAGGTCCTAGTCCAGCACTCTAACCACTGCACCACGTTGTCTCACCATACCTTCTCTCTGTTCTTAACCGCTTTCCATTGAGCTTCATTGAATGACCCCGGATGTCAGAGGTTGGGTGCATAATTGAAATACTTTATTGTCACTTGTACAACTTGTATAAGTGAGATTACACGAGCACCTCCCACTCAGCGCTCTTGGTCTTAATTCACCTCGTTTACTGACGCACACACACCAAACCCGAAAGTCAGTTGCCCTGTTGTTATCTTTTCATTCAGCAGCCTAACAGCCCATGGATAGAAGCTGTTCTTTACCCTGTTGGTGCGACTAATCATGCTTCTATATCTTCTGCCCGAGGGCAGAATAGTAATAATAATAATAATAATAATGATGATGATGATGATGATGATGATGATGGTGTTAGGGGCTGGCCAACAGGTGTAGTTCTATCCCTGCCCCAATGCACAGACAAGACTACAAGACTAGAGGTTAGACTCTGGAAATGAAGAGCTGACCTCTCAGAACTGGAACTCCTTGCTTTACCTAGAGAACACACCCTCTTCTAGGGCCAGGAATAGAATCTACCAGCCCTCAAATCCTGTTTTCTCCTGTAAAACCGTAGTCTATAATTTACATGTCATAATTTCGAGAAGCAACAGTGAAGGGTTGTTCCTTGCTCAAGTAAAGCTCTCGGTAATTTGTCTTTCTCCAGGTTTAGACCGGTTTAGCTCAATTAACTTCACTGGGTTTCCCTTTGCATTTACACTGGAGTGGGAAGAAGAATCAATCCTAGCGTGAGATTTGCCAGAGAACGACGTAAGCAGAGTTCAAACAGAGCCTAAAGAAGGAGAAGAAAAGGTCTTGAAAGGAAAACGTTCCCCTCAAATAGAAACAACTTCTCTTTTAAAGCAGCGATCCGCTTTAAATAACAAGCAGTCTAGAGTTAT
This sequence comes from Podarcis gaigeae, assembly GCF_964106915.1. Classification (NCBI taxonomy): domain Eukaryota; kingdom Metazoa; phylum Chordata; class Lepidosauria; order Squamata; family Lacertidae; genus Podarcis; species Podarcis gaigeae. The sequence continues at coordinate 77,022,898 of NC_139681.1, forward strand.
TTAATTGAGTGATCTCTGGGTCAAGAGAAACTTCTACCTATTAAGCAAAGCAGCCAAGATCTACTCTCCATAACTTGCTCTTTTACCAAAGTACAAAAGGGTTTTGAACGGAGTCCATTTTAGAGCAAACTTTACAAGAGTCTTTGCATAGAACATTCAGTGGGAAGAAAAGATTCGTCATGGAGCCAGCAGAAACTGTACAAAGAATAAAGGGAGAAGGTTTACCAATACAAATTAAATATTCTGCCTTGGGCTGTGTACACACCAAGTATCCAAAGCATATTCAAAACTGCCTGCAAGGATCCTGGGGATTGTAGTTTTCCCTCATCAGAACTACAAACAGCAGTTCCTAGGATTCGTGGGTTGGGGGGGGTTGCTTTTAATGTATGTTGTTTTTGCAACCTTCCCCCTCTGATTTAGAAGGACAGAGAGTTATTCAAAGCTTGTTATAACGGCCCTCTGTTCAACAAGTACAGTATTCCTTGCACTGAGATGCAATGAGCTGTACTGTTTCACCTGTTGAATTTCTGGCTACTGTGCAGTTCATAAGGGCCCAGTCAAAAAACCCCTAAAAAGTGGCAATTATTTTACCTACTTATTTTTACGAATGGTATTCATTACATCAGTCAGTCTGCCTCATGAGTCATTACTCTTTGCCAAGTTTTTCTTTTCCTGTGGGTCTCATGTGTTACGGCCCCTTCAAATTTTACGGTACTCCCTTGTGACTTCCCAATCTTAACACGCCATGCTGCTCTTTACTGAGGAAAAAGTAGCAGTCCTGCACTGAGGGGAAGACTGCCAGTCATGGGATCATCTTTTATTTGTAAATCATAGGGCAGTGGTTGGCAACACAGTCTTTCTTTCTTTCTTAGCTTATATGCGCGCGCGCACACACACACACACACACACACACACACACACACAGCACTCAGCCAGACTAAAAGGCTGAATCATCAGTTCAGTAGATACCAGGGGTGTTCAGGATTTTGGAGTGTCTTTATTCATTTTAAATTGGTTCTAATAAAAGTTCGAAGTGCCAGGAGGGAGATGCATTTCTTCTTTTCTGGGTTGTTGTTTTTTAACTATTTGCTTGGGCATGTTGAATTGAGTGAGGATTAACTGTGTAGTCATGCTTACTCTACAACCATCAAAACTGGTCCGAAAGAAAGCTTAGCAACCAGGTCACAAACAGCAAATAAAACCCAATTAGCCGGGCACTTTTATTTCTCCTAGGTTTCCATCATTGCAGTAGGTCATCTTTCTCCATGTACTACAGTTGAGAATTTGCTTTCCCCTTTTTCTTCCTTCTCATAGAAAATGTAGCACTGCTGGCAAGCTTGCATGTTGCAAACGTCAATGTGGGCTATTGCCTCACTTAAAAACACAAATTTTGGTATCTGGTAACCACCAACCGCGTTCTCTTATGATGTCATCCTATAATATCATATCATTTAATCACATCCTTTTTTTAAATAAATATTTATTAAGGTTTTTTTATAAAAGAAATGCACAGATAATAAATAGCATTGGTTATATCATAACAAAATTTCATAACTTCTTTGGACTTCCTCACGTCTCTAGCTCCCACTTACATCGTTAAAAAGTTTTTCAAGCAAATTATCAACTTGTTTACAATCTTATATCCAATCATTTAAATATAACCTAACAATTGTCCAAAAGGTTTTTGTTTTCCTTAATCTGACTTATCCTCAAATTCCAATCTAATTTAGTGGTGGCCCGTTGTTTATGATCAAGCATCCTTCTTAATATTCAACCAAATTACAATATTTTTGTAAATAAGTCTTAAATTTCTTCCAATCTTCTTCAATCCTTTCTTCTCCCAGGTCTCGGATTCTGCCAGTCATCTCCGCCAGTTGCATATAGTCTATCAGCTGCATCTGCCACTTTTCCAGTGTGGGTAGATCTTGAGTTTTCCAGTTCTTGGCGATGAGTATCCTTGCTGCCGTTGTTGCATACATAAAGAATGTTCGGTCCTTCTTTAACACCTTCTGGCCGACAATACCCAGGAGGAAGGCCTCTGGTTTCTTAGTGAAGGTATACTTAAATACCTTTTTCAACTCGTTATATATCATTTCCCAGAAGGCCTTCACTTTAGGGCAAGTCCACCAGAGGTGAAAGAATGTTCCTTCATTTCCTTTACATTTCCAACATTTATTATCAGACGAATGGTATATTTTGGCAAGTTTAACTGGGGTCATGTACCATCTGTATATCATTTTCATTACATTTTCCTTCAAAGCATTACATGCAGGGAAGTTCAGCCCAGTGGTCCACAACCTTTCCCAGTCCTCAAACATAATATTATGCCCAATATCCTGTGCCCACTTTATCATAGCAGATTTAACCATTTCGTCTTGTGTGTTCCATTTTAACAGCAAGTTATACATTCTTGATAGTACCTTAGTCTTTGGTTCTAACAATTCTGTTTCCAACTTCGATTTCTCCACCCGGAACCCTAATTTTTTGTCATTTTTAAAAACTTCTTTAATCTGGGCGTAATGTAACCAGTCTCGCCCTTTCCCTTCATTTTCTCCAAACTCTGCAATTTCCAATTGTCACCGTCTTTTTCTAATATTTCCCAATATTTTGGCCATTTGGCCTCCATATTGGGTCTTTTTCGGGCCTTAGCTTCCAGAGGGGAAAGCCACCTCAGAGTTTTGTTTTCCAATAAGTCTTTGTATTTTGTCCAGACATTAAATACTGCTTTCCTGACAATATGGTTCTTAAAGGCCTTATTGATCTTAACTTTGTCATACCATAAGTATGCATGCCAACCAAAAGCGTTGTTAAAACCTTCCAAATCCAACACATCAGTGTCTTCGAGAAGTAGCCAGTCTTTTAGCCAGCAGAAAGCTGCGGCTTCATAGTACAGCTTTAAGTCTGGCAGGGCAAAGCCCCCTCTTTCTTTCGCATCAGTTAATATCTTAAACTTAATTCTGGGCTTTTTGCCCTGCCAGACAAATTTAGAAATATCTCTCTGCCACTTCCAGAAGCACTCCGTCTTGTCCACAATTTGCAATGTTTGAAACAAAAACAACATCTTTGGCAATACATTCATCTTAATAGCAGCAATTCGGCCTAACAAAGAAAGCTTCAATTTTGTCCAACTATCCAAGTCTCTCTTAATTTCAGACCAACATTTTTCATAATTATCCTTAAATAGACTCAGATTTTTTGCTGTTATGCTTAACCCTAGGTACTTTACTTTTTTTACCATAGTTAATTCTGTTTCTCTCTGAAACCGTTCTGATTCTGTGTCTGTCAAGTTTTTCCCCAGCACCTTAGTTTTCTGTTTATTTAGTTTAAATCCCGCCACCTGACCGAAGTCTTGAATCAGTTGTAATACTCTTTTCGTACTAGATTCTGGCTCCTGCAGAGTCAAAACTAGGTCATCTGCAAAAGCTTTGAGTTTATATTGTTTCGCTCTGACCTTAATCCCTTGCACCAACCGGTCCCCTCTGATCATATTCAAGAGCACCTCCAGAACCGAAATAAATAACAGAGGGGAAATCGGGCAGGCTTGTCGTGTTCCTTTTTCAATTTTAAACTCTTCTGTAACCACATTATTAACTATCAGTTTTGCCTTTTGTTCTGAATATATTGCATCAATCCCATTCTCAAAACCCCGTCCCACTCCCATTTCTTTTAAATTTCCCTTCATAAATTTCCAAGAGATATTACATTTAATCACATCCTGGAGTATGTAATAAGAAGTATAAGAATTAAAAGAAAATTATTATAAATTAGTTTGGAGATGGTATTTAACACCAGTCAGATTAAATCAAATAAACAAGGAATATTTGGTGTTATGTTAGAGGGGATGCCAGGAAACAGGGAATTATGTTCACATGTGGTGGGAGTGTAAATATGCACAATTTTGGGGGCAAAGGTTGTTTAAGGAGATAACAGAAATCACTGGGTTAAAGCTGGCCAAAAGTCCAGAGGTAGCATTACTATCAATTTACAATGAGGTGGAAGGTTCACAGGCTATGAAGGACTTGTTCACAAATTTATTGACAAATTATTATACCGAGGAAGTGGAAGGGGCGAGCAGAATACAAAATGGAAGAATGGTATAAAGAGGTGTGAGAAATAGCTGTTAATGATAAATTAATATGTGCCATTAAGGTAAGATGGGGAATATGTAGCAGAAATTATTTTGAGGATATATGGAGGGTGTTTGTGGAATTTGTACTGTTAAAATGGAAAGGGGTCAAACCAGCGAGAGAGGTGTTGATATTTTGGAAGGTTGGATAGTTACAATGGAATGGTCTCGGTGTTGGGGTGCACATTTTTATTCTTATTTATGTATGGTTACTTTCTCAAAATAAAAAATAAAATAAAGAAAAGACAGTGAAGTGTGCTGTGTCATAAAACAAACCAACCATATTGTGACGAAGCCTAAAACAGTGTCACCTTTTCTGTAGCTAAGGGGGAAGATTCAGCTGCTACAGGAATAAATCAGCCACCTGTCTTTGCATTTCAAGCTCACCCAGCCATGCTCTTATAGCAGGCTTGTTTCGCTTCTCACCGCTGGGACACAATAAGCAAAGCTCTGGGGACAAACTCTTCGGACCTTAAGTTATTCCTTAAATACTCTTCGTTCTTGTGAAATGGAACCAGTTACCTGTAGGAATAGTGGGATCTGCTTTGCCAGGGATACTGGCAGTCCCAGTACTGTGAAAGCCCTCCACCAGGGATGGGTATCCTCTGGCCCTCCAAACCTTTCTATCTGGCCCTCAGGACTCTCTGTAGGCCACAGCCCTCACCAAGCCAGCTTTGCACCCTCCATGAGTGTCTTTGCCTGGCATAATAATATGACAAATCAAATCAACCCCTGATATTGTGTCATGGAGTGGCTGGATGCAGAGGAGGGTTGAGAGGCACCAGCCATGGAGTACCCATGGGAAGAAGAGCCTGGGGATTGGTGGTAGCAGGACGACGGGTGGTCAGCGAGGGGAAGAGAAGACTGGGAGGAGGAGGTGGTGCCATAAGCAGGGGAGGTAACAGGGTTTAGTGAGCAAGCAGAGTTGGTGGCAGAGGACAGTTCAGGCTCTGTGGCAGAAGAGGGGGGTGGAGAGGTGTGGTGCCAGGAGACACAGAGGAAGAAGAAGCCAGGGAGTCTCCCCCTCCTGCTGCACCCAGCTCCCCTCCCCGGTGATCTCCTAGAAGAGGCAGAGAAATGAAGAGGGCAGAACAGAAGTCAGTTGTTTGCAAGCGCCACTTCCTCTAGCATGGGAAAAGACCACATGTTTGGTAAGTTAGATATGGATTACTTACAAACTCTCCCAAAGTTAGGTTCATGTGCTTTTCCATACGGCATTCAGAAAACACAGGCAGTTGCAACTTGAGGAAAGTTCCTGAATTATTGGTATAGAACACAAGAATGGCAGCTAAGCTGGAGAAGGCTGGAGGAGAGCAAAATGCTTGATTAACTAGTTCCTCCCAAGATGAGGCAAGTGGACATAGCTCAGTCTGGCAAGACAGCTTACTCAATGGTATCATCAACTTCATGTGTTAATCAGACTTAAGCATGTTCGTTATTATGAAGCTGGTTATTCCACAAAGATCACTGCAGCTTTTATAGGTAAAAGTAAATGGACCCCTGACCATTAGTTCTAGTCGTGGCCGACTCTGGGGTTGCGGCGTTCATCTCGCTTTATTGGCCGAGGGAGCTGGCGTACAGCTTCCGGGTCATGTGGCCAGCATGACTAAGCCGCTTCTGGCGAACCAGAGCAGCGCACGGAAACGCCGTTTACCTTCCCACCGGAATGGTACCTATTTATCTACTTGCACTTTGACGTGCTTTCAAACTGCTAGGTTGGCAGGAGCAGGGACCGAGCAACGGGAGCTCACCCCGTCACAGGGATTCAAACCGCCGACCTTCTGATTGGCAAGTCCTAGGCTCTGTGGTTTAACCCACAGAGCCACCTGCGTCCCGCAGCTTTTGTAACATGGGTTAAAATCAGTGCAGTTTTGAAAGATCCAGTCCATTATTCCATGATCTTTATTCAAAATTGCATCCAATTGTAACCAGACACAGACAAAAGCCTGCTCCTTGATCTCAGGAAGTACCATGCAAAGATTGGTTAAGATTGCTATGCGTCTGGACATCACTTAAGCTAACAGACAAGCCTATTCCCCAAACACCTAGCAGTTGATTTTGAGAGCCTGTTTAATTTCTGTGAACTGCTTTGAACACAGATGTGTTTATGTAAAATGCAGGATAAATATAAACCTGACTGAGTCTTTGCTTCCTTATGTCAAGAAGAAGATTGGACTTGATGTCCTACAAGATCCTTTCTCTGATACTATGCTTCTGTTATGCGCTGTAATTCATTTTATTTAGCTTTAGGCTAATGATATGCTGCTGCACTGACAATTACTCACATGCCTTGAGCTCTAACAGCAGCCTTCCTCTTTCTAGTGGCATTTTTATAGGATGAAACCAATTCACCCTCACAGTTGCACTCACTGGCATATGATGGGTTCCTCTAGATAACCTATTTATTGTGCATCCATCCTGATTTGCTTACACAGCACTTAGATTCTATCTGATCTTTATTGAGACTTCGTTCTGATTTGTTTGCAGAACCCGGCATTTACCCAAACCCTATGAAAAAGAAATGATGTGCATGTACTCTCTCTGTGTGTGCATGCGCACACATGGACACATGAGAGAGGGAGACCTTGCATGTCAATCTGTCACTGGTCCTTATTCTGCCATGCTTTCACTAATACATGAATACATAATTTTATTTGTATACCATCTTTCCATAGTTCAAACCATGCTTAAGGCAGCATGCCACATAAAAAGCACATGATTACAACATAACAAAAGTAGTCATGAGCAATAAAGAAAACAGCAAAAAGTGCATAACCAAATCGAACAATTTTCACATAAATCATAATAACTAAAATAAAGAGTAAAAGAATAATTTCAATAACAACAACCCACTCCCCAACAAAAACCCCTAACGACACCCCAGCCCAAGAGCCTGTTCAGCAGCCTCAGCTTTTGTAGCTGGAGTCAGTCCGGACCCTGCTCTCCCAGTCCAGGTGAGAAAAGGCCTGCAAGGCAGGGAGCAGCAGGTCTTTCAGGACTTGTAGCCTGCAGTATAAGAATAATAGAAAACACTGATTTGGCCAAGGCGCTACATTGCAGTTCCACATTGGAGAAATGTGATGGACCTTAGGTGTCTAACAGTCCATCCATTAAAAACAAACAAACAAACCCCAGTATTAAGAGTTTGCACAGGATGGGAATGGATATTTATCCTTCTCAAATAATGCTGGTATATATCTTTCTTCAACCCAGCTTCCAAGATCCTGGATAGGAGCTTTCTAAACCTTAATTATAAAAGCTTTCTAATTTCTGTGGCTGCCAACTTCTATATTTGGCAAACAGCATGCTGAGAGGCAGGAACTAAGAAAATGAGATCACTGAATTTTAAATGATATACAGTTGTATTAAGAGTGTCAATATTTAATTTAATGAAAGCTTCTGTGACAGATTGTTCCCTACCTTTCAGGTTGCCAAGTTCCTCATTTGCTGCAGATTCTAGCACTAGTTGCGTTGAGAAAACTAGATTTTATATTCTGCGACACAGGGTTCATAGAGTGGTACGCTCTTCGCTTCTGTTAATGGCAAAATGTTCCAGGGACAGCAAAACCCAGGTTTTGCATGGAGACTTGTGACATTTTGCAATATTTGCTTTGTTTACACATATACAAAGAGAGCCCAAGTGGAAGCTAGCAAGAGGCACTTCTTTCAGGAAGCAGACTCTACATCAGGGACTCAGCTATACAGCTGCAAATATAATGTTTCAAGTGCATTATACTCTAGAGGGCGCTAGTGAGCCAATGGCAAAACATTGTTGTTTTTTATAAGGCATTTTCACAGTGTTTTTTAAAAAATATCTGTGTAGATCCACTCCAAATCCCCAGAGAGCGAGATTTCTGAACTTTCCCTAACCTGGTGCTCTCCAAGAGTTTTGGACTACAACTCCCATCTGTCCTATCCAACATGACTCAGGGTGAAGGCTCATGGGAGCTGTAGTTGAGACAGGCTGCTACATCACTGAGATGCTCCCAGTTTTCAGCTCTCTGGTCCCATCTGTCAACTGCAGTTTAGCCATCGCAGTTCTCAAGGTTCTTTGGGAGAAACCGCATGCTTTGAATGCGACTTAAATGTACAGGGTGGGTGGCACCTTTCTCTAGTTTCTGACTTCTCCTGCTGCTCCGAAAATTGCTGTTTCTTCTTCACTTATGGTCTGCCAAGCGCAGCATGCAGCCACAGATTAACTGCGAATCCATGGGCTGTCCACAGTCATGAAGAAACATTCACCAGCTTTTGCCTAAACCCCAAAGTCCGGTTAGACATTAGGACAGCAAAGCCACAACCACCAGTTCCACCTCCTATATGGAAATAGATAGGAGATTGTTGGGAGAAGAATGAGTTCTGCCTCTCTTTATTGGTTGCAGGGTTACAAGGGGAGGAGGAGCCCAAAAAGAAAGACGCCAAAGGACAACAGTGTGTATGTGTATAGTTAAATGGAGGAGAAGAAGAAGAATTTGGATTTGATATCCCGCTTTATCACTACCCTAAGGAGTCTCAAAGTGACTAACAATCTCCTTTCCCTTCCTCCCCCACAACAAACACTCTGTGAGGTGAGTGAGGCTGAGAGACTTCAGAGAGAAGTGTGACTAGCCCAAGGTCACCCAGCAGTTGCATGTGGAGGAGTGGGGAATCGAACCTGGTTCACCAGATTATGAGTCCACTGCTCTTAACCACTACACCACACCAGTGGGAAAAAAATGGGGCAGAAGTCGAGAACCCTGTTCAGCAAAATGAGCCGGAGGGCCCAACAAAGACTTCATGGCTAGCTTGCTGCATTTTAAAAGTGAATTAATACACATAAAACACCCTTCCTCAATAAGAGGATTAAGTAAGATAAAAAACAAATAAAATAAAACCTACATACAGCAACAGTGTTTTGTATTCTGTAGGCTCCTATGATGTAAGTAATGGGTCCCACCTGCTAGCCTGCTCCCTGTTTGCTCATTTCTATATATAGGGTGCCTACATTCTGCATGTGCAAATAGCTTTAGATACCTATTAGGTCTATAAATTACCATATAGCATATATTCAACACAATAAACAGCGAGAATTTGTTGTTGACAAAGAACAGCTGGACATATAAAGGGCCCCATTACCATCAGTAGCTTAGGGCCTCATCAAACCTAAATCCAGCCCTGAACCTGACATTATCTAACTGCATCATTGGTTAGGTGCCAGCACTGGCATTTTCACAGTGCAACTCTGAGCATGTGCAAGAAGTGTGCCCTACTTGTACTATGTGCAGTGGGATTTACTCTCAAGTAAGCAAATCTAGGATTGCAGCCCTAATCTACAGGTAGGCATGAGCACTACTGCTCGGGGCTTTCAGAAGGTGGTGGAAGAGACTTTGGGTCAGAGTTGACCTTAACACAAGGGCTCTTAATTTTCGTCATAAGCTGGATCTAGACACATCAAAGAAGTGTTACAGTTAAATGCATTGCAAACTTTGCATGAGAAATCGAGTTAGCAAAAGCAGAACTCCACAGCGCCATCTGGTGTCACGGTGTTAGAATGCACAAACAACGCATATAAAGTGCTTTTTCTTTGCCAATGTAGCTGAGTCTATAGTGAGGCTTCCTAAAGATGCATCCTGTGCTTTGATTGGAGGATAGAGGGGGACCCTGGGAATTGCATAATTCCCCACCACTTTTCTGCCTGCAATAGTTTAATGACAGGCTTGTCAAGTCCACCTCCCTCCAAACTGTCATAGCTCTACACAACATACCAGTAAAGATAGGTAAAAGTGTTTGAAACTGATCCTTTGCTGTTGTCAATCATTCTGTGGATTCTTGAAGCATGAGTAGTCCTGTTTTTCTTTTCTGTATTGGATTGTTTTCCTGCCTGTGACAGAATTGCACTGGGGAGGTAGCAGAGCTGGGTGCAAGGATTTAGAGGCAGAAAAGAAAGACTAGCCAAGCTGGCTGGATAATGTAAAATTTACAAGCTGGTCAGTTTAATGTTACTACTAAGTATTAAGCTCAATGAAAACTACAGTGGTACGTCAGGTTAAGTACTTAATTCATTCCGGAGGTCTGTTCTTAACCTGAAACTGTTCTTAACCTGAAGCACCACTTTAGTTAATGGGGCCTCCTGCTGCCGCCGCGCCGCCAGAGCATGATTTCTGTTCTCATCCTGAAGCAAAGTTCTTAACCTGAAGCACTATTTCTGGGTTAGCGGAGGCTGTAACCTGAAGCGTCTGTAACCCGAGGTACCACTGTACTTTAGAGGCAACAAAACAAGAGCTTGAAGACTGACCTGCTGTCGGTTTCTCCCCTTTCTGCCTGCTTGGTTGATCTGCTTGTTCTCTGTGAACATATGGAAGGGAGCTCCCTAGCAGACCATACAAGCAATAAAACAACTCATTATAAGCTGCTTCACCTGCCTGAACACTAAACCAAAAGGGGTACAATGGCACTTTCAGTAAATGTGAAAATGTGTCCCTAATGGAGGTAACAGACCAAGAGTGATTCCACAGGGCAGTTTATTGTGGGCTCAGTGCTACTCATGACAGGAAGATATATTTTTCAGGGTCCACATGTTGTCATCATCATCATAGAAACACCAGCCCATACACTTTCTTTGCTTAATCTAGATTTTCCCTTACCATGGAAAGTCTGATAAGTAAAAAACTGCTTTACTCACTGCTAGTCTGGAAGCTCCTTAGTTCTCCTGTCCTGTAATAAAAGAGCTCATTTTTGTTTTTGACTTGAGACAAGCATGCAAACAAACAAACACACACAAGAAAACCTTGATTGTTGCCTTGTTGGCCTTCAAAATGAGCAGTTGCAACCATGTGAGTAAGGAAATGGGCTAGATCTCTATCACTTGCCCAAGTCAAGAGTGTCAGCCTTATGCTGGAATCCTAAATATACGGTACTTTTACTAGGGATTGAGCCCTATTAAGCTAAGCGAGGCTTCAGAGTAAACCTGCTTACAATTCCAATATTAGACATTTTTGGAAGACCTGAAATTATGCCCTGTTGCCAGGAATGCCACTCATCTGAAAAGAAAGCAAAACAAAACAAAACGAACGAATGAATGAATGAATGACAGGCAACAGATGAAGACATCTTGCCTATGTGACGTCTCTCTTATCCCATCCCCCAATCTTCATTAAGGCTGTGTCTTCACTATCCACCAGGCTGTTCTTTTTCACAATTCAGATCTAAGCTGGTTTGGTGGGGAAAACACACCAAAATGCGATATTACATGAGAAGCAACAGGGTAGATGTGGATTGTGGTTAACATTGTGCCTACATTGCTTCCCAAACCAACGGTGGAAGCGCCCTGGAATACAAAATAAACAGGAGTCATATCCATGAGTTCGCTGGCTCCCTCTGAATGTGAGGCGTCTACGATCATTATGCCAGCATGTTTCAGAAATGGAGCTACTTTCTCCAAATATACCCTCAACAGTCCATTTGGATTCTGCCAGCTGTTTAGCACTGCCAGCACCAAAAGGTATAGAATAATAATAATAATAATAATAATAATAATAATAATAATAATAATAATCAGGCTTTGCTCTTTCGTCACTACAAGTTTAGAAATGAACGAGCTTGATACTTCCAGCAGCCAGTTCTTTTTGTAGGGGCCGTGGGGAGGAGTCGCTATGAAAAACCTCGGCAAATGTTTCATCTTTACTCATCTTGCATTCTTTCTGGGTGGGGTGGGGTTTGCACAGCAGGGCTATGAATAGATTGGTACGTGGTTGCAGAATTGGGTCAAAAATCCCTTTATTAGAACAAAGGTCCGTCTATTCTGGTTCTCTGGCTTCAGCAGTGACTACTTCACAGATGCCCCACGGTGACTTGCTCTTTGCACCAGCCATTTATATCCGAACTCAGTCACTGAGATGATCTGGAGGGGCCCAGTTACCATATTTTTCCATCTATAACAGGCCCCCATGTATAAGACGCCCCCTATTTTGGGAGACTCCAATTTAAGAAAATGGGGGAAGATTGCCCAGAGTTGCTGAGCTATTTTGGGGGAGGATTGTCCATAGTTGTTGAGCTTTCTTTAGGGGGGATTGCCAAAAATCGCTCACCCGCATGTGTTGCTAAGACCACCTATCGTCTGTCCCTCGCCGGCAGAAGCTGCCAATCACCTGCCCAATTGCCGCAGAAACAGCCAATCAGCACCACCCCTTGCTGCAGCCACCAATAACATGCACAATAGCCACTGGCAATCTCCAGCTCGCAGCAGCAACCAATCACACGTCCCCCCTTATGCACTATCTGTGTATAAGACGAGCCCCAATTTTTAACATAATTTTTAATTTTTTTTAAAAAACGTCTTATATACAGAAAAGTACGGTAGTTTCCCACTGCATTAAAGAAGCCCAGTTGGCCTCAAGTAGAAGTTGCATATTTAGGGCTGGTCCACACTTCTGCGAATTGACTTGTGTTCCAATTCAGCATTAAACAGTGGGTTTTCCCAGGGGAAAGCGGTGGGACAAAAGAAAAACCACTCCGACCTGTACCTAGAAAATATGGGCCTAGTGGAAAACCTCTTAGACCCATGATTTCTAGGCCCAACACAATCTTGGTTCCCAAACACCTCTGTTTTGGAACGTTTCGGCTCCCAAACACTGAAAACCCGGAAGTAAGTGTTCTGGTTTTCAAACGTTTTTCGGAAGCCGAATGTCCAAAAGCAGCTTCTGCTTGAGTGCAGGAAGCTCCTGCAACCAATCGGAAGCCATGCCTCGGTTGCCGAACATTTTGGAAGCCGAACAGGTTTCCGGAACGGATTATGTTCGTCAACCGAGGTTTGACTGTACTCTAATTTACCAGAACATTTAGGGAGACTAGCCTAGTCCCCTAGTCCACTGACCACACACCACTGGTGTTGCTAGCCCCATGCTGTGGAACACTCTTTTAGCTCAGGTTCAGCAAGCAACATCACTTTGGACTTGCCAGCATCTCCTGAGTTTCTTTTAACACCTGTGCAGTTGCTGAAAAAATTCTTGGATATCCAGTCATTTTAACAATGGTTTAGTACTGTTTCTAATGGTTCTTACATTGCTGCATGCTGCTATTTTATATTTATATTGCTGTATGCTGATATTTTATGAGAGATCAGAGTATCAATACTTTTCTGAAGCAATCAGAGCTTCTGAACAAATGCCAGTGGCTCCATTTGGTTTGTGATAGACATATTTATTAATAGACATATTTTCCATGAATTTGCCCTGATCGTTTTATTTTGAAACATGCCATCTGATGGTGGTCATCACTCTGAAAGTGAATTTTGAAATGCTTGTTACACATTATTTGCGATGAATCATGTATGAGCACTTTTAGGGCTAACATTTGATTACAAATGTTTTAGACGATTCATCATCTGCTCTTTAAATTTAAGCAAGTAGACATTGCATCAATTTCTCAATACAGAGGGTGGTTTTTTGGGGTGGGATGGGGTGGGGAGAACCTGAGATATAACTTCCAGTGTAATTACCTAAAGCTGTGTAATTAACCAAAGCAAACAGACATGGACCACTCATGGTTTGAAGGTGGAGAAATGCTCTCAGGATAGTACCTTCCAGATATGCTAGGAATAAGCCATGGGGCACATGTTCCATGAATGTATGTTACATTAATTAGCACTGTTATGCTTCTCAATTGTTTCATGCTAGTGAAGTACTTAATTTAATGAAAATTGATCCTTAATGAATTAGATAGGCATGATCTCTGGTGTTAAATTAGATTCTCCCCCCAGTGACTGCTGCTGGGTTGCAACCCACACTGTTAGATGAAGAGAGCCTGAGCTATTCTAATTTAATGAAGCAATTAGAGGTGGCAGACAGAGGCAGTAAGGGTGATGAATGACACCCTTCCAATGCCTAGCAAGGGCTATGGTCAAGTTCGTCATTTCTAATCTACCTTGGTTGTATTGCCTTCCATTGCTCAACAGTTTCCATGCCGCAGCAGCTGACATGTTTGCCAAAAGGCAACGTACGTACAACTTAATATGAAAGCAATAATTTCTAACCATTTGAGCTGAATATAGAACATCCTTGTGAAAATAAGCTGGGCTAGAGTCCCAAATAGACTAGTGCATAGGAATTTATAGAGATGTCCCTGTCTAGAAAACTACACCGGAATCTAAACAGTGGTGGTGCCTACGAACAGTGATGACTGGTGCCCATTGAGACTGGTAAGGCAGAAGGCAGGGAGAACCAACTAATTCTAGTTTTGTCCCATCATGATATTGATGACACCCAACTCCACATCCTCATATAACCTCCGTCAGTGGCTTCTTATCTCTCTATCTTTTTTGCCAATTAATTTATATTCGTTTTCAATTTTATAACACATCAAAACCAAATCAAAATTATTTTAATACATTCCCCCCCCAAACAGGTTTTCCACTCTCTCAGATATATTCCAATCCATCCCCATTTACATGCTGCTTATTTTACAGATTTATCTCTAATTAACACCCCCTTTTTTAGTACATTCCTCATCCTTTGTCAGTGGCTTCATATCAATATTCAGTGCTTTTTTTCTGGGGGGATGCGGCGGTACGCATACCCCTAAACATTTTGTGAATTTAAGTTTGGCCTCACTGAGGGGCAGTATTTCAATATGAGTAGGAAAATAAAAGTACCCCTAAACGTTGTTTTTTAAATAGAAAATGCACTGTCAATATTGAGCAACATAATGGGAGGGACAGAAAGGATCCTTGAGGGATGCCACAAGATCAAGAGGTGAGACAGGTCCCTCATTTGCCATGTAATCAACCTCTCATTCCAACCTCTTTTGCATCTATTGCCCCAGTGTTCCATAATACAAACATTTGATTCCAAGAAATTAAGCAAAGGTGTGCAAGTAATCGTGTGTCAGCTCATCAAATGCACATAGATCTGATGGGGACAAACTATTCCAGCTTTACAAGCTTAAGGCACCTGTTCTATTTTATAGGGAAGGATCCTTGATTAAGAGTATTAGCTGGGCTACGGAGAGCATAAATGAAATCCAGCATCAGAAAACTAGGAGTAGCCAGGTGTGCGGTCTTGAGATGTGCATTCACTCTCTGAAGATGCTCTGCCAAGTGCACTTAAAAGCTGAATACAGACAAAGCTCCATGAGTGCAACTTGTTAGTCTTCAGACTTTTGCAGAATGCTAGCGAAAGTTGTCTTCTTCCTTAACTCTAGTGACCTGTTTGCCCGGCAGTGAATTGGGTTACTATTGCCCTCTGCTGGTTAGAATGCCAAGCTTGCTCAGTAATAATTCCAAGTGTTGCTGCCATGTTAAAATGAAAAAAGAAAAAGACAAACCCATAGAAGCAAAGATAGCTCAACCTAATCAATCTCTCAAACCAGTTTTGTCCATTGTCTATGACTATCCAAAAGGTATTTCTTTACACAAAGGTCTTAGCACTTGGATATTATTTTCTACAGCTAAGGAATCACTTTGTAGAAGAACCAGATATGCAAACTGGAGTAATAACTGCTTGTTACAATAAACACAGTTTGATCATTTCTGTTATTTTACTCAAACCCTGGAGAATGGGTCCATACTGTAACTTACTTGGATGTCTTGGTGGCAGCAGTGCTATTTGTTGCCCAGCTTTCTCCCCATGACTTGTCAACATATTGACTAGCAGTCATTTGCTACTAGTTTGTATGCTGGTGGTCTATTGCCCCAAACCACCCCAAACCCATAAGATGATAGGCAGTTGAAAAATACCACCTGAAAATCCACCTGAGTTAGAGTGACCAGATGAAAAAGAAATTATCTTTTCCACATAAATATTAAAGGTACATGGGATGTGGGTGGCACTGTGGTCTAAGCCAATCAGAAGGTCGGCGATTCGAATCCCCGCGACGGGGTGAGCTCCCATTGCTCCTGCCAACCTAGCAGTTCAAAAGCACGCCCATGCAAGTAGATAAATAGGTACCACTGTGGCAGGAAGGTAAACAGCGTTTCTGTGCACTCTGGATTCCATCACGGTGTTCCGTTGCACCAGAAGCAGTTTAGTCAGTTTAGTCAGTTTAGGCCACATGATGCAGAAAGCTTTCTCTGGACAAGCGCTGGCCTGAAAAGCAAGATGAGTGCTGCACCCCATAGTTGCCTTTGACTGGACCTTGTTACGATATTGAAGCAATGCTGCTGCAAGGTCCTAGCTTGAAAAGTAAACATGATGGGAATGTTGGGGACTGCCCATGGGAAACAGAGGGACAGTCAATTAACAGTGCGAAGCACCGGAATTAGCTCAGAGTGAAATATGACCTCTTCCGTTTATTCCTGTCCAGGAAGTGCAGGAAGTGTTTGTCACAACACTGCTGGAGTTTGAAGAGAGCAGTCATGTTTTTTGTAATGCTGCAAAGAGAGAAATAAAGGCATGTAAATACGTTTCTGTCTATCTCTTTCCCCTGCTGGGGGGTGGCAGGAAAGAGGGGGGGTGTTCTTCTCACGTTTGAGAAGAATCGCCAATTGAGACCTAGCCTGCGCTTCCTGGGGAATGCAGCCAGGGAGGTCAACAGGGAATCAAGCCGGGTGCCTGGGATTGTTGCCAGTTTCTGCTGATATGGGCTTGAATTCCCGACAGACCTAACTGTCCAGGGGTCCTTTACCTTTACCTGTTAAAGGTGCAGAATCACATTTCCTCTTTTTTACCTGCCACTTTATTCTGAATGCCAGTAGCTGCCTGAAAGCACGAGTGCTAGCCAAGGGCCTGTTTGTCCCAAAGCAAACTGTTGGTTTAGCAACTGCTGCTCAGTTAGATTCATGCAGCAAGGTGTGGGAAGAAGGAATACCAGCTGGAATTTGCATGTGGGCAGAGTCCTTTTGTGCTCAGGTCCAGCTTTGGGATTTCTCCCCGGCATCTGGTTGGCCACTGTGAAAACAGAATGCTGGACTAGTTGAGCCATTGACCTGAGTAAGCAGGCTCCTATGCCCTTGTGTTCTTAATGTAAGTCCAATTTGGCTGCTGATGCCATAACAGGACTGAAACTTGTATACGCAGAAAGTTTTGGTATTTATTCCTTGTAGTTTCCAGAAGGAATAGTAATTTTGGGAGATTGCTCATCACTGGAAGGTGACATATGGATCAAAATTAAGTGATTAACTTTGTTGAATGGTCTCTTTAATTTTGAAGGTTCATTATTGTTCTACAAGATGTGTATTTCTTTAAGGGCCGGAGCAAATAACGTGACCTAGTTTTACAGCTGTGAAGCAGTATAGCAGGTGCTGTTAAGTTGTGTTAATTAAGCTGTGGGGTATAGTATATAAAGAGCAGCACCTAGCTCTCTCAGTACCGTGGTGGATGGGTCATGCTTATTGATATATTGTAAAAGGAGTTTTTGTTATTAAAACCTGGCAAAAGTTATTTTTGCGTTCCTTGTAATGTGTGGTCTCCCCAGCACGCCTTCTGCAGCGCAATTAATCTGCAAATAGCCAACAAACTTAATCTCCATCAGAGTTTTCCTAGAGTTAACTCCTCTGGCCAGATTTTTTTTTAAAAAAAACACACCAGTGGGGCAAAGCTGAATAAAAGTTAGAGGGGCCTAGTGACAGTTTTGAATTTAAGAGGCCTGCGTTCATTTCATCTCAACTGTGAACTCTGAGTAACTCAAGGTGGTTTTCTCTAAAAAGGAAATAATAATGACTTATGTCACGAGGAGATTCCAGATGGATACGATACTGCCCATAGCTGTCAACTTACAGATTTGAAAATAAGGGACCAGCAGCTCAAAAATCAGCAGCCAAAATAAGGGATTTTCCGGGCACAGGTATGTTCAACTTCTGAGCCCCTCCAAGCCAAAGGCAGAAAGCCCAGCCAGCAGCCAAACGAAGCCTCATCAATAAGGGACAGCAGCGGGACATGGCGCTGGGATAAGGGACTGTCCCGCCAAATAATGGACGCTTGACAGCTATGATACTGCCAGCAAAGCATTCTGACATTAAAAAGAAAAAGAAAAGTGCTGCATAGGGGGTTGATCAGAGTACTAAAATAATATGCTTTGAGAATTTTCTGTCATTTAAGAATAACTTTATTATTCATACCCCACCCTTCTGGCTGGGTTGCCCAGCCACTCCCGGTGGGTTCCTACACATATGAAAATATGATAAAACATCAAACATTAAAAACCTCTGGATACAGGGCTGCCTTCAGATGTATTCTAAAAGTTGTTATTTATCTCCTTGACATCTGATAGCAGGGCGTTCCACAGAGAGGGTGCCACTACCGAAAAGACCCTCTGCCTGGTTGCCTGTAACTTCACATCTCACATTGTGGGAACTGACAGAAGGCCTTTGGAGCCAGACCTCAGTGTCTGGGCTGAACAATGTGGGTGGAGATGCTTCTTCAGGTATACTGGGCTGAGGCCATTTGGGAAATTAATCATCAACTGATCTTGATGCTGCAGTTTCCGCAATTGGTAACAGGATAACCACAGTGCCTGTCTATATGCAACTACACAGAAGTACATTGGAGCTCTTTCAAATGCCCCCCGCCCTCATTTTTTGGGATATTTATTAAATCCCCTTGAGCCATGAATTTTTTGGGATATTTATTAAATCCCCTTGAGCTATAAATTCAGCATGAACTACTCTGGATGTAGTTACAGATAGGTAGCCGTGTTGGTCTGCCATAGTCAAAACAAACAAAAAAAATTCCTTCCAGTAGCACCTGGTATCTGAAGAAGTGTGCATGCACACGAAAGCTCATACCAAGAACTGACTTAGTTGGTCTTTAAGGTGCTACTGGAAGGAATTTTTTTTTTTGTTTTTACTCTGGATGTAGACCTTCCCTCCTTTCCTGTGTATTTTACTTGTGATCTGTTGACTCAATTTTAGACTGAAATCTGAAAGAAGGGCAGCAAGCTGATTGTTCCCAGAGACATCTGTCACCCCGGACGCCAAGTGCTTCCTCCATCCACGAGATCTATCTGCCCTTCAAATGTCAAGCTAACCCACAGCCTGAGCATTGCATCAAAGGCAAGCAGCCTTTTTTTGAAACCTAGGCAACAGCCCAGAAGAAAAAAGGCCGCTTACCCACTACATCTGTCTTACTAGGTGATTAAATCCCTTTCTCAGCAGATGATCCCCTGTATAATCTGTACTTCTCACTATAATTCTTACACATGTGGGTGAATTGCATTGTGTGGGTGAACCGTAAGTGCCTGGCTATTATTACGCAGTGTGTCTACAAGGCTGTGAATCACCTCTCTCTTTAGTGACACACACACACTGCCCTAGATCTATGCATGCTCGCTTGAGGGCGGGGGGTGATGCATACGTCAGCTGGTGAGCAGGCTGCATCTCGCTCGGTTCCCTTGTGCCTTGAGACCAACCTAGAATCCACAAATGAGAAACATGCTTACACTGGAAGAGAAAACTGTCAAGATTAAAGAATGTGACCCAACTGTATCCGCAAAGGCTTTGATGCTCTTTCCTTGTGCATTATGTTTCTTAGACACTTGAGAGAAAAGGAAAGCAACGTAACTGGCAGAAATGACAAGAGTCTCTGTTTGGGTATGTTCATCCAACATGGCGAAGCAATTTCACTAATGTGGATGTTGGCCGACCAAACCTTCAGCGTTCGAACCAAGGATAATAAATGGCTTTCTTTGGCAAACACATTTGCAAAGTATGGATGGTTTTGATACGAAGGCAGAAGGGGAAATGGGTATGAATTTGCCGCGTCGGCGATGACAAATGTATGTCAGTTGGACATGCAAGTAGCATTATTTGGCACTGCAGAAGTCATTGTTTCACAAAATCTGCTGCTTCTCAACTCTGTTACTTAGAATAGCATGGAGGGGCTGTTGCCCGGTAGTAAAGCACATACACAATTTGCATGCAGATGACCCCAGGTTCAGTCTTTGGTAGCTGGTGAACAAATCCTTGCCTAAAACCATGGAGAGCTTCTGCCAGTCAAGGTAGGCAATATTAAGCTAGATGGTGGTCTGGTCAGATATAAAGCAGCTTCCCGGTGTGGTGTAGGAGAGCTGGTGTGGTGTAGTGGTTAAGAGCAGTGGACTCATAATCTGGTGAACTGGGTTCGATTCCCCGTTCCTCCATATGCAGCTGCTGGGTGTCCTTGGGCTAGTCACACTTCTCTGAAGTCTCTCAGCCTCACTCACCTCACAGAGTGTTTGTTGTGGGGGAGGAAGGGAAAGGAGATTGTTAGCTGCTTTGAGACTCCTTAGAGTAGTGATAAAGCGGGATATCAAATCCAAACTCCCCTCCCCCTCCCCTTCTTCTTCTTCTTCTTCTTCTTCTTCTTCTTCTTCCCATATTCCCAAAGAAGGTGATTTAAAAACATGTCCCATATCTTAATGGGGGGCAATATGCAAAAAAGTGCCATAACATATATAGGAAATAGCAGAAATAGCTGAGAAGAATTCCTAGATCTCTGTCAGCCACAAGATTTTGCAAGCTGGTGTCTGGACTCATGATATTCATGACCCAACTTGCCTTCCTTCATGACCAGTCTTTCTGTGTCATTGATTTTTCTTCCTGGGAATTTTTCTTTTTTTACTCAGGCCCATCCCTCTTTTTGCAATAAGAAAGTGCAGTGGAATTATTAGCAGGCTGGGGTTTTCGCCACATTGGGAAAAGTGTGCCCTTTTTCATGTGGTGCAGTGATTTGCACGCTTTCTCTTATATAGGTTAATAGATGTGCTTTGTGAACTATGGGTTTCGTCTCTGCTTCCTGTAGACCCATGTTGGGTCCTCTCTGTCTTGCATTTTATGAATGCACTAAGGTCAAGCAAATCAGGGCACATCCTCTTGGGAAATATCTATCTATTGTTGAAAATTCCAGCATTTGTTACCCAGACACGAACAAGAAAGCCTGTTCTCAGCCAGGGAACACTGACATATGGTCTTTCAGAATGAATTACATTTATTGCGGAGGGAAGTTTTCCGAGTTCCCATTTGACAGGGAATAAAATCGAGGTTTTCTTGCTGGCGTTCTGCGAAGGCAATATGAACCACGACCTTTGGATACTCAAGGTCGGCTGTCTTTGTTTTGTGCGGCAAGATTCGAAGCAGCATTCTTTATGGCAGAAATGAGGTCACTGTGTCTCTCTGGGTTCTTTTGGTTGTTTTTTTATGAAGAAGCTGCTCACCAAGTCTGCTCATCTCCTCTTTTCAGTCCCTTTGGGGTATATGTCGTCTTGGATCAGTGAATGCAGAAGCTAATTTAGCATGATGGTGCTCTCTGCTTCCCTCTCTCATCTCTCCACCTTTCCTCTCCTCAGAAAACTTTCTAAGAATACCCTTTTGTGTGTTGCTCTCTTCCTCCACCCGCCTGCACCACTTTTTGTTTACCTCAGCAACAAACATGGCGATTAACTGAAGAAACATTTTTGTTAACGAATATATGAAACTAGTTAGATTGTTGGGCATAGCGCTGGGAATCTTTGGTTCAAATCCCTGTGGCCGCCTCAGAAGTTATTGACTTACCTTCAGCCAGTCACACTCTCTCCCCTCCTAACCCAGGGGTCACCAACCTTTCTATGCCTGTGGCCGCATTTGGATTTCTGAGAGTGTGTTCTGGGTGCCACCCTTTCTTGTCACTTTTCTCCCCCTTCTACCAGGTCAGCTCCCACCCACCTGCCCCATTAGAGAGGCAGAAAGACAGAAAGCACACCTACGCATTATATCTGGGCAAAATAGAGCTGAACAAAGAAGTGAAAGAGAGAGTCTCTCTTCCAACTTCCAACTTCCAACGGAGAAGATGGTAAGGTAAAGGTAAAGGGACCCTTGACCGTTAGGTCCAGTCGCGGACAACTCTGGGGTTGTGGCGCCCATCTGGCCGAGAGAGCCGGTGTACAGCTTCCGGGTCATGTGGCCAGCATGACTAAGCCACTTCTGGCGAATCAGAACAACGCACGGAAACGCTGTTTACCTTCCCACCGGAGTGGTACCTATTTATCTACTTGCACTTTGACGTGCTTTCGAATTGCTAGGTTGGCAGGAGCAGGGACCAAGTAATGGGAGCTCACCCCATCGCGGGGATTCAAACCACCAACCTTCTGATTGGCAAGCCCTAGGCTCGTGGTTTAGACCACAGCGCCACCAGCGTCCCTGGAGAAGATGGTAACCAGCCTTAAAACCTTGTGACCTAGGTGGAAATGAAGAAAGGGTTAAAGCTCTCCCTATATGTCATGGTCCAGATCCTTCCAATGCCTCCGCCACCTACCCAGTGTAGCTGATATTTAAAGATTACAGGAATTTGATGTCCAAGAGGACTTCCTGTTCTAGTTAAACCTTGCTTGTGTTCTAGTGTGTTCCAATTTCCTTTGGTTTGCCTTTCTGTTCAGGGCTGGCCCTACCGTTAGGCAAAGAGGTAACTGCTTCAGATATCAAATGCTGGAGGAACTCTCTTAAGCCTTCTGGCCATACCCTTCTGCTGGAGGACAGAACTGTGCATGCCTGCAGTATACTGTATGCTATGTCCCTGTAATTAGCCAGCTTCTCTCAGGTGTTGTAGAAGAAACTGTCAGTGTAGAAAGTAAATCCAGTCCATTTGGCTTTTGAATGTGAAATGGGAGGTGCCATCTTGTCATTTGCCTCAGGCAGCAAAATGTCTTGGGCTGGGCTGGCTTCTGTTCATGATTTAGTAGCCTCAAATTTTCAAGTGTGTAAAGCTGGTTAAGCCAATCACTGCATGCAATGCTCATAAGTCCCTATGGGGATTATTTCCTTCAGAGTTTGAATCTGGGGGTCCCATTCTTTAGGGATCCCCCAGAATGCTACACTTTGGCTATGGCTTATTGAGCCTGTCTCCTGGTTTGTGTTTGGTTCTGACCTTCTCTTCTGCCCTGACTTGCGGCATGGTTCATGGTTCACTGGTCAACTCAAACTGTGGCCCATGGCCTACCCCTGACCGATGGTCAGTGCAAAACAGTGACCACCTTCCCTCCAACAATTCATGGGACCATAGTGCCTTCTAGACACTGTTAGACAACAACTCGAGGCACCAGTAGCCAATATGGCCAGGGTTTAGGAATGATGGGCGTTGTAGTCTAAGACACCACATTGGCTGTCTCCTGCATGAGGCCTCATGAATGAATTGTAAGCTTATTGCGTCTTACAGAATTAACACTGTACCCAAAAGGGAACAACCTGACTTTTATAAATGCCAGCAAATAATGAAAACTGTTGTGTTGCATGGAGTTTCATGGGAGCCGCAGTCTATTCAGGGGTTTGGGTGTGATTTCAGGAACATATTTATTTATTATATTTTATTAAATTTATACCCTGCCCTTCCTCCAATAGAGGCTCCTGTATCACAGTCTTTGAAAAGGGAAGCAAGCCTTTAAAGGCTGCTAAATACTCAGAGTGTGAGCTGTCTTTTTATCAGCAACTAAGGCATTTAAAATGACATGAAGCAGCCTCTTTATTGATTGTCCACCAGCAGTCATTGCTCTGGATTTTTACAGTTGTCTGCTCTGTCCTGAGTATACTATTTTAGGCAGTGACAGAGCAGGCATGGATTCCCCGCATGCAATAGTTAAGGGTAGACATTTGCCCTTTCTGCAACCGTGATTTAAAATGAGATTTCAACAATTTAACTCCCTGACACCCCAAATGGGCTTATGGTACATGCCAGAGCCATTTGTGTGTGTTTGTGTGTGTGTGTCTCGAAAGGCTAGACTTATTGGTCATGTCTTGCTATGGACAAATCCCCAATCTCTAGATCTGAATGCCTGTTGGTTTGAAACAACTGGTTTATTGCTCTTGGCAGTTAAAATTTAGCAATAGCAAGGCAGTTAAAACTTAAATCTCTTAGTCACATGAAATTCCTGTGCGCATATTCCTGAAGGCCTGAGTTTCTGACCCCAGAAGGTGACTTGGGAAGTAGGAGATAGGATCCGTGAAGGAGAAAGGAACAGGAGTTCTGTTCTGCTTGCCTTATCCTAATTTTTGTGGGCATTTTTTCTAGTTTATTTTATAAACAAGTGAATTACCTAAATAGTCATTGAACAAGTCATGGATAGGAGACAAATCCTATTTTATGTGAACCACCCTGATTTTTATTTGAACCGCCCTGAGACCTTCGGGTATAGGGCGGTATATAAATTCTAATAATAATAATAATTATAATAATAAATCCTAATATTTCTGCATGGATTTAGCTGTAGAGTGCAAATATGTTATCATGGGTCAATCTATATTTTATACTTCAAA
This sequence comes from Podarcis gaigeae, assembly GCF_964106915.1. Taxonomy (NCBI): domain Eukaryota; kingdom Metazoa; phylum Chordata; class Lepidosauria; order Squamata; family Lacertidae; genus Podarcis; species Podarcis gaigeae. The sequence goes on from NC_139681.1 coordinate 77,047,188, forward strand.
ACTCCACTCACCTACATGAGTAGGCATAACTTGAAATCATAAAAACAAAGGACTCTTTTTCAACATATGTGAGACATACCAGGCCCACTGTTACAACAGTAGTGACACATGTGTTGAGGCAGGGCTACCTGTATGGGGATGGAGCAGTGATGAGCTCCCGAACGTTTGATTGGACCAGGTTGGACCACTGCCACCAATTTGGCAGCCTCACCGGTGCAACTGCATCATCCCAACTTTGCCTTCAGCTCAAACCAAATATATTATTGAAGCCCTGGAACTGTCTTCTCAATAGAATGTGAAGCAGACCTCCTCCCTTCCCCTTTTTGATCCCGATTAATTCCAAAATACTTTTCTGAGGAATGAAGGCTGCTTAATCTTTGTGTCCTGACCAGATGACTCCAGCATTCTTCAAATTCCCTGCAATTATCAGGCAAGCTGCTCTTCCTTTGCGATGCTAAAGGTTTAGAAACTCTGCAAGATGCTGTTAAACAGCTTAATAAAGTGATCTTCACATATGGTTTGCAAAAATGCCTAGGAACTCTGTGTAATGGAAGAGAGCATTGTAAGATCATTAAGTACCTTTCCATGCGATGAAATGTTTTTGCATAATATGAGTGTGCTGGTTCTTTTGCAACCTTCTCTCAGGGTTACCTTTCTATTGTGATGCTCCTCCGCTCAACACTGAGCCGCCTTTAGCTGTGCACACATTCCTGTTCAACTGGCAACCTGTGTGTGCCCACTGCAAGCTTGGGAAGAGGCGTGCACACAACATTAGCCGTAACCCTGTCCTACGAAATACAGCATTTTAAAGCATTTTCATCCAAACCAACTTAATCTGAACTGAGAAAAAGAACGGCCTGGTTGCATTTCAAGCCAGTAATGTGAATATAACCTTTGTGAAGCTCTTGGAAACCTCAGTTGGCTTAGAGTACAGCATCCCGACTGTAGAGAGGAGAGGACGGGAAGCCTTCATTCTGCAAACACCTGGGTGCCTCCAGACTGCCAGCATTTTGTGGGAGAGATTCAAGGGCACACAGAAATTCTGGTCGTGTGCATTTAAAGTGGATTAAAGGGATCCTAGTAGCACATTAAAGGACGTGGGTGGCGCTGTGGTTTAAACCACAGAACCTAGGGCTTGCAGATCAGAAGGTAGGCGGTTTGAATCCCTGCAACAGGGTGAGCTCCCGTTGCTTGGCCCCTGCTCCTGCCAACCTAGCAGTTCGAAAGCACATCAAAGTGCAAGTAGATAAATAGGTACCACTCCTGCGGGAAGGTAAATGGCGTTTCCGTGCGCTGCTCTGGTTCGCCAGAAGTGGCTTAGTCATGCTGGCTACATGACCCGGAAGCTGTCTGTGGACAAACGCCAGCTTCCTTGGCCAATGAAGCAAGATGAGTGCTGCAACCCCAGAGTTGTCGGCGACTGGCCTTAATGGTCAGGGGTCCCTTTACCTTTACCTAGTTGCACATTAAACACACACACACTTTTTAGCAGGAAAATGCACTGAAAAGTGTGGGATGAACAAATGACTAAGAGCTTAGCCACACTTACCTGTTGCCCTGCTCTTTCCAGCCACACCCAAACATGCCCTCTTGCATATCCTCCCTGTGGACCATTGGGGAGTAGCCCCCTAAATAAAGACTCATTTGTGCAAAGTGCATTTCCTGTCCTCTGGTACGTGTGGAGACCTTTGCTTCAGCACATGCTTCCTATGTTAAGTATATAATTCAGCGAAGGGCTGCTTTGGCATGTCTCTCTGTGTAGGAAATGTGTGTTGCATGAAGCAGCCTTAAGGTGTGGGCAGTTTGTGGAATTGCACTTCAGAAGCAATAGAGAGAGCTTTTTAAGCTGCCTTGACAACTTTCAGGCTACTCCCAGCATCAATTTTCTGTGACAATGCAACAGGGCATATCAGTCTCTTCAAGCATAAAGACATACATCTGCCAAGGTGAGCGATATAGTAACGCCTCCATCTGTCTTCATCAAAGGTTGATAAACTTCTGGTGGCTTCCCAAATTATGTATTAAGAGCATTTTAGTAGGGATGGTTTTGAATTTCTCTCTGTTCAAATTTCTGTCTGGATTTGGGAGTTCCAGTTGTTTTCCCCAGTTGTTTTTCACAGAGTGGTAACAATAATCTCTCCCCGCTCCCCAACCCTGGATTCTTGTTTTCAGAATCAGAGTGGAGGAAATACATTCCATTTGCTTTCCCGTTTCAATTTTGCATTATTGTGGGGCAAGAGCAATTTATGTATGGGAGCACTTTGCAAGAAACATGCCATTAGATTTTTTGAGAAGGTATGAGAAAGAGCTTGGTAAGGGGGAAGAGAGGATAAGAGATAGAGAGGGACCTAGAAACGAGAAGAAAAGAAAGAAAGAGAAGAAAGGGAGACAGGAAGAAGGAGAAATTGGAGAAGAAGAAACAGAAGAGGAAGAGGGTGCAGTGGGAGGTGAGGAAGCAGAAGAGGAGGACTATACTGGGAACGGAAGCCCCAAAATATAAGTTTAAAAATCTTGATTGAATAAAGAGATCTTAACGTTAGGAATGTCTTTGAATTTTTTGACCTGGAATGTAAACGGTTTGAAAGAAAAATCAAAAAGGAATAAACTAGAGAAAGTTGTGAGGAATAAAAACTATGATGTGTTTTGCTGGCAAGAGGCACACATAGCCAAAAAACACAAACATATATTGATAAATAAAAAGCTAGGAGTAGAGTTTATCAATTCGGATGTAAAAAAAAAAGAGGGCTGGTAATTTACGTTAAAGAGAAATGGGAACCAGTATTGATTTCTAAAGATGCCGAAGGAAGAATTTTGGGAGTCCAAATTAACCACCAAGGGGAAAAATTTAATGTGGTAACTGTTTATGCGCCTAATACAAAGAAAGCAGAGTTCTTTAAAAAACTGGAGCAAATGTTATTAGAATTAGAAAATCACAAATTAATTTTGCTTGGAGACCTGAATGGAGTACCATCACCAGAATTAGACAGAAATGGAAAAAAAGAGGAAATCGAATCAAGGGAAACTCCCAAAATCATTTTACAACCTCCAAGAAAATCTGGACTTAATCGACATCTGGAGGCATAAAAACCCAATAACAAAACAATTCACGCATTTCTCAGAACCACATCAGAGTTGGGGCAGAATTGATCAGATATGAGTTTCAAGTGAGTTATCGACAAGATCAATGAAATGTGAAATACAACCCAGAACCCTCTCTGACCACAACCCAATAGTGTTGGAAATAAAATGTAAATCATCGGGCCCATATAGATGGAGATTGAATGAATACTTACTCGAAAATGGTGAGATAATTGAAAAGGCTAAGACTACCCTTAAAGAGTACTTTGATATGAATTTGAATAAAGAAACAAAAATTGACATAGTTTGGGACGCCAGTAAGGCGGTCCTAAGAGGATTTCTTATTCAACAAAATAATTATAGAAAGAAATTAAGAGAATCAAAGAAGGAAGAAATAGTCAAACAATTAAGAGAATGTGAGGAAAAATTAATAGTAAACCCTAGGGACGAAAGGATTAAACAAATCTCAAAAACGCTGCAGACGCAGTATTCGATATTAATAAGTCAAGAGGTAGAATGGAGAATTAGATCAATGAAGCAAAAGTATTTTGAATCTGCGAACAAAACGGGACGGCTACTGGCGTGGCAACTTAGAAAAAGGAAAAAACAGAACGTGATTAATAAAATTAAAGTAGAAGAACAAATACTTGAAGACCCCCCGTAAAATAGAGGAAAAGTTCCTTCAATTCTACGAAAATTTGTATAAAAAGGAAGATGAAGATACGGAAGAAATAGAAAAGTATTTGGAAAGGAATAGAGGAGAACAGCTGACGGATGAGGAGAAAATCTATTTAAACAAACCAATAATGGCAGATGAGGTCAAGGAAGTAATTAAGAGGATGAAACCAGGGAAAGCACCAGGTCCAGACGGGTTATCCCAAAAGTATTACAGAGTCTTAGAAGAATATCTGGCCCCGGTCCTCTGCAATGTAATGAATAATATTTTACAAGGAGGAACGGTGCCCGATTCTTGGAAAGAGGCGCACATCACGTTAATCCCCAAATCAGAACTTGACAAGTTGGACATAAGAAACTATAGACCGATATCACTACTTAATAAAGATTATAAAATCTTCGCAGAAATAATGGCAAATAGGCTCAAAAAATACTTATCAAAATCTATCCACAAAGATCAAGCAGGATTTTTACCTAATAGGTACTTAAAGGACAATGTAAGACACATAATAAATATTATTGAGTATTTGGAACTTAAGATCGATATTCCCGCAGCCTTAATTTTCATCGATGCTGAAAAGGCATTCGACAATGTATCATGGAGGTTTCTACTAAAAGGTATGGAGAGGGTAGGGATAGAGGGGCCCTTCTTGGAAGGTATAAGGGCGATATACTCAGGACAAAGGGCCAAATTGATTATTAATAATAATTTAACTAATTCATTTGAGATCTCGAAGGGTACAAGACAGGGATGCCCTCTATCCCCCCTTTTATTTATTATGGTGCTAGAAGTGATTACAAAGAAAATTAGGGAAACCTCGGAAATAAAGGGAATTAGATGAGGAGCCAAAGAATATAAATTAAAAGCTTACGCGGACGATTTGGTAATATCGTTAGGAGATCCAGCAGAGGGTATCGGTAAAGTTATAGAGTTGCTTGAGGAGTTTGGAAATCTGTCCGGCTTTAGATTAAATAAAGGTAAAACTAAAATGTTGACAAAGAATTTAACTGAAGAGCTAAGAAACCAGCTAGAGTCGAAAACCGGAATTAAGGTGGTGAAAAAGGTGAAATATCTGGGCATCTGGATCTCCACGAAAAATATAAATCTAGTAGAAGATAACTACACAAGGACCTGGAAAGAGATCAAAAAAGACCTGGACATCTGGAGTAGGCTAAAACTTTCTTGGTCGGGTAGAATGGCCGCAGTTAAAATGAGTATTCTCCCAAGGTTGCTGTTCCTATTTCAGAACATTCCGGTGATCAGGGGTACGACATCATTTAAAGACTGGCAGAAAACCCTGTCCAGATTCATTTGGCAGGGCAAGAGAGCAAGAATTAAATTCAAACTACTTACTGACCGTAGAGACAGGGGAGGATTCGCCGTTCCGAATCTGAAATTATACTACGAGGCTGCGTGTCTGTGTTGGATTAAGGACTGGATTGTCCTGAAAAATACAGATTTGCTGGACTTGGAGGGGTTCGACGCCAGATTTGGTTGGCATGTGTATCTATGGCAAGATAAGGAGAGGGATCACATAGGATTTTCCAACCATATAATCAGAGGAGCGCTACTTGAGGTATGGAACAGAAATAAGAAACTTTTAGAAAAAGACACCCCATGGTGGTTATCACCAGTTGACATTTTAACAATTAAAAAATCTAATATGGAAGGTCAAAGATGGACCTATGAGGAACTACTGGTAAAAGCAGACAAAGGGTGTAAGCTTAGATCTTATGAAGAATTGAAGGACAAATTAACAACCTGGTTGCAATTTTACCAAATTAATTCTTTATGGAACGAGCACAAAAAAATAGGGATGACTGAGAAAAAGTCCAGATTCCAGGTGGAAATAATAGAAGGAAACTCCAAACTCCTATCTAAAATGTATAACCAACTATTAGACTGGGACACGAAGGACGAGGAGTTGAAGGAGGTAATGACCAAATGGGCCATAGATCTTGGATATAATCTAGACTATGACAGATGGACAAAACTCTGGAACAAGGACATGAAATTCACGGCATGTGTTGATCTTCGTGAAAATTTACAAAAAATGATGTACAGGTGGTACCTCACCCCTGTAAAACTAGGGAAAATGTACAAGACAGGGGATAAAACTTGCTGGAAATGCAAGGTGAAGGAAGGAGACTTCCATCATATGTGGTGGGTTTGTGAAAAAGTGAAAAGGTTCTGGGGACTTATTTATGATGAATTAAAAAAAATTCTGAGATACACTTTCCCTAAAAAACCGGAAGCCTTCCTTTTAGGGATGGTCGGGAAGGAGATTAGGCAAGAAGACCAAACTATGTTCCAATACGCAACGGCAGCTGCCAGGATACTGCTAGCGCAAAACTGGAAAACCCCTAATATTCCAACCATCAGAGATTGGCAATCTAAGTTATTTGAGTATATAGAGCTAGCAAGGATGACACAGAAGATCAGGCATCAGAAAAACGTAAAATTTATTAATGACTGGAGCAAATTCCTTACATACATGGAAACAAATTTAGGAAACATTAAAATCACAGTAGGTGTTACATAAAGTTTGAGAGGTGTAGAAAAAGGGGATAAAAAGACTCCGCAGGAAGATAATGTGGGAATACAGCTCAAACCGTGCTGAAGGGAAGTCAATCACTGTTAGGTGATGGGTGTGTGTGTTCTTTGCTTTTTTGTATTTGTTGTTGGGTTTGTATTTTTGTTTTATGTTATTTGTTGGGTTTGTATTTTTGTTTTATGTTATTCGCTGTTTTTTTTTTTTTTTTGCTTTTTCTTGTTTATTCTCCTTTTGAAAAAGAGTTTAATAAAAATAATTTTTTTAAAAAAGAAAGAAACATGCCATTAGAGCAATGATGCACTTGGGTGCATTTTTTAATTATTATTTTAAAGAAGTAATAGCACGAGCAAGTACAGTACTGGGGAGCATATACAGATTTTGGAATTAATGTTGGAGAGCTCGGTTTTGCTTAACTGAAGGCAGGGTGAGTGAAATCAGGGTCTCAGTGGAATGACAGGTCAATGGAAAGAAATTAGGGGCATATAGTCATTCCCGCGGAACGCGGGTGGCACTGTGGGTTAAACCACAGAGCCTAGGACTTGCCGATCAGAAGGTCGGCGGTTCAAATCCCCATGGCGGGGTGAGCTCCCATTGTTCGGTCCCTGCTCCTGCCTACCTAGCAGTTCGAAAGCACAGTGCAAGTAGATAAATAGGTACCTCTCCGGCGGGAAGGTAAACGGTGTTTCCGTGTGCTGCTCTGGTTCGCCAGAAGTGGCTTAGTCATGCTGGCCACATGACCTGAAAGCTGTACGCCGGCTTCCTCGGCCAATAAAGCAAGATGAGCGCCGCAACCCCAGAGTCAGTCACGACTGGACCTAATGGTCAGGGGTCCCTTTACCTTTACCTAGATATTCCCACATTTTAGATGCAGGAACAGCCATGATACAGAAGATATTGAACATTGATCAAATAGTCTTTGCAAGCTCTCTGCACCACCAAATATCTTCTCCAGTCTTATACTTCTGACCAGTGTGAAAACAAACAATGGTTTCTGCTTTTTTATTTTGCCTCTAATCTTTTGGCTCTAGTAAAACACAAGCTTGATCTGGCAGTCTCTATATTCATGGCAGAATTCCCCACAGTCTTATTCTGGTACATTACTGAACACCTGACTCTGTGGTGACAAGTGGTCTTTATTTAGAAGATATGTACGCCCCTAAAGGCTGCAAAACAATAACCAGAGAACTGAGAAAGCTGGACGCTTTGGAAAGCACAGATTGCAACTGCAGAGCTGGGCAACTAACTGCCTTGAAAAGCATTTATTGGGTGAAGGAGACTGCGTTTACTTGCATGTGTATGGCCGCTGGTGAGTACCAGGTCACCCTCAGAAGCTCCTGTGCATGCGTCACACATTGGTGCCTTATTAGACATTTCATTTTTAGGAAACATGACTGTCTAGGCATTGTGACACGTCCCCTCCCACCAGCTGGGTATTTCTGACAGCTGGGATGACTAAGGGCAGATGTCCAGACGACTCCAATTTCAGCGTTGTGGTTCCAGCATTTCTGACCTCCCCCTCCCCACTTTCCAGGTGTGTGTGGTATTTTGGTCCATGTGTTTTTTTAGGAGTTGAGGCAGATATGCAACTGTGACCCCGTCTGACAAGGGCAGTGTTTGTGCACTGGGGAGCAGGTTATTTGAAGAAATGCCTTCAGTCCTGCCACCCTGCCCACGTCTTATGATTGTCTGGCTGTGGCCTGGTGCCAGCCATGGAGTCCTCAGAGGGTGAGCCAGATGTCCTGCATTCTGTTTTCTCCTGTGAGAGTACGGCGGCCATTTTGGGAGCCTGACTCTTGCTCAATTTCAGGCTGAGATTTCACCCCGAAAAATATGGGTTTGGGGGGTCCGTGATCTTGTGGGGTACTCCAAAACATGCATTGTTGGGCGCCGTGCCTGAAAAAGCACTTTTCCTGGGTCCACAATCTCGGGCAGGTCACATAACTCATGTGGGATTTTGGACCCAGAAGATATTGTCCTGGATTTGGGCCACATCCCATTAGAGTGTTTGCAGTGTGTGTCTACAGACCCAGTTTCACCAATCTGTTCTTGAGTGGGAGCTCTGCTTGTCACTCCCTAATACTCCTTTGCTGCCAGGGGCAAGGGTGTGTAATTCTACTTGAGGCTTTCCAGTTTCTGGAAACAACATAGTTCTCTGCCTCCCCGTTCTTTGGCTCCTAGCTATTGATTCTAGCTTTTCCTGCCTTGCTGTGTTGCACCTTTCCTGAACTCCTTGTGATAGTGACTCTGGACTGTTGCCCGACTTTGTCTCTGGATCACATTTGGACATAGCCTGGTTCTCCAAGCTGGACCTTGGCTTGTTTGTACTGTGCTGAACCCGTCCTCAATGGTGAATACTCTGGTGAAGTCTTTAATCTCCTGTAACTTGGATCCTAGTCGTTGAGGACACCCGCTGTGGTGTATGACAATGACCTGCTTCAGAAACACAGCTTGTGTATCTACCTGTAACAGCACTTTGGCTGGCAAACATATGGAATGGGGCCTTCTCAATGTTGGCACCACATTCGTGGAAATTTGATCCTAAGGGAGATTGGATAAACCCCATTGCAACAAGTTTTTAAATGAGATTTGAAGACTCATCTCTTTGCCACTTGTATGCATATTATGAATTGATTATGGACTGATTTTAATAACTGTGGAATTGATGAGGCTGCTTTTATTGTGCTACATTGTGTTTTCTGACTACACTGTGTTGATCGCTGTTTATGTGCTGGCTGTCTTTTAACTGGCTACTTTAAGCGGTTTCAAAAAGTTTAAAATGTATTTTTACATTGGTTATAAATCAGATGTTGTTTAGTTCATCATGTTTGCAGCTTTGGAAGAATATGCTCCTAAATTTGGGATACAAAACAATTCAAGATACAAGCAAATAAATACATAAATGTTGGTGTCTTGCCAGTTCATGTGGTCCAAAGAGAAATGCTTTCACCAGGGAAACTTCAAGCGATGATTTGGAAGTGTAAGAAGGTCTATATGAGTGTGTCCTCCTCACAAGCGGGGGTCTAATGACCTCTAATCATCATCATTCAGTTGGTTACTGTATAAGTAAAAGAGAATAGAGCTGAGGGAATAGAACTGCAACGTATTTTCTTCTGAGAGGTACAATGAGGAACAACACCTGATTAATTTTACATGTTGAGTGAAAAAATGGTATGAAAAATACTTTTGAATGCAACAATCTGTGGATTCTCATTCTGTTGCAGAGAAGAGAATAATGGTGTTTTCTTAAGAAGAAAATACAGTGGTACCTCGGGTTAAGTACTTAATTTGTTCCGGAGGTCCGTACTTAACCTGAAACTATTCTTAACCTGAAGCACCACTTTAGCTAATGGGGCCTCCTGCTGCCGCTGTGCCGCCGGAGCACGATTTCTGTTCTCATCCTGAAGCAAAGTTCTTAACCCGAGGTACTATTTCTGGGTTAGCAGAGTCTGTAACCTGAAGCGTATGTAACCTGAAGTGTATGTAACTCAAGGTACCACTGTACTTTGTTAGGGTTGGTCCCAAAAGGTGAAGACTTTTAAAAACTGCACCTGCATACCCCTCAACTGCCCCAATTAGATCTGGGCATTCTGTTTCTGGGTGCTGCGCTCTCAGCACGGCACCTCACAATGCACAAGACTGTGACCTTGCGCAAGGGCACAGAGCCCACAAACCTGTGTTTCTGGCTCTAATCCTCTCACGCAGGTCACGTGACTCGCCCGGGAGCACGGCCAGCAAACGCATGTCTGGGTTTTGGGCCTAGACAGGTTGGAGGGTATGCACCTTTACCAACAGGGAGCACTGGAAAAATGTACCATTTGAGGGGCTGCTCCATGAATCCACTCCTGGAGTCCCTCCATGATGTTTTGTGCTCATGGTGGAATCAGGGCAGCTATACGCAATCGTGTTTACAATATTACACACGCCTGAAAAGGTTTCAGGGAAGACATATGGCTTCATTACCAATCAGTGACTGTCCTATAACTTCTGCCTGAAATCCTGTAACTTTATATGCCGTGGATGTTATGGGGTGTTTTGTCCTGCTTTCGCTAGGCTATACTGCAAGAGCACTCCTCCTGACAGCATCAGGGAAGTATTATGGAGCAACTAACTAAGCAGAAAGATATGTGGACCATCTTGTCTTAATGACACATTGCAGAACACACCAGCAAAAGCCCAACATCGTTCTGGAGGAACCCTCACGGGATTCTCCAATTCAAGCAGTCCTTCAGAAAGAGAGAGCATCAAGATTTTATTCCATCTCCTCTTTGTAAGTGTTGCTTGAAATGGAACGCTCTCCTTAGTGGTTCACATACTTTTGCGGGTTCATGTTCCCAGTGCATTGTCCACATAAATTAAATAACATCAGTGTAGCCTGAACTTTGCTGATCCATTTTTTTGCTGGCTGTGACACCATTCAAAGGAAAACTGGGTGGCTGCCAGCAATCTGAAGTGATGCCCCTTTCTATTGGAACCATAAGGAACTTTAAAACAGGTTTATTTTAAGGCTGGACAACCAAAACCTGAACCATCCCCCGTTCATGAATACCCTTGTGTATGGAATTAACATGTCTTTTATTGACATGTTCAGAACAAACAATTCTAATTCTAGTAATATTAGACAGCAAGGGGGGAAAGAAATAATGGCATGTTTCTGGAAGATTTTCAAATATACAAGGCAATTTATGACTTAAAACAGTTAATCTGCAATAAATGGAATAAGCATTGAGGTGCTAGATTTTCGGTCAAAAAAATGGCAGGGAAAGGAGTAGGTGATTAATTGATTTTTAATCTCAACAACACAGAGCACTGCTAAGTCACTGTGGCTTTATTTTATAAAGCAGCCATCAGTGATCTCATTGTTTTATGGGGTCTCTGGTGAGATTGATGACAGTGTTCGACTAAAATACTGGTGGAGGCTTCCAGCATTAATTCATCCATGAAAATTCAACCCCTTATGGCCAATGAAACACCTGCAAACTCAGGTGTTCTCTAAAAAGCTAAAAACAAAACAGCATGTGTGTATTTGTGTGGAGGACACAATTTGAAAGGAGGAAGTGTTAAGTGAAGGGCAATGGAGCAAAATTAAGCCTGCTACCTTACCGCTCCCCCCACCTCAGCAAAACCAGGGATGTATGCTTGCCTGCAGAAAGGCAATTAGGGCATGCAACCTATAGGGGAGAAATAAGTGGAAAGCGCCTTTCCAATATAGAACTGTCCCTATTGCACATGAAGCAACATGACTGCCCTGAAAATATTGCAGGTGCAAATGGTATTCAAAGCATGATCACGTATAAGGTAAAGGTAAAGGGACCCCTGACCATTAGGTCCAGTCGTGACCGACTCTGGGGTTGCGGCGCTCATCTCGCTTTATTGGCCAAGGGAACCGGCGTACAGCTTCCAGGTCATGTGGGCAGCATGACTAAGCCGCATCTGGCGAACCAGAGCAGCACACAGAAATGCCGTTTACCTTCCCGCTGGAGCGGGACCTATTTATCTACTTGCACTTTGATGTGCATTCGAACTGCTAGGTTGGCAGGAGCAGGGACTGAGCAACAGGAGCTCACCCCGTCGCGGGGATTCGAACCGCCGACCTTCTGATCGGCAAGTCCTAGGCTCAGTGGTTTAACCCACAGCGCCACTCATGTCTCATGATCACGTATAACTACCCCATAACATCAAGAGCACAAATCATGGCAAAGGCTCAATATAAAGGACACGTGAAAGGCCCAGAATGGCTAGGAATGGCTGTATCAGGCTCTCTTTTTTACGGCATCTTTTCAATTGGCGTTTAGCTGAGGCTATAATGATGACAAGTCCAGTGCTGTTCAGCTCTGATTTAGCACCAGCAGCAAGGATAGGTAAGACCTTCTCTTTGTCATCACGAGCAGCAAAGGAATGTAAGTCGTGTAACGCAAGAGTGAGCCGCCTTCTGTTCTGCCTCATATATCAGTGACAATTATCATCTAAGTTCTCTCCGCAGAAGCCTTGCTCTGCTCCTGCAGAACTATTACAACTTGATTTGCTGAACGCAGAGTGAGTTTGCAGTTCTGGAAGATAGAAAACCCATCTGCCCGCTTCAAAGCTGAATGGATTTAATCTAGAACCACTGAAAGGGAGGAATAAAGAAACGCACAATGATTTAACATTGGGTTTTCCCCCTTGCTATATAACAGCCAAGTTGAATTTAAGATTTTCAAAGATGGAGATCTTCAGTCTCATTTATGCAGGATGAGGGCCACAGGGGACGCTTCTGGCACGCTGACAGGAGCACGCTAGCAGTAAATCACACTGGGCAAGCTGGGGTTAAATCCATATTAACAAAACAGGATCTGCACAGGAGTGTCAGGCCTAATGAGCACAGCAACTCAGATCTTGCCCCCGTGAAGTAGTTGCTGAGACTAAAGGTCCCCGCCTTTTCACAGATGTCTGTCTCCTCCTCTCCCAGGTCTTTCCCAAGCAATCTGAGGCTATGCTGGCATGCCTGTCTCTGCTCCTCTCATTTCATACCTCTGCTGATCCTGGGAGACCAGTGAGAAGGGGAGCTGGTCGCAGCATGAGGGTGGGGGATACCCTGGCTTCTTCACCAGCCAGACTCACATCTGCTTCTTGGCCTCCCTCCTCTCCTGCTTCCGCTTCTGCTTCTAGACTTCTCTCTGCCACAGACTCTCCCTGCTCACTGTTACCTCTTCACCTCCTCCTCTCAATCTTCTCCCTCTTCTCCCTGTGACCACTCATCATTGTTCCATCACCACTCCCTGGGCTCTGAGTCTTCTTCCCTTGGCAGTTCCCCAGCTGATGCCTCCCACCACTCCTCTACATCCAGCCAGTCGATGAAATGGAGCAATGGAGACAAAGTTTAGCTTTACTTTTGTGCAGTAGGCTAGGTTCTACAGACACAAAGACAACCCTTTCTGGCATCCATCCAGGCAAGCAAGAGTCATTATCAGAATTCAAGGAGACAGGCAAAAATACTCAGGAAGGATGAGGGCTGGTGAAGGGTGTGGCCTAGGGAAAGAGGGTGTGGCCTAGGGAAAGAGGGTGTGGTGGGGGAAGGCATGCGCCCTCAGGAGAATCTGCTATTGGCTGCAGAGGGGTAAAAAAAGAAAAGAAAAGAGAACTATACATAGCTTTTGTCTTTCCCCCCTCTACAACTAATAACATTGTGTGTATGTATGTTTGTGTGTGTGATTTAAGCAGTGCTTGGAGTGAACTGGTTCACTTCAATGAAGTTCACTGAATTAACGTATTTTTCGCTCCATAACACGCACCCGACCATAGCACGCACGTAGTTTTTAGAGGAGGAAAATCTGTAGGCATGCCACCCATAGGCATTCCATCCATAACACGCACAGACATTTCCCCTTACTTTTTAGGATGAAAAAAGTGAGTGTTATGGTGCAAAAAATACGGTAGTTCAAAAATTTCTGAATGACACCTAAAAGTTGTTCCTGTAACTGCCATATGAACGGTTTATTAAGTTTATTTGGGGGTAGAACTTCGAACGATTTCTAACTCATTGTCAAGTTCATTCCTTACATGTGTTTTTTACTCTTGCTACGTAAGTTGTTATGTAAGAATATCAGCTCAATACATCCATGAAGAACATGCTAATTATACTAAGCTCCCCTCCAAAAAACCCCCATAATAAATAGAACACCATCCTCTTTCAACATAGCACATACTTAATACTACAGAGGCCAAAACTATATTATCTGTATGCATATCACACTTGTTCTTGCAATAAGTCACACTTCTTTTTCTTCATGTGCCCCTGTGTTGGCAAATGCCCATTTTAATTTCACCCAAGAAGCAATCTATTATTATTATATATATATATTTTAAAAACCATTTAGAGTAAGATTACACCTTTTAACGTCTTGATGCCAAGTTGCAACAAATATGTAGTAATTTTCACAAGTGTAAACTTCTTTTGTTTTATTCATCTGTGTTTCAGATGGTTAGGTCACCTTCTCAAGGTTCTTCAGGGTCAACAACACATTGAAATAGGAAGAACAACCTTGCAAATAAAACACCATAAACATCCATTTCCAGAGGGTCTTGGGGCACCTTAAAGACTAACAAATTTATTATAGCACAAGGCTTTGTGGACTGTAGTGCACTTTTTCAAATGCATGGATAGTTATCCTGAGTTACAAGTACATATACATGAGGTGAGGAGAAATACAGGAAGTATATAGATGGTGACAATTGCATAATTAACAGTGGCTATTCATAAATTACCGTTGCCTTATGCTCAAGCCTCAGGTGACAGCACTAAATCTCTTGGTGAATTGCAATACAGCAATTTCTTAAGGCAGTTTCTGTTTGAAGTTCTTCTCTTACATTAGGGGAGGTTGGAATATTCCTCCACCAGTTGTTGTTGTTGTGGGTTTTTTTTTTAAAGCATTGGCATGTCTGATGTCAGATTTGTGCCCATTTATTCTTTTGCATAGAGACTGGCCTGTTTGTCCTATGCACAAGTGGAAGAGCATTGCTGGCATACAACCCATCAAAAGACGGGCAGGTTAATGAACTCATGATAATGTGAATGACCTTTTTAGGTCCTTTAATAGTGCTGCCAGAGTAGACATGGGGACAGAGTTGGCACCTGGGACTTGGCTGCAGGATCTGGTCTTTGAGTCTGTATACACAGGATAAATTTAAAGCACATGACTTTCCCCAAAGAATCCTAGGAACAGTAATTTGTTAGGGGTGCTGAGAATTGTAGCTTTATGAGGGATAAACTACAATTCCCATGATTATTTGGAGCAGCATTGCACTTTATATATATGGTATGGCCTATATGTTGTTTCTGAGGAGATGTTATGGTTGCCGCCCGCCTTGGAAAAATGGGATTGCACCGTTTTTGGACAAAAGTGTCTCCTGTCCTATTTGGACTTGAGATGGGATGGGATGCCTTTTTCTCATATTTGAGCTCAAAATGGCGGTTGCATGGCTGTTGGCACAGCTCAGCAGGAGCCTGGATTGCCATGAGCAACAATAGAGAGAAGGGGGAAGGAGCAACCTGCTCTCCTGCCCTCGTCCCCTCCTTCCTTCCCTCTGGTCCTGCTCCTAAGCTGCCACCCGCTGGTTTAGCATGGTGCGGGTTTGCGGTCTCTCCTCCTCCCTCCTCCTACTCCTCTGTGCTCTAGTCTCTTCTGACACCAGCATGGGTGAGAGGATGGACCTGCAGCTTAAGTTGGCCATGGCCCCTGCCCGTCAGTCAAGGGGAAGAGCAGGACTAGGGAGGGAGGGAGGCGAGAGGCCAAATGCAAGGACCACCCCCCCACACACAAATTGGGAGGGAAGGATTTCATGTTGTGAGATTGTGTGTGCCCCCCAAACCCCACCACCAACCTGTCCTTTATTTTGCCCGACCAAAGGTGGCAAACCTAGCTTGGGGTGCCTTCTGTCAGCATGTAGAGGCCTTACCACCCACAGGCTATGAGAAGGAAGAGCCATAGCCTAGGGAAAGATGTAGATCATTCATGATGCACTTTAACTGGGAGTTAAACATGCCAGCAAGTGATGTTCTGCTTGTCTTCTAGGTCTTTCTTGTAGTAGAAGTTTCTTGGTGTGCCACTTTCTTGCCTGACTTCTGCCTGCATCAGAAATTGCAACGTGGCATTATTTGCAATCAGGGCATGGCCTTAGCTCAGGGGTTAAGCATCCGACTTGGTCAGTCGAATTAATCTGCCTGGTTGCAAAAACCTGCAACAGTGACCACATCTTGTTGTTTGCATAACTGTTACCATCATTTGACAAGCCAGGACTGTGCAATGGCTGTGATGAGCTGGCAAACTGTGAGACAAATTATCCAATTATCTTCAGTGCTATCAGTAAATGGCTGTTGGCAAACATTGGGAGCAAAGTGCGAAATGATGGGTTGGCGAATTCAGTTCAAAGGACAAATATCTGAGCCAGGAATCTGCTATGAAGCAGTGTTGAGGACAGTAATAATTCTGTGGTATGGTTTTCTTCAAATTAATGGGAATTCTTTAATGTAAATTAGAGGTGAGGGACTTGTGGACTTGTGAGACAACAGCTCAAATGATCCCTGGCTTTTGGCCATAGGGGCTGGTGACAGTATGGAAAGCCACAATTCCCTCATCTCTGGTGTAAATGATGTAATCTTAAGGCAAGTCCAAGGACAAACACTGCTTAGCCCAAGGATCAGTTTTGGCACAGCATTCGTTGTTCAGCTTTTGAATACTTTTTTGATGTACTTTTAGCCCATTTCACAGCTTTAATGCCTACTCTGTAAATGTGATCTTTCCCTGCCTTCACACACACACACACACACACACAGAGAGAGAGAGAGAGAGAGAGAGAGAGAGAGAGAGAGAGAGAGAGAGAGAGAGCTTGGACACAGAGCGTCAAAGCCTGGGCCTGTGTTTAGAAACATGTCACAAAAGGAATTCTGGATGAACCCTAAGTTCTCCTCTTATACGGATGTCAGAGAATTCCACTGTAATTTGTCATGGAAGTGGAAATTGCTCCAGTCTGCATGTTTGTCTGTGGCCTGGAATGGAAATCAGTCAAACAAATACCAATTGGTGTTTATTTATAACACCCACACACCCCTCCTTCAAACAATATGTAAACACTAGCAATGTTAAAAATTATTGAGAATGCTTTCTGCAGGGTTGAGCAAAGGAACTCATGTGTGCAAACAGGGCAGCAGGATGCAACCCCTCCTCTGCCCATCAGTTGAACTCTGCACAGGAGTTCCTTGTGAGGAACAGCCAATGGAGGTGGGGTGGGGGGAGACGGAGGTCAATGCAGTTTTTGGCATCAGCCACAACAATTACAACAGAAATATGGCATATAACGTATTTGGTGGAAACTGATCTGCAGTGGAATGGAAACAGCACTGCTTATGATGAATACAGGTCAAAGTAGAAATTGCTGCCTTATTTCACCCCCCCAAACACTCCTGCACCCTATGTTTCTATGTTGGCTGAGAAGCACATGTGTGCTGGATTCCTAGTGGGCATTATCTCTCTTTATGGCACTTTATCTTCTGGCTGATCTCAGAGCATTATCTCTTGTCAGCTCCCCATATCAGAGTGAAGAACTGTGCTTAGAAACGGAGCCGTGAATCACCCTTTATGGTATATCTGACGCATCTAAGTTAGCTGCATATGCCAGGGTCAGTCAGCCATGGATCTCAGGAAGATATGTGGGTTTCTTTACCTTCGTTCTGCTTTTGCTAGGTGTGTGTTTGATCACACTAAGAGATATGCTGAAAGCCAGAAGAGACATGCTTGGGAGATCCATAATACTTTGAAAACAACAATGACGACAATAAAAAAATCATCTGGCACAGAGGAGAGGTTGCCTAAGCCTTTCTTCCCATGCTGTTTTCCTGACCAAAAATAAAGCTGTTGTTAGCTCCACAGAGGGAGAAAACATGCTTGTATCACCACCATCCCTCTGTGAGGCTAAGATCTTCTTCAATGGCCTATTTAAAGCGAAGAAATGACATCTGGGGAAAACTATTTCCCCCCAATGCTGTTCCCCAGATTCACAGTTGCTTTAAGAGTACAGTGGTACCTCTGGTTAAGAACTTAATTTGTTCCGGAGGTCTGTTCTTAACCTGAAACTGTTCTTAACCTGAAGCACCACTTTAGCTAATGGCGCCTCCTGCTGCCACTGTGCCACCACCACACAATTTGTGTTCTCATCCTGAAGTAAAGTTCTTAACCTGAGGTACTACTTCTGGGTTAGCGGAGTCTGTAACCTGAAGCATTTGTAACCTGAGGTACCACTGTAGAAAGTCCAGCCATAGGACTATCATATCATATCATATCATATCATATCATATCATATCATCAGCGTTGGTTCTTCATTCCAGACACAGCCAGCCCCTCCATTTGACAGACTGAGGCGACTGTCCCAGGCAGTTGGATTTGGCTGTCTTGAAAGGGCAGCAAATTGTCGTTTATTTACTATTACTGTGTCTTTACTGCCAGGGAGGAGGAAAGAAGCTTGAGAGATTTCCTGTGTCAACTGCCAGAATAACTTGGCTGACCTTGGATGCCATGTGTCTGTTTGTGTTTGTTTGTGTCTCATTTTCTGCTCTGCCTCAAGTGACAAAAGGTCTTAGGCTGGCCTTATGCTCTCCCTTTTGAGTGGAAAGAGATGTTGTGAGTGTGGAGATGATTAGGGAGGCAGGAGAGGATATATTATTTAATGATATCCTTCCTAACTTGAGCTAGCAAGTTCCATATTCTAGCAGAGTTCCAAACATCCCCCTTTTTTAAATTACACAGCAATCATTTTGTTGCTAACTCATCTGAGTCTTGCTATTAAAGATTCCTTCCTGGTAAAATCCCTTCTAAACCCTCTTAAAAAGAATAAACACAAGAATCTGATTAACATTAACATAAAAGTAGTTTACTCACAGATTCATTCAGGTTCACAGATACAGTGGTACCTCGGGTTAAGAACTTAATTCGTTCTGGAGGTCCGTTCTTAACCTGAAACTGTTCTTAACCTGAGGTACCACTTTAGCTAATAGGGCCTCCTGCTGCCACCGCACAATTTCTGTTCTCATCCTGAAGCAAAGTTCTTAACCCGAGATACTGTTTCTGGGTTAGTGGAGTCTGTAACCTGAAGTGTCTGTAACCTGAAGCATCTGTAACCCGAGGTACCACTGTATATCCCTGAAGGCAGGCTTAGGTTACGTAACAACTAGAACTATTCCATAAAGAAGTTAGTCCCAAGTGACTGCGACTAAGCAGTCACTTCTCCAAACAAGCAGCAACATACAAAATGGAGAGCACACACTGATCAGAACATAGAGGCTGTGTGCTCCTCCATGCTATTACTACAGACCACACCCTCATCAAGTCAAATGTAATGGAAGTCTGTCACAGCTCAGAAGGAAACTGGAAGTCTTCTCCTGAGTGGTACAAAACATCCCCTAACATGTCCACTATAGTTACAGATAGGTAGCCGTGTTGGTCTGCCATAGTCAAAACAAAAAAATTCCTTCCAGTAGCACCTTAAAGACCAACTAAGTCAGTTCTTGGTGTGAGCTTTCGTGTGCACATGTGTATCTGAAGAAGTGTGCATGCACACGAAAGCTCACACCAAGAACTGACTTAGTTGGTCTTTAAGGTGCTACTGGAAGGAATTTTTTTGTTATGTCCACTATAGGAATGTTGTACTTGACTGCAGTTTTACATCCCACAATGAGAGACAGGGAACTGCAGCTACTCCATGTATCTTCTCGTCTTCCTCATAATACCCTAGTTTCGCAGAAGTGCAACATGGTATCGCAATGGCTTGCATTGTCAGGACCAGATTTATCGTCAGTCAGAGTGAGGCACCCACCTCAGGCAGCAAATGCTAAAGGGAGGAGAATGGTGGCAAGGAGTTTGACGAGAAAATGTGTGTGCCATGCATGGCCTACCCTGCATCCCATAAACTAGCTTGCTGCCCTTAGGTATGGCAGAAGATGCTGTTGTCCTATCACCAGTGTTAAAATAAGATTCAGCCACTGCTCTGGTCAGTTTCTGAATGGTGGGACGCCATTTTGACCTTTGCCTCGAAAGCAAAATGTCTTGGGCTATCCCTGTGCATTGCTGCATTGCTGACTCCCAGTAATGTACCTGCCCTGATTTTAATGAGAATGTCCCCTTGAGAATCCCTCATTTGCCAGGGATTTGGTTTGAGTCAACCTGAGAAAGGGCATTCTCGATTCAGACACCCCATCTGTGGAACTCCCTCACACCCCAGAGACCATTGGTGCTTATAAGCTTTTGGCACCAAATGAAGACCTACCCAGGCTTTCAGCTGAATCTGTGTCACAGCACTTGGTAAAAATAGCTATTTACCTGTGTATGTGCTTTCACCTGGTTTTATTGCATGACCTTCAACATTTCACTGATGAGAATAGGGACATAGTTTATTGACTGACTGATTTTATTGTGTTCTTTCGGCAATTCACTCTGCTCTTACGTTATCTTTTAATGAAAAGAGGGTAAAAAAATTTACAAATAAATAAAATAGAAAGCAAATTATATGAAGGGGCATTAGATCATGTATTGTGCTAAATTAATGGTTTTTGAAAGCAGAAAAGAAACACAGAACAAGATCAGCCCTCTTACATTTAACACACATGGCTTCCTCTGAAGAATCCTGGGGTGTTTAGTTTGTTAAGGGTGTTGGGAACTGTAGTTCTGTGACTGGTGAAATACTGTTCCCAGTAGTTTGGGGTTTTTTTTGGGGGGGGGAGAAGCCATGTGCTTTAAATGCATGTCGGTGATGTGACAATAAAATCTAGCACCAGCCTTCCTCACAACCATAAGATGACTTATCACAGACACAGTTAGGGGACAGTCCAAGCTAAAATCCCAAAAAGAGTGAGGAATGTATAAAGAGTATCTTAAAAAACAGTGTCCTCAAATAAAAACCTGGACTTGCTTTGAGTGATTTTTTGCAAAACAAAACAAGGGTTACAAGTACATTATATGGAGAAAGATAGTAATGATGAAAAGAGAAAGAAGCAGTTTATCAAGAAAGGAAAAGTAGAACCGCATAGAGGAGGAAGGAAGTCTATAAGAACAAAATAAGAATCAGGAATAGAAAATAAGAAGTGAGTCTGTTTGTAAGATTTTTCAGATTTACTGTATGGGTATGTGTTTGCAGTTTCTTTTTGTGTGTGTTTTCAGTTCAGTTTGTTTTTCTTTACGTTTTGAGTGTTTATGTGATGTCACAAAAATTCAATAAAAAGCACTTTAAAAAGCAAGCAAACAAACCGTAAGATGACTTATGATTGTGCTTTCCCGCCGACTCTTTCTATACCGCATACGCACCATGCATTCAAAGTGCACGACTCCCCTCAAAGAATCCTGGGATCTGTAGTTTACCCCTCACAGAGCTGGGAATTGTAGTTCTGTGAGTGGTAAGTTACAGTTCTGCATTTGCTTTCAGGGCACCTTAAATCATGTATGGTGTGTATACAGCCAAAGAGAATTTGGAAGCTAAATGGTATGCAAGAGAAATCCCTCCCACATAACAGCAGCGTGAGTTTGTGCCCTTGTTTTTTTAGCTCTCCACTTATTCTTCTCTGAGTAGTATTGATCACCTTGGCATAAGCTTGCAAACTGCCTCCATCTTTTTTACTAGCGCCACCTGCCCTGCTTCAGGCCTGCAGGAGCCTGCTCTTTCCCCATTACAGTTCAAGGTTCTCCCTGTGGTTATTGCAGATCTATCTTTCAAGGATCCTCCTCCTACTCTGCAAAAACGTACACAGAGACTCCTGAGGTCTTCCAGTTCTTTGTCACTCTCAAAATAGCAACAACAGAGCAGCGATAAACTAGCTGGCCCAGTTTGTATCAGGAGTCCATTGCTACTTCTTGGGTGGTATCCCTGCCATATGCTGTGGAGGAAAATAAAATATTCCTCTCCTTAGGGCCTCTAATTATTTAACTTTGGCTTGGAAATGTGGGCCAATTCCTGGCTTGTTGGCACAGGCAACTTCCTCCGAAATCTATCCTATAACCGTAGTTTGACTTTCATGTCTGCATGCTGCTGTCAGGTGATCTTTGATAAAATATAATGAAGGAGAGATCTGACGAAAGATTGTGACATACCTTTGTTTGGTGTTGCTGAAGCTCTGGGGTTGAATGCCTCTGGGCTGAACAAGGCACTTAAAGACGTGCCAGAACCTCGAAGGTCTGTTTTCTTTACCTTCCTATTGTTGTAAGACGAACTGCTCTTTTAAGATTAGCACGTTGAGCCAACGTTTTATGTCTAAAATGAGTGAGGTGTGCTTTGCAAAATAAAGGATGGCTTTGATAATGGTGGTGTTTTTAAAAGTTAATTTTAAACAGATTTATTTTGCAATTTTTAAAAAGAGTTTGGGGGCTAACATGAGTGTAATTTTGATACTATCAGAGTGTGCAGCCCCTGCCTTTGTGCTGGAGGGAAAGGGTGAGTCTCCACAGCTATTCCAGGAAACCTTGGTCCCAATGCCTGGAGTCACACCACTGATCTTGCCCTCTGTCGGCCCAGTCAATTCTTTATTAACAAGCAGTAAAAATGCCTAGCGTGCAGGCAGGTGGGGGAGAGAAGAGGGGCCATATATTACTTCTTAATTGTTTCCCCCCCCCATGTTTTTGTTGTTGTTTAGTTGTTTAGTCATATCCGACTCTTTGTGACCCCATGGACCAGAGCATGCCAGGCCCTCCTGTCTTTCACTGCCGCCCACAGTTTGGTCAAACTCATGTTTGTAGCTTTGAGAACACTGTCCAACCATCTCGTCCTCTGTCGTCCCCTTCTCCTTGTGCCCTCCATCTTTCCCAACATCAGGGTCTTTTCCAGGGAGTCTTCTCTTCTCATGAGGTGGCCAAAGTACTGGAGCCTCACCTTCACGATCTGTCCTTCCAGTGAGCACTCAGGGCTGATTTCCTTAAGAATGGATAGGTTTGATCTTCTTGAAGTCCATGGGACTCAAACAGAATATTAAAAACACAATAGAACATCAAACATTAAAAACTTCCCTAAACAGAGCTGCCTTCAGATGTCTTCTAAAAGTCAGATAGTTGTTTATTTCCTTGACATCTGACGGGAGGGCATTCCACAGGGTAGGCACCACTACCAAGAAGGCCCTCTGCCTGGCTTCCTGTAACTTCGCTTCTCACAGTGAGGGAACCACCAGAAGGCCCTGGGAGCTGGATCTGTGTCTGGGCAGAATGATGGGGGTGGAGAGGCTCCTTCACGTTCTCTACAATATCATTTTGAAGGCAAGGCAACCAGAACTGTACTTCCAAATTTGGTCGCACCACAGATATAATGGCATTATGATATTGGCAGTTTAATGTTGTTCTTTTATGTTTTATATGCATTGTGGGAATTACACTAGTGTGTTGGTGTTTTTGTTTTTTTAAACAAGGTAGTGACTCACAAGCATTATAATATAAATCAAATAAAAATAAAGATCATTCAAACAGCCCCCCATCGTCGTGAACCGGATGGTAAGCCCGTGTGGATGAGTGGTCCTCCAGTATGCTGCTACCATGACTGATGTCTCAGATAGCGAGGTTTGCAGAACGCTTTCTGTCGAGATCAACCATCTCGCTTCCACAAATTACAGCACACTTCCCTCAAACAGAAATGGAGCCCAACCTCAGCAGTGGTACGCGTTGCACCCTGAGCTGGAAGAAATCCTGGTGCCAAGGAAGTTGTCGATCCCCCCCCTTGAAAGCTGGCTGATGGTCCAGTATGTCCTCTCTAAAGGTGGAGGCACTGTCAATGTTTGTGAGAAGCTAGGCTGTGAACCCAGCCATCAGTATGACCTCCCCACATCTTCCTGGGATGCAGAGGCTGAGGATGACAGCGAGGAGGGAGGAGGCGAGCTGAACTGGGGCAAAATGGGATGCAAGAACGTTCTGAAGATCCGGAGAAGGAAAATGAACAGACACAAGTACAGGAAGCTGTTGAAGTGGACAAAGTTTTTGCGGAAGAAGGTCATGGAAGGTCGGCGCCGGAGGAAACAAAAAAGGTTTGAATGAGATCTGGAACGCGTCTGGAGGAGAGCCGGACTGAGGAAGGCTCCTGAGGGATGGACAACACCCAAGATATATCTCAAGAAGTCCGATTGATGTCTCCATGAGGTTTTTTTAAAAAAATTAAGCAATATTTAAAGCAATAAAATAAAATAAATAAAAATAAAGATACACACCCAACAAACAAATGGAAATCTATACATGCCCCGCCAACATAGCCATCTCTGGTGATGTGTGCATTTTTTTTAATATGCAAAGTTTAATAATTAGGTGGTTGAATAGCTGAATGATGGTCACAGTGTGCAGAAAATCAAATGGAAAGCTAATGATCCTTGTGGGCATTAAGCTCTGCACCAAATAATAGTAATTGAATTATTTCTTGCATGGTGAGAAGCCTGAGAGTTTCCTTCAATCCCTGAAGGCTTTGCAGGGAAAAGGCAGACACAGAGCTCTGCATGGCCCCTGTTATTCCCTTCCCTTTAACTGATTGGCAGAAGATAGGTATGGCATGAAAGTTACCCAACAGCAGCTGTGGTAGAAAATCAACGTGTGGACATTTGGAATCATCAACAAAAAGTTGCATTTCCTGTTCTCTCTGTCGTTCTGATTTTTACAGTGTTCTCACAATGCATACACTTAAGCATATGGTGTAGGATATATGCATCTGCCAATTTTGGCATCTCATTTTTTCCAGTGTTCAGTTCTCCACAGTTCTGCATCAGTTTGTGGATTTTTTCGAATCTTCACAAAAATTCGCCAGCATTTTAATGCACACTTCTCCAAATATGTATATTTTGGCACACAGCTTTCCCTAATATAATTTTTGTGTGTATATTATTTTCACTACTGTGTGCATCTTAGGTACATGTCCCCCTGAAAGACACATTTATGTACACATTATTTGGTTGAAGAACCACATGACAAAATTCAGAGAAGTGCGACTTTCATAGGGTAGCTGCGTTTTGCTTCACTTCTTGATTCGTAAAGTTCGAATTAGGGATAATCTCTTTGAAATCTAAGCTGAACCATATTTCTCCTCCATTCTTAGTGTAGAGAGAGATTTCTTACATCACATCCGAGAGGAGACAGATGATCATCCCTTCTCCCACTTTGGGTGTTGGCAAAATACCCTACCTTTCTACAAACAAAACAAAATGCAACCTAAAAATAAATAAATGAGCAAAGCCTAAATTACATTCAGTGGAATTTATTTATGAGTATACATCTATAGGACTGCACAGTGAGTGAGTTTAGGGAAGAGTTGTTTGTTTGGGGAAAATATTATGACCTAATAATATGAACTAATTTGTTATATGATTGCCTTTTTCATTTTTGCTTAATTTATATTTTGGTCAAGGGTTTAATGGAGTGTTGTTGTTTAATATCCTGGTGTTTACATATGACTATGAATTGCCTCTTGTGTTGTTCTATACATTGTGGAGCGACTGGTTTTGTTGCTTTTATATTATTGTTAATTTCTTGGCAGTTTAATGTAAACTGCCTTGAGCACACTGGCAATATTATGTATAATATTGACCTTGATTAATTGAAACCAAGAGCATATTTCAATAACTGCTTAGGACGAAGAGCTATTTATTCTCCGATACTATACAGAATCTCCCGCAAGACAGAACGAATGCTGCAAGCAACCAGGAAGGAAAATCCAAACGACTTATCCTGCGATTAAGAAATAAAGCATCTCATTGATCTTGTTCTTGCTTTCATGCCTTCCTAGCTCCTGGAAGCCACGATTGTACGGAGTTGCGTTAACTGAATGAATGTCAGTGGTTGGGTCCCTAAAGCCATTACGTCATGTAATAGAACCTTCAGGAATACATCCAGTCGGAAGACATGTGCAATATGCTCTGAATCAACATCTTTCCTTTGGAATTTGCAGTGAACATAGCGACACCAAATATGTCAAGCTGACAGCCCCGGGGATTGAATTCTTTAAGAGACAAGCAGAGCAGGAAACAGCGGTAGCAGGTGTTGGCATAATAATTAGACTCATGCGCTAATGGATGGGGGAAAGATGAAAACAGAGCGACATCTAGTGTTCGGTGAGGACAAAAGCAAAACTAATTTGATTATCCAGTTGCCAGGTTGCCAACACAGAATTTTTCAAATGGGGCTAAAAGCCACTTATTAAAATGATATCCAGCCTTCCTGTCAAGAAAAGGGAACGACCACCCAGAAGCTTTATATCATGGTTTGCTTTATTTCGAATTGAGTCCAAAATAGGAATAATGAGAAAAAAACTCTGATAAAGATGAATTTGTGGAGAACAGGATGGTTTGACATGATGGACACAATCCATCACTGAGTTAAGCATTTTGCAGTGGGGTAAGGTAAAGGTAAAGGGACCCCTGACCGTTAGGTCCAGTCACGGATGACTCTGGGGTCGCCGTGCTCATCTCACTTTACTGGCCGAGTGAGCCAGCATGCAGCTTCCGGGTCATGTGGCCAGCATGACTAAGCCGCTTCTTGTGAACCATAGCAATACACAGAAACACCGTTTACCTTCCCGCCGGAGTGGTACCTATTTATCTACTTGCACTTTGACGTGCTTTTGAACTGCTAGGTTGGCAGGAGCTGGGACCGAGCAACGGGAGCTCACCCCATCACGAGGATTCGAACCGCTGACCTTCTGATCAGCAAGTCCTAGGCTCTGTGGTTTAACCCAGTGGAGCTCTGTTAGCCCATTGTGATAAGACTGCTTCAGAAACAACCCTATGTGGTAGGGAGAACCGTACATCGGCTCTGAGCATGCTCAGAGCTGTTTTCCTGAAGGCCAGAAAAGCAACAAGGAACACTTCCTACTTTGAGGAATCATAGAATTGTAGAGTTGGAAGAGACCCTGAGAGTCATCTGGTCCAACACCCTGCAATGCAGGAATATGCACCTGTCCCATATGGGGATTTAACCTGCAACCTTGGTGTTAGATCACCATGCTCTAACCAGCTGAGCTAACCAGGTTCAATGAGCTGTTTTCTTGTTTAGTATTCACTTTGTGACCTTGCTAGACAAAGAGAGAGAGAGATCAAGCAAGCAAACAACAAGTATCTATCTATAATAAACATCTATTTCTACTCAATGATTTTGCATTTATTTTTTAGAACTGTAGAATTGGGAGGAGAAATAGTGAATGTCTTCTGTATGTGTCGCAACAAATTCTTTATTAACCGCCCCCCCCCAATGTCACGTCCATATTCCCCCCCCCCACAATGAGAGTAGGGACTGCAAACTGGATTCAGGTGGCAAATTTCCAAATGACACATTTTCCAGTTGATGGTTCATCTATAAACTATGGTGTTGTGTTATGCAGAGTAGACCTATCTGAGTCATGTTAAAGAATTTCTTGTTGCTCACAGAAAAGCTGGTTTTCGGCTGGCATAAGAAATCTGGATCCACACCAGTGTTAAAGGACACCGTATACAATCAAAGTAGTATATAACCAAAGTGGAGGGGACGTGTCCCATGTGTGAAAAGGTAGGTGCCTTTCTGAGCTATGCAGCAAATGGAGGGTGGAAAACTGCAATGTGTAGTTTTACTTTTCGTTGCAGCGCTGTGATGAAATATTAAAAAACAGCGAAACTGTTCAAAATAAAGTAGAAGGTTGGCTTGGCTGACGCATGACACGCCAATTTTAATGCAGGGAGTCTAAGGAGGCGTAGGGCCTGAGCAAAGCAGCTGTAGCTCAGTTGTGGGGAGCGTATTTTAAACAGAGATGCTGCCTTGCACTCCTTGCTTCCGAGGAAGCTGGCTTTTCCCCCACCACTGGCCAGCAGAGTGAAAAGCATGCCTTACTCCTATTTATTGTTTGTTTGTTTGTTTGTTTGTTTGTTTGATTGTTTGTTTGATTGGTTGATTGATTGACAGCCTACCTGGACGACTTCTGGGGAACAGCTTATCCTGGGCCAATAGCAGCCAGCAGTACCCTTAGTGGTTGCAGCCTTGAAGCATCTAATGGCCAAGGCATTGTGTAGGCTTAGTCCTGAGGTGAGGCAGGTAGGCTATCTTGCCAAATAGCACCTGTTTGATTTGATCTGGTGCTCTCTTGTTTTCTCCTTGTTCTCTTGTTTTGTTTTGTCATGTGCCTGAGTCAGGATCAACTGGGGAGAGCTTGAGGCTCCCCAGTTGTAGGGGTCAGAGTAGATGAACTTTGAGCTTCGTTCTTACTATGCGAGTCTACATGTAATGACTACGTCACAGTTCTTAGATATTCAACCTCTGGTTCCCCAGGCATTGCTGGATTGCAATTTCTGCCAGCCCCACCAGCATGGCCAACGATCAAGAATGAGGAGCATTGTAATCAGCATTCAGAAAGCCACAACTTTCGTCTAGTGACCTAAATATTCATGTTACAAAGAATATTTTATGTGAAAATATGTTTATTCAGTGCAACATAAAATAATGCAAATTAGAGACATCCTCTGGTTCACGTAGGCTCCAATAACTTGGTATATGCTATAGCATATATGTTAGTAGCCTGATATAGCAGTTGGTTACAACATATAATCATCTGTTTTATGTGTTTGCCCATTGATTTTGTATGTGGGTGGGTGGTTACTTTGAAGTTCAGGGGCTCATTGTTGGCAGTGGACTAGCTTTAGGCACCTTTTAGATGCATCGCAATACCTGCCTCAAATAACAGGTGCTATTTCTTTCCTCCAGCCGTTTCCTGGTAACAAGAGCATCATGTGCTTCTCACCTGCATGCAACATCGAGGGGGTTGACTTGCCGCTCTCAGATCTTTGCCGTGGCTGAGGAATTCCCACTGGCACTGAGCAATGACCAGCAAATGCGAGATCATCGTGCAGATAAGAAGATATCAGATAAAGACGCATGCAGATTCCACCTCCCACCTACCCCCCAAAACACCGAGGCTCTTTTGCTTGCTCATTAGGTTTGCTTCCTCATTAGGTCAACAAGATTTCTCGTAGCAGGAATATCTTTGTGAAGATAAGACTGCGGACTCCAGGTGGAATTTCTTAGCAACCGCCTCCAGGAAGATCTGCTTGTCCTGTGGGAGGAAGTTCATGCTACCTGACCTGTATCTAATTGAGAGAGAATCTTCTGGGAGTATTTGCCTAGAAAGAGATAAGAGGACTGCAGGATTCATGCGAATCTGATTAGGCAACGAAGGCTGGCATCCTAGCATGGTATTGTAAATTAACTCCAGAGCAAAACAAAAACAAAACCTGCTCAGTTTTAACAAGCAAGATGTTTGTGGATTTGGAGCAATATGTGGCAAAGATATTTCTAGCTCAGAATTAAATCTGGGTGCAAACTCTGGCTTTCCAGACTGCTAATTAGTCTTCTTGTATTTTTAAAAGCTGCGTAGAACCTGTTACTATCAAACTTAAAACAATCTGCACAATTGGGCGATGAGAGTTTCTTTTTAGAAAGATATCTAAGCGGACAACAAATGGGCTTGACAGTTTTTTAGTGATAGAATCAAAAGAAGACTTCCCTTTTCCAACTGCTTCCCATTTGTTATGTGAAAATGTGACTTGGAACTTGGGTGGCCTTTTATGCATTGGCCCCCAAAAGGAAAAGCATCACTTAAAAAAGGGTACAAATTTGCATAAAATATGCATAAATATGCATAAATATACAAATTTGTGTGCCTATTTGTATGTATAGATGCACATCTATATATGCACATAGATGCACATTTAGAATTGTGGATTAGAATTTAAATAGAAACAGAATACATTTATTTATTTATTAGATTTCTACACTGCCCTTCATCATAAGATCTCAAGACGGTTCACAGAATAAAATATAGGATACAAACAAGTAAATGAGTAAAACAAAACAGCAAAACAATAACCCTCCCATCCCACAGACACATTTTTAAAAACTGTAGAAAATTAATCAGCCAAAGGCCTGGTTGAAGAGGAACGTTTTCGCCTGGGGCCTAAAAATATATAATGAAGGCACCAGGCAAACCTCCCTGGGGGAGAGCATTCCACAAATGGGGAGCTACTACAGAAAAGGCCCTGTTCTTGTGTTGCCACCCTCTGGACCACACGTGGAGGAGGCACACAAAGAAGGGTTTCAGATGATGAATGCAGAGTCTGGGATGGTTTATATGGGGAGAGGAGGTCTTCGAGGTATTGTGGTCCTGTGTCGTTTTAAGGCTTTCAATGCTTTCAATTGGGCCTGGAAGCTAATTGGCAGCCAGTGCAGTTGGGCCAGGATCGGTGTGATATGTTCAAACTGTCTTGTCACAGTGAGCATCCTGGCCTCTGAATTCTGTACCAGCTGAAGGGCAAGTTCAAGGCCTCTGAAGTCTCCCTTCTTATGGCACTATTTTTAAACCAGACTTAGTCCATTAGCCCTTCAGATAGAGCACTCCCTCAAACAGAAGGTTCTGACAGATATTCATCTGTAAAGCAGGGTGCATGACCACCTTACTTAGAAGAAGAAAAAAGCACTCGGGTTGCAGGTGGAAAGTGGCTGGTGTCTGAGAAATGTGCCACCTCCACCTGCTGTTTTCCCCCTAAAACAACAACCCTAGTGACCAGACCAGAGTTTCCCACTGATTACTCAGTGTGCCCCTGAGTCTAAAAAAAGTGTGGACCACTCAGAGTAGCTTTAGAAACTATTTGCGGTGACATCTTATGTTAAGTTGTGGGTGAACATATCAGACGACACAGCGATTCTTCAAACAGCTCTTGTTTATTCAGAGGCCAGAACAGAACTGAACTGAAGGGCTCAGTCAGTTTGCTTATATAGAGCTCCAATACCACGTAACTGTAACAATTTTCTAAAACTATCCAATCACTGAACGTCACTTCCAATCCCTTATTTGCATAACTATCTACAGTATCCCCCTGCTGGCCCAGGGTGAGAACTTCAGTACATAACATCTTAGTTCTTCTGTATATCGTCTCTGAAAATAAGGAAATTAATTCAAATCC
The DNA here is from genome assembly GCF_964106915.1 of Podarcis gaigeae. Classification (NCBI taxonomy): domain Eukaryota; kingdom Metazoa; phylum Chordata; class Lepidosauria; order Squamata; family Lacertidae; genus Podarcis; species Podarcis gaigeae. The sequence goes on from NC_139681.1 coordinate 77,077,944, forward strand.
CCGCTTGGTCGTCAAGCTCACTGTGTGACCGTGAGCAAGTCTCTTTCTCTCAGCCTAACCTACCTCACAGGGCTGTTGTGAGGAGAAAATGTGTACTGGGGGTGCGGGGAGAGGTTATAGGTCCATGTGCACCATTTTAGCTACTTGGAGGAATGGTGGGATATAAATGCAATGAACCAAATAAATAACCAGAGTTCATGATTCAGTGACTAATGGAAGACAATAGGTTGGAGTGGAAAAAAACTCCAGATTGTTCAAAGAACTGTGGGTGGAAGGGAAGACACCCCTAAGGTGCTCTGCAAAGGATGATGTGGAACCTCTTGTGAAAGCTGAAGACTATCTCTGGATTTAGTTTCACAGCATGTAAAAAGCAACAACCCTTTTTGTAGTGCTGCAGCTTCTGTTCATTTCATTGGGGTTTTGTAGGGTGAATCCCTCAGTGGATTGTTCTGTGTAGTATCAATTACCTCCCTGAACTCTCTTCCTAAAGTGCCACGATGGACAGCATGACATTATTATCATGGCTTCTATCTCTGTCTTGGTGAGCTTTCTTGTAATCTTATGTGGACACTCATCAGGGAAAGAGGAGTAACACAGATTAGTGGCCATTAAATCCTTTATCTACAGTAAGGTTACCAGACGTCCCCGTTTCCCGGGGACAGTCCCTGGATTTACAAATCAGACTCCTGACAAAATCCATCTATTTAGTAGGAAGTTGAAAAGTGTCTCCAGATTCATTGAAAAAAATCTGGTAACCTTACTCTACAGGGCGCACCAGAGAGCCAGTGTGGTGTAGTGGTTAAGAGCGGTAGACTAGTAATCTGGTGAACTGGGTTCGCGTCCCCTCTCCTCCATATGCAGCTGCTGGCTGGGTGACCTTGGGCTAGTCACACTTCTTTGAAGTCTCTCAGCCCCACTCACCTCACAGAGTGTTTGTTGTGGGGGAGGAAGAGAAAGGAGATTGTTAGCTGCTTTGAGACTCCTTAGGGTAGTGATAAAGTGGGATATCAAATCCAAACTCTTCTCCTGTGGGCACCACAGTCTAGCAGGACCTTGGAGAGCTCCAAGAAAGCAACTTGATCTGACAAGACCTGGGCTCCAAAGCAAGCTGTTTATCCCTCTCAGCCCACTATATTCTTTTAAGGATTATTTCTTCCCTAGAGAAAGATGGGTTTAAAGGGCTGGAGCCTAGCACTCCATCTCCTGCCTATTATTTCCCTCCTGGCTCATTTCCTATGTTGGTGCTGAGGAACACGGGGCTCCAGGTAGGCAGTGGATTCATGAGGGGCCCCAGGCAGTCTCTGGGGATAATTGTTTGAAGATTTCTTGGTAGACAGGCTCTGGCTTAACTCAGCATCTAGTTCTTCTGTGGCCTTTGCTGTTGGTTCTTCTGATCTAGCTAATTCCTCCTTATTTAGTCTGGACTCCAATCTGCTTCACAGGTTGGGAGTCACAGCAGTGGAAACGGCAGACCATAATTTAATGCAGAGTTGTGAGACCATACAACTGCATGGATTGAGTGTGTTAACGATTAATGCAGCTGAGATAAGAGAAATGTGTGTGTGTGTTTAATGGCACATTATTGCTCAACATCTTGCATTTTCCATGACAACATATGTTGAATGTCACTAGGTAGATAAATCTCAAATTGTTTGGAGGGATTATTTAGGCTGCAAAAGAAAGGGTTGCTATGAGGAGCGGAAAAGCTGAAGCTGTTCTGTCTTGTCAGTAATGGCAGCAAAATGTCACCTCCCCTCAGTTATATCAACAAAGGAACAGATACAAGTGATTTATAGTTCTCCAGCTGACATGACAAGCTTACCAGGAGAGAAACCAAGAAGTTCAACTGCAAAGTTGAACCATCTGACAAGTACAGAGGCTCAACTACGAGCCTGTGGCAAAGTGTTTCCCATATCCTTGCCTCCTTCAACTTCATATGTCATTGGGAAACCCAGCCAGATGGGCGGGGTATAAATTATTATTATTATTATTATTATTATTGGGTCATGGTGAGCTTACCTGATGGTGGCAGCAGCTGGGAGACACCATTTTTACTTTTCAAAATAACCCAGAAGTAGCATTGCTCTGTGACATTGTGCTTTCTAGGTCCTCAGCTTTATGGAGGTAATTAAAAGGTGGGAGGTGCTATGGGGAACAAAGAATTGAATATACCACATGAGTTCTGTGGTGTGAGGAAGAGGACAGGGATGCATACCTATAGCCATTATCTATAGCATCCATGGCCAAGTAAAATTCTGCAAGTCAAGTAAATCCTATAAAGCAAACCCCTACCCCCTCTCCTCTGCAGACACACCAAAGCAAAGTGTGGGGTATTTGTCGTCAATATTTTCATTTGTTCGAAAATAAAAATTGTTTTCAAAAGGGTGTGAGAAACTGAGCTGCATATCTGCGTTGTTTGTGTATGTATGTATGTACATATTTGAATATTTTATTATATAACTATTGTAAAGGCTGATAAAATACATTTCTGGCTCATCACGTTTCTGTGCCTTTGCTTAGGAACACCTCTGCATGGGAATTCTGCAGCAATTATTTCACTGGGTTATTGTGGAATATAAAAATGGTGGCTCCCAGCTGCCTGGGAACTACAGCAATGGCTCGCATCTCCCAATGGGTATGGGAGAACGTGATGCTAATATTCTGGCAATGAACTGTCAGGAGCTCATCCTACACTCGAGTAGGACCCTGGCAGAGACACATGCCCAGCTGGCATGTTCTCTCCCTCCTGGTCGATTGTTCGGGATCTTCAATAGCTTTCTTCAGCCCGAACATCACAGCGACCGATGCCAACAGACATCGGCGCACTTGTGTAGAATTGACCCAGTGGTCTGGATGTTGACCTCCTTTTGTTGTCTCAAGTACAATATACGTATTATATATTTATTATCTCTCACCTTTTTCCCTGTAAGGGATTTAAGGCTGCTTACAGATAAAATAGGAACAGCTAAAAATACAGAAACTAAGTTATTATTATTTTTAAAAGTGTGTGTGAACTATTAATATGTGGTTTTGATATGTAATAGCATAATATGTAATAATAATATAGTAATAATAAATGCTATGTAAAAGTGTCTGGCCACAGCAATAAGAGTAAGAAGAATCAGGTGTGGGATCAACGCCTTATGAAGCGGACTGAACCCTGAAGCATTAAGGCTCATCTGTGAAACATAGGAGATGAACAGTCTCATTCCTTCCAAATGAGTCATAGCCCTGTAGCCAGACACACAGATTCCAAGCCCCAGGAAGCAGCAGCAGCAGCAGCAGTATGAAGCCCAGATATGGCAGGCAAGATCAAATTGCTGATCAGGCTGGAAGAAAGCAGATTTTTCACAGATATGTTTTGTTTGAAAGCCTGCATTAGGTTATCCAGTTCAATCTAAATCATGCTCTCATGGTTAAAAAAATAATTTTTAAAAAAATCTAGTTCCTTTAAGATAAGAACAGTCTTAGTGGATAATATTCCATTACTGTATTTTTTCTTGTTTTTAGTTATTTCTTGATGGCCGCTTCAAATATTATTTTAGCACAATTGCAGAGTATATAAATAATTCTGTAAATAAGATCAGAGGTGCTTCTAAATCGGAATAATCTGTCCAGTGATAGACAAATGCATACCACACACAACAATATGCATTGTGGGTAGGCATCTTTTTGGACAGACAAGATAATTGCACTAGAAAGTGCAGGATAACAACCACATTTAGTGTGAATAAGCAGCCCATCTGAAAGTGCTCTGGGTAACTTTTACTGGATATCGTGGATGGAGTTGGTACACTGGTTAACTGACTAATCAAAATATTGCCAATAGATTAGTCAAACATCGTCAATTGTCCCATGACACCATGACATTGATAAGTAAAGAACAGACCTGCTGCTTACTTAGCAAAACTGTCTTTAAAACATGATACAGTGGTACCTCTGGTTACGAACTTAATTCGTTCCAGAGGTCCGTTCTTAACCTGAAATTGTTCTTAAGCTGAGGTACCACTTTAGCTAATGGGGCCTCCCGCTGCTGGCACGCGATTTCTGTTCTCATCCTGAGGTAAATTTCTTTACCTGAGGTGCTACTTCCGGATTAGCGGAGTCTGTAACCCGAAGTGTTTGTAACCCAAGGTGTTAGTAACCCGAGGTACCACTGTACTTCAATACAGGCCTTGCCCCCCCCCCCACGATTGAGGGGGCCGCACAACATCATCACACCATGTGCCGCCCCCCCCCCCACTATGTGCGTGCATGACCTCACCATGTCCTGTGGTGTGCTGACATCACTCACACCCATTGTGGGGCATGCGGACATCTTGTGTGGATGCCCTGCGGTGTGTCTGCCAGCGGCTGCAGAGCTTTTGGGGGCCCTGCCCCTTCACTGAAAATAGGTGTGTGTGTCTTCGGGCCCCATGGCCCTGCATATATGGCACGCCTGTTTTAATAGTTATGGTTTGCTACTTTGATTTATTTGTTTTCATTTTAATTTAAAAAATGTAACTGTAGGCTAACCCTGGAATTTCAATATGAAACCCAAAGGGAAGAGTGGCTTTGTGAATGAATCATTCACACTTACAGAATCTTGCCCAATGAAGATCAAACTTTTGTCCTCTGGGACTCCATGATGCTGTAGATTTCAAGGCCAAATTAGATATCAGGGTAAAAATACAGCTGCTTCTGGAGTTACTGGGTGTGTGTGTGTCACGGGACGTGTTTTCCTCCCTTCCCGATACTGTTTTCAAGCGTATCCAGTTATTTTCTCCCAGGAAAGTGAATGGCTGCCCTTTATTCCCCCGGAGCAAAAGAAAATGTTGCAGAGGAGATATAGCTGTGATGGCTGCAGCTGCTCCTTCCCTCCCCACCACCTGTGACCCTGGTCAGCGTGGCCTTCGCTAGCAGAGGAGCCACATGAGGAGGGTATTTTGTGGGTTCCCACAATTTATATATTCCATCTCATGCTCCTGGCATAGTTAAGTGCTTTTCCGTTCCATTGTTCCTCTGTAGAAGTGATTTAAGCTTGCAGAAAGCTAGGGAACTTAAAACCTCTTCAGTCAATCTAATCCCTCATGTAAAAAGGAAGAGTACGTATATGACTGTCCATTGCTAGTCCCATCGGCTTCCATCAGCTGGAGAGGTGGCTTCTGCAGCAGGGAACTTTTTAAAGTTCTGTGGACTCTATGCATGACTTAGAACCCTGTTCTTCCGGGGTTCTAAGCCATGCAGGGAGGTCACACAAGTAAATCAGGGTGGGGGTGAGCAAAGCTAGCACATTCACTCCCAGTCTTCTTCTTGCAATCATTACTATTGCTATTACTATTACTATATGTTTATATTTATTTATACCCCACCTTTTCCCCTCATAGGGACTCAAGGCGGCTTAGAGATAAAATAAGTATTTGAAGAAGTGTGCATGCACATGAAAGCTCATACACATAACTTAGCTGGTCTCTAAGGTGCTACTGGAAGGAATTTATTTTATTTTATTATTTTATTTTATTTCAACTACGGCAGACCAACACGGCTACCTACCTGTAACTAGATAAAATAAGAACAGCTAAAAAGATAGACAAAAGGTCATTTTGAAAAACAATTAAACATTCATAGATATATATGAGGTATTAAAATCATACAGGCAATGGCAAGAAAAGCAGCACAGCACCAGCCTACTCATTTAAAGCAATCGGTTCCCAAAAACCTGTTGGAGCAAGGTCTTGGCACTGGAAGGAGGACAAGGAGGGAGCCAGTCTAACTTCTCTAGGCAGGGAGTTCCAAAAGTCTCTCCCTTGTCCCTACCATGTGTGCCTGTGGAGGTGGCAGAGGGGCCTCCCCATAAAATCTCAGAATCTAGGCACATGCCCAAAGAGATATTCCTGAATCATTTATACAGTAGATGTAATGTTATTGATCTCAACTCTGGTCTATTCCTTTGTTGTGTTATGCTGGTCTTGTTAGCAACCAGCATTTTCACTTCTTCTTCCTTAATATTCTCTCTCCCCCTCTCCCTTTTTTCAAATTAGATTAAGAAAAGCCTCCTTTTCAGCAAGCCCTACTTGTGTGCTACGGTAAACTGGCTCTGCACAATTGTGCCACATAAGCCAATCTGCGCTGCCCTTTAATCTGCAGCAGCTGCAAGGACCACATGAGAAAGTGGTGACAAAAAGAAACAGGAAACTTGCCTCTATCCGGCCAGCACCTGCTTTTGTAGGAAGGAAGCAAACTTGACAATAGCACTGGGTTAAATCTATATTTAGTAGAATCCCGTAGTTTGGTAATCACAGAGATAGCTGATGGCACGTCGATTCATATCCAGTGGCTTTCCTCTCTAGAAACGGGCAACCTTCTTCGAAACAGATTAATCTATGTCATACTAAATTTTCAAAGGCTTTCTGAGAGGGACCGGTGTGTAATTTTAGCTTTGGGTATACATTTCAACTCCCAAGTTCATAAGCCCTTGCTGGAGAAGAACAGCTGATGGCTCATCAAACACTTTGATGGACACCCTCCTTTGTTCTGAGCCGAGGTCATCATAGTGTTGCTGGAGTCACTTTCTGTATTTTTTTTAATGTTCAGAATCTGGGGGCAGGGGGATGCAACTGCTGCTTGCATCGGTTTGTTTTGAAAAGGTTTTTTGTTTTTTTTAAAAAAACCTTATATATGATAGAATCATGGCAAATTTAAGCGCATTTATTTCAGTGAGTCTAATCTGAGTATGACTGAGGGTGCATTCAGACATGGGGAATATTGTTCTCCCACTTACATTGCTAGCCCTTCTGTCCTGATTTCTAACATACCTTTCCAAGTTCAGTATTTGTTGCCTTAAAGAACTGTGGCTATTTGGCCAATATACCTGCATGTCCTGCTAAATTTCATTCACGCCAGTAGATGTGCCATTGAACAATGAATGTTACTGGGCGAACATCTCTACTCCTCCAACCTTTTCTGCAGATGTGTACCGTATTTTTTGCTCTGTATGGGGCAATGTGTGTGCGTCTTATGGAGCGAATGCAGGCTGCGCAGCTATCACAGAAGCCAGAACAGCAAGAGGGATTGCTGCTTTCACTGCACAGTGATCCCTCTTGCTGTTCTGGCTTCTGAGATTCAGAATAATTTTTTTCTTGTTTTCCTCCTCCAAAAACTAGGTGCGTCTTGTGGTCTGGTGCATCTTATAGAGCGAAAAATATGGTACTTCTGGTCCCTCATGATTTACCCATGCAAACAGCAGGAAAGAACTGTATGCCAGCATATTGCACCAAATTTCACACTTTACCCCATCATTTTGGGGATTCATGGGACTGCAGACAGATTTCTCTGGAAGTAATCAACATGGAAATGAGCACTAAACTTCCGCTAAATTCTACTAGAGTTCCAGAAGTGGCTTTTACATTGTGTGAAAGCTCAAATACAGGCAACTCCCCAATTACGTGGCGGTTACATTCCAAGGTTTAAGTGAAATCACGTATAGGGAACACCATTGGAAAAGTCTGCAAATGCCACACTTTCTGCCTCCAAACCTTCTTGCTCAAGCACCAGCTCTCCACAGGCCTCAAAGATTGGTGCAAGGGCTCCTGGAATTGCACTTGCAAAGGCTGGCGGGATTCCTAGATGATGCTTTCATGCTATTTTTGCAATTTTCATTGCTTTTTTAGAGCCGTTTTTGCCCATTTTTCAGCCAATTCCGGGTTTGCAGCAATGCACATGTGCACATTTGTAGGCGGCTTGAACTCTTAAATGGGGAGTTGCCTGTATAATGCAGAAATCAACAGATATGGGGAAGTCGGGGAAACTGAATAAACTGCTGTGTGAAAGCAGCTAGTATCAGATACCACCCTATGGATTTATTAATTTTCCTCCACCCATGCTGCCTTCTATCTGACCCTGGGCAACAATACATTTTAACAACAACAACAAAATCCATTAATACTGTAGCCTTCTTTTTTTGTAAGTGTTCCACCATATTCAATACTAAGCGATCACTAAATGTCAGATATATCATAGTGCTTGTTTTTCAACATGTTTATCTACCTTCTCATTTCTGCCCAGCTTTTTAAATTTCTTATCTGCCTTCTCATATCCTTTCCAAATATCACCACGACGAGCTAAACTATCAGTGAGTTTCTAGCACTTAGAAGACAGTGGTAAGATTACAACACAAAAGCAAAAAATTGGGTGTGGGACAGGGGACAGAGAGTGTGCCTAACATTTTCACAGATGAAATTACTGAGATACCTATAATACTTTGATTTGCACATCAAGTGCCTCCCGCTTGCTGCTATTTTGGGGTGGGATTCAAGGATGCACCAGGGAATGCAGGTTGCCCAGTGATAGTGGATTGGGAGTTCTTGTGTAACAAGCCTGCTTTCCCAAAACACCAGACGTTTCCTGATAAGGGAAATGTTGGAGAAATGCACTCGAAAGTGCTGGATGACACTTGCTTTGACGCAACATCACCTAACTTCTCTGCAAACAAGTTGGATGAACGCTCAGTAAACTGGAAGCACCCTCAGAAGACACCATGGGGTGTCTCTGCCCCCCTCCCTTGTTACACATTGCTGAATGCGCTCCTCTGGCGATTGTGTTATATTGGCTGCGCCTGTCACTCGCCTGCCATTGATTTAAAACTAAGCAAGAGTGTTTGTTCTTTGGGTTCAAGAGAAATGTGGAAGGGGGACCGTAATTGCCTTACAATATGTTATCAGCAGGTTGGAATCTGCCTCAGCAGCTGCAGTGTGGGAAATGGTAGGCCGGGCACCGCAGGATGCCTTCGTGTTTATGCACATGCATTTACCTGGATCTCTGCTAGACACAAGATATATCTCAGGGATTTAACTTCTAGAGACCCTGGATAGGGATATAAAACCCTGAAGAATGCAACTCAGCACGGGAGAGAATGACAACGCTAGCAACTTAAGTTTTAGCAAGGCATTCCCCAAAGGCAAAAACAAGGACAAAGCAGAGGTAGCAGATTTGCCAGGGGATCAAACAATATCTTCTGCCTCTTCTAAATAAGGATATTTGGAGCATATGAAGTGGCCTGGCCTCTTCATCATTTGAGTGGTTATCGGCTGTGGCTGTTTGTGCAGCTACCAACATGACTCACTGTGCAGAAAGGCAGTGATCACCTCCAGACACTTAGTATTTTTTGCTTTGTGGACTCGCATGCATTCTGAAAATTTAGGTGTGCCTAATTAGAATGGATTTAAGTCCTCTGCTCCCCTGGTGCAGCACACCCACTTTATATATTTTGTTTCTTTATTCAGTCTGTATACTGCCCTCCATCCGAAGATGACAGGGTGGTTTACAGCATAAAAATATAAAATGAGAACACAACATGCATAACAAAAACAAACAAACAAGCCAATAATCCCCATACCCACAAGCACATTTAATCAGCCAAAGACCTAGTTATAGAGGAACGTTTTTGCCTCGCACCTAAAGATACATATCAAATGACTTTTGAAGTTAGGAAAGGTACGGGGAAATGGACTCAAAAGTGTGGGGTGAACGAATGATGTACACACACTCTCATGTGCTAGCAATAAAGCCAGTAAATATTAAATAAATCAGGAAATATTATCACATCCACACAATACACTTAAAGTGGGGTGGGTGGGTCCCATGATAGAATGGAAATAATTGCTTGCACACACTAAACTACCATTTCAGGAAGAGTACACTAGATCCAGGGATTTGAAAAACTGAGTAGTATTCAGTCCTGTAGCATTCATCTGAAGGCAGTGGCGTAGCGTGGGTTTTCAGCACCCGGGGCAAGGCAAGTAATTTGCGCCCCCTAACCCGTGAGAGAGAGTGAGTGAGCCAGGTAGGGGCAGAGAGCTGTGAGTGCGAGCGCCCCCCCCCCCAGATGTTGCACCCGGTACGGCCGGCCCCCCCTGCACCCCCACGCTACGCCACTGTCTGAAGGAGACAGTCCCAAGACAGATTTCCTGTTTCAGTGAGAATTCTAGAGTGAGCTCAACTCTTGACATCTTCCATCCTCAGCTATCACACCCTATTCTCTTTTGCCCATTGTGAAATGCCTTGCTCAGATTAGATGTTCTCTTATTAATCCTGCAGATTCCCTCCCATATTTACTAAAGCTATTTGCCATAGAACTCTATAGCAAGTCTCTTTGCTTAATATAAGCTCCCTCTAGTGAAGATCTTCTCGGTGGGCTCTAAGTCAAGAAAAATGCTTCAGGTATTAGATTTCAGGCACTTTCTCAACCCTCCTTGGAGGAATTCCAAAAGTTCTGAAACTCCAGTAGCCGCTGTGCTCTTTTGGACATGCTAGCCCCAGACAAGGAAGAATCATGAAGTCCCGTTGCAAATTGTTTTTTGGGGAAGGGAGGCCTTGATAAGCCATTTTAGGTCTGGATAAGATCATGGCCATTGGGCCCATCACCTCCTGGCAAATAGAAGGGGAAGAAATGGAGGCAGTCAGCGATTTTACTTTCTTGGGCTCCATGATCACTGCAGATGGTGACAGCAGCCATGAAATTAAAAGACGCCTGCTTCTTGGGAGAAAAGCAATGACAAACCTAGACAGCATCTTAAAAAGCAGAGTCATCACCTTGCTGACAAAGGTCAGTAGAGTTAAAGCTATGGTTTTCCCAGTAGTGATGTATGGAAGTGAGAGCTGGACCATAAAGAAGGCTGATCGCCGAAGAATTGATGCCTTTGAATTATGGCACTGGAGGAGACTCTCGAGAGTCCCATGGACTGCAAGAAAATCAAACCTATCCCTTCTTAAGGAAATCAGCCCTGAGTGCTCACTGGAAGGACAGATCGTGAAGCTGAGGCTCCAATACTTTGGCCACCTCATGAGAACAGAAGACTCCCTGGAGAAGACCCTGATGTTGGGAAAGATAGAGGGCACAAGGAGAAGGGGATGACAGAGGACGAGATGGTTGGATAGTGTTCTTGAGGCTACCAGCATGAGTTTGACCAAACTGGGGGAGGCAGTGGAAGACAGGAGTGCCTGGCGTGCTCTGGTCCAGGGGTCACAAAGAGTCGGACACAACTAAACTACTAAACAACAACAAAATCACCTTTAATGTCACACACCCACACACATGTGTAAAAGACGTGTCCACTGTCTGCTGTCCACACATACAGCCAACATCCGAAGGGGGTCTACACATGGACATTATTATGTACAATCAGAGGACCTGGAGGGAATGGCTGCAGTAGGCACCAGCAGAAGGGGTCATCTGAACCCCCTTGCATGTCGTTGCTTCCGATACATAAAGCAGCCTCTACACACGCCCTATAGCTCCCCAGATGTTGTTGGATTCAACTCCCATCATCCCCAGACAACATGGCCAATTGCCTGGGAGGGTGGAAGTTACAGTACAAAACATCTTCTAGAGGGCACCAGGCTGAGGGAGACTGGCATTCAAGAAAGAAACCTTTTTCTTCATAAGCTTGTTTGCTTTTCTTGTCTGCTGCAGTTTCTGTTTATTTTTACTTCCTGGCCAGATGTAGCAGTTACTCAGGAATAATTCCTCAGACACCAGGACTGGCCCTGCTGTGCAGCAGAGTGAAGTGACCCTATTCAGGCCGCACCATGAAGTGGGGAGAACGGGATAGATTAGTGTTGGCCTTTGTGAGGGGGGCGGACACCATTTGATGCAGGCAGCAAATTGCCCTGGAAGAGCACCGTTGGATAACTTCAGTTAGTTTATAGGCCCAAACCCTAACGTAATTGGGCTGAACAAGCTGCACAATCATACCTCTCATAGTTTACAGCTGAGTGCTGCTTTTTCTTCCTGTCCTCACTCCCAGGGTGAGTAAGAGATTTGTAAAATGGCAGACACGCTTTGGCTGTGTGGACATTAGCAGCCTGAAACGCAGTGATGCTGTTTCCATCTGCGGCATTTCAAGCTGCACTAGAGAAGAATGGCAAGCCAAGTTGCATGTGAAGACCCCCCCAAACCACCCGCAAATGAAGACACAATAGACACAGATTTTAGTTTAAGGTTTGGGGCATTAATTTTGGCTACAACTTTATTGATTACAGCATGTGAGTGGTTGCTTAGGCATTGGTTCCAGACTACCTGAACCTGCATGGTGGCAGGAACAGGACTGACACTGGGCACCACCATATGTCAGTAAGGGAAAGCATCCTCGGGGAGCGAGAACTCCTTCGATGTCACAGCTCACCCCAGATGCTCCCAGGGGCTCTGGCGTGGCCCTTGACAGGGTTTGGACAAAAGCAAGGCGAGCTCCTGGATTCCTTTAACAGAATTCCCTAGCAGCAGCAATGGAGGGGCACGTACAGCCAATCAAATCCCCTCCCCAAAACATTGAACCAAATGCCTAACCTGCCAACCTTATAAAGTTGTGACAATTTGCTACATGGTAGGTAAAACCAACTGGCACCAGCCAATCAGCCAAATGGCAAAATTCCTACCGGGCCCCTGCTCCAAAACAGACGACCCCTCGACAGGCATAGCAAGGCCATAAGAACAACCCAAATATAGGGAGAGGAGGGCCGGTGATCCACTGCACGTTGCAAGAAAGTGAAACTCTCCAGGGACGTGCAGCAGCTTAAGTAGCCCCACAGCAGCCAATAGACAACCCAACTGACCAAATTTCTGCCCCAGCAACAGAGGGGCAACCAATGGGGTGTTGTGGTCATCCAAATGGTCCTGCCCCAGAACAGGGAGGCAGTTTCTGGTGATCTCACCGCAACACGTGTCCTCCATGATGGAGGACCCGACTTGATGGACTATGCCCAAATGGCAAATTTAAAAGGGAAGTTCAGAAGTCAAGAAGACAGGAACTTTAAGAAAGAATGGGGAAAGCTTATAATTTATTTATGAGACCACTGTAAGCAGGTCAAAACATTAGCGGGATTTTAATCACAGTTGTAACAGAAAGTATGGATGATTTAGAAGGATAAAATTTTGGATAAGTATTGATATGCAGCTGTAAAGATTATCAATAGGACCCATGAAAAGGATGGGGGAAAGTCAGAATAATCTCAATATTTGGATTTGGAATTGTTTTTTGTTACATGTTTATACTTTAAAAATAAATAAAGGTCAAGGGACAGCCTGGGCTGACAGGTATAAGGTGGCTGTGCCAGCCCTCAGACAATTCAAGTAATGTTTTCCTGAACTGTCACATGTATACAAGTTAGTCTTATATGTTCTGGAAGATAAAGACTCCATAGCCTAGTCCTTCTTCGATGTTCAGCCACATGGAAAACATCTGTCTGGAGCTTTCATCCTTTCCCAGTTGACTTTGGATGCATGTGCAGCTGTGGTTGGGTTAATTCATGGCTGGTCCAGTGTGAAAAACCCAAATTCATCTCCACTGCCTCCAGCGGGTCCCAGGAGAGATTATATATTTGATGCATTTGGACAGGTTTTTCAGACCCCCTAACAGATGCCTGATTAAACCTATGCTGTTGACCACATTGGGAACTAATTGCCTGAATGCAAAGAAGCTATGGAGCTAATATATAAAGAGCACTAGTATCTAAGCACAGTCTTTCCACTGTTCCCACCCAATTTCATACATTTCAGACACAGGCAGCTGATCTACATTTTTCAGTATTAGTGGCGGAAAAGAAACTCTCAAGACTGATATCATATGAACCAACTTGCAGCCAAAATGGAATGTGCAACACTGAGCTATACATTCCAACAAACAGGAGTCTGTGGTGGGAACGATTTGCCAAAATTAACAGTTGGGGCAGAGGGAAATCCTATACTTAAAATCTTTACAGTTTTTTGTCAACCTCACAAACAACCATCCTAATTTTCTTTAATGACTAGGTCTTATCCACAAACCCTAGAAAATGTACTTGCACTGTAACCAGTTTTAAGTTGAAAACAATTTGCTTTTAAGTGGCCTGCAGAGGTAGATAGCTATTTTTAAAGCAGTGAGGAAATATACATTATTTCTGCTTAGAGACCACAAAGCCAGTTCTGCAACATGCAAGTGAATGCTGCGATAGAAGCAACCATTGCTTGTGAAGTATGTAGATAAAGATTGCATTACGGAACAAGCTTAATCTATCAAGCCAGAGCAAGCCAAGTCCTTTGTTTACAAAACCTGTTCCTAGCGGCAAAAGCTGCATGAACCCAACTTGTCTCCCAAGAACTCTATAATACCCATCATCAACAACTGATAGCCTTGTAATCCATTCAAAAAGTGGAATTGCCAGTTGAACTGGGGTAGGAGGTATTCGTGTCAAACTAGCTATTTCTGGGAGCACTGCTAATGCAGTTAATCCAATATGGTTGAAACACACCTGGCACAAACTGGGATTGGCTTCTCTCCAAAAGCACCTGAAATCATGAGGCCACTAGGCATCAAGGGCTATTACTATTACTATTTTGAGTTTTCTGGGGAAAGATGGAGGCTGTAGCTACATTTTGTCATTGCGTTCTCCCACAGAAGGCCATGATGCTCACCAACTTGGTTGGCTATAACTCTCTCTGCATTAACGCCCAGGTTGTAAACATGTGTAAATAAACCATGTTTCATAAAGACACTGCAGACTCCGTTTTGCCTCATTTCCTACCTCCCACCCCCCAAAAGGAAACACAAACCCTGGTTAACTGCCAAGACCTCTGGAATCTTGGCAGAGATTGGGGTGGCCTGTAACACTATTATTTCACAATATTAGTTTTGCTGTTGTCAAGCCCATTTCCTTTCGGAGGAGCGGAAAAACAGGAGATTTGGATTTGGTCTGTTGATGGTACTGCACAGCTCCATAGTTTACAGTGGTACCTCTGGTTGCGAACGGGATCCGTTCCGGAGGCCCGTTCATAACATGAAAAGAGCGCAACCCGCAGCAGCGCATCTCTGCATGCGTGGGTTGTAATTCACCGCTTCTGTGCATGCGCGTGACATCATTTTGAGCTTTTGCGCATGAGCAAGCAGCGAAACCCGGAAGTAATCCTTTCCGGTACTTCCAAGTCGCTGCGGGACATAACCTGAAAGCATGTAACATGAAACGGACGTAACATGAGGTATGACTGTATTGGGCAAATGTGCTTACCTTATGTACACCTTTTTTGCTGCAGCAAATACACAGCAGGTCTCTCTCTCTCATACAAACACACAATCCTTAAGCACCCGTCTGTACTCAGCCCAATCAGGGTTGCTTCACATGTGTTTGCATGGGCATTTAAAGATGCATATGCATGTGTGTTTGTTGTCCACATGAAGCATATATATTCACTGCATAAGTATAGAGCTGCCCTGAAGCCCCACAAACCAGCATCTCTGCGATTTTAAGCAGCACATATATTTATCTCCCTAGGTGACTTGCTGTCTTTCATTGGTCAAAATCTGCCTGCTTATGATCTTCTGATTTCCACTAGAGGGAGCATTGATAATTCTCAAATAGGAGTTGAGGATTTTACAAAGGACCCTTTGCTCTAGGCAGCACCCACGCTCTCAGGTTTGCTTCCTCAAGGATAATGTTCCAGTCCCAAATAAGGCAGGCATTTGTGTTAAGGGTAGAATGGGCCGAGATGCAAATGTATCTGTGTAAGATTATAAGGGGGGATATATCTGTACAGACCAGGAAGCTTTGAAAACAACCAGGAACGTTCAAGAACAGGAGGGCCACATCCTCACAAATCATTGAAACCACCAGGCTTCTCCCAAAGAACCCTGACATCTGTAGCTTAAGGTGTCTCAGAATTGAAGCTCTGTAAGGACTAAAATACAATTCCCAGTACTCCTTGGAAGAAATCCGTGTGCTTGAAATGTATGACGTGGATGTGACTGAGGTCTGGAAATACACACAGAAGAACAATTGGGAAAGGGAATGGCAGGTAGCATCAGTGGCGTAGCGCGGGTTGTCAGCACCCGGGGCAAGGCAAGTAATTTGCGCCCCCTTAGCCATGGATTTGCGCCCCCTAACCCTAACCCCCAGATGTTGTGCCCGGTGCGGCCGGCCCCCCCTGCACCCCCCACGCTACGCCACTGGGTAGCATCCTAAAAAGCATGGGAGACTCAAGTATAGCATTGCTTTTGCTGGTGGTTCTATACACAGCCCTTTCTAAAAGTCAGCTGGGTAGATGCCCCAGTAGAGGAGAAGGGAAGCAGGTAGTCTCGAAAGAAATACTAAATCAAAACACAACACATTCAACAACAGGTCTCCTCAAATCACGGGGCAGTTCTAAGGAATTGAACGGTGGTGACAATATTGGTAATGCCTCTGGAAGTCATTGGTTGAGTTGCTGGCACTGAATGCCAGAGATGGGCGTAAGCAGGGAGACTTTATTTCTACCATTTGTTTAGGTGTTCTCATCCTAAGGATCTCCAGCAGCTATTGCCTGAAAAAATAAGCCAGACAGATATTTGTCTGCAAGACTTAGGAGCAGTAAATGTGCTTGCCTGGGAAAGTAGCACATTTTCCCAGGTACAAAAGATGAAATATCCCCACTAGAGATGCATGGCCTTGAAAGGAAGGTATGAGTGCTGTGTTCAACAGTAAATAAGCAGGGAGTGGATGGGGAAATCTGGTTGGCTGCTGCGAGGATGCGGTCTAGATGTGCCATTGGCTTGATCCAGCAGGGCTCTTCTTGTGAAATATTTGCCATGTAGAAAAGCTTCTCCCGTCTGAAACTCTGGAGAGCTGTTGCCAGTCAGTGTAGACAAGACTGAGCTAGATGGACCACAGATCTGACTCAGTGTGAGGCAGCTTCCTATATTTCTGTGGTAATTTTGATGGTGGCAATTGTGGGAAGCAATATATAAAATTCGGCACCTTAGAAAATCCTGTGTGAATGAGAATGCATACAATATTGTACCTGGGTTTAATATACTTAAACCAACCTTCCCCCTGTTGTTCATTAGCCGAAGAACTGAATCCTCTTGGTGGAAAACTAAACCCAGTCAGGAAATTCTTAACAAACTACTACACAACAGAAAATAACTTTTTCAGCATTACAGTGTTTAGACAGAAAGTAAGAACTCTACTCCTTTCCAGTCTACTCCTGGCAGAATTTTCCTTTGGGATGAAATTTTGACTGACAAAAATTCCCATGTTATCAGAACCAGCAACCTAAAAATATTCACATCTGAATATCTCAAATAAAGTGTTCCTTTTGGGCATAGCGAGTTTGCCTGCAATGAATCCGTCATGGAAAAAAAAAAAGCCCCTTTGAGAGCACAGTAGGCATGTCAAGTTTTCTTCCTGATTCCGAACAAAAAATGTAATTCAGCTCAGGACTTTGGAATTTCCTGTGGGATGGGAAACCTGATTCCTGACCAGTTCTAAAAGGTTGCAGTAAAGAGGACAAGGATCATTTGTTCACCTTGACCACTCTGGTTAGAACGAGAAGCAATGGATTTAAACTGCAGGAAGGAAAACTCGCTCCTAGGATATATTAGGGCAAACAAGCCAAAAAGAAAAACGAGATGATGTGAAAACCTGTTTTGTGGCATGAATTTTGAAAGAATCTCTGTTATTCAACATTTAAAGCCATATGCCATAAATTCACTTCAGACAGAGTGTGCTCTGCATATTTGTATGCAAAGTGGTACAGCTGTCTCTCTTGATGCAGCAGTCATTATCTCCTCACACCCCTCCCTCAGTTATAAGCCAATTTGGTGTCAGGAGCAAGCCAGCAATAAATCACACGAAGTAAGTGAAATTAGCTTTTTATTAGAAGAAACAGGATCTGCTCAGGAGTGCCAGGCCTAATGAGCACAGCAACACTTCTTCAGTAGGTCTTGCCCCTATGAGGCAGTTGCAGAGACTGAAGGTCCCCGCCTTCCCAAAGCTTCCTAAGTCTCCTCCTCTCCAGGGTTTTCCCTAAGCAATCAGAGACTGTGCCGGAGTCTCTACTCCTGCCACTTCATGACTCTCCTGGTCCTGGGAGACCAGCAGGGAGGGGCCTTGTAGCAGCAGGAGGGAGAGACATCCATTCTTCTGACGCATCTGTGCCTCTTGGCTTCCCTCCTCCCACCCTCCTGCTTCAGCTTCTAGACTTCTCTCTGCCACTGATTCTCCCTTCCCATTAAGCCCTGCTACATTTCCAGCTTCCAACACCTCCTCCTCCCAGTCTTGCCTCGCATCTTCCTCTGACCACTCATCCACCAATCCCCAGGCTCTGAGCCTTCTTCCCTTGGGGGTTCCCCAGGTAGTGCCTCCCACCCAGTCTCAGCATCCAACCAGTCCATGACACTCGTTTTGGGATTGTTGAAGCGGACTGAGCAGCTTTGGTGCTACTGTGTTACAGGAAACTGAATGTACAGTCCCTTGTGCCCATGTAAATGAGCAAGGTGGATCACAGAGGTGTAAATAAACACTTTCCAATAGACTTTATGTTTAAAACTGATGGGGAAATCTGCATATAATTTTTTTTTCTTAAATGAATTTTTATTAATTTACATCAAAAGAAAAAACAAACAAACAACATATTAATTTCACATCAAAATTTCACAATATACACCTTTTTTTTGGACTTCCTCCAGCTTATCCGTAAATCATCCGTAGTTATAATTTAAGTTGCGCCTTTCTTAATTTTGTATTGACATTGTTTATAACTTTCTTTCTATTTCCTTTAGACAATTTTTCATAGTCTTTCACAGTGCTTCTTTAAATCCCATTAGCGTTATCTGTCCCTCACTTATATGTTCCAGATATTCCACAAATTTTCCCCAATCCTCGATGAACTTTTGGTCTCTTAAGTATCTAATCTTTCCTGTCAATTTGTCCAGCTCCATGTAGTCCAGCAACTTCATTCTCCATTCTTCAAGAAATCTGCATATAATTTTAAGCCCTCTCTGGGATGGAGGACATGCTTTGCATGCTAAAAGGCCCAGGTTTAATTCCCAGCATCTCCAGGCATGGCTGCGAAAGACTCCTGGCTGAAACCCTAGAAAGCCACGGCCAATCAGTATACAGCTAGATCAGGGGCACGGAACCACTGGGCTGGGTGCCAAATGCAGCCCTCCAAGCATCTCTGCCTGTCCTGTGGGACTCTCTGAAGACCACAGCCCTCCCCAGCTGCATCTGCTATTGCCTGTTGCCGCATACCTTCCTTGAGTGCTTTTGTGTAGCTGGCCTAGTTCTGGAACTCTGATGATGCTTCCCTGGATTGAGAGGGGTGAGTGAAAACTAGCGTACAGTATGAAAGTGAACTTCACAGTCATTGTTCTGACCACATCTGCCTCTGGCTCCACAAACCACTGGCATGCGTGCCCTAGAAGGTTGCACAGAGGGGAATGTGGTAAAATGTTCCTAAGACATATTGTTGTGTTCTACACTTGGGGTTCCCAAACTGTAGTCTACAGGCCACCATTATTCTGTAAGCTTCATTTTGGTGGTCTGTGGCATGTCTGCATTAAATGTCCACATTAAGCATATTGATTTTAACACCCCCATAGTTTCTTTTATTCCTTATATTGTATTTTATTGTAATACAACATAAGAAATAAAAGATGCAATAGAAATACAATTAAAAATCAAACAGCATCTAGCATAGCACAGTACAATTGCTATCGCAGGCAGAAAAACCATTAAGTGGTCCACAAAGACTATCAGCATTGGTCTATACAATGTGATTATTTTAAGTAGAGCCATTAGCACATTAGTTCCCAGATACCAAAAATAAAACTATTTTTTTATTAACTTTTTTCCTGCTAGAGTAGTATTGAGCAAGAAATAGCACTTTTCTGACAAGTAAATTCAAAAGAAGCATAATATCTTCCTTTCTGACTCCAACACCACCCATCAATGCAAAGGTTGTTTCATTGTTGTTACATTAACAAGAAGGAACAAACAGGGTGTGGGGGATTGGTGTGCATACATTGGTATGCCTCCAAACAGGGAAAAAAAACGTGTTGGCTATTCATCTTCTCCACCACCCCCAGCAAGTCTACCGTGCCTTTAACAACTTTATGACAAGTAGAAATTTAACCGAAAAAGCAGCCCACAGCCTATTTTTGCAGCAATGTTAAAGCTGAGATTTGTTAAATTTTGTGGTCAAAAAGAAATTAGCCAGGGCTAATTTTGCTAAAGCAAAAGTATCTTAGTTTTGGGTTCAGCAAATGAACAGTTGTGCTTTGTTTTCCTGTTGGGATCTTAGATGGTTCTCCAGCAACAGAACAATATCGGGACCTAGGATCCGTCTGCTAGTAACTTCATGATATTTACAAAATGGCAAAACTTTAATCCTGACAATCAGAGAGAGCTGTCTGGGACAAGAATAGGAGTTTGTAGTGCCCGGAAAATGAGGACGCTGACCAAATTCAGTGCAAACAGAGAGGTCCTTTAGACCAAGCTGCTTTTGCCTTACCCTGGGTCAGTCAGGCTCCAGTTCTAAAATATAAGACCTTGTAATTTCAGTCTACACAACTAGAAGATGAATCAATAAAGGAACACTCAGTCCCAGACTTGAATTCCTTCAGCGGGAGAAACATGCCTGTAAGGCACTGTACGCCACAGAATTTACCTTTTGTGTCGTTCGCTGAACTGCCTTGACCCTTATTAATCTGGAAGTATTCTCATTGTGAAAGGTTTGGAGGACAAGGGCCGAGCTGTAGAAGCTGCATAACCCAACCTAAAAATGTGTCTCCATGGGGAAAACATATCCAACTACAGATACAGTGGTACCTTGGGTTAAGAACTTAATTCGTTCTGGAGGTCCATTCTTAACCTGAAACTGTTCTTAACCTGAAGCACCATTTTAGCTAATGGGGCCTCCTGCTGCCACCACGCCACCGCTGAACAATTTCTGTTCTCATTCTGAAGCAAAGTTCTTAACCCGAGGTACTATTTCTGGGTTAACAGGGTCAGTTACCTGACGCGTCTGTAACCTAAAGCATATGTAACCCAAGGTACCACTGTATATGTTTTCCCCTGCATCTGTGATATGGATGGGGATCCTGGTGGCATCCAGCTGCTGTTGGACTCCAATTCCCATCAGCCCCAGCCAGCACAATCAATGGCCAGGAGCGATGGGAGTCCACAGGACCCCCCCCCCCATCCTGCTCTGCGGAGGATATCCATCTAGGAGTAAGGGCCATAGATAAGTAGCAGAGCAAAGACTCTGCATGCAAAAGGTCCCTGCTTCAATCTGCTGAGCAAGTCTGAATCCTACCAATCAGCTTTTGTTTCTTTGCTTTTCAGTATTCCATTAGCCGCTGTGAGCGCACATGTTTTTGTCAAGGTCTGGGAAATAAATAAATCAATAATAGATGCAGGTAGACCAGCTTAGCGTAACATTCGCCTTATGGTCAGAACAAAACAAATATTTTGTCAACTCTCCCCAGCTTTGCAACATGTGCATTTGAACTTCAGCTTTTCCAAAAAAAATGTGCAGTGGTTTTAGTTACTTTACATTTTACTCATAATAATAATAATAATAATAATAATTTATTATTTATACCCTGCCCATCGGGCTGGGTTTCCCCAGCCACTCTGGGAAGCTCCCAACAGAATATTAAAAGCACAATAAAGCTCATCTTTAATGTGGATTCTTATGTTTGTTGATAAAATCGTATAGAAATGGATAACGTAATGGAGGATATGCTTTGGGGGGAGTTACAGGACAATTGCAAACATAGGCCTTTGATTTTAATCTGAAAGTCTGCCATAAATATGTTTGGAAACTGCAGCAATGGTGCAAAAATATTAATTTATTCTGAGATAAACATTTACTGCCCCCGCCTTGTCAACAGTTCAGTGTAGCAATAGAAAACTTTCTCTTGGCACACTAAAAGTGAATTACGTTTGCTGGTTGTTGGTTCTGCTTTGGATTATATTTAAAAACACATTTTCATTATTACCTAAAGAGATACTTTAACTTTCAGCACAAATGGCTGGAATTGGAAGAGTGTTTTGGGTTAAGGCTTCATGTTAAACTGAAACGAGGGCCTCATAGCACATATTCCTGGAAAACCTGCCTGCTTTGAAAGTATGTGTTCCTTGTAGCTTTAGGCATTAGCTTATATGATGCTTTATACATACCCAAAGATGATATTTTCTTTTTCGCTGAACATATAATCTACTGATCCTTCAAGACCTTTATGGATAGATTTGGGGTTTTGATGGGCGATCATGCAATAAAGGCTTTGCAATATGGGGTATAGAATAGCATGTAATTTGATGCACTTGACAGGCACTCCAACTTTTTCCATGTGTTAAGCAATTGGTATGCTATGGATTTCAGGGCTTCTCTTGCTAAATATAGCACACATTCAATGTGACTCAATGGTGTTGCCATGCCAGGTTTTGACCCTGTCCACAAGTTGTACCACAGCTGTGTCAGCAGGATCCAAATGAAAATGGTCCACGCTTTGAAAACAGCAGACAATGCCCTGGCTATTGTGCACTAAGCATATGAGTTTTATTTTACTGTTAAGATATGAAGGGCGGCCAAGTAGCGCTTTTTCTTTTGACGTTGCCAAAGCTCTTCCTTCCTTTGGCAAGCAGCAATCTCATCTCCAGTTGCTACTGCTAGGAATGCTTGGAAAACAGGAGTGACCCTATTGGCTGGACGGCTCTACATTCCCCTCCACTTTGGCTGTACAGAGGTCCGTAAAGGTTTGCATCAATGTCACTTTATTTACACATTCCTTAGATGCAGCCTCCAGCTCTTCTGAGTTCTAAAGCTACTATCCAAATATGCTAAAAAGAGCTGCATCTGTATAAACATCAGGAAGCCAGGTATCAGATTTCCACCTCCTTTTAAAAGCAGTCACTGGAAGAATCCAGACACAGCAGGTAATGGGATTTATAAGATCAGATATCTTGGGTGGTTGGGAGGTGGAGGGAGGGGGAGGATTTGTATGATTTTCTTCAGCTTATGAATGTACTATACACTTTTTAAAAGTGTGTTTCTGGTGTGTTATGGTGTATGTGATACAGACTCAAGGTGGTGCGTGCCACCTGGAAAATCTCGATTCATAAATCCAAGCTAAGCCACAGAACTATTGGCTTATCTTGGGCAAGGCTCTATCTCTCTGCTTTATTAGTTTCCCCGTGTTTAAAATTGGAGTAATAGTGACTTCCCAGTGAAGACGGATGAAATACGCCTTTTAAAGGACTTTGCACATTCCGAGTGCTGTATAAGCGATTGATTCATCCCAGAGTACCACATGAGTAAAGAGATGACAAGCCTAAATCCTGGAGTGAGCTCACTGACAAGTTCAGGAGATCCGTATTCTGCTTGCAGATAGGTAAGGCTAGGAGGAAACAGGAAACGGGGCCTGAGTTCTGGCAGCTTTCCCTCTGACTATCCTTTCATTTGCCAAGGAGTGGGAGGAGGCTGTACTCCAGCTCTGTTGGGGATCTGGAAGAAAGAGGAAGGTTCTTTGCTCTGAAATTTGCCATTACCTAACGCGGGTGGCGCTGTGGGTTAAATCACAGAGCCTAGCACTTGCCAATCAGAAGGTTGGCGGTTTGAATCCCCGTGACGGGGTGAGCTCCCGTTGCTCGGTCCCTGCTTCTGCCAACCTAGCAGTTCAAAAGCACGTCAAAGTGAAAGTAGATAAATAGGTACCGCTCTGGCGGGAAGGTAAACAGTGTTTCTGTGCGCTGCTCTGGTTCGCCAGAAGCAGCTTAGTCATGCTGGCCACATGACCTGAAGCTGTACGCCGGTTCCCTCGGCCAATAAAGTGAGATGAGTGCCGCAACCCCAGAGTCGGCCACAACTGGACCTAATGGTCAGAGGTCCCTTTACTTTTACCTTTACCTAACACATGGAGATGTGGCCGGGGCTGATTGGTTTCTTTCCTTTACAGAGGAGAGTCCTCTTTTTTGGAGGGCTATCCTAGGAGAGTCATCCTCCTTTTGAAAAGGCACATGGCCGCTTTAAATATAAGGTACCATCAGAAGTTGCCCATCAACAATTAAGAGACCAGAGTGCAGCCTTGTTATGGAGCAGGCAGAGCGTCCCCAAACCCATGGAGACGAAAAGCACATATCAAACTGCATTTTAAAGCTGAGATTGAGGAAGCAGTTTCTAGATGAGCAAAGTGCCTAATATCTAACCAGGTAGGTTCTTGGATATTTGCATGGAATACGATACTTAGCACCTCTCTAGCCCAGGGAAATATATGAAAAGAGACAGGTACATTTCTCTATTTTCCTCCTGCCAGATGCTTCTTTGTGTACAGGGAGCGTGGACTGTGTATATATCCATTTCCTCTAGAATGGTGTAGATCAACCTTCCCCAGCCAGGTGCTGTCCAGATGTTTCCTATTGACTCCCATAATCTCTGGCCGTTGGCTACTCTGGGTGGGGCTTATGGGAGTTGAAGTCCACCAACAAGTTGAAGAAGGCTGGCATAGAGACCCTCTGGTCAAATACAGGGTTTAAGAGAAAAAGAGGAAGGGAGAAAAGCTGGTTCTTTCATTTACAGTCCTGCAGGAGTCATCGTCACTGCTTTGGTTTATGTAGGATCAAAGAGTAAGGAGCAGTAAGCTGAATCACATATTCGGTCATCTCATCTCTCTTAATTCACCCTACTTCCTTCCCTTCTGTGATCACTGCAGAGTGAGTACAAATCCACAGCTACTTCTACAGCTTTTCTGTTCAATCGCAGCTGACTCAGCCCAGGCTGAATGTGCATGGGGTGTAGCCCCGTTCCCATATTTAGCTGTGGATACGTGATCACAATATTTCAGATGAGTGACGACTCAAATGCAAGAGGTCTGAAATGAACTGGCACCATGTTTAATGTATGTGGTGGTTGTTGTTGCTTTTTGTCTTGGCCGCCTTAGCATATGTGCTGTCTTCAGCTTTTCCTCTGGCTCAGCCATGTCTGGCAACAGGCACCACGCAGAGATCTAAGTCACTGTGATAATATGTTTTCTAGCAGTATGTTTTTTTGCAGAAGCTGGGAGAGAAAGAGACTCTCTGACAGTTCTGCGGTGAAATTTCTCACCTTCCTGGACTTGTGATATACAGCTCAGTGTGTGTGCTAAATAAAGCCAGAGGAACAGCAGTAATTAAAAAATAATTGCAGCCGAGAATCCAGGAGAAATAATAATTGGAGCATAGACTGTGGCGAGGAAGAAGAAAGTTTGGAACATGGAACTTGCAATCAGCCTCTGAGTTCTACTTAATGATATTCTGCTGGGGGGGGGGGTATTCTGCTTTTGTGTCACCTCCTAGTTTAGCCAGCCTATTGTTTGAAGAGATGATTCAGCAGTTCCATTCTGCTGTAGGAATGCATTCAGAAACAGGAATCCCACTGACTCAGGGTTTTTGATACCCATCCATTAAAAAAAAAAGCACCCCACATCTCAATAGAGCAATCTTATAAATTAGTCAGGTTCAGCACTGCTAAACTACAAAAGAACTGGGAAAATAAGGTGGAAGGAAAATAAGCTGCAACAGAACTGACCCTGACATTTCATAATAGAACAATGTTCTCTTTTTTTGCAACCATATTCACAGTCATTTATTCAGGAAGTCATCTGAGTCAATTAAGTGTGGGCATTGAATTGGCATATGAAGGTTACAGAGATATCCTGGCTTCTCTCAAGCAGAATAGAAGAAAGGGATGAATGCTGTCCTTTTTGGTTACCATGTGAAGTCAGTCACATCCAGTGCTTTCTTTCTTAAAAAATGTTTACGGGTACTTTCATTTTCCTACTCATATTGAAATACTGCCCCTCAATGAGGCCAATCTTAGATTCACAAAATGTTTAGGGGTATGTGTACCCCTGTGTCTCCCCAGAAAAAAGCACTGGGCACACCTACCAAAGAACAGCCTCCACCTTCAAAATATCTGTGAATACAGTATACAGCGGTACCTTGGATTTCGAACGTCTCAGAAGTCGAATGCTTTGGTTTTCGAACACCGAAAACCCGGAAGTAATTGCTTTGGTTTTCAAATGCTTTTCAGAAGTTGAACGTACTACGCGGCTTCCGTATTGAGTTTTCCTTAAATAAATGCTTCCAGAAATGCATGCTTCGATTTTCGAACGTTTCAGAAATCGAACAGTCTTCCGGAACAGATTACGTTCGAAAACCGAGGTTCCACTGTATACTGTTTTCTTATTGTAGCCTAGTGTATATGCTCAAATATATACAACCCACCCCCAAATATGACATGAATGAAGGGGCATACCTAGAAACATATTGGTGTTGTGTCTTGGTAGTTTGGTAAAGCCATTGAGAATCATTTTAGCAATCCATTGCCTAGCCCATTTTCTTCCTGGGGGAAGAAATGTCTACCAATAGGGAGAGAGAAAGAGAGAGAGAGAAAGAGAGAGAGAGAGATTGAGATTAAAGTGTGCAGATGTGCAGGTAAGGCCCAGCTCACTCCATCTTTGTGTTATCATCATTCAGATTAGCACAATCCTATTTCTTTCCAAATAGCCACACTGATCTACAAATGCCACACCTGTCTTGTCTCTTAATATGTCTGTTTCAGGTAACATAACTTGCAGGAGCCACCAACTTTTTACCTTCAGGCTAACCTGAAGTATGTGATTGCAAAAAAAAAAAGAAGGAGAATCAAGCCTTTTTGAATAAGTGTTTGATGCATGATGAGAAGTATAAACCCAATTTTCCATGTGCTAATTCACTTAACAAGACAAATGCAAAATATATTATACTTCTGCTGGGAAAAAATACTTCCATTAGTTATTTATTTATTTGCAGAAATGAAGCAAAGAGACTCTTTGTATCAAAGTAACATTAGCCTAAGTTATTTGTAGAAGGCAGATAAGTATTCCCTTTTAGGTATCCCACTGATATGCTCCTGAGATATGACAAATATGATCCAGCAGTTAATGATATCCCTTATAACATGCTCTTTGTCTTTCAGTCTCTTTATTGGGAACGGAATGTGCAGGGAGACATATTTGTATGAAGAAAGGCTAAGTGATATAGTCAGGTTTCAGTATAAATAACGCTCTTGGATCATGATAATATGGGCATTTGGAACTATCCAGTGAGCACTGAGTTCTGCTGATTTGGGTGCAAAGAGGAGCTGATTTCCCAGAAAAGTCCCTCCTCTTCCCATCTTTCTGTATCTCTTAAAGTACCCCAAAAGTTCAGAATTAATATATATCCCATCACGCTTGAGATCGGATTATCCCTGAATTATGTAGTTGGCCCGTCTCATGTGTTGCAGTCCATCTTGCAGCCATGTGGCGGGCCGGACTATTTTTTTTTGGGAGGGGGGAATGAACGAATTCCTATGCCTCACAAATAATGCAGAGATGCATTTTAAATAAAAGCACATATTCTACTCATGTAAAAACACCAGGCAGGCCCCACAAATAACACAGAGATGCATTTTAAATAAAAGGACACATTCTACTCATGTAAAAACACGCTGATTCCTGGACCCTCCGTGGGCTGGATTTAGAATGTGAATGGGCCGCATCCGGGCCTTAGGTTGCCTACCCCTGAGCCATAGCATTCATTCAGTATTTTTCTACAGGCTCCTCATACATTATGGTTGTGGCTGTGGACTGTCTTTCATTGCAAGGACATTGAAGTTGGAGAGTCATCTGTCTTGGATGTTTAGTTGAGATCCCTGCATCTCAGGGGGTTGGACCAGATGACCCTTGGGGTCCCTTCCAGCTCAACAATTCTACGATTATCACAGTAACACACAAAAAGCCCCAAGGAATGCCCAATGTTGTTGTCTCAATGTATGGCACATGAAGACTGAGAAATAGGCTGGATTCAGATGCAGTATAAATTCCTTCTTTGTATGAGTTGGAGAAGGTAGGTGAGAATCAGTGCACAGGGGAAGCAGGGAGTGTGCAAGGCTCTGACACATTTTTAATTCTTCATACTCTGGTTTAAAAGGTAAAGGACTCCTGGATGGTTAAGTCCAGTCAAAGGAGACTATGGGGTTGAGGTGCTCATCTCACTTTCAGGCTGAGGGAGCTGGCGTTTGTCCACAGACAGCTTTCCAGGTCATGTGACCAGCATGACTAAACTGCTTCTGGCACAACGGAACACTGTGATGGTAACCAGAGCGCAGGGAAACGCTGTTTACCTTCCCACCGTTGTGATACCTATTTATCTACAGTGGTACCTCAGGTTACAGATGCTTCAGGTTACAGACACTTCAGGTTACAGACTCCACTAACCCAGGAAATAGTACCTCGGGTTAAGAAATTTGCTTCTGGAGGGGAACAGAAATCGCGCAGCAGCAGGAGGCCCCATTAGCTAAAGTGGTATCTCAGGTTAAGAACAGTTTCAGGTTAAGAACGGACCTCCGGAATGAATTAAGTTCTTAACCCGAGGTACCACTGTACTTGTCCCATTGTGCTTTTGAACTGCTAGGTTGGCAGGAGCTGGGACACAGCAACGGGAGCTCGCTCTGTCGCAGAGATTCAAATTGCCAACCTTCTGATGGGCAAGCCCAAGAAGCTCAGTTGTTTAGACCACAGCGCCACCCGCATCCAGTAGCATTTTCTAATGTGACATTTGGACCAAGCTAACCAGGTCCACACCATACCCTTGAAGCAGATCCACAACATGCACTTTGACACATATTAAAAGCACACAATTTCTGACCAAGAATACTTGTAAGGGCAGTTTCTCCCTCACAGTTACAGTTCCCAGCACTCTCAATAAACAACTGTTCCCAGGATTCTTGGAGGGGGGGATTCATGTACTCTGAATATGCATTGGGTGTGCTTTGAATGTGCTGTGTGGATGTGCCCTCAAGTAGCACGCCTGAGGTCATTTGGAGCTGAAATTAGAAGTGGGTCTTTTCCAGGTCACAGCTCGTAGTGTCTTAGTTTCTAGGAAGGAAGGATCATTTGAGCACCAGCTTTCCTAGAAAAAAACTCTTTTAAAAAAATTGAAACGTATTATGAAAAACAGGGATGCTGAGCGACATGTGCCCTAGAATTATTATTGCTCTGCAACTCTTCGTTCCAAAGCTGCATTTATTAAATTTCTGGATGTTTTGAACTTGCACATGATGGGAATCATTATGAGGATTGTGTGTTCATGGGGTGTGAGAGGGGGGGGGGATGAGAGGGAGGAGTGTTGCTGCAACCAGTCACATGAGAGTCGAGAGCATTTGCCAGGTTGTTAAACAAATTGCCCAAGGATGTATTCAATAAGCAGGAAAGTAACTGAGCTGTATAAAAGGAATGTACAATTGCTTCTACTTTATATACAAAAACGCTTTCCTGGACAGTGGCTCACAGGCTGTCTGCTGAATGATCTCTAGCTGGAGAAATGCGTATACAGAACCTGGTCCAGTGAAAGTGCATATGAACTTAACATATCAGAGTCTAAGAAGAGCCCTGCTACATCAGAACAAAGCCCACCTTGGTCCAACCAGAGGCCAATCAGATGTCCATGGGAAGCCCACCAGGAGAACCTGAGGGCAATAGCAATCTCCAGCTCCTGTCCCCAGTGACTGGCATTCAGAGCCCTGCTATCCTTGAGCTTGGAGCATAGGAGCCAACTCCTAGTCGCCAGGTTCCTTCACCCCCTGCCTAAAATATTTGAGGGGACAGCCCTCCTCCCAAGTTGATGAGCATTGTCGTTCAAATGGCGTGTGTGTTCTCTTAATGAAACCTGAATTTCAAAAAGACATGTCTCTTTTTATTCACACTTTAGCTGTGAAGGAAATGGACTTTCTGAGATGTTTCAACCTTTAGTAGCTTAGATGGCCTTTTAAGGGAGAATTAGACATATCAGTGGAGGAGAAGGCGAGTCATGAGAGCTCCAAGACAGGGGTGCCAACTAAAATAAAATATTGGGGGGACCCATGTAAGCCCCGCCCCACATAATCAAACACAAGACTCAGCTCATGTACACCATTTAAATGGAAATGCCCATTAACTTGGGAGGGGTGTGGCTGCTAAAATATTTTATTAGAAGGGCTGATGGGAGATCTGTCCTCAGGAGTTGGCTCCTATGGACTGATGGATGTTCTCTGAGGCCTGAGGATGATTAAGATTTTGTTATCCATACAGAAGCTCTCAGATTCATCTGGAATGGTGTAGACAAACTTGAACCTTATTCCTAACCTGGATTCATTCATATCAAATGTATTATTTAGGTTCAAAAAACAAGCCTAACAGAAAATACTTTTCTCAAGATGCAGCCTCCGGTAGCACCACCTGATAACTCAACATGAAAGTAGAATGCCTCAGCCATTAATTCAAATACTGGTATTAATTATGGACAAATTGAAACTATGGACAAATATGGAAAATGAATAACAATATATAAAATGGAAGAAAATAATGTGATAAAATTATATGTGATATAAAAAAACCAGAAGAAGGAAGGAGGAAGTCAGCTCTGAAGAGCAAGTATAAATGTAAAATATAATACAATCTGTGTAGGTGGAGTATCTAACTGAAAAACTAATAAAGATTATTTGGGAAAAGAGGCATTCCCTGCCTCAGTCAAGAAATGGAAGGGTGCCTCTTTTTTTAAAAAAAAAACTTTAATTAAAAATTAATTAAAATGGCTGCATACAAATTCAATTAAAAAAGAAAACAGCTCAAATACTGGTATTAATTTACTATCATCTCCAAAAATCCAAATATTTCAAAATCTCTTCAAACCATTCCATAATACCCCGCCTCAAAATGTAACCCCTTCCCCATAATTGAAATTTTCACCCACACCAAACTGTGATACTCACCAGGCCCTAGCTTCAAGGAAGACCGTATTTCAATAAATGATTTCCTCAGCATTCATGCTATTCTTCTATTTCAATCCCTTTCTTAATCTCATTAACATTTTTCAAAGTCTTTCTGGAGCGAAAATTATGACACCTGAGTGTCAAAGGCTTGAAAAAGAGTATTTATGGCTCAATTCTTAAAGGTGTTAAGTCAGAGTGCTTGGTTTTCAATAGATTTAAATTGCCATGAGATCACTGGGACCAAGGAAGGATGTGCCCAAAATCACATTAGTTTGGAAGTTAAGTTCTTTTGAAAGCAATGGTCTTAACTTCCAGGCATGTTTGGGCTTGGGGTTAGCAAATGGCTTAAATCCAAATATTGTGGTTTTGCTGGTTTCGGGATTAGTCTGTTGCTTTTATCAGATTGCTGATGACTGCTGTTGTTTTTATAAGATAGTATGAAGGTTGTTCCTGACAAGAGGTTCCCTGATGACTATTAAGGTTGATGACAGAAGCGACAATGAGGTTGTGTTCTTGGCAGGTCCAGTGAGCTTTGCGTTGCGCTATAGATATGGAGACTTGCCTGATACTGTTTGCCGCGAACTCGCTGCCCTTGGAATAGAGCTTTCTTCAAACCACTGGCGTGTCCTTGGTCAGCGCCGTCCTTCATTTTAGCTTTGATCCTGTCGGAACGTCCTCAAGAAGATGTATATGCAGAAGGGCGGAGAAAACTAAATAAATACACAACCCCTGTGCTGCAGAAAAGAGCAACCAAAATGAGCAGAAGGTTGCAGCAGCAGCACCTCATAAGATGACAGTGTTTGAGGCTTTCCAGTTTAGGAAAATGGCTAGCAAATGGGGGTGGGGAGGGAACGACGTGACAGAGGTTCATAAACTAATTCATGCATGTGTAGATAAAGGGAATACTGAGTTTGTGCTCCCTCTCTTGTGACATTAGAACCAGGGGCATCCAATAACAGTGAGAGCCAGTGTGGTGTAGTGGTTAAGAGCAGTGGACTCATAATCTGGGGAACCGGGTTCGCCTCTCCGCTCCTCCACATGCAGCTGCTGGGTGACCTTGGGCTAGTCACGCTTCTCTGAAGTCTCTCAGCCCCACTCACCTCACAGAGTGTTTGTTGTGGGGGAGGAAGGGAAAGGAGATTGTTAGCCACTTTGAGACTCCTTCGGGTAGTGATAAAGCGGGATATCAAATCCAAACACTTCTTCTAACACAGAATGGTAGGAGATTCAGGACTGGTAAGAGGAAGGGCAAATTTGCTACAACAAGACACGGCAATAACCACCAACTCAGGTGGTTTTAAAAACTGTATTAGGCAAAAGTAATGGAGGATAAGGCTGCCATTGGCTTCTAATCAAGATAGCCAATGGCTGCCTCTAGGATCATGGGCAGTAAGCCTCTGAATACCAGTGGCTGGGAATCACAAGCAGAGAACTCTGTTCCTGCTCATAGGCTTCCCACGGCCATCTGGTTGGCTATTGTGGGAACAGAATGGTGGATTAGACAGGACTCCTTAAATCTGGAAGATCCAAGGGGAAAATCAAGACCACTTCTGCACGAAGAAATCTACTTATTGATTTAGATATGGGGATGCTCTGCCTGAAGGGCTTAGTGTGTTACCGATATTACAAAGGTGACGCTGTGTCTCAGATGGTCACAATTTAAGAGCCCAAACTTTAAAAAGGTAGTTGTGTCAATCCAGTTAGGGGTGCCTAGCCTGTGACCTTCCAGATGTTGCTGAACTGAAATGCCCATCAGCCCCAGACAGCACAGAGAATGCTCAGGGCTTTGGGGAGTTATCGTTAAGCAATATCTAGAGCCCCACAGGTTAGCCACCACTGGCCTACAAAGCCAGTAAGGCTGACAACAGCCATCCGAGTCCAACACCCACATTCTTATGATAGATAAATGTGCATGGGAGGGTGTGGAGAGAGCTCAGATTAGCACACGCTGTCCCCACTCCC
Source organism: Podarcis gaigeae (assembly GCF_964106915.1). Taxonomy (NCBI): domain Eukaryota; kingdom Metazoa; phylum Chordata; class Lepidosauria; order Squamata; family Lacertidae; genus Podarcis; species Podarcis gaigeae. The sequence goes on from NC_139681.1 coordinate 77,110,480, forward strand.
AGCCCCCATACATTCAGCTCCACATCCCTACGGAGGCTATAGATGCTGTACCATTGTACGCCTATAGGGCTTTCCCCTTCAAAAACCAGGACCTCAGTTCCCCTTCAGGTCTTCAGTGTGGACTGTGAAGGGACAATTGGGAATGTTTGGGGCCAGCCCCGATCCCCAGTGATGTGCCTGCATTGGACACCCTAAACATCCCTGTTGCTGCTGATTCCAATCCTGCCCTCTGCAGGGTTCCTAGTTGTGGGGCAGTTGTTATAAAGCATATTCAGCCAAACACACAAGACTCTCTCCCTTCAGCTCAGTCTTACATGCTATTAGCTCGGGGTCGGAGCTGGTGGGGACGTGGGACACTGGGTGGAGCAGGCTGGAGCAGTGTCTCCCCACGTCTTCCCAGTCCTCCTTGGATGCTACAACAGTGGTTTGCAACCAACAAATTACTTAGGGCGGATGGTGTAATTATGCTGTCAGAACTTTCCCTTGCAACCACAACATTTCTTCTTCTTCTTCTTCTTTAAATGAAAGATGAAGCAGTCGCATTTATTCAAAGTGTCTGGTTTCTCGGATTAACCTGTCACACAATGAATAGGCGAATCCAATCCGACACCCATGCCAAAAGCATAAAACAGCAGTCTATTTTTTAAAAAGTCAACAAAATAAAAATAAAAGTATAGCTTTTTTTTACTGTGGTCTAGAAGGCCATTCAATCTTCCTTGCTCTCATAAGACTCTAAAATATATTCTGTGTTGGCTCCTGTCACACTGAATCCCTGCAGGGTTGAAGTTTTTTTTTCTGTTTTAGATTTAAAGCCTTCCTTTGCTCAAGACTACTAGAAGGGGGAATATTTTAACATTCTGTGATACAGTGCTGGGGGATACTGCTGCCGACGTCTACTGGAAAAGAGGTGTCGGGTTGTTTTAACCAGTCGAAGTAATCCAGTTGGCAGAAGACACAGTTAATTTACTAAGCAGAACTGAAAAATGCCAGCGTGTTTTTTTTGGGTTTCTTTACAAAGCCAGAGACTACAAGATTGAGTTCCAGCTTCTGCATAATTGCTCCCCACTCCTGCTGCCGCCCACTCTGACTTTCTCTTTCTTTCTGTTTCTCTCCGCATCTTACTGCCTCTTCCTGTTGCACTGCACAAAATCATATTGGGTGCACGTCCTATGTATTTCTACTGATAAATACCTGCAAAGGAATAGTTGGGGGGGGGCAGCAGTGGAGCCATTTCCATGTTAATTCCGTACATGCGATTATAAGTGTAACGTGGAAAGAGGGTCTTTAAATAACTTATTTTAACTTTGCGTGGAACGAGAAGCATAGAATTAAGCGACGAAATGATATTTTTTTAAGACAACTATTAAAGCCTTCAAAAAATAATTAAAGCCAACAATAAGCGAAAAACCAAATGAAAACAGATGCTAAAAATGCTACATATCTAGGTCAGGTAAAGGTAAAGGGGCCCATGACCATTAGGTCCAGTCGTGGCCGACTCTGGGCTTGTGGCGCTCATCTCACTTTATTGGCTGAGGGAGCTGGTGTACAGCTTCCGGGTCATGTGGCCAGCATGACTAAGCCGCTTCTGGCGAACCAGAGCAGCGCACGGAAACACCGTTTACCTTCCCGCTGGAGCAGTACCTATTTATCTACTTGCACTTTGACGTGCTTTCGAACTGCTAGGTTGGCAGGAGCAGGGACAGAGCAACGGGAGCTCACCCCGTCGCAGGGATTCGAACCGCCGACCTTCTGATCGGCAAGCCCTAGGCTCTGTGGTTTAACCCACAGCACCACCCACATCCCTTACATATCTAGGTAGGCATGCCTAAACAAACATGTTTTTAGCAGGTGCAAAAAGAGTAGTGAAGGTGCCTGCCTGGTGTCAATATGCAGGGAGTTCCAAAGTTTGTGGAGCTGCCACACTATCTAAATTACAGTGGTACCTTGGGTTACATACGCTTCAGGTTACAGACGCTTCAGATTACAGACTCCGCTAACCCAGAAATAGTACATCGAGCTAAGTACTTTGCTTCAGGATGAGAACAGAAATTGTGCTCCGGTGGCATGGCAACAGCAGGAGGCCCCATTAGCTAAAGTGGTGCTTCAGGTTAAGAACAGTTTCAGGTTAAGAACGGACCTCCGGAACGAATTAAGTACTTAACCTGAGGTACGACTGTATAGTAATTGTTTCTAAATCAGCTTCTACACATACACATGAGCACATGCGAATTTTGTGCACTTGGTTTTAATTCTCTTCTGGATGATACAGAAGTGGCCACCCTAAAGGTGAGTGCCACTTGGATTTCCTCTACTACTAGCTTGAGTAACCTGTATACTAGGATAATGTCATCTGATTGTGATTCAATGGTGAGATGGTAGGAGTCACTGGGCACCCCATACTTCGTAGTCTCCAGAACCTCTTTTCAGTGCATGACCACACAATACAGCGGTACCTCAGGTTACAGACACTTCAGGTTACAGACTCCGCTAACCCAGAAATAGTACCTCGGGTTAAGAACTTTGCTTCAGGATGAGATCAGAAATTGTGCGGTGGTGGTGTGGTGGCAGCAGGAGGCCCCATTAGCTAAAGTGGTACCTCAGGTTAAAAACAGTTTCAGGTTAAGAAGTGACCTCCAGAACAAATTAAGTTCTTAACCCGAGGTACCACTGTACATCCCTTCTTGGACCCAACCAAAGGTCCATCAAGACCAGCATTCTGTCTTGCCAGGTGCAGCCAGAGGCCTCTGGAGGGCTCCACAGGGAAGAGGCGAAGGGAAGCATCACTTACCTGTTGTAAAAGGAGTGGGGGAGGGGCGGTAAGGATTGGAAGGCTACATTTCTCCAACAGTTGCCTGCAATTTATCATTCCTGCCCATTCTTTTCACCCCCACCCTCTTCCCAGTGGAAAATGGATCCCTGGTAAACAAACCCAAGTCTTTCAAGGAGGAGTTCTGTGTTCTCTACTCACACAGTCAATAGCAGAGACTCTTGCCTGTTTAGTCTGTCATGCTTTGGCAGACTGAAAGAGGCAAACAGATTTACTGCCCTTAGTAAGATTGGCAGCTGAGCTATCTAAGGAAAAACCCCAAGGAAAGAGCAGGAATGCCCAAAACCAAAGCATAGCTCTTGTTATCGAGTTGCTACTTTCTAGCAAACGTAGTTCAGGTAATGTGTTCTCCTGAGATCTGCCGCAGCAGTTGCAATAGCTTCTTATCGTTGCTTAAAAATAATTTCTAAAAAGACCTGGTTTTAATCACGCTCGTTACTGAGGGGATTTCAAAAAGATGTGCTCCCCCTCCCTCCCTTTTTTTTGGCAGAGGCAAAGCTTCATCCACAATTGCATTGACTGCAAACTTTAATCAGGTCTGGATGCTCTTTGCATCCAAATCTGGCACAGAAGAGAAGCAAATATGCCACTAGGAATAAATTATTCAAATGGCGGAATTAGCACTGATTTATGCCATGCATAATTCATTCTCAATGTGATATGAGGCAACTGGCAGGGGCGGCGGTGTTTGGGAATTCGGAGTCTTATGACAAAAACAGGTGTGAGAAGGGGAAAGGGAGAACGCAGGCCCTGGAAGCAGAATTTACTAGCAAACACATGGTGAGCACTGAACTGAAATTCAAGTTGTGAAAATAAAGGCAAGCACCATAGCTCAGTGGTAGAGCACATGCTTTGACTGCAGAACCTGCCAGGTTCAATCCCTGGCTCGTCACTTGAAAGGCTCACAGAACAGGAGGTTGGAAAAGCCTGAGACCCTGGATTGCTGCTGCCAGTCTGAGTAGACAATATAGGCTAGCAAGGGGTGCTGTCTGTTTACATTTTAATGCCATCCTACCAGATTGGCACTGCCTGAAACAATCCATGAACCCCAATGCAGCTGTCATTAGAAATTTGCACTTCTCAAAATTGCAGTTCTCCAACCAATGTATACGTGTTTAGAAATGCATACGTTAGGGCAAAGTATGCATTTAAAAAAAACACAAAAAATGTATAGCATCAGGGTAGATTGCTTGCTAAAAATACATCTGTAAGGGAAAATGTGTACTTAAATGCTGAAGAATTTTCATGAAGAGGTTTACCATTTTGTTTCTTAAAAATAAAATTCGGTTGCAGAAATCTGGCAAATTGTACTTAAGATCAGGAAAAACAATGTAATATTAAGTTAGGAAATGCGTACAAAGTGAATAAGATGGAGGATCATCAGAGGTACTGATGGAAGTCCAATAAGAATGCATTTGTGATAAATTGTGTGGTATGTTTTATAATTTTGTGTGTATATATAGATCAGGTAAAACAAGCAAACCGAAATCAACAGGTTTATCAATCAATAGATTTCCTGTTGGAGTTGATGTGCACATTTGGGATTTTGAAAGAACCTCATGGGCTCCCTCTGGTTACTTCTCCTTCCCCTTCCTCAGAAAGAGAAATCACATGATTGCGCATGCACGCACACATGCAGATAGAGATTCTTTGCTTTTTGATGGGATGTGGGTAAAAGTTGGACCGAGTAGAATTAAAACAGATCCTCTTTATAGGGTTTCCCTCCAAAATGACAATCAGAATTAAAACTGACAGTAGTGGACTGCACAGTAAAAATCACAGATCTGGTGCCTTGCTAGCATCACTTAAACTTTAGTTTGACTCCAACATTATCACAGAAAATCCCTTTCCACCTTTATGCGCTTGTGGGTGCCAATCTGAGCCTCGAAAAGCCCATAGAGCTGAAGGAGAAAGTGGGGAAGAGCAACACTCTTTCTTACTTCCTCCGTAAACTCTATGCCCTTTTCAGGGAAGGGGAGGAGAGAATGTCACCCTTGTCTCTCATGAGGGTGCAGGGCTTTCATGGGTGCTAAGGGTGCTGGAGGAGACTCTTGAGAGTCCCATGGACTGCAAGAAGATCAAACCTCTCCATTCTTAAGGAAATCAGCCCTGAGTGCTCACTGGAAGGACAGATCCTGAAGATGAGGCTCCAATACTTTGGCCACCTCATGAAAAGAGAAGACTCCCTGGAAAAGACCCTGATGTTGGGAAAGATGGAGGGCACAAGGAGAAGGGGACGACAGAGGACGAGATGGTTGGATAGTGTTCTCGAAGCTACCAGCATGAGTTTGACCAAACTGCGGGAGGCAGTGGAAGACAGGAGTGCCTGGCGTGCTCTGGTCCATGGGGTCACGAAGAGTCGGACACGACTAAACGACTAAGCAACAACAAAGGGAAGCCCTCAAGGGTGCCATTACGCTTGCGGGTGCCACACTGGCAATCCCAGAACCAGATGGGCAAATAAGTCTGACCTGGTAGAAGGCAGGATCTTTGGAGCCTGAGCACAGCCCCTTTTATTCCACAGTGGTGGTAGGAGGAACAATAACCTAGCACAGTGGTTCTCAAACATTTTTGTTATTACGCATCACCTGAGAAATGTGGGAGGTCTCAGTAGGCTGCTTATTAACCCCATTTTTAAATTTTTTTACAAGTCAAAGCACATGCCTAGCTCATAATCTAATAACATTGTTTTCTCTAGCACGCCAGCATCATAATCAAAACCAGCATGGTATTATGAAAATCACAGGCTGTAGGCCAGGCTGCTGAGAAGACCTCCTTTAACTGGTAAATTTTAAAAGGGGGAATTAGCACTGTATTCAAAGGCTGAAAATGAGGGCCTTGTTATACTGCTTGATAACCCAGCACAGGTCAAAACAGCCTCAGTCATTAAAAAGAAATGAAGTGCATTGCCAAGTACAAATATTCTCAGCTGTTCCATATCCTTTCTGTGGACAAGCAGGACAGAGGTCACATGGAACTTCTGATTTAGCAGGGAAACAATAGAAAGTTGAGTGCCGCCCCCCCCAAAAAAGAGCACCAGACTCTGTCACCCACCAGCCCACCTCTCAGATCCCTCTCCCAATTCCATGAAGAAAATTCCCCCAAAATGGCAGGCGAAACTTATTTCCCAGCTTGGTCACTTAGACTTAGATCATCTGTAGATGCACCACTGGTTGTTCCTTGAGTTAGTGAAGCTCATTGAAGTCGACATGAAAATAAGCTCTTCGTGTCAATGTGGAATGCTCTTCCAACAGAGATTCAGCAGGGATCTTAAACAAATGTTGACTGAAAACTTCCCTTTTTTTGTTTTGCCACCAAGCTTATGGAATAACGCTAGAAAAATGCAACCTGTTGACAGAAGTAGTGCAACTCATGCAACACGTTGGCAAGTAATATACACAGAACAATAATTATACATACTTTATCAACCTTCTGAGAAAAATACAAAACATTAAACTAAGCCACAGAGACTTCCGAACTACCCAGCCACTTGATTACTTGGATTGCCAGGGCGAAACAGGTGCAAAACGCCGGCACTCTGTCATCTACAACTTCATTGTCTACAACTTTATTAACATCTATCTACAACTCCACTAGCATCTCTCGGTATTGTGAATAACACCGAACTTACCTTTTGTTGGTATCTTCATGAACTTATCTAAAAGACTGAGTAAAGCATTTGAAAAATCTATTGAAACCAGACATTATAAGTTCATTTTAGGCTGGGTAGTTCGCAAGTCTCTGCGGCTTTGTTTAATGTTTTGTATTTTTCTCAGAAGATTGATAAAGTATGTATAATTATTGTTCTGTGTATATTACTCACCAGCGTGTTGCATGAGTGGCACTACCAAGCTTATGCAGTCATTCAAGAATTCTGTAATAGCTAGTTGGTGATCTGTCTTTTAGAACAAATCTGTGGTTTTCATTGCAATTTTTAAAAAGAAAATGGGAAATTGGGGCATGCAAGCATTTATGTACATTTACAAGGGCTTAAAGCTCATCTTAGATGGGCAAGGTATTGGAAAGAGAGATCAGAGATCTGCAGTGGGTTGGGAGTTCAGGGAAAGGCTGTAACCCAGGTCCAATCCCCACCATCTCCAAGTAGGGCTAGGTTAGGTAGGACCCCTGTCTAAAATCCTGAAGAGCAGCTGCCAATCAGTGTAAATACTGAACTAGATGGACCCAGTTTCCTGTGTCCTGGTGTCACCTAGATAGAATCTAGTTTTATATTTCTAGGAGGGCTAGAAACTGAGCTTTTCTAGAAACAAGCCAAGTTTCTAGCCCTCATAGAACAAGGCTACAGTCTGAGAGAGTTATCCACTTCTTTTTTTTTTAGAAATCATTTTAAATTTCATTCCGGTTTGTACTGTACGTCTGCTCAAATTCTCCTACCTTTGCACAGGAGTAACAGAGCCAGTAGAAAGCGTCCCCAATGAGGCTAAAATACCTCCAAAGAACCACCATCACTTGTTAGCTGCAAAGGTTTCTCAAGCAACGGATCATCACTTGTTTTGTTTTTCAGATGTGCTTTTCTAATGCTAAGTAAGAATGGCTGCAACTGGAAATCAAAGCAAAAGGCAGGCATTGTTGAAAATCTGAATGCTTCCACTCCAAATTATCATTCAGCTCACATTTCAGTTTCTAATCTTTTTGACAAGAGTATTTTTAGTTCCTTGGTTTGAAAGGTAGAAAAGTGATAAGCTGGAAAGGGTAAAACAAAACTGGGAAGCAGATCGTCTTCTTGAAAACACAAACACTACTCGCAGTCAAACACCTTCAAAGTGCCATGGGATCCTAAAATGAAGGATGCTAGCTATATTGTAAAACTGCAAGGAGAGAGAAAGTATGCATTAGGGTAACCTAAAACAACACATTCTTTTCCCCTCCCCAGCGACCTCTAAACACTGTAGAACATTTATTCTCAAAATAATCTGCCTAGCATTCACAATAAAGCGGTGATGTTCACTACCAAACTACCAAAAATTGTAGGAGGAAAAACAATTCCAAGGACCACGGGATGCCAATATCTATATACAGTAAATGGGCCTGCCGAAATACCATAAAATAATGAGCAAGCTTTCAGCTTCCACAAGATTCTTCATCAGGCTGGATGTTAAACAAAATGGGCAGGGAGGTGGGGGGAGAAAAAGTTGGGCGAGGCGTTTCTGTCTGAAAAATCTGTTCTTTGTAAGAGGCTTCTGATAGAACATGCGGAATTTTTGCAGATCTGGGCTGTGTGCATACTGTAAATTTCCTTCCTAAAGAATCCCAGGAATCATAGCTCTGTGAGGACAGTTCTCAGAATTATTTGAGGGAAGTCATGTGCTTTAAATATATGGTGCTTAAAAGTAAAGGTAAAGGGACCCCTGACCGTTAGGTCCAGTCGTGGATGACTGGGGCTGGGGCGCTCATCTCGCTTTACTGGCCGAGGGAGCCGGCGTACAGCTTCCGGGTCATGTGGCTAGCATGACTAAGCCACTTCTGGAGAACCAGAGCAGCGCACGGAAACACTGTTTACCTTCCCGCAGGAGCAGTACCTATTTATCTACATGTACTTTGTCATGCTTTCGAACTGCTAGGTTGGCAGGAGCAAAGACTGAGCAACGGGAGCTCACCCCATCGCGGGGATTCAAACAGCCAACCTTCTGATCAGCAAGCCCTAGGCTCTGTGGTTTAGACCACAGTGCCACCCACGTCCCTTTATGGTGCATACACAGATGTAATTAGATGGCAGGCTGTACCTAGGCTGATGGAACAAAGAAACCAGAATGGTTGTTTCCCCATTTTTGATATTGAGACTTCTCATGGTTACGCAGCTCTAACCAAAACACAAAGCTTGCTTGTGAGGCAGAGAAGAGAAGTAAACATGATGGTATATTGCATTAGTGAAGCTAGCGATTAATTTAAGGTAGTTAATTTAGCAGCATCCTATTTATCACAGCTTTCACGTTGTGCTGAAACAGTTGCTTCCCTTGAATCCCAGCAAGTAATGCCAGCATGCCTCTCTTCCTCCTATGAGTATACAGCACTGGATAAACTGCATGGGATGCGGTGTAAAATATCTGAAAGGATAAGTGTGAATCTACCTATAAGGCAGAGGAGGGGGAATAGTTTTAAGTCTCAGGACCACATTTCTGTCTGATCAACTTGCCATATATCAATGCTGGGTAGTTCTAGAGCAGGGGCCAGCAACCTTTTTCAGCAGGGGACTGGTCCACTGTCCCTCAGACCTTGTGGGGGGCCGGACTATATTTTTTTTGGGGGGGGGAATGAAGGAATTCCTATGCCCCACAAATAACCCAGAGATGCATTTTAAATTAAAGGACACATTCTACTCATGTAAAAACACACTGATTCCTGGACCGCACGGAAACGCCGTTTACCTTCCCGCCAGAGTGGTACCTATTTATCTATTTGCACTTTGACGTGCTTTCGAACTGCTAGGTTGGCAAGAGCAGGGACCGAGCAACAGGAGCTCACCCCGTCGCGGGGATTCGAACCACCAACCTTCAGATTGGCAAGTCCTAGGCTCTGTGGTTTAGACCACAGCGCCACCCACGTCCCATCTTCCCCGACTGAGTCAAGACACCCTTCTCCAACCGGGTGCCTTACATCTCCGTCTCCCATGGCCTACAAAGGGAAGTCTGCACACAACTGTGTCAGGAACTGTCCACAGGCCGTGTTTGGAAAATCCAGCAGCACGAAAAACTCCCCGCAACACCCAAAAATGTAATGGGGAGGGAGATCAACTGCTATAGGCTATTCCCAAAAGTTTGAAATATATTTATATCACTGCACACATGAATATATAATGGTAATTTTTAAAATAATAATGAGGAGGAGGATAGGATTGAAAACCAAGCCCTTCATAGTCTGGGGGTGGTGGTTTGAGATTCACCTTGGAAAGCAAACATTGGCATGAATGCTTTAAGGATATTGCTTCTTTGCAAAGTACTGCAGAAATGCAATTGAAAGGGATCATTGTGTTACATCAGCAAATAAAAAGGCACAGAGAACAGAGAACATGAGATCATGCAGCAGCCTTTCAAAGATACAAATAAAGTGAATAAAACACAGCTTGTTTATGCTGTGGTGAAAGGATTGCAACATCTTAGGTTCATGGCGAAAGATGGTGGCATTATTAAAAATGTAATAAAGCCATACTGCTGCTTCTGATTATGGGTAAGAACCAGCTAGAAATACATTTCAAAGCAATTATGGGCAGTCTTTCATAATCTTAAAGAAAGCTTTTCATATGATCTCAGCTTCTTTTACACAAAGAGTTGGGCTTTGTTCAAAGTTTGCTTCATTACCCTCATATGTTTTGCTGGTTATTTTGAAAACAAAAAGAGGATATTGTCATGGATTTGGCCACCTTGATCACTGTGATTAACCCGCCAGAGACTTTAAGAAAGGAACTTTACTGACCTTAAATTACTGAGGGATGCTTTTTCTGATGGGCTAGGATCCAGCCTTCAGGAGGTAACTATTCTCCATGCTAGAGGCAAGGATAGGCAAACAAATGAAGATAGATTTGCAGATGAAGCTGACTAAAATGAGAAGCATCTTGGGGTACAGGGGGCCCTATTTGAGAATCAGGTTCAGATGTACAGATTTACTACAGAAGCATTTGTAAATTAATGTGGCATAACCACTGCAATTCTCTAGTGCAGACATAGGCAAACTCGGCCCTCCAGATGTTTTGGGACTACAACTCCCATCATCCCTCACTAACAGGACCTGTGGTCAGGGATGATGGGAGTTGTAGTCCCAAAACATCTGGAGGGCCGAATTTGCCTATGCCTGCTCTAGTGTCTTCTTCTCCCAAGGAAACACTGTAGTGTTAAGACTGGAAGCTCTCTAAGCATAAAACTGGGGTCAGTAGTGGGATGCTTCTTCCTTGGAGAGAAAACTGTGTGCGAATATGATAGAGCCTGAATGGAGGAAATGAGAGCGGGATTCCTAGTAGAAATGGGGGTGGTCTGATGGCTTAAAATTAACCTTAAAATAAGAACTAAAAGCACAGTGAGCAGAATGCAACCCTCCCAAATGCACCGGCCTGGAGGTGAACACTTTGCTTGTTCAAATACTACAAGGGGTCAAAGCTGGCCTAGAGGTCTGCCCAGATAGATAGATAGATAGATAGATAGATGCTGTATATATATATATATATATTTGCTTTCGTATATATATATATATATATATACATACAGTGGTGCCTCGCTAGACGAAATTAATCCGTTCCGCGATTCTCTTTGTCTAGCGGTTTTTTCGTCTTGCAAAGCAAGCCCATTGACAGCTTAGCGGATTAGTGCTAGAGCTGTCAGGGATCAGCTGTTAAGCGGCTTATCAGCGGAACAGCTGATAAGCGGCTTAGCGGCTTAGGAAAAGGGCAAAAAAAGCAAAAAAACCCCGCTGGGGGACGCAAGATTTTTTCGTCTTGTGAAGCAACCCCATAGGGAAATTCGTTTTGCGAAGCGCCTCCAAAACAGAAAAACCCTTTCGTCTAGCGGGTTTTTCGTCTTGCGAGGCGTTCGTCTTGCGGGGCACCACTGTATATATATATAGTTGCTCAGATAGGGTCTCTCTTTCGATAAACCTTCACCAGCTTTTCACGCTCCAAGTGTTTTGGGTTACAATAGTATGAAACTTTGGACCCCTATATGACTATGTGAAGGACAGGGGAAGAGCCTGCCACTGCAATCCTGCCCCCCCCCCTGCTCTCCTGCTATGCATTTATCTGAAAAGGATTCCAGTCTTTTTGTTCTGCTAATGGTGAATACTGGCTGAGTAGCCTGTTTGTCTGGGGGTGGAAACTGCTGGTGTTGAGAAACGGGATTGCAATGATCTAAAGCACTTGACAGGAGCGGGTGGGGAGGAGGGGAATGCCTATGAAAATAGGTAAGAGCTTTTTATGTTCTTTTTTTTGTTAAGCTGTCCATTTACATTTATTTATTTTCCAGGAGAAGCGTCTATGCATTATGAAGAGACCTGACCTTTGGGGGGGAGAGGGAGGGGACGGGCTGCAAGTTTGATCATCTGAATCACTGGGAATGTGCCCAGAGATTTAAACAAAAGAATCCTAGGGGTCCTTAATGACTAGAAGTAAGGTGTTGTTGTTGTTGCTGTTCCTTCCTGGAAGAAAGAACAGCAAAAAAGGCTTGGGCAAGGGAGACAGCCTCTTTTCTTTTGGCCTTAGGCCCACCCCCGTCCGTCCGTCCGTCCATTGTCCTCCCTGGCTGAGGGCGGGTCAAAGGCCAGCCCAAGCAGGTGGGTGGCACCTGCCCTGGTGAGCCCCGCTTGGTGCCGCAAACCCCACCCACCTGTGGGGAAGGGAGGGCAGATATTGTTGCTGGTTTTTGCTTTTTTATGATCTGGGATCCAGTCTTCAGGGGGTGATATTCTGAAGTCTAGAAGGAGAGATAGAGGGGCAGTTTGAAGCTGGATTTACCACTGAGATAGGGCGAGAGAGGCAAAGCACCTTGGCTAGATGTAAAGATCCTTGGGGCATAGGGCCTCTTCTCAATCTCTGGCACCTCCAGCTGAATGTTCAAGAAGCAAGTGACATGAAAAACTCTCTTCCCAAGTCTCTGGACTATGCTTCCAGCCTGAGTGGACAGTACTGGGCTAGCTCATCATGGCCAAACTTGGTGCCCTCCAAATGTTTTAGGTTGCTACAAGAAGAAGAAGAGTTTGGATTTGATATCCCGCTTTATCACTACCCGAAGGAGTCTCAAAGCGGCTAACATTCTCCTTTCCCTTCCTCCCCCACGACAAACACTCTGTGAGGTGAGTGGGGCTGAGAGACTTCAGAGAACTGTGACTAGCCCAAGGTCACCCAGCAGCTGAATGTGGAGGAGCAGGAACACAAACCTGGTGCACCAGATTACGAGTCTACCAGGTTGGGCAAGGCAAGGCTAGGTGGACACAGTGGTGGACCTACATTTTGGGGGCATTGAAGCTTGAACTGTTATGGGGGCCCCTTCTCAACCAGCAACAAGGTCTGGGTAACCACTGCTATCTTCTTCAGTGGGGTTGTACCACAACAGATCACCACAAATTTCCCATGAGTTTGCGTTTTTGGCATCTACTTACAGTATGTACTTTTGTGACCCTGTTGTTGCTTTTCTGGGGTCTTGACCTCTGTCAAAAAAAAGAGGAGGGGGGAATTACATTAGCCATGGCAGAACAGCCAACTTGCTGTGACATAGGGGGTGCCAACTTGAATAAAATATGGGGGAGGGGGCAGGTAAGCTCTGCCCCACATAATCGATCACAAGACACGGCACACACACACCATTTGAATGGCAATGTCCAACAACTGGGGGGCGGCGGCTTCCTCTAATATTTTGTTGGAAGGGGCCAAAGGGACCTCAGCCCTTAGGAGTTGGCTCCTATGCCATGACATTTCACCTTTGCACCATCTATGCTACTGACTCTCAAGCTTTGGGAATGTCGAAATATATACAAAAAGTTTGAATTGTGTGATTCAGATGGGATCTACTAGACTCTTTTTTTAAAAAAAGGAATGTGAACTAAAGTCACTTATGGGGCCCCTTTGGGATTAGGGTCCCTGAAGCTTAAGATTCATTCATTTCATAGTATGGACATATCTGAAGGAAGGCAATCAGGTTCTGTATACAACCCTCCCTTGCCCAGCAAGGTATTTTTCAACTTCTGCCCCATCCCCTTTGTTTGGGTCTGGACAAGGAGAAGAGCGTGAGAAGCCAAGCACCATTAGGACTGCTTGAAAATGGCAGCAGTAGCAGCACACATAAACAGTTTTAAAAACAACATTTGGGCTGTGGTATACGGTATGGTGTATTGCAGCCTGCACAAATTTCATGGACCTTGTTGAAAGGACCAGGGTATAATTCCCAGACATCAAACACTTCATTTGTGGTTTGCAGGCACCTTGCAGCAATGTGGATAGACAGGCTTTTTTAAAAACTAGGTGAAAGACTGTAGGCAAGAGGGTCATCTTTATTTAACCAGTGTAAACACAAGCCTAGTGAAGTGTGCAGAGTTACTCTGGAATTACACCTCATTTACAAACAGGATCCTGCAGGGGTGCATTTCCTTCCCCTTTCATTGAGTCTATATATATGAGAGAGAGAAATGAGCCAAATATATTTAAAATCGTAACAGCCGGGGAAAATGTCACAAAAAGCCACAAACAAACCTTAATATAGCCTTTAAGATTTACTCACTGTGCAAGGTTTGTATCTGAGCCGTAAGTCCATTATATGCATGAAATTAAGTTTTATTTACCTTATCTTTGTATTGCTATCACTGACCTTACTAAGAAATGGCGATTTGAGTCCTTAAAAGTGAAGATATTCGAGCCTTTTCTATTCATCTAGGGTTTACCTGGATGGAAATATAGCACATAATTAGTCACTAGCACATATTCAAAATCTGCATCAGTGAGAAAAATAAGAGAAATAGAGTATTAAAAATGAGTATTATCAATGGAACCGCAACCTTGAGGAAAGATTATGAAATCAATAAGAAACCATTGTGCATTTAACACACAGTAACTGATTATGTGGGCAAGCCACAGGTGTCTGTAATAGAGATCCAATATTGCTGCCAAGGCCCAGGTTTCGATATAATTTTATTTATTTATACAATTTATTGTTAGCCATATGTACCAGAGAGCTCCAACCTCAACATCAGAAAGTTCTCCACAGTTGCCAACTTTTAAAAGTGTCTGACAATTGGAGAGCTAAGCATACAGCAATGGTTAGAACACATGTTTGCAAAACTTGGGAGAGTTCATGTCAGCTACAATATTATAGTATTTGTGAATGTTTTTATTAAACTTTTTATGTACAACAATATCCCCAAAGTGCAATGCATAACTAGGGAAAACCAAATATGGAAAACTGCTTAAGAATTCAATATCGTCCATCAAATAAAGACCATTTGCGTTATTTTTCAAGATTAGTGTTTCCTGACATATCTTTCTACAGTAAGCCATGAGCAGCAGGAGGCTGTCAATCATTTTACTTTTGTGCAATGTATGTATGCAATACCATGCTGTTTGAAAATTTGCCTTGATTTTTGTTAAGCTTCTCCTGTCTTTTATTTGCTGAGGTACTTTTCCCATTAAAACAATTGTCCATATTTGCTGATACTATTCATTCATCAAGTTTTCTCCCAGAATTTTCCCATCTTCTGGCTATTGTTAATCTTGCCGCTATAAACATTTTAGTCACAAGACTTTTGTGTTTTCCATCTTGTCCTTTTTCATCAAGGATGATGAATGGAGCAATGCTTGGCTCCAAAGTCAGTAATTGTCCTATCATCAATCCTATTTCATGAAAGACTCTCCTTCAAAATCTCTTATCTTCACATAGGACTACCACATGTGGAAGAAAATATCTGATTACCAACACGCCCTTCACACAATAGCAGCCACAATATTGCTGATCTAGTCTAGTGACAGTGGACTATACTGACCATACAACTAGTCTAGTGAGAGCAATGTGTGGATCAGGGTGAGTCCATAGCTGTCAACCATCCCTTATTTGGCGGAAAAGTCCCTTATCCCAGTGCTGTGTCCCGCTGCTGTCCCTTATTGATGATGTCCCTTAAATTTCCCGGGTTTCAAAGGAAGCAGCTCCTCTCCCTCCCTCCCTGCCGGCCAGGGAGGAGGGAGGCTCCAACTGTGTTGCTTGGCTGCGTTGCTCACCCAATAAGGAGTCTAAGAACGACTGGGGGGTGGAGCTTGCATGCCTTGTGCCGATCAAATCGGCTGTGTTGCCTGGGGACTCATCTTTGCTCAGCACTTCCCAGCGGAGAGGTGACGGTGGTTTTCCTTGCTGCATCCCCTTTGCCGGGTTGCTGCGCTGTGGGAACCACTGCTTGAGGCTTCGTTTGGCTGCTGGCTGGGCTTTCTGCCTTTGGCTCGGAGGGGCTCAGAAGTGGAACATACCTGTGTCCAGAAAATCCCTTATTTTGGCTGCTGATCCCTTATTTTCAAATCTGTAAGTTGACAGCTATGGGTGAGTCAGATTCCACAAGTGAATCCATTGGATCTGTTTAGGTACCTGTGATTTAAGTGTCCCATGCAGCCAGCTTTTACATCACATTGATGGAACCCAGATGCCACCTTCCTTCCTAGAACTGACTGGTGTTGTCCAAGCTGATCATGTCAACTGTCTCTTTGGAGGTCATTCACCATAGCTACATGTAAAGATTTCTGAACTAGAGATTCTGAACACTACATTTCCTTGCCTGTATATAAAATTTCAGGCCTTTGCTGAAAGTTCTTTACTCTAAGGCACACCAGTGATTTTCAGGACTGTCCTTCATATGAAGAGAAAGCTGGTAAAGCTCATTTTGATCATGGGGGGTCTTTAGCCCCAAAACAAATGTACAGGAAGCATGTCACTGAAGTTTGTAGCGGGTGGAACAGGTGGAAATGTGGTGTTGTGACTACTTAGCAGGGCCTACAATACCAACAACTGACCAAGGGGCGCATTCCTAAGGTTTCAACTTGGCAGATGTAATGGTGCATTTGCCCATGCTGAAGTATCAAAAGAGGAGCGAAAATGTGCCAACTGGTGACCTAGGCTCACTGGCTGTGTTCCAAAAGCAATAAAGACTAGGTCCATTGTGCCAGCACCCTGCTCTGCTTCAGCAGCCAAAACTTTGCAATTTCTACAAATCGTAGTAAGGATCATTGACACCAAGAAGTGCACCCCATGCTAATTCCATTTCTTTATGTCTCTCTGTCTTACTTCTGAGCAGCTAGAATGTTTATGAACATTCCGTGTCACCATAGCTTCTGAAGTTACCAGCTCACAACCACCAGCTAGTTTTCAGCCTGTTCTATAAGTAAGTTTTGGCTTAGCTACCCTTTGCAACAAAAGGGTCAGAAACAAAGGCAATTTTGTGCCACTTTAAACACGGTATACAAATTAATCAAATTAATATGAAATTAAAACAAGGGAAAGGAGCAGAGAAACATGAAACTCCTTGATTAACCCATTTCTTTCTCCTTTTAGATCTTCTTATCAGCACATCTCTCTCATGTCTTGCCCAAGGGAGTGTCCTTTCTGTTAACCAGTTCAAGAATCCTTCTTCAGTTTATAGATCCTTACTCTAAGAGGGTGTAGCTGTTGTGCCTTAGTTGTATAATTTCTCTGTTTAACCCCCTTCCACCCTCTCCTCCAGTCTATTAAACAATCACCTTTTGTGCCTCTTTCACAGAAACACGCATTCTTCTGCTGCGCAAGATATTTAAGTTTTAATGGTTACAAAGTTTGAGAAAGTAGCTTGAAACATTACTCTCAAATATCTGATCTACCAACAAGCCTCCAAGGTATAATTACCTGACGTCTGCTAACCGGTTCAGCCAATTTCCATTCAAAATGATTTTCCAAGCTCACCCATCCATGAAAGGGTTAGCGATTGTAAACTGGAGGGCAAATGGGAGGAGGAACATTAGTGGGTAAAGGAAAATAAATTAGAGATTCTTTTGATTTAGTTTAGTTTCAAGGACAAACACGTGCCCCTTTCTGGCACAGGAACACACACAAAAAAAGAAGTCTGGAGAGAGTTCATGAAATACCGAGTGCAAATGAAGTTGTTATAAGGCATGTCATACTCTTTTAACAGTGTAAAGCTTACCAGTGAAAACTTGTTTCTCCATGCAAATGCAAAGGCCTGGTTTACCTTTAAACAATATTAACATTAAATCTAATTATGCAGGAATCTGCTGTCAAGCTGAATTATTTAAGATCTCATGTACACAGTATTACAAATGTGGAATATCTTCAATGACCTAGGGTGGGTTTCAAATTATTTATATTAACTCCAGAATTACTCAGAATGCTTTGATATGTCTGCCACAGAAGGTATTTGGCATTAAATACTCCTAAGCAAAAAGGGCCCCCTAAATTTGGCGCAGTCTTGCATCCTACTGAACTCTACACCACTGTTTTCCAAATGTTGGGTAAGGATCCCAAATGAATCCTGCTCAGATCTAAGGAGAGTTTGCACCTGTGGAGCCAGCGCTATTGTATTTTCATTTACAGTGTGTTAGAAAGTGGAGAGAGAACAATGACCAAAAACAAAACAGCGAAGAGGCTGTGGATGTGCTGGACCATTGTCTTGACCTTGGTAATGGACTGGATGAGAGCCAATAAACTGAAGCTCAAACCAGATAAGATTGAGGCCTTGTGGTTTCCTAGACCAGATGGATGGGAGGCTGCCTGCTCTTGGTGAGGTTACAGACCCACTGAAGAAGCAGCTCCACAGCTTGGGAGTACATATGGATCCTTTGCAGTTGCTTGAGGCTCAGGTGGCTTCAGTATCACAGAGTGCCTTCCATCAGCTGTGGCTGGTGGCCCAGCTGCATCCCTATCTGGACAGAGATAACCTAACTTTTGTTAGGTTATAACCAACAAAGGTCCGTATAGTTTAAGCTATGGTTTTCCCAGTAGTGATGTATGGAAGTGAGAGCTGGACCATAAAGAAGGCTGATCGCCGAAGAATTGATGCTTTTGGATTATGGTGCTGGAGGAGATTCTTGAGAGTCCCATGGACTGCAAGAAGATCAAACATGTCCATTCTTAAGGAAATCAGCCCTGAGTGCTCACTGGAAGGATAGATCCTGAAGCTGAGGCTCCAATACTTTGGGCACCTCATGAGAAGAGAAGACGCCCTGGAAAAGACCCTGATGTTGGAAAAGATGGAGGGCAGAAGGAGAAGGGGATGACAGAGGACGAGATGGTTGGACAGTGTTTTCGAAGCTACCAGCATGAGTTTGACTAAACTGCGGGAGGCAGTGGAAGACAGGAGTGCCTGGCGTGCTCTGGTCCATGGGGTCACGAAGAGTTGGACACGACTAAATGACTAAACAACCACAACAACTTTTGTTGTCTGTGCTTTGGTAACCTCTAGGTTAGATTACAGCAACATGCTATACATGGGGCTGCCTCTGAAGATGATCCAGAAACTGCAGCAGTCAGGTTGCTCACCGGGGCATGGCGGTTTGAGCATACTGTATAATACCAGTCCTGGCCCAACTGCAATGGCTAACAATCCATTTCCAAGTCCAATTCAAAGTGCTTGTTAGGACCTAAAAAGTTAAAGGCAAAGAACCCTGACAGTTAAGTCCAGTCGCGACCTATTAAGCCTTAAATGGCTCAGAACTGTAAAACCTCAAAGACCACCTCTCCTTATATGAACTGACCCAGATCCTGTGCTCATCATCTGAGGCCCTTCTTCATGTGCCTCCTCCTCACAAGGTCCAGAGGGCAGCAACATGAGAACAGGCCTTTTTTTTGGTGGTGGCTCCCCACTTGTGGAGTGCTCTCCCCAGGAAGGCTCGCCTGGCACCTTCATCATATATCTCTAGGTGCCAGGTCCAACATTCTAACCACTACACCACACCGGCTTTCTGGTAGAAATATAAAGAACTGTAAGAAGGAAGAGCAGCAGGGGTCTTGAAGGTGCCTACAAACACTTCACCCCTGGGTTGCAAAACTAGGCAGGCACACACATCATAGTCTTGTCCCCTGTTATGGTGAAGGACATTATATTTTAATGAAATTGCAGCGAATGGTTCTAGATTTGGAATTATACATGCAAACTGGCACATGCAGATTTGCATCTTCTTTTGTGGTAATGCGTTTATTTTAGCAATGCCTAAGGGTCCTTCAGACGTCCTTTTTATTGCTCATCCATGATGCTTTGAGCTCATGATGGTGTCAGAACAGTTATACCCAGGTGCCTACAAAAGTTTGGGTGAAGTCACCCTGTTGCATTTCCAGTCAGTACATGTCCCATAGCCTTCTGCTGAAATCCCATGATTTATTTTTTTATATATACCACAAATGTTCCTGGGTGTTTTTTCTCCCACTTTTATTGTGCTTCCTCCGACGTCAATAAAGCAGAAATATTGGGGGTGCACCCTTAAGAATGTTGCAGCTTATGACAGAGTTAAGTATGCTTCATTTGGGTATTGTGACTTTACTGCCATGTGTTTGAGCATGAAAAAGCTCAAGTCAAGTTCCAGCATACACTACTTAGCTATATGGCTGAGATTACTGAAGCCTCTCCAAATGTCCTCTTTCATACCAGATAGACCAGTATTTCTGGTGTGGCCTAAACTGGTGTCCACTTTCCATTTGCTCAAAATTCCTTCAGTTTGGCAAGGTGGCCAGCAGGTAGTGTATTCTGCTTCTTCTAAATGTAAAAAAAAAAAAAAAAGGAATTGGCAAGTCAGACTCTTCCCCAGGGAATCATGCAGGCCCTGACTATATCCTTAAAAAAAAAAAAAGAATATTATTGTCCTGCCCTTGGGCCCCCTTCCAAATCCACAGTTCTATGATTCTATGAGTTCTGCCCCCTCCCTTCTTCTTTCCCAAAACCCCTGGTCTGAAACCTCTGTTTTAAAAGCACACCTTTTTTCCTGTGGTGACATCACGCCCTCTGTTAACCCTGGCAAGCTCCCCCTCTCAGTTCTTCTGTTTCTGACCAATTCTTGTTGTGTTCTTAATGGCATCGCTATCAGCAATCTCCTGAACAGGAGAACTGGTTCAGCCTGTATTTTTCACTGGCCTGGAATCTCCCTTTGTGCTCCAAATATTAGCTAAACTCTGCCCTTTACTAAAGTTAGGATTATGGGGAACCTGTCCCCACTGCCCCAAATTCATAACAACAATATAGTGGTGGTGTAAAATAAAATCAATTAAATGACATAAAATAAGCCGAACCTTACATCAAATTAATTCCCCCAAAATATTTGGCAAAACAGAAACAGTTTCAGACCTCTGTTTTTTAAAAGGACAACATTTTCCCTCTGTGTAATCTAACACCCATGTTACCCCCTTGTTTCATACATCAAAGCATCTTTTGATGGACCATCAACACATCTGTCATGCTTCCATCTCAGGGGAAGACTCCATGCATTTGGTAATTTCTAGCATTCAATAATTTCAACATTCACTAACTTCTTAGAATGATGGACACTTTTGCACCCCTAAATTCTGGTACCCCAAATCTGTACCAATACTTTGCTTCTTCCACATCCCACCTGAAACTCAACAGGACCTAGATCCAATGCTTAAGAAGCATCAGGGCTGCTTGTTGCTTGTAAAATGGAAGGACTGTGGATCAAGAAACAGAGGTCAAAAGTCCTGTAGCACTTTCAGGACATTCCACCCAGTGAAATGGATCTGCATCTTTTGCATACGTCCTCAACTAGGGCTGTCATTTATTAGCACAGTAAGATTTCCAGTAGCTGTGAGTCAGCTGAAATTGGAACTCCACCGGTTTTACACCTCTGGAAGTAAATACACAAGAGTTGAAGAAGAAATGTCACCGCTGCAGCACCCTTCCTATCTGTAACATTTGGTTGTGTGGGTGAGAGAGTTGCTGCTGAAGTAGATGAAACAAGGCATTGAACAGTCCAGGGAGAGGAATGTTTTAGACGAGCGAACCATCTTCTCTTTTCAAATTGATCAAAAGGATGGGAAATTCCGACAGCGAGAGCAAAACCCCCAAGAATGCCAGCCAAAAAAATGACTCCACTACTGTTCTGACTTTCCTATACTGTGTTTCTGGAAGCACCCTTTAATCATCAATGGGCAGATTTTATGCTCAGTTTCCATCTGATAAAGATGGGGTGGTGTGTTCTGGATCGCAACCACTATATAATTTCCCTTTGGATAAAAATAAAATGCGTTGTAAGTGTTTAAGGTGGCTGCCATATTTTCCCATCTTTGGATAGGGGTGTCTCTGGTAACAGTGTTAACATGCTGGCGACTTCCAAAACCCTACATTTGTGATCAGCATTTACCAAAAATAAAAATAAAAATTAAGGCTCCCTTTCAAAAACTACTGCGGAAACATTGTTCAGAGATTGTGACTTGGTACAGAACTTTTTGATCAGGATTTTGGCAATCTAGTAAATAGGCATTCCTCTTTCTTAAGAGACAATGGAGTGCATCTCCTGGGGAAGTCAAACTGCTGGAGAATCACAGCGGCTGCTGTAGCTGCAGAGACCAGTAACTCATAACTGCTTCCTCCCACATTGTTTTTGCTGCGTTAGCGGCACCAACATGACCTCTCCGGGGTGGAAGCCTGGGCAGTGTGTATGGAGGTTCTGGGCTGCCAAAACAACAAGACCCCATTCTTGGCCTCCCTGTGGTCCAAAGGAAAGCAGAGCAATATGTTTGGCACCAACTTGGCTGCAGGAGTTACTAGAAGGAGGTGTACAAGGCACCATCCAGCCATCTTAGGGACTCCGCTCCAGATTTGTGTAGGGTTTACTCCTTAGCCTTTTCTTCTCCTGAAGATGTTCCATAAGGTAACTCAGAGTGAGCCAGAGTGATTTCAGAAGAGCTCAGCTTCAAATGATTGTAAATGGAACATGCAGTCGTAACTTGGTTTTTGAACAGCTTAGTTCACAAACAACTCGGAACTCGAACATCACAAACCCAGAAGTAGGTGTTCTGGTCTGCAGACTTTACCTTAGAAGATGAATGTCCGGCGTGGCTTCTGCGGCTTCTGATTGGCTGAAGGAGCATCCTGCAGCCAATCGGAAGTCGTACCTTGGTTTCCGAACATTTCAGAAGTCAAACTGACTTCCGGAACGCATTCTGTTTGGAAACCAAGGTACTACTGTACAAAATAAATAAATGAATCCACAATTGCTTCTTCCCCAAATTGCTGCTTAATTTTCCAACACCCTTTTCCTGATTTTTATAGTCTGATCCATAAGCAAATGCTGTTTTTTTAAAAAAATGATAATGCTTTTTTTATATATAAAAAAATTACAAGAAAGTTTAGCTAGATTATTCAAATTCAAGTTTCTCTAGTCTTACTCTTAACAGGTATAAGGCTCATTGATACAGACAAGTGTAAGGTTCATGCAAACAGACATTTAACTAGGGCTTAGTGGAAGGAGCTGGCCTGCATTCTACCTTCACAATACATTCAGCTGACATACCTATCTGTGATTCAAATACCAATCTCAGCCGTCTGTCTTGCTTTTCTTTTTTCAGCAGGCTACTGTTATTTTTGAAAGTGCAATGGGAATGCCTACTCATTTCTATGTTCGTTTACTGCTTTATGTTTACATCCATTTAAAAACTGTGAAATTGTTCTGAGGATGTGGATCTAAGACATCAAAAGCACCAGCCTATTAGTTTTGTGCACAGCTACTTTCTGCAGCTAAATCACAGAGCCTAGGGCTTACCGATCAGAAGGTGGGCGGTTCAAATCCCCATGATGGGGTGAGCTCCCGTTGCTCGGTCCTCCTCCTGCCAACCTAGCAGTTCGAAAGCTCGTCAAAGTGCAAGTAGATAAATAGGTACCACTCTGGGCGGGAAGGTAAACGGCGTTTCCGTGCACTGCTCTGGTTTGCCAGAAGCAGCTTAATAATGCTGGCCACATGACCCGGAAGCTGTCTGCAGACAAATGCCGGCTCCTCAGCCTACAGAGCGAGATGAGTGCTGCAACCCCAGAGTCGTCCACAACTGGACCTAACGGTCAAGGATGCCTTTACCTTATGTTCTGCAGCAAGCTCCCAGGTTTGATCCTGGCTATGAAATTTCATTCAACACAGTGAGTGCCCTTCCATAGAGGCCTCGTTCAAACAGAATGCTAAGCTACGGCTTAGCATTATGCGAATGCACCTGGGCAAATATTGGATCCCCATATTTTCCCACTCATTCTTCCAACATGGGATCAGAAACTTTCACTTCTATTTTCGATTAACCACAGTTGCGTTCAGGGCTGGCCCAATGCATTTTGGCACCTGAGGCAAACCACAAAATGGTGCACTGTAGCAGCAGCAGGCAATGCATTCCTTGGTCGGCCGGGTCTGCTGCCCTTGAGAATCCTGCTGCCTGAGGCGGTTGCCTCAACTTGCCTCATAGGTGGGCCCGCTGGTTGTGCTACACCCACACTCAGAACCCAGATTCTTAAGCTATGGTATGAAACTGGATTGTTTTAATAAGACATAGTTAAGAGTAACCACTGTTTGTCTAGGTTCAGAAATAATGCTAAACTGCAGTTAGTTAAAAATAGCAGCAAAAGCTTATAAGCTCTTCCCTGGAGGGAGAGAACGTGTAAGTTCAAGGTTTGTGAATGTAATACTAAACCGTAGTTTTGTGCTACATCCGACCAAAGCCAGTGCCCATTTAAACAACATACGTCTGTATGCACCCTTCAATTCAAGGAGGCTGAATAAAGTGATTTGCCCATCAAGCAATTAAAAACCATTTCAAGCCCTGGCCCAGGGCAGCAGCTGACATGCTTAACAATCTGTGTTAGCAAGGCTCGGAATCCATGCTTGTCTGTACAAAGTTCACAGCCCTCTAGTATTCACAAAGTGTTAATTATGTGGCACAGATGGGATGTTTCAACTTATGGAATAAAGCTGCTTCCAGGCAGGCTGTTTCTTTTTTGGAGCATGTCGTCTGTTTAACAGCTGATTCTGAGAAGGAGCTGACAGGAGACGGATTCTGCAGCATTGCATTCCCTGCATTTCTTGCTGAAAAGAGCATGTTCTCGGTGGTTGAATTCTGAAATAAATGCACTTGGGAAAGTCAAACTCTATGGGAAAGCCCTCAGCTAACCGAATTGTGGAAGGGAAAAGAGACACTGACAATATATTTGCATATTTGCAGTCTGAAAGGGAAAACATACCACTATGATAAGGAAATTCGACAGATGCCGTCTGCGAGCATGTTATGTTGGCAACTATGCTGCCAAAACTATGGAGAACAACAAAGAGAATGCCATTATGGAGAGAATTACAGCACATGTGTTTAGGAAACACCCTATGTTCCTTCCTAAAGCACTCAACTGAAACATTCCCCTCCATCCCCCCAAACATGAATATTGTAGCACAGAAGAATTCATTATTGACAGTCATCTCTCCTGTCAATGTAAAAATGTACCCCCATGCTAGCCTTCTCCCTATCATTTATTATTATTTATTTTCTTATTAGAACTTACACCCAGCCCTTCAAACACAGGATGAAGGCTGCTTATGGTGAAATATTACAAAACAGCTGAAACAGAAAAATAAGCTAGAAACAAAAAATCTATAGCAGCTGAATAAAAAATAACCAGAGTAAAACAGATCAACAGAAATTCAACTGCCTGGAAAGTTATTTGCCTGGCAGTGGAAAGTCACCAGAGTGGGCAACAGGTGAGCTTTTCTGGGAACAGCATTCCAAAGCTAAGGTTCCACAACTAAAAAGGCCCTGTCCCTTGTTACCAGTTGAAGCCATTGGTTCAAGTCCTACCCCCAGGGCAGGAGAAAACAAGCTTGTTCCCTCTTCCATGTGACAGCCCTTGAGATATTTGAAGATGGCTATATCTCCTCTCAGTCTCCTCCTTTTCAGGCTAAACATACCCAGCTCCTTCAACCATTCCTCATAAGGCTTGGTTTCCAGACCCTTGACCATCTTGGTTGCCCTCCTTTGTACACATACCAGCTCGACAACATCCTTCTTAAATTGTGGTGCCCAGAATTGCACACAGTATTCCAGGTGTGGTCTGACCAAGGCAGACTAGAGTGGTACTATGACTTCCTTGATCTGGACACTAGACTTCTGTTGAGGCAGCCTAGCATGGTGTTGCTCACTGGAAGGACAGATCCTGAAGCTGAGACTCCAATACTTCAGGCACCTCATGAGAAGAGAAGACTCCCTGGAAAAGACCCTGATGTTGGGAAAGATGGAGGGCACAAGGAGAAGGGGACGACCGAGGATGAGATGGTTGGATACTGTTCTCGAAGCCACCAGCATGAGTTTGACCAAACTGCGGGAGGCAGTGGAAGACAGAAGTGCCTGGCGTGCTCTGGTCCATGGGGTCACGAAGAGTCAGACTAAACGACTAAACAACTAAACAACTAAACAACAACAGCATAGTGTAAGCTTTTTATTGCCTCATGTTGACTCATGTTATGCCCCAAGATCCTTTTCACACGTACTGCTTGTAAGCCATGTGTCCCCTGTCTTATATTTGTGCATTTGGTTCTCCCTGCCTAAGTTCAGGAAGAAGAATTGAGATACAGTCATACCTCGGGTTGAATGTGCTTCAGGTTGAGCGCTTTCGGGTTGCGCTCCACAGCAACCCGGAAGTAATAGAGGGTGTTACTTCCAGGTTTCGCCGCTCGCGTATGCGCAGACACTCAAAATGACGTCACACGCATGCGCGGAAGTGGCAAAACACGACCTGCGCATGTGCAGACAAGCCGTCACATCTTACGTTCTGTTCAGGATGCGAATGGGGCTCTGGAACAGATCTCGTTCGCATCCCGAGGTACCACTGTATAAACACAGGACAATAAATGAAAGTAAAATATGCTATGTGGTCAACAATGTTGTGGTACCTAACCGAAGAGAGAAGTTCACCTTAAGATGATGGAGACCACCGATGTTCACTTTTGAAAGGGCTGTGGATCATGGATAGAAAACAACAACACTGTTTAATGCACTTAAAGGCACTTTGGGCTGCTTGAGCCGATAAGTCTTCGAGAACCCTGGTTCACACATAGCTCTGTGTTACTTGACTAGCAGCTGACTGTGCGGATTGACTTCAGGGATGTTTTTGAGGAGGCGTGGCACTGCCTGATATTAAAAGATTTGTCTAAGGTTTTAGATCTGCGACGGTTCATTCACACACTTAGATCAACATACAATGCAGCTGTCATCTAGTTTTATGAATATACAGGTGTAAACCAGCCATGAGTCACACTGAATAGAGGTGAGAAGTCTGCTAGAATAATAAGTAGTCTAAGAATAATTTCTGTGTTGCACAGACAGTCGGAGAGCAACGAGCTAAGATTTAAAGGGAAATTATATACACAGAGGAAATTGAAATGTATCCTATTAATTTTAACTGCACCAAAAATAGATTCTCTGCCTTTCACCAGCTCCTCCAAAGCTTGCTGTTTTCATCCTCTTAACAATTTACTCCAGTCAATGTTTTGATCTGCTTCATTCTACTGCTTTGTCAAAATAAAAAAATGCTTACACTGGGGATGTAGGAGGTTTACTGTCCTCTCTGAGTATTTCCTAAATTGGCAGTTGCTTGGGTGGGGGTGGGGATTAATAGATGAAGAATCAAATCTGGAGTGGAAAGATAGCAAACATCTGGGGTGTGGGGTAATCACAAAAATCTTGAAAGGAGAGCTATTCCTTTCTTAACCTGGAAATAAAATGATGATGTAAATCATGGGTAGGCAAACTAAGGCCCGGGGGCCAGATCCGGCCCAATCACCTTTTAAATCTGGCCCGCGGATGGTCCAGGAATCAGCGTGTTTTTACATGAGTAGAATGTGTCGTTTTATTTAAAATGCATCTCTGGGATCTTTGTGGGGCCTGCCTGGTGTTTTTACATGACTAGAATGTGTGCTTTTATTTTAAATGCATCTTTGGGTTATTTGTGAGGCATAGGAATTCGTTCATTTCCCCTCCCTCCCAAAAAAATATAGTCTGGCCCTCCACAAGGTTTGAAGGACAGTGGACCGGCCCCCTGCTGAAAAAGTTTGCTGACCCCTGTTGTAAATGATCACAGCTTAATAAACCTGTATGCATCCAGTCAAGGCATTTCTTCAACAGCCAGTGTGGTGTAGTGATTATAAGTGTTGGACTAGGGCCTGGGAGACCAGGGTTCAAATCCCCACTCACTGAGTGACCTTGAGCCAATCACTGCCTCCCCGCCTAACCTACCTCACAGGGTTGTTGTCAGAAGAAACTGAGGAGTGGGAGAATCATGTACGCCGCCTTGAGCTCCTTGGAGGAAAGGAAAGATATCAATGTAATAATCAAGATAAATAAACCATAATAAACAGCCCTTGCCTGCAATCAGAGTCTCAAGTCATTTATACATTTGTGAGATGGGAGCATGGTTGTCCCTCTCCATTCCTGTTTGGCTCATGGCCGGCCCTCCCATTAGGCAGAGTGAGTCAGCTCCTGGATACTGTAGGATGGGAAGAGGAGGGAACTGGGTGCGTACAATGCCTTGCTCTGCTCCTCCTAAGCTAGACTGCTGCCAGTGGCGTAGCGTGGGGGGTGCAGGGGGGTGCCGGCCGCACCAGGCGCAACATCTGGGGGTTAGGGTTAGGGGGCGCAAATCCACAGGTTAGGGGGTGCAAATCCACGGGTTAGGGGGTGCAAATTACTTGCCTTGCCCCGGGTGCTGACAACCCACGCTACGCCACTGACTGCTGCCTTCAGGTGCAGCAGAAGACAATGTTGACAGCATCCAAGTATGATTCAGCTACAATTCTGGTCAGTTTTTGTACATGAAATACGAGGAGCCATCATCTTGTTGTTTGCCTCAGGCAGCAAAATGTCTTGGGCGAATTTTGGTATACAGCCCAATATTTGGGAATGGTGACAGTGCTAAGACTAGCCCTGGCCCTGTAGAAGGGTTTGAGGTGTGATTCATTCTCACATTGTAATTCGCTTGACAGCTATGTTATGGTGTAGGAAATCTATCACATACTGAACCCTTCAGCAGACACGGGGCAGTATGCAACGGAACAGCTGCACGAGCACAAGGCTTAGTGCTGGTGCAACAGGAATCCCATCCGCTCCTCCCCATGTGAGTTCTGTACCATCCTTAAATCTGATCTGGAGGGTTGGGGGAAACCCCAGAAGAGATTTAAGGAGCACGTAAGAGGAAAACTTTCCATTGTGCAGGGTGAGGAGAAGGTGGGAATAATTACAATGAAGAAATGATGATTCTGCAAGCTACACCTGCTGAAATTGCCTCTTATACTTAAAAGTGTAGGGAGTCCTATCCTTTTTTTTTTTTTTTTTTTTGCATCTGCCCACCGTACCTGCAGCCTTTAGAAGCCAGGGAGATGCTTATGCACTCAAAGATGGAGCCTGGGGTTCAAAATGGAGCCCAAAAAGAGACCCAATGCCAATGTGCTTAAACTGGTCAGACCAGTAGGTCTTCCCACATAAGCCAACCTGGAATGGACTATTTATTTACTATCCTGCAATAATAATAAGAATTACAGCAGCAGCAGCAGCTCCGCTCTACCCAGCTCTCAAGGACTGCCTATTAGAGGCATCCCACACCATCTAGACATATTTGTTTAGAAGCCTTCAATACTTGTATCTCTAATTTATTTCTCTTTCCACAACATAATCCAGTGTCCTCGATTTCCCCTACACAGAATGTCTTTTTATCCAATAACATTCTTCTGTTTGATGACTTCCATTTTCAAACACCTGTCCCTCCTGGCTGGTATTTTTGTATAACTCCGTATTAACCCTTTATTGTCAGTGCTGGATATTAAGAGTGGAAGTTTTGTGAATAAAATGACATTAGGCCCCTCAGAGCCAGCCTGGTGCAGAGGTTAAAGGAAGGAGAGGTGGTAGCCTCCAGATCTTCTGGACTAGAACTCACATCAGCCCCACCCAGCATAACAGGGCTAGTAGTCCACAACATCTTGAGGAGATCACATGTTTTTATAATGTTGCACTGTTTTAGTGTTGTTAGCCGCCCTGAGCCCGGCTTCGGCTGGGGAGGGCAGGATATAAATAAAAATTATTATTATTAATATTATTATTATTATTATTATTAGAGAGTGTTGGACTAGGACAGGGGAGACCAGGGTTGAAATCTTCAGCAAGCTGCGAAGATGACTCTATGATCTTGGGCCCATCACTGTCTCTCAGCCCAACCACAGGGTCCTTCCGAGAATAAATTGGGGGGGCATGTGCAATGTCTCAAGCTCTTTATAGGAAAGGTGGGTTGCAAATGTAGCAAGCAAATAAGACTTCCATGCCCCACTGTTTCCTTTTCAAACAATCTTACAAAATCTCTCAATCTGCAGCTTGCAAAAAGCAATAACCGAGCTGTCGTCATGCTTTTAATATGTTGGGTAATCAGATTCCTCAGCACTGAAGAGATAGGTAGATAGATAGGCCCCATTTATTACTTTTCTTTTGTTTTCTTTTGTAAGGTTAAGATCCTTCTGAAGAGCTCTTGTTAACTCTAAGCATGGCTTCGGCATTCTTCATTTGAAGACGAATGGGGGAAAATGTGGATGTTTTCAGTCTAAAAGTGTTGTGGTTGTTGTGGTTGTTGCATTTCTGCATCATAAAATATGCTGGTAGCCCCTATATTATTTGGAATACAGTGGTACCTCAGGTTACATACACTTCAGGTTACACACTCTGCTAACCCAGAAATAGTGCTTCAGGTTAAGAACTTTGCTTCAAGATAAGAACAGAAATCAGGCTCCGGCGGCGCGGCAGCAGCAGGAGGCCCCACTAGCTAAAGTGGTGCTTCAGGTTAAGAACAGTTTCAGGTTAAGAACGGACCTCCGGAACGAATTAAGTACTTAACCCGAGGTACCACTGTATACATTTTGTTTACAACTGCCAGAGGGATAGCTATGTTAGCCTGTTTCAGAAAAAACTATAGAGCAGAGCTCTCCAAACTCTGTGCCGTGACACTTTAATGCAGTGGTTTTGAACCAAGTGGTTTTCAACCAGTGTGTCATGACACCCTGGGGTGCCTTGACTGATGGTCAGGGGTGCCGTGGGCAACACTGGCCTCTGTCCCTCTTTCTTTCCCTCCCTCTTCTGATGCCCTCTCAAGTCTCTGCCTCCCAAAGGCTTGCACAGCTGTTTGTTGCAGCAGCCCTGGCTACAAGGTTGATCAGAGGCTGGCAAGGGGCTGCTTCCTAGGCCCCTGTGGGGCAGTGGGAGGAGGCACCTCTCTCTGCAGTGGGGCAGGGAGACCAGGCGTGGCAGCAGCGGCTGCCCAGAGGACTCCCAAGGAGAGGAGAGAGGAGAGGAGGCTGAGGAAACCTTCCACAAGGGAGGGTGTTTGAAAAAGAGTGAGAGGCTGCCAGCTCTGCAGGCAAGGGGTGACATAACTGGGCTCCTGAGCCTCACAGGGGTGCCGCAGAAATGATGTAGTTGGTTAAGGGAGCTGTGGACCCAAAAATGTTGAAAACCTCTGCTTTAGTGTGTTGGCTGCAGTGTGTAGGTTTGTTGTGCAAACGTTCCCCGTGCTCCTCCCAGGTCTGGAAAGAGGTTAGTTTAATCTCCAGTTTGCTAGTAAAACTGAATGACTGTGTCGCGAAATGGTGCATGTCTAAAAAGTGTGTCACCAACATGAAAAGTTTGGAAAGCTCTGCTATAGAGTGTCTTAGAGGTCAAGGCCTGCCTAAGCCATTTTGCAACAAGACACACACTCACATGCACGTACACCCTGCTGCTACATCCAACAGTGTTGGGACCCACTGTGTGTTGCAGGCTCTGCAGAGATGCTGCCCTAACTCTTGCAAGGCTTTAGCCAAGGTAAGTGGCCAAACAGGAGCTCACATTTCACAGCGAAGGGTCCATGCTCATTCTGGCAGCCCAGCAGGTCCAGGGGCAGGCAGAAGGAAGGATTCACTTCACAGCTGGGGCTGATGGGACTTGTCCAAAACATCAGGCAGGGGGAAATAAAGTTAGTGAAGGCTGGTGTAGGGCCATGCTCCTTTACCCTAACCTCAGCTGACTCCGATTTGAATTGCTTTACTCCCAAACAAGTGTTACGAAGGCCAGATCTACACCATACATTTAGAGCACATTGAATGTGCTTCTAGAGCTCATGGCGTCCCCCAAAGAACCCTTAGAACTGTGGTTTTCCTCCTCAATCAACCACAATTCCCAGCATCCTTAGCAAACTACAATTCCCAGGATGCTTTGAAGAGCACATTGAATTCCCAGGATGCTTGAAGAGCGCATTGAACGTGCTTGAAAGGTATGGTGTACATCTGCCTACTTCTGGCCAGGGAGAAGTTCCAGAGACAGGATCACTGGTTTCAGTTTTGTTCTTAGATGAGATAGTATTGGAGATCACACATACACATGCGCAGGGTGGTATTGTAATATTTGCTTTATTTACAAATATGCAAGCAGAGCAACATCAAGGGCAAACAGGAACTACCTCAGCAGATCCCCAGAGGGCAGTTTCTGGTGCTGCCTCTCTCCTCAGAGCTTGTAGCCCCTAGCTCTGGCGAGAAACTCTCCTCTCTTTTCCTCCCCAAATTTCCCATTCAAGTTCCAAAAACAACAGTAGCAGCAACAGAACTATCTCTGATCTTTGACCTATTGATCTATGGAGTGGAAATTACAGCCCATTCAGAAAACATCCCACAGCCTTCGATAAGAAAATCAAGGTGCTTTAGTTAAAAAATAATAATAGTCCTGACTCCAGTCAAATGCTTTAAACTCATCTTGCAAGCACAAATATTTTGCTGGTTAAAATAATTGTAGGAAACTTCCTTTCGGAACTAACACCCCACCCCATCCCACCCGTTTCAAAACACCTGATAACAGGAAAAGCTCTCCTTGCAGCCCATAAAGAAGCCTAGTAATGGTGCAATTCTTTACAAGCCTAACCTACCTCACAGGGTTGTTGTGAGGATCAAATGAGGAGGAGGCCTATGCACCACACTTTGAGCTCCTTGGAGGAAAAGTGGGTTATAAGTGCAATTAATCAATCAATCATCTACTCAGAAGTAAGCCCCACCAAGTTCAATGGGGCTTGCCCTAGGTCAGAATGTCCAGGTCTAAGGTAAAGGGTAAAGGGACCCCTGACCATTAGGTCCAGTCGTGACCGACTCTGGGGTTGTGGCGCTCATCTCGCTTTAGTGGCCGAGGGAGCCGGTGTTCAGCTTCCAGGTCATGTGGCCAGCATGACTAAGCCGCTTCTGGCGAACCAGAGCAGTGCACGGAAACGCCGTTTACCTTCCTGCCGGAGCAGTACCTATTTATCTACTTGCACTTTGAAGTGCTTTCGAACTGCTAGGTTGGCAGGAGCAGGGACTGAGCAATGGGAGCTGACCCCATCGCGGGGATTTGAACTGCCGACCTTCTGATCGGCAAGTCCTAGGCTCTGAGGTTTAACCCACAGCGCCACCTGCGTCCAATGTCTGGGTCTACTTGGTAGTAAACCCTATTGAACCCAATGCAATCCCATGCATATTTACTAGGAAGCAGGTCCTACAGTGTGCTCAACTAGGTTTACTCCCAGGTAAGTCTATAAAGCTCTGCAGCTTTGGTGCCTAAAATGTGAGGCGGTGCTTTTTCCCAGAGCTCTGCATTTTTTGTTTTATTTTAAACTTGCTTCAAAAACGTCTTAACTTTCCACCTTCAAAGGGTCTTGCTATGCAGCGAGATGGGTTGTGCCTGGGCCTGAACCGCAACGGGAGCTGATATTAAGCAGCGGGGGTGTATTCATCAGGAAAATGGAGGTCAGGAATGAACTCAGGATAGCTTACTAGGTAGAGCTAAGAGCCTCTTAGTCTCAACGTCGTGGGTTCGAGCTCCACGTTGGGTGAAAGATTCCTGCATTTGCAGCGGGTTGGGCTAGATGACTCCCCGGATCCCTTTCCAACTCTTGCAATTCCGTGATTGATGGAAGGTTGGACCAGCCTTCCAAGAGCCCCTCGCTGCCGTTCCCTTCGCCGCAGGGTTGCAGTACCCCCGAGAGGGCGCTAGGTGTCATGCGGCCGAGACCCATTCAAAGGCTCCTCATGCAACTTGGGCACGTGCGAGTTAAAACGGAGAGCCGGCGTTGTCTCTGTAAAGATCGCTGCTCAAACGCTTCCATTTAGAGAGAGAGAGAGAGAAAGGGGGGGGGACCGGTCCAGGGCTCTAATCAGCAACGGCCCCCTTTGCAGCGCGCATTTTGCCAGCTCCGGCTCGCCCGCCCCCCGCATGAACTCACCTCTCCTTGACCCTCCGCCACTCCTCTACTGCGGCGACCGACCAATCAAGCCCTTGCTCCTCGGCCACTTCGCTGAATGCAAACGTCTCTGGCCGTGCCTCTATTTCTATGGTAACCCAGCAGAAGAGATGCGGTCGCGCGCATTACAGGGCTGGAATAAGCAATGGGGAGATGGGAAGCCCTTCACTTTAAATACAAAACAAAACAAAAACGTATTTTGGGGTTGTTCTAAGCTGCGCTGTAGAGATAGACGGTTCTCTCCCCGCCCCGCTCAGCTTTATGGATTTCTTTGCAACGAATCTAATGGCTGGTTTTGCCGATGAATGGTGAATTGTGTCAGTAAGGATTGCCTTAAAAAAAAACACACCACACACAGACACACATTTCCTTTAACAACAACTAGACAGGAAGAAGTTCAGCAGGTGAAGTTCCCTTCCTCCACCCCCACCCTGTGCAAGTTTGCTAATATTATTACTGTATTGTATGACCCTCGGGGTCGCTTCCAATTATGCAATTCTCTGATTTTGTTATATATTTGTTCATACCCAGCCTTCTTCCCTAAGGCAGTTTACAGATAAAAGAACAACTAAAACATGGGGGGGGACCCTAATCATTTAAAAACATTTAAGCATTTATAGGATTAAATAGATCGTTATATGTTGCATGTATACATACAATCACAACCAAACAGCACAGCACCAACCCCCTCATTCATAGAATTGTAGCGCTTGTGGTGGTGGTGAATTGTGAACTGAAAAAAAGTACAGTGGTACCTCGGGTTAAGTACTTAATTCGTTCTGGAGGTCCGTACTTAACCTGAAACTGTTCTTAACCTGAAGCACCACTTTAGCTAATGGGGCCTCCTGCTGCCGCCTCGCCGCCGGAGCCCAATTTCTGTTCTTATCCTGAAGCAAAGTTCTTAACCTGAAGCACTATTTCTGGCTTAGTGGAGTGTGTAACCTGAAGCATATGTAACCTGAAGCGTATGTAACCCGAGGTACCACTGTACTATGAGCAAGACCCCTAGAGAATCAAACTCAGTGATGACAGCTATTGCCCATCTGTGCTTGTTTTGTGAACTGAAGTACAACCTGTGAATAATTTCTCCTCTGGAAGGCCCACCGAAATGAATGGGAGTTGTACAACAGCAGTACATAGTCTGCAGTTGTATACAGACTTACCTGGGAGTATGTCCCATGGGACTACGTTTGAGTAGACGTTAATAGCATTGCCCTGTTTGGCCCTGTTCACACACTTGCTTCTTCATATTCATTCTCCTTTATAGGAGAAGTCTCTGGTGGCACATTATGAAACTATCATGTGATTGCCCCAACATATACCCAACTTGCAACTTAAGCTATATTTAGTCTGCCAACAGTCAGCCCCTATTTGTTCTGCTGACACCGAATCTAATTTTAGAAGTTTTGTGATGGAACAATAAACGTGGATTATGTAGTATCATGGAGCTGGGATCTGCACATCCAGTTCCACATTAGTAATATTCATCTCTTACTTTCAGTTATCTTGTACAAAAGTTTTGTGTGGGTGTGTTTGTGTGGGTGGGTAACATTTCCAACTAAACTATTAAAACATTGAATTCATGCACAATCCCGTTTCTGAAAATCTAAACTATCATTAATTCATTTGGTTCTGGTTATGAATTGCTTTCCATGAGGCATCCCAGAGCAATTTGCAATACAATAAAAACATATATGGAGCAACTGCATGTATAAAGGCCCAATTCTGACATATGAAATGGATCTCCAGATAGGATTGGATTTTTTTTTAGGATGCCCTCCTGTAGAACACAGTTATCTTCTTCTTCTTCTTCAGCAATCACTCATAGCCGAGTAAGATTGTCTTCCATAAACACAGTTTTAACAATGATTCCATAAATGACTGTGGAGGCCAGTTCTGGATCCACATGTCCTTCCACAGTGGGGACATTGGTTTCCAGCTGGGAGTTGATCATGGTGTGGATTTGGCAAGTATTCCTTCCTCTTAGCACATTTCTCCCTTGCATCCTGAGTTCGAGTGTCTTCAAAGCCCATGACACCTTTGGTAAAGGCTGTTCTCCAGTTGGAGCGCTCGCAGGCGCTGGTGTTTATACTACATTTTTTAGATTTGCCTTGAGACAGTCTTTAAACCTCTTTCGTTGACCACCAGCATTACGCTTTCCATTTTTAAGATCGGAATAGAGTAGTTGCTTTGGAAGACAATAATCAGGCATTCGCACAACATGACCAGTCCAACAAAGTTGATGTTGAAAAATCATTGCTTCAACACTGGTGATATTTGCTTCTTCCAGGGCACTGGCATTAGTTCGCTGGGTATGAAGGGAATGAGAATCTTTTAGGCATTCTGGTTCCAAGGGATGCAGGGCTTTATGTATCAGTACCAGCTCCTTGAACTTAGCCCAGTAGCCAATTGGCAGCCAATTCTTTCAGCAGCAATATACTGGCAATATTCCACCCCTAGTTAGCAGTCTCGCCTTTACATTTTGCACTAGCTGCAGTTTCCAGATCAGCCCGAAGGGCAGACCCACCTTGGAAGAATCCAATCTGGAGGTTAGCCGCACATGGATGACAGCGGTTAGGCTATCCTGGTCCAGAAACTGTAGCTGGTAAAAAGGCACTCATAGCCTGGGACTCTAGTGACAGAGATGGATCCAAGTGCCCACCAGAACTATGAACCTTCTCCTTCCGGGGGCATATGACCCATCCAAAGCAAGCTATTGACCAATAATCCAGACTTAGGAACTACTCGCCCCCAGCATCTCCTCCTTGGCAGGACTCAGAGAGTCACTTCCTTGGCTCTCATCCAGCCTACCACTGAAACCAGGCACCAGTCCAGAA
The DNA here is from genome assembly GCF_964106915.1 of Podarcis gaigeae. NCBI lineage: Eukaryota > Metazoa > Chordata > Lepidosauria > Squamata > Lacertidae > Podarcis > Podarcis gaigeae. The sequence goes on from NC_139681.1 coordinate 77,146,891, forward strand.
CTTGCATGGCTTCTCCTGATTTAGATGTTACAGAGAAATGGAGCTCAGTATCATCCGCATACCGATGACAGCTCTCAACAGCTTCATGTAGATGTTAAATCGAAACAGGGACAGGATGGTACCCTGAGGCACCCTGAAGCAGAACTGCTAGGGGAACGAGAGATGATCACCCAACACTGTTCTCTGAAACTGACCCTGAAGGTGGGAACCAAACCATAGTAAAACATTGTCCATTTCACGGAGCAGGCTCAGGAAGCTACCATGTCTGATAGAATCAAAAGTCCCTGAGATCAAGTAAAACTAACAGGGTTTTAATCCTCCACTCCTGGTGATAAGGTCATCCACCAGGGCAACCAAGGCTGATTCAATCCCTGTCTGAAACCCAACTGGAATGGGGCAAGATCACCATTTCATCCAAGAGTATTTACGACTGTTGTACCACAACGGACTCAATCACCTTCTCTCGAAAGGGGGAATTGACAACAGGGTGGTAGTTGTCACAAGCCAATTGGTCAGTCCAGGGTGGGCTTTTTCAGAAGTGGCCATATCACTGCCTCTTTCAAGATGGTGACCCTTTTGAAATCTGCCAAACATACATTGCCATTGTAATCACAATGACAAAACTCTTAACAACACAAAAGACTACACGCTTTAAAAAGTATTATTCCATGTGTGTGTTTTTTATAAAGATGGACCATTTCTCAACAAAACTTTTCAATTGCATATCTTCTCTAATCTTAAAAGTAGTTTTATCATATGTGCCAAGTCCTATAATCTTAACATCTATTCCAACAAAGAGGGCACATATTTTTTGTTTCCACTTGCATCTTTTATATTTCCAATTATAAATAATTTTCTAAGTATTTAAATGTGATTGTATAATGGGGTCCCCACTGTGGTGGCCCATGGGTGCCATGGTGCCTCATGTGATCTTCCCTTGGCACCCACAAAGCCTATGAGACCCCCCTCCCCCACCCTCTACCTCCTTGGTCATGGAAAATTGCATGCAGCTGCAGGAGAAAGTTAGGAGGAGGATCCTCTTTCCCACTTCCTCTTTGAGCTTGGTGTGCTTAAGGATATGTTCCCATTAGCAACTTAAAATGCAGCGAGCTTGTTCTGCCAAACCCGTGCATTTCAAGCCACATTCACACAGTGTTGTTCACATCAGAGAGAGGGTGGGGATATCTTTTTGGTTTCGCTGACCATGCACACACACACCCCGGACGCTCACACACCCCGGACGCTTACTCCAGTGGCACCTGGGCACATTCCCAGGGGCAGGGTGAGCCATCCATAGGGGCAGGGTGCACCGCAGGGCCTCCAGAGTCTGCCTGCCTCCTCCCAATCAGCTGCCCTACAGCTGGGGGGGGGAGCAGTGGGTGGACCATTTGGGCAGCGTGGAGTCTGCGTGCACCCAGGCCACCGCATCTCTCCCAGGAGAGACATGTGGCTCGGGTGCATTACAGCCCTTGCGGTGATTGCTGCCTGGCATTTTGTCACCCCTGTCAGTTGTGACACCCAAAGCGACCCGCCCCCACTGCACCCCCTTCCTCTGCCCCTGTCTTACTCATGAAGCTGTTATCTGTGCATGTGGAATGGCTGTCTCGAATGTGCACACCATTCACAAAGGGAATGTGGCATAATAATATACTACTACTACTACTAATAATAATAATTTATTATTTATACCCCGCCCATCTGGCTGAGTTTCCCCAGCCATTCTGGGCGGCTCCCAATCGAGTGTTAGAAACAATACAGCATTAAATATTAAAAACTTCCCTAAACAGGGCTGCCTTCAGATGTCTTGTAAAGATAAGATAGCTGCTTATTTCCTTCACATCTGATGGGAAGGCATTCCACAGGGCGGGTGCCACTACCGAGAAGGCCCTCTGTCTGGTTCCCTGTAACCTCACTTCTCTCAATGAGAGAACCACCAGAAGGCCCTTTTCTAGTCAGACTGAAGCTGGTTTGAGGGAAAACACATTAAGCAGCAGTATTTGTCAACGAGTTGCAGGATCTAATACCACGGAAACTAGCACTAATACACCCAAGAACCTCACCAAAATGCTGGAAAAGCTGCACCTGCATGGGCACATACCTTCACATGTGATGGGAATGCCCCCAAATCCAACTCTTCTGGAAACAATCATACAATAAATATGCAAAATAACTAAGCAAGTATTAGAAGTCACCCCAGAACTGGCCCTGCTGAACATCTTCCAAGATAATAATGCCCACTCACATCACAAAGAGCTCATAACCCATCTATTTTCAGCAGCCAGAAGCATCACAGCCAGACACTGGAGAGACCTGTCAGGAGTAAGCATAGACCAATGGTACTAAATAGTATGGGAAACAGCCTTACTGTATTAGAAAAACTAGCCAATAAACTGAAACTGACACGGGGACAAATAGAAGAAGATGCCTTAACCCAGGTATGGTTACCCTTTATCACATACACAGCCCAACAAGACAACAACAAGAGCCCACCAACAGCATATGAATCAATCTGGTTAACCTGACCCAAACACACACACACACACTACTCACACACAAAAACAAATTTCACCACAGCCAATCAGAGACAACCCTAGGCCACCCCCAATTTCTCTCCTCACCAAAGAAATACAAGCGAATAGTAAAGAGAACCCACAATCAACACTGACATAAAACCCCACATGTACACTAAGTAGAAGACTAGAAGCATTGCCACCTGACCCCACCCCACTAACCACTCTCCTCCATCTCTTTCTCTCTTTCCTTTCTCACCTAACATTGTATGTATATATAAAAAAGGAGCTGCAGGATCGATATGGGCCCCCTGACGATTAAGTCCAGTCGTGACCGACTCTGGGGTTGCGGCACTCATCTCGCTTTACTGGCCGAGGGAGCCAATGTTTGTCTGCAGACAGTCTTTCCAGGTCGTGTGGCCAGCATGACTAAGCCGCTTCTGGCGAACCAGAATGGAACCAGCATGGAATCTCCGTTTACCTTCCTGCCGGAGTGGTACCTATTTATCTACTTGCACTTTGACATGCTTTCAAACTGCTAGGTCAGCAGGAGCTGGGACCGAGCAACAAGAGCTCACCCCGTCGCAGGGATTCGAACCACTGACCTTCTGATCGGCAAGTCCTAGGCTCTCTGGTTTAACCCACAGCGCCACCCGCGTTGTGTGTATGCAGCTTCAAAAACTAGCAATGGGAGCGCACTGGATCTAGAGTAAGCGGTGATGTGAACAGGCCCTCCAATTCATTCTATGGGATCTAACTTCTACACAGATTCCTTGGGAAAGTGAAGTGTGTGTCTTGGGGTGAGAGTGAGCAGCAGTAACCAGAAGGAGTGGCAACTGCAGCACTTGCTCAAAAATCCCGTCTTAGATCTGCTACCTTATGGTTCATTTGCCTGATTTATTTGATGAATGGGGCTCAGCAGGTTCAAGAAAAGTGCACATATTAAAAAGTTATTATATAATGTACCTGCCTCTCGCCCCCCCCCCAAAAAAAATCCCATCATGCAAACCTTTTAATTCCTCTTTGCACCTGTCTAGTAAACTGTTAACAAGAGTATAGAGCTTAGTCACAGTGGCAAGAATTATTGAGAGACAGCTTAAAATGACATGGAAAAGCCTTGTGGCAGAAATACCCTCGTATTCACTTGAATAAATACATAAAACCTGGATGTTAGCTCTTGGACCATTAAGCTGCTTTACTGGTGCATTACCATGTAAATCGGGATGTGTCTCGACTTCATTAGTCATTTGCTTGAGAAAAAAGGAGTAAAAGTGACAGCTTCAAAAATTAAGGAGACTATAGGTAAGTGACACACACAAAAAATCTCTTTGGCTTTTTAAAGGCATTTTCTCTTTAAAGAACAGGTATTATATAATTTAGTGTATACTTCAAAATGTAACTTTTGCGTGCATAGTTATTTATTTATTGAATTTATATCCCGCTCTTCCTCCCCTAGGAGCCCAGGATGGCAGATACCTATGTAATTTAAAAACAAAACAAAGACAGTCTACAACTTGTAAAAACAACCATAGTTAAAAACATTCCAAAAATGATCACAATTAAAAATCAGCTTCCATCCAATAATCTTGAGGTTGCCAGGAACAGTATTCTTCAGCCACTAAATGGCTGTGTAAACAGGAATGTTTTTAGCTTCCTCCTAAAGATTAATAATGATGCAAGCAGGTGGACCTCACTAGGGAGGGCATTCCACAATCAGGGAACCACCACTGAAAAGGTCCTGACATGAGCTATTGCCAACTGGGCAGCACTGGGCACCACTAACAAGGCCTCATCTGCCTATTTTTGGGTCTGAGCAGTTGTGTATAAACTAGAGTGTTAATGCACATGTGGGGATTGCACAAATCCACATATCTTTCCAAGCAACATGAATTTTTGTACACTACAGTGGTACCTCGGGTTACATACGCTTCAGGTTACATACGCTTCAGGTTACAGACTCTGCTAACCCAGAAATAGTGCTTCAGGTTAAGAACTTTGCTTCAGGATGAGAACAGAAATTGTGCTCCGGCGGCGCGGCAGCAGCATGAGGCCCCATTAGCTAAAGTGGTGCTTCAGGTTAAGAAGAGTTTCAGGTTAAGTACGGACCTCCGGAATGAATTAAGTACTTAACCCGAGGTACCACTGTACAGGCTTAAATTGGTTTAAAGGTCGTTGCTTCTCCTCCAGGAAAACTGCAAAGTGCGTGTGGTAGGAATTTCTTAGTATACTCCCTGAACTACAATTCCCATAATTCTTTGAGAGGAACCAAGGCACTTAGCAGATATAAAACTGCTAAAAGCTTGTCACACACAAATATACTCCACGTGTACCCCACACGTGTACACAACTATTCACAGGCTCAATATTCAGGGGCCGGGGACCTTTAAAATAACCAATGGGCCACCCATTTCAGAAGTGGGATTCCCCCCTTCTTTTCCCCTGTGTGCCCCCCAAATCAGCTTCAGGGTGTTGAGAAGGGGAAACAAGAACTTAGAACTCCCATTGTGCAATCAGATGTCTCTCCCCACCCCCTCTTTTTACAAACTTTATTTAAGAAAGAAAAAATTCCCCCAGCAGATTTCTGTTGTGCAAGTGGATGGACAGCACTGGATGTCACCCAAGATAATTCAACATATTAAAGCACATTAAAACAGCAGCCAGCCCTGTAAAGATCATAAAACAAATTAAGCATGCTGACTTCAGCGTCTACCTCACCACTGAGGAAGTATGGCAATCTAACAATGGTAGTTTAATCAGCCCTTTGCAATGGGGAACTCATTGAGGCTAAATCCCCGTGACTCTTAGCCATAATTGTGCCAGCTATTTATATTCATGTCTTACCTGTTGGGCGGCTAAGCCAGCCTGGCGAAACACATGTGTGTGTGTCTCATGATTTCTTTTGTTCTTCCCTGTCTGAGTAGATGGCAATGCCTTTGATCAAGATCATTGGCATGTATTAGGAAAGCACACTCATCTTTTGCCAGGTTCTTCAGTGTTTGCTAAAGGTGATTAATATCTCTATTTTTTGTGTGTATCTTAATTCCAGTGAACTACAAAAGGTGAGTGGACCTGAGCAATAGTTCTTGGCATATGTGGGGCAACGGTTATGTATTAAACTTAGTAATTGCTTGTCGCCAAAGAAGGTTTCCAAGCAACTCACACAGAAAAATCTATGAACAAATACAATTTACAATAGAAGGAGGGGGGGAGAGAATAATATAAACATTAATATACCATACAACATACATCTCAAGCAGCCCTCCCCCATAACAGCAAAAACAACATTGGCAGCACAGTAACAAAAACCAAATTTATACTCCCACCCGCTAACCAGCAGAGAAAATAAAACTTGACAGAGTAAGTAAGTTTTTGAGAAGAGTTTAAAGACTGCAAATAGTGGATCATCCGACATAGTTTTGCAGTGCAGTTGCTACCACCCAAAACCAACTGTTTCCAGTGGAAGATTATACTGTAGAAAGGTTAGAGTCACATTTGTTGCTCTGTCCATTTTTGCCTCTGGCTTTGCCCTCCAGTGACCCTTGGTCCTCAGCAGCAAATGTGGCCTTTGAGCCAGAAATGGTTCCCCATCTCTACTATACATGTAGAAGAGGGTTATCTTGTGACTACTCTTCTACTCTAGCCTTTAGCAGCTAGTTTGGAAGCAAAGCGTTTCCATTAAAGTACAGAGTATCTCCAATTTTCTGCAATTGGTGCTCTCCTACAAGACAATTTCTACTTGGTCCTTGCACAGTGATCTTCTTGCCATGCCTTTCTCCTTGCCTCTCTCCATGCCTCACCCATCCCTTGATGAAACAAATCTTCTCTTGCGTCTTGTTATTAAAAATTCACAGTCACTTTATAGTTTTTCTTTATAGACTCCAAGATCTGAAGTTCTCTCCACCGAGCTCAGCTGCAGCCAAAGTGGATTGCGCTGTAATCCCAACAAAAAAATATAGTTGACCAAGAATTCTGTCTCCGCAGTACCGTTGCGCTTTCACGCAGGATAGTTCCTTTTGTCGACTCACTAAAACATATTCTACATCTTACATAGGAACCCATAATTCTTTTGGGAATTATAGGGACAGAACTACCTAAACTGTATGGAAACTTATTCAAGTACGCTACTACAGTGGCAGGAATGTTACTCACCCGAAAATGGAAAGAAGCAGAAGTCCCAGCAAAGGAAGAATGGATACAAAAACTTATGGAATATGCAGAAATGGTGAAACTTACTGGAATAATAAGAAATCAAGATAACAAACTTTTTATAAATGAATGGAAATGGTTTATTGAATGTTGACAGATAAATTGTAAACAGATAAGAATATTGGCAGGATTTTTGCAATAACCTGCAGTTTTATAAGAGTATATATTTAAAGTAGATGAATAAATGAGCAAAGTGAGTTAATTTAGATATGCAGAAGATGTTAAAAATAAATTTAAGGAACCGCAGAAATAGGGGGAAGGAAGTCAAGTTTTGAAATGTTAAAAGGATTGTAAAATTAGTGAAATTTATAAACCTGAAAAGCATAAATAAAATTAACAAACATAGGAACCTAGGAGAGTGCCAGACCTCAGCCAGCTTCTGATTGTGCATAACCGCTGCCTTCAAGCCACAGTCCTCAGCAAGTGAACATGTCTTCTCACTGCTCTGCAACACCCTATTGCCAGACGATCTCTTCCTTCCATTTGCCACTTTGCTTCCACGTGGAAGGTGACTGCCCCGTGCTGAATGTCTCAGCTGTTGCACACTGTGTTCTTCTAGGGAAGAGAAAATGGACCAAATGTATATATCCATAAGGAACATAAATGAGAAGAGCCTGTTGGATCAGGCGCTGGCCCAGCTAGTCAAGCATCCTGTTCTCATACTGCGAGTGCACACACACACACACACACACACACACACACCAGATGCCCGTAGGAAACCTCACAAGCATGACCCAAGCACAAGAGCTCTTCTCCCTTCTGTGGTTTCCAACTGGTATTCAGAAGCATCGCTGCCTCCAACTTTTGGAAATATCACTGCCTCCACTCAGGTGCAGTGTGCTTTGGTGAGATCACAGGCCACCCATAGCCAAACAGCAAGAGATGGCCAACACACATCCATTTAAGCAAGAAGCATTATTATATGAGGGACGCGGGTGGCGCTGTGGGTTAAACCACAGAGTCTAGGACTTGCTGAACAGAAGGTCGGCGGTTCGAATCCCCGCAACGGGGTGAGCTCCCGTTGCACGGTCCCTGCTCCTGCCAACCTAGCAGTGCAAGTAGATAAATAGGTACCGCTCCAGCGGGAAGGTAAACGGTGTTTCTGTGCGCTGCTCTGGTTTGCCAGAAGCAGCTTAGTCATGCTGGCCACATGACCCGGAAGCTGTACGCCGGCTCCCTCGGCCAATAAAGCGAGATGAGCGCCGCAACCCCAGAGTCGTCTGCGACTGGACCTAATGGTCAGGGGTCCCTTTACCTTTACCTATTATCATATGAACGTAAGGAGAACATGCCATTATCTCCATCTAGTTTGGTGTTGCCTACACTGACAGGCAGTGTCTCTTTGGGATTTAAAGAGTGAGGCCATTCTCAGTCTTACCAGGCAGTGCCAGGGATTGAACTTGGAACCTTCTGCATGCAAAGCAGGTGCTTAAGTAGTGAGCTACGGTCTTTGTGAAAGCAAATGGGACACCGCAAGGAAGTTCTAGCTGCAACTGGCAGCTTTTGGACATTTCTGCATTCCATTGCAGAGTGTCCACTGCAGCACATGCCTTAAACAGCTTTGTCTTACATATGGGACACAGCCTTTGTCTGCCCTTTTCTGTGACTGCGCAGCTTCCAGTATTTGACAGTGGAAAATATGCACGCGGTTCATTCATGGCCAGTGAGGACACTTAAGGAAACAATGAATCAACAGCATGAAATACCAGTGTTAACAGTGTGCAATCCTATGCATGCTAATTGCGAGGCAAGTTCCATTAGGATTGCTGCTTAAGTGGAGTCACCAAAGCAAATTTCTAGCACATGGTGTGTTGTTGTTTTTTGTTTAGTTACAAAACAGAGCACTGGTTTCGCAAGGTGAGAAGAGCCATGGGGGTAGGATGTGTGGTAATTTGGGGATTTTGTTTTCTATACTGTAGCTTGATGTGGGCCATTGTGATAGGCTAGGATTAAAAATTAAAGTTACAGTAATTCAAATGGAAGAAAATGGGACCTGGGGTTGGCTGGGATTGGAATCCCGAGCTAGACTGCCAGGGAGACTGACTACACTGAGCAAATGTCCAGGAGTTCCATTTTAGAAATGTAATAGAGATGTTTGGGAATGACGAATATATGATGGAAAGACTTTCATTGAAATGCAATGGACTACAGCCATCTAAACGGCCTGGGAAATCTCTCCACCAACAACTTGTATCGTGTACACAGGTTTGTTTTATTTTCTTTTAAATCCCCTTCTATGCTCTCTCATTTATTCTTACATAACTCCTCATGGTTATTTTTACATTTCGAAATCCAACTTGTCTGGTTTTAAATTAGGCTATAAAATTGAACTGCTACCAACTTCCCTTCCCACTCAGTCTCAATGTGTTGGCCATATTAATCAGACTAATTGGGAGCAATTGTACCAGATTACATAGATAAATCATCATGATTACAGAATCTTCACTACGGGAAAACAGAACTCAAAACAGCTCTGAATGATTGCAAGCCGGGGTGTTGCTGATGGGAAAGAACTCTGCAAATGCAAACTGCAGAGCTCAAATAAACAATCTGTTTGTTCTTGCCTTGAGTTGTGCCGTTGCCAGCCTGTAAGGGCAACGTGACTGTGGAAGAAAGCTATTTCAATGCAATTTCTGGACCTCTCAGTCTAATCTACTTTGCAGGGTTGTTGTAAAGTAGGGCACGGGTGGAAAGAACCAAACCTTGAGTTCCTTGTAGAAAAAGCAGGTCGTAAATTTATTCTGTGCTCACTGTAATCTAATTTATTGTGGTTTGAGTTCCGCTGAATTTTCGCCCATCTGGAAAGCTCATTTGTGAAATCATCCCAGATGTCGCTTCAGAATAAAATGAACTGGGTTGAGGAATGAGATGTTAACAGATAAGTACCATTTTACGGGGCAGCCTGGCCAGTGCAAATATACTGACAGATTTTTGAAAGGCTATAAAACTCAAAGTGCATGGGAGAGAAGGTGCACAATGTAGCTGTTTTCAGAAGGAACTCAGTGTATAGCTTTCAATCTCTCTCTTCCCCACATGACTCAGGGTCCACTTGTAACCCCAGCTTGCTTCTTGAAACACTTTAAATAAATTGGATTTGTTTTCCTTAAAAAATATTGCCCACTTTTACACCTCTCTCTCTCTCTCTCTCTCTCTCTCTCTCTCTCTCTCTCGTGTGTGTGTGTGTGTGTGCAAAGGGAAGTGTGCAAAGGAAGAGGAAGGTCACAAAACCCTGACTATGGGGGTTTTCCTTCTGGGTATTAGAGACACCAGAAAAGGAAGAGGAGGTGACAGTCAGCCATAGTGAGCACATTTGTGTAGTGGCTCATTCAGCCAAAAATATGCTACACACACACGCACACACACACACACACACACACACCTGGATTTCCCCAGGAAAAGGAAGGACCCAGGAGTGTGATGTCATGGTTTGCTTCCTAGAGCTATTGTCAGTTTAATCTCTAAATATTGCTGTCAACATCTTTCTCTGGGTTCAATAAGGGCTACCCGGGCTGAAGTCCCTCATCCCAGTTCAGCCAGAGATACATTGGAGTAAGTTAGGGTTGTCATAGTTCAAAAAGTGAAAATCTGGACACCACCTTTTGCAAAATCTCAAGAAAAGAAAGAAGTCACTGAGCTATTTTGAAGGAAATTCGCCAAAATCTTCTGAAATTTTCATGGGCATTCAAGTGATTTCCACCTGAACACTAATGGGTGTTTTCTGGCTATGTCCAGAAAATTCCGGACGTATGGCAAGCCTAGGGAAAGTTCCCTATCCCATCTCAACTGAGGGTTAGCTGAAGCTGGCTGACCCAGCACTAAGTCCCAAGAAAGGGGAGGCAGGGCAGGTGCAGAATGACCCCTGTTCTAATCTCCATTCAGCTTGGGCATGTGACCTAGCAACCCAGTGGAAGTTACACTGGCAAAAAGGGTGTGTATGTAAGAACAAACTCTATTTTAAAGGCTCCTCCCCCCTTTCTGGCGGTCTCTGGCTAGCTCCGCCAGCTGTTCCCCCAGTTCTGACCAGAGTTTGGAATAGGGTTAAAGTATGCCTTCTTAAGTTCTGAAGGTTTCCTACCGTTGGGCTTACTCTGCAAGTTTACTCTGAATTTATTAGCTATTTCACTCCAGTTGGCCATGCATAGCCCACGATGTACTTCCCATGTGTTTGGGAAACCCCCAGTCTTTTCTAGATTTAGAACATTTTTATTTTTCTGCAATTACTGCCACTTTCACTTCTTTCAATGCCAGTGCCATTTTTGGACATTTTTTTTTTACCCTTGAAGCAGAAATGTGACACCCTGCTGCTCCATTACGGTGTGTGGGGTGGGAAGGCACACAGAGAGGTTGATGGCAGAAACGTGATGTTCCTTCAGAATCTGCTGCACAAAGCAATTGCACTGCATTGCTTCATCCTGGTATGACTTGTTCCACTACTTAAGAAATATATCCTAACATCATAGCCTTGGTCCTGGATTCTTGAGGGGGCATTTCCATTGAGCCTAACCTTTGTGGCCCTGCGGTATCTTCTCCCATTTGAAAAGAGTTGCAGAAGCAAAAACTAAGTGATAACCAGATTACGTTTGTAAGTTTTAATGAAGCATTGTGATGGGAAATATATTAAAAGGGGATGAAGTTTTACAGCAATAATATAAACAACAAAAAAGAAAGGTGTTTAAAGTTAAAGAATGAATGATTTACAGACAAGTTGAGGGAAGTCGAAAAAAAGAGAAATAAGATGTAGCTAAGATGTATGGAGTGTATAATTTTATTTTGTATTTGAAAATTAATAAAAAATATATATATTTTTTAAAAAATGAAAAGAGTTGCAGAAGTGCAGACCCCAACATTTCCTGTTCCGACTCTGAAGCTGCGAGATGCATTAGCAAAAGGAATCGCCTGGTATCTCCTTCCATTGTTTTGGAAGGTGGTTTTTCATTTTATTTTAAAAGGTTATCCTTTGATAACGTTTACTGCCAGAACTCGCTGATGATGTAGACTCAGAGGTAGGCAGCTTGGTGTTTGCCAGATGTTTGGGACTACCATTCTAGGGTCCCATCTGCACTGGACATTTAAAACACTATTTCACTGCTTTAAATAGCCGTGGTGAAATATACTTGGAGTCGAGAGTGGATTTCATGCTCTTTATTCAGCTCATAGTGGTGAGGAGGAATTAATGTTCCCCCAAAATGTCTGTTTTATATACATTATTTACACAATGGGCCCCACCGTGATTGGCTAATTCCGGGATTCACCTGTAGGCCAAGCAGGTTGCGGATTCACTTCCACCTGGAGCTGGATTGGGTGGCTCCTGTGGACAATCAGACTGCTGCATTCTGGGTCCTATTGTTCTAGGTCTAATCAGACTGCTGCATTCTGAATCCTATTCAACTCAGTACATAACACATGGCTTCTCCCAAAGCATCTTAGGAAAGATAGTTTGGTGCTGAGTGTTGTTAGGAGACGCCTCTTCCCTTCTCAGAGCTTCAATTCTCAAGAGTGGTTTTACAGTCAAGCCATCTTCCCAGTGCACTCTGAGAACTGAAGGAGGAGGTCTCCACACAATGCTCACCACCCTTAACAAATTGCACTTCCCAGGATTCTCGTGGGGCCAGGGAGGCCTGACTATTCAAAGTGGTATGATACTGCTTTAAATGTACAGTGCAAATGGGCCTTGGAGATGCAGGTGAAGACTATCTCAGAGCCTGTTCCAGCATCTGTGTACAGGGCCCTCTACCATCAACTGCCCTGTGGGAAAGATTTTCCTTAGGATGTGAAGAGAGAGGACAGGCAATGACCACCTTAGAGCCACTGCCAGCTGAACTTTCTCTTTCCCTGTGCCATATATACCATCAACTGCCCTGTGAGAAGGAGTCAGTGAAAGAGAGGCAAGCAAAGACCCCCTCAGAGCCTGAATTACCCCCACCCCATTGGTTTTGTCTTTCTTGTAAGCTGCCTTGGAAGGATTTGTATTGTTGAAATGCAGGATATAAATGGTTGTAATAGATAAACAAGCCCCATCAGCATGGGCAATGATCAGAATGATGGGAGTTGTAGTCCAAAAATATCTAGAAGGCACCATGTTGGCTTACTTGTGTCGCAAGGTACATTGGTACCTCGGGTTAAGTACTTAATTCATTCTGGAGGTCCATTCTTAACCTGAAACTGTTCTTAACCTGAAGCACCACTTTAGCTAATGGGGCCTCCCGTGGTGCCAGAGCACTACTTCTGTTCTCATCCTGAAGCAAAGTTCTTAACCTGAGGTACTATTTCTGGATTAGCGGAGTCTGTAACCTGAAGTGTATGTAACCCGAGGTACCACTGTATTGGGATATGCCTTTCAGCTGCTCTTGCCTGTTGCATTTGCTTTTAATAGGTTCTTAACTGGTTTTAGATGGCATATTCTATTATCAAGCTGAGCTACCTTGAGTGATTTGTTTTTCTTTTCTGAAATAAAACAAATGATCAATAATGCACTGAATGGATCTCTACCCACCCAGTGGTTATGATAGATGCAAGCGAGCTGCTTATTTTATAAGCCTCTTGCGTCTCTGTGGGTGAACTCTCAGTTATTCAGCTAGCTCTGTGGCTGATGAGTCATTCCTCGCCCTTGAATCATTTCTGATGGATGTGAAACACCTCCCTCTGAATTGCTACCTTGATGAGACATTTGCATGACCAGTTTCATGAGAGAATGGGAGCAGTCTCATGATTTCCCATTCATGTGCTCCAGCTGATCTGGAGACACGTGTCTAATTTCTCCCAATGTCTTCCTGTGTTGGGTTTCATTCTACAACTGACCAGAAGAAGCAAAATGCCAGGAACTCTGTTGTCATATGTGGCTTGGGTGCAAGCAAGCAATTAAACCGTAGGACATTAAAGTCTCACCAGGGTATCTCTCGGCTTCATCCCATGACAGTCACTAGGCAGACATGAGATGGTTGATAGACTGTGAATATTTCAGGGCTAGGAAAGATTCCTTTCCTTATTTTTACTGGCCTTTCAGTTATCTTACACTCAGAGCAGAGCTGGGTCTGCTGTTCTTTATTTGATTCTTTCAGTATTTATTTCATCTGCCTTGCCATGTGGGTAATTTGCCGCTTGTATTACGTTAGTCAGAAAACTCAATAAAAGTATGTTGTTTTTTAAGTGGGTGTAAGCATTCAGTAAGTTTATTAGGACAAGCCTAGATAATTGGGGTGTGTCTCCAAAAAAAATGCAGGGCATGGATTATCTGTTATAACACACATCACTGTGACGTCTGTCTGATGGTAGTAGACACTGTTGCTAAATGACACCGCTTATGGATTTGGGTGGGAGAGGTGGTGCACTCAAGTAATTGTGGGACGTACATGTGACAAAACTACTTTCAGCATCCTTCTCCATTTTGGCTTTATCCAATACTGAGGATATAATTCCAGTTACAGATAGGTAGCCGTGTTGGTCTGCTATAGTCAAAAAAAAAAAATCCTTCCAGTAGCACCTTAAAGACCAACTAAGTTAGTTCTTGGTATGAGCTTTCGTGTGCATGCACACTTCTTCAGATACACTGAAACAGAAGTTTCCAGACCCTTCTATATAGTGAGAAGGTGGGGAGGGGTATTACTCAGAAGGGTGGTGGGAATGGGTGATTGGCAGATAGCTCATCACAGCTATCTGAGTAATACCCCTCCCCACCTTCTCATTATATAGAAGGGTCTGGAAACTTCTGTTTCAGTGTATCTGAAGAAGTGTGCATGCACACGAAAGCTCATACCAAGAACTAACTTAGTTGGTCTTTAAGGTGCTACTGGAAGGATTTTTTTTTTTGTTTTGAGGATATAATGACATACCTATTTGGGAAGCAAGCTCCAGATGTCCAGTGGCTCCTAAGAGTTCATCCATATTTGTGGACTGCTCTTGGTTTTCATTCCACAGAGGTATCCAGGCAACAGGTTTGTTGACCTAACCTGGGTGGTAAAGGATGGAGTGCTTAGTCAACAGTATCTTAAGTACTGACCTGACCTGCAGACAGTATAATGACTTGGGCTGTGATTGGTTATCTAGCCAAATATAGCCTGCATAGACAGTGTGATGCAGTAGTTAGGGTGTTGGGCTGGGACCTGAGGAATCAGGGTTGAAATCTCCACTTAGCCATGAAGTTCAATCCATGAAGCTCACTGAGTGATTTGAGGCCAGCCTAACCTGCCTCCCAGGGTTGTCGTGAGAATGAAATGTGACAGTGGAAAGCCATACATACCACCTTGAGCTCTTGGGAGGAAAGACATGCCATGATAAAATAAATATCTAGCACAAGAAATAGGAGTGGGTCCAACCTGCATCTACAGTTCATTTCCAACATGGCCTTGACCATTAATACTGGCATTTGTCTATCCTTACTGGGTTTCCCAAGTAAGCAAGGCAATACTGGTATTCTAAAGTAATGTCCTCTGCAGTTTACATGTGCCCTGATCTCCAGTAAAAATCCCCAAATGATACTTTGGTGAACACATGTGTAAGATACAGGTTTACATATGGATGTATATTAGACACATGAGTGGATTACAAGAGCGATCCATTGACTTCTTAAAGTGTTCTAAAACAACCCAAATCACACATTGAATGACCACTCACATTGGCACCACTTGTGAGCAACTGGTACTAAGCTTTTTGTGTAAATTGGTTCACCGTGAAGTTGCAATGCCCTGTTTTCAGGCATTTCTGATAGCATTCCTAAAATATCTGCAACTACAGCGAGGACCTGTTTCTGACAAATACCTTATTGCATGGAGTTGTTGTACATGCAGCTACCTTGCTGCCACCGCCACCTTTCAGAATAAAGAAGAAGAGTTGTGAGATGCTTTGTTTGGAAGCCCTCAACCACATACTGTATCTGTTACACAGAGAGTTAAAATATGCATCCTCCTGACTCACAGCTAGCTTTGAACCACCAGAAGTGCTTGCTCAGCAACTCCATGTAGATGGATTACCACAGAGTATTTCAGCGCTTGCTGCATCTAACAGTGATATGGCATCTGTGCTTCCTTAAAAGGAAGAAGAATTTGCAGAAAGTGAAGCTCCCAGTGGAGCTCTTGACAGGTTTGCCCTCCTCAGAAATGACACAATCGCTGCCCATTGCAAAGGATGGGCTTCTTTGCACATATCAACTAATGTCATGTTAACTATTAAGCAACTCACAGCTGTTTTGGGTTAGGCTGTAGGACACCACCTCAAGAGGCAGTCTTCTGTCACATAACGTACATGGGGAAGGGCCATGGCCTGGCATGTTCCATATGCAGAAAGACCCAGGTTCACTCTCTCTAGGCAGGGCAGGGAGAGACCCATCCCTGAGACCGTGGAGAGCAGCTGCCAGACAGTGTCAGCAATACTGAGTTGGATAGTCCAATAGTTACACTCAGTATGTGGCAGTACCCTATCTTCCTATGGCTTTTTAGTGGTTCCAGACTTCCCATGAGGGTTGGTTCCCAAAGCTGTTGCCTAGGGATTTCTGCTCAAGATCTTCATTTTCTTTTTAAGCTTTCTTCATTGCTCCCACCACCACCAGAAGTACAGTTGGTGAGGACAGGCAAGGAGACCTTTTTGGGTAACTTATGGAAGAGCTTTTGTTTTATTCCAGCAAGGTAATAGAGCCTGCAATGATAGATGTTATTTCCTGTTTGTTGACATGCTTTTATGATGTGGTTTGATTTTTGTTTTATTGTTAGGATTGTATTTTATAAATGTTATAAATCTATATCTGTGTGT
Source organism: Podarcis gaigeae (assembly GCF_964106915.1). Classification (NCBI taxonomy): domain Eukaryota; kingdom Metazoa; phylum Chordata; class Lepidosauria; order Squamata; family Lacertidae; genus Podarcis; species Podarcis gaigeae. The sequence goes on from NC_139681.1 coordinate 77,163,348, forward strand.
GTGTGTGTGTGTGCGCGCGCGCACGCTTTGAGTCTTCTTCTGCCTACAGAAAAGAAATGAAAGCAATATCCTGTCCTTGCATCTGAATGTAATGGCAAACCTTGGTTTGCTGCTCACCAGGAAGTCAGTTGTGGAACTGGAGTATGTGAAGGAGAAGAAAGACAGGGGTGAACAAGCACAAATAGCCAAACCATGGTTTGCCACTACATGCGAACCAAGCCCAAGTGTCTTGGAAGCATTCACTTGCGATACACACCATGTTCACCGAAATCAACTCATGCAAGTACATAATACACCAAATCCTGGTGAAAAGCTTGCATACCAAAGAACGTTCTATACTTGATGTATTCCATGAATACAATACAGCGGTACCTCTGGTTACATACTTAACTCGTTCCGGAGGTCCGTTCTTAACCTGAAACTGTTCTTAACCTGAAGCACCACTTTAGCTAATGGGGCCTCCCGCTGCTGCCGTGCCGCCACCGTGCAATTTCTGTTCTCATCCTGAAGCAAAGTTCTTAACCAGAGGTAATATTTTGGGTCAGCGGAGTCTGTAACCTGAAGCAAATGTAACCTGAAGCGTATGTAACCCGAGGTACCACTGTAAATGTATAAAGAAAAGCTGTCAGCACTCTGAACGGAATGAACATGCTTTAGAAGTGCACCTGGGATATGAGGAGTTTGACCAGGCAACAGGTTGTGGCAAAAGATTGTTATCTCTCTTCCATGAATTTTGAAGGAGCTGCAGAACAAGAGACTTTGAGCTATGCCCTAAGAGGTCCTTCTAATCTATTTTTTTACATAGGAGTCAAGCCAAGTAAACAAAATGATTACTGTTATTTCATGGCAGCTTACTGAAAATAGACGGATATTGTGCAGAAATCAAAGGCAAATTCCACAAGGGCACCTTTACAATCCAAACAATGCACAGGAACGTGTCACTGAGACTTACTGGCTTGACCATGGATCAAAGAGTTTGTGTTGCAATCGGGCTGAAAGGGGTTGCAACATTCACCACCTCTATTTCAGCAAGTCAAAATGGGCCCAGTCCCACATGAGAACCACCTTACCTTCCTTCACATCAACTTGATGTTTCTTGTTTCAACCCCACCAAGTCAGAAGGACACCAAGGATATAAAGAGAGGAACTGAGACTGCGACCTTATGCATACTTACCTAGGGGTAATCCCTTTTGAACACAGCATAACTGGACTTCTGAGTAAGCATGCACAAGATTGCACCATGAAGGGATCAAAGAGTTCCTCAATCCCTTTGATGGCAGCATAAAGACAATACAATCTCTTCTCGATCAGTTCTAGAATAATTGCACCAGCTGCAGTCAAGGACTCCCTCCTGAATGGCAAACAATTGCTAGGATGCACTGATCACGGAATCATTTTAGTGGATTGGAATAAATTATATAATGTCTAGGGGGGCCAGCTAAATTATGGCAAGATTCAATATTTTATGTTGAGTCTGGAAACCAAGAAAGCAGAGATGAGACATTCAAGCGGATTATTCTAAATACTACAAAACTTAAATAACTGGCTTCTACTTGATTTCCTCTTCCCTCTTTATCACCTTTTCCTTTTAGACTATTTCTGTGGGGTGGGGATATCTTGTTTTAAATCTGTGTGCCGCACTTATTAAATGATAACCACTGTATAAAGTATTATTGTGAAAACTATTATTAATAATAAAACTGGTTGACAGGAATAGTCAATAAGTGTTCTGTATAAGATATTATATATATATATATATATATATATATATATATATATATAATATCTTATACAGAACACATATATATATATATATATATATATATATATATATATATATATGCAGGTTTTGGTGTCCTCGGGTGTCTTCCCGTGTAAAAGTTGGGGTGTCTAGGCGACGTTTCGACGAGGTCTCACTCGTCATCTTCAGGCTGGTGCTTTCGGCTTCTTGTTACTGGAACAGAGCGGGATCTCAGTGTTTGAGTTCCTATAAATACTGTAGAGGGGGTGTGGTGTCTAGCCTCCAATGTTCTGGGCAGAGAGGAAGTTCCCAGGCTAGTGTGCCTTTTCTTCTTTTGTTCCTTAATTACTTGAGAGATACCTTGAGTGATTTCTTGAGTGATATCCTGAGTACCACTTAGGTGGGTCATTAGGTGTGGATTAGTTGCTAAAGTCTTTGTGTCTTGACCTCTTGAACTTTGTGAAGAGTTTTCCTGAGAAGATGGCTGTATTGCACTTAGTTGTGCTTTGGCTTGGCTTCGTGTATAGGGGCGAGCTGTGGTTTTGTGGCTTGTGTCAGCCAGATCTGTGTAGGGATTGCAGGGGGGTGCAGCATCCGGAGGTGCCACCATGGATTGGCTACTGGATGGTGTCAGTAATTCATCTGTGGAGAGGGTCTGGGTTTGGGTCTGGTGTGGAAATTAGTCCATCTGGAAATTAGCCCTCCCCACAAAAACTGACACCAGATCCAGAGGCACACAGAACGCCAACACCAATCAACCACACCAGACCCAAACCCAGACCCTCTCCACAGATGAATTACTGACACCATCCAGTAGCCAATCCATGGTGGCACCTCCGGATGCTGCACCCCCCTGCAATCCCTACACAGTTCTGGCTGACACAAGCCACAAAACCACAGCTCGCCCCTATACACGAAGCCAAGCCAAAGCACAACTAAGTGCAATACAGCCATCTTCTCAGGAAAACTCTTCACAAAGTTCAAGAGGTCAAGACACAAAGACTTTAGCAACTAATCCACACCTAATGACCCACCTAAGTGGTACTCAGGATATCACTCAAGAAATCACTCAAGGTATCTCTCAAGTAATTAAGGAACAAAAGAAGAAAAGGCACACTAGCCTGGGAACTTCCTCTCTGCCCAGAACATTGGAGGCTAGACACCACACCCCCTCTACAGTATTTATAGGAACTCAAACATTGAGATCCCGCTCTGTTCCAGTAACAAGAAGCCGAAAGCACCAGCCTGAAGATGACGAGTGAGACCTCGTCGAAACGTCGCCTAGACACCCCAACTTTTACACGGGAAGACACCCGAGGACACCAAAACCTGCATATATATATATATATATATATGGGCTGATTTAGGTGAAATAAGGAACTGTGTCAAGAGAAGAGCTTGACACTAATTGATATTTCAAGTCAAATAAAAAGTGGTCAGTCTTGATCACTGAGGATAGCGGAATGCTATGGCAACGTCTCAGTGTTGGACCCTTATCACGATCCAGTTCTTTGTGTATTTCATTTGGCACTTGGGTTATTTTAAAATATCATTGTGCAATGGAATATGTTAATAGTTTGAATTTAGAGGCACTCCCTTACAGGATGTTCCACTACGGAGATAGGAATTGCAAGAGAAATGCTAATCTGATATCGAAAATTGTTGAGCCAATTTCAGAGATGAAGCCTTTTATCTCTTTTTTTTAAAGTTATTAATTTCTCGCTCATGAGTGCTTGGACTTGGGAAACTCACCACGACAGATTCCGCTTTGAATATCTCCTCTTCCAAATTAGCTTTTCTCTCAGATGAAATCATGATTTAGAAATCTCTCAGGTCCACGATGCTGCTGATGAGAAGAGCCTTGATCTAATGTAGGTACTTAAATAATTACATTTTTTTTATTTCTTATTCTAACATGACAGTCTACATAAATGCGCCCAGGTAAGTGCTCTGTCATCAAGCAGTACTAAGCATTAGTACTGCTGGATGAAGGCAAATAATTAGGAAACGAAAATTAAAGGGACATATCACATTACCTGCACAATATCTTTCTAAAATCCACTTTGGGACATTTTCATGAGCTACTCCATCTTGACAATATTTATTTATTTTTCTCCTTGTGGAAAGGTACAAGGCAAGGAGGGTGCAGAAATGAGGACGACGACTATGGAGGAAGCTTTGTGCAAATAGAATCTGTGGTGTAGATCCAAGAAGTCACTTTCCAGCATTAGAAGGGCCCAATTCCTTTTTGAGATGAGCACAAGGCTGCACCCCATTCCCAGGAAGTGGGAACGGCAGTTAATTCAACGTGTGAAGCAACTTGTGAACATGAGGCGGACTGAGGCAGCCGCCTCAGGTGGCAGAATCTTAAGAGGCAACACCCCACCCCCCACCCCATGGGCTGTTCTCCACCCCTGCCACTGCTGCCAGAGAAGTGAGAAGAAGAACCTGCAACATCTTCCGGCAAAATCTCGCGAGATCTTGAGCTCACATGAGATCTTAACACTGCCATCACTTCTCCTCACTTCTCCCGGGGGGGCGGCACACTCCAGCTGACACCACCAGAGAAGCAAGGAGCAGTGACTGTGGCTTTTTGGTTTCAGTGAAATCTCACAGACTTCTCACGAGATCTCACCGTAACCCAGAAGCTGCAGGTGAAGCCACACAACCCTGCTATATGAGAGGCTTTGGCCTCAGGTGGCAAAATGGGATGGGGCATCCCTGTTGTGAAGATATCCCCTAAGACCAGGGGTAGGGATTCTGTGGTCTCCCAGATTTCCTGGAATACCAACTCCCACCATCCCTTAATCCTTGTTTCTGCTGTATGGGGCTAATGGGACTTGGAGTCCAACAATATTTGGAGGACCACATGTTCCCCACCCCTGCCTTAGGTGTAGCCAATGTGATGCTCTCCAGATGTTGCAAACCATACGACAACTCCTAACATCCCTGACTATTGGCCATGCTGGCTGGTCTTGTTGGGAGTAGAAGTTCATATCAGGATGGCACCATGTTGGCTATAAGAGAAGAGTGATTTGTCCAAGGCCATGAATAGCTAAGGTGGGAATAAACCCAGTTCCATGGTTTCTCTAGCTGCTGGGACTATGTTGGCTCCAAGTAGTTAGGAATATTAAATCTGAGATCACTGTGGCTATTACTGCTATGGATAGCAGCAAGATCACTAGTAGGCGATTAAAACAAAACATATTTTGAAAGGGAAAAGAAACCACTATGATAGCTGCTTTCCTAAGAAGGAGTGGTGTTTGAAGATGTCCGCCCTTTGATTTCATTTCTCAGACGTGTGTCCCTGCAGGTACCCTCATTCTATCAAACAAGTGTTATTACTTACATGAATATGGGCTGTGGGTCCCTGCCTTTTGGAAACCCTGCTTTAAAGAGAACTGGCTGCTTTTATATGTACAGCTGTGATTTCATCTATAGGCTGTGTGCAACATAAATATATAGCATTTTCCTTTAATAGACTCCAGAAATCCCTGTTGCCAGCAGTAAATTTTCAGGCCGAGATAACACATTTAGGGGGGAAATGCTTAGGTTGTATTTATTTCAGATGCTTAGAATTTTCTCTCTGGTCGTGTTATCTTTTAGCGACTTTCCCAGAGTTGTGTGCAAGTGAACTTTATTTGTTGCTGTCAGAGACACAAAGCCCTTAAGCAATCATAAATGTCGAGTCTAAGAGCGATGAACATTCAGACGTTTTCTCACATTACAGCTGCTGCCAACTGCTGATGTAGAGGGAAAAAAATGAAGCACATTAAGCACCTAAGAATTAAAAATAAATTATGTATAACATAGGCCAGGCGCTCATATAAAAAGCATTATTAATGCCTGTGTTGTGTGCAACAGTTCAGCTCCAATCATGTTTTATTATGATAGTCTCAGTATGTTTTGTACTGAGTTTCAAGACACCTGGAAATAAAATGGCTTCGGTTCTGAATGAGCTAATACAGTATATCCCCAGAAGAACAATCGTTTACCATGCAGCCAATTTTGTTTTTATTTTGTTTTTACCCAGCACTTGCTTGCTTCCTCTATTTTTTTTATCCCTAAATAATAATAATAAATAAAAAATGAATGTTTCATTTCTCTCTCCTCCTCCGTCTCAAAGGACCTGATCTGTAAAGCAGTAAAGCCCATGGAAGCAGAACTCATGGACAGGTTCCTATTGGGAAAACCTGCTTGCTTTGTTGCTACAATGGAAATAGCTGACTCCTCCCTTCCGTGCAAGGCAGCTGTATCCTGCATACTCTATAAAATAATTGTGCATTCTTCAGGGCTGGAACAAGCCCATCAGATGATTCCCACTGAGGTTCTAAGATCAGAGTAGTTGGATTTCCTTTGCAATCAGATGAAGAAATAAATATAAACAATACAAATTCAAGTATTAGTATTAGTACAGTGATACCTCGGGTTACATATGCTTCAGGTTACTTACGCTTCAGGTTACAGACTCCGCTAACCCAGAAATGGTGCTTCAGGATAAGAACAGAAATTGGGCCCCAGCGGCGCGGCAGCAGCAGGAGGCCCCATTAGCTAAAGTGGTGCTTCAGGTTAAGAACAGTTTCAGGTTAAGAACAGACCTCCGGAACGAATTAAGTACTTAACCCGAGGTACCACTGTATTATTATTAAGCAGCAAAGGGCAGAGCACTATCAAGAATTGTATTCATGATGAAACATGGTATCCAACACAGCAATTGACAGCATCCAGATGTTTGGAAGAGCCAGGTGTCCCTCCCTCCCTTGACAAACTGAAGAATGTCATCAACTCCCAGGCATGTGGGAAAACTGCAGGACAGTGTGGAATCCCAAAAGAAGTGCTGAAAGCCAGCCTCAATCCCTCATGACACACCGCCATGGCCTCCTCTTGCAGTGTTGGGGAAAAGGATTCGTGCCACAAGATATGTGTGACTCCAGCATTGTGACCCCTTATAACAGGCACGTCCAACTCCCAAGAGATTGGGATCTACTCACACTATTTAAAAAACTGGCAGTGATCTACACATTGGTCATTAGAGGATAGATCAGAGTTGTTGAGAATTTTTTTTAGGGAGCAAGAGTTGTTGAGCTATAAGGACAAAGGTGATTGTAACAACTACCATGGTGGAATCTCTCTTCTGAGTACTGTGGGATTAAGTTACTTGCTAACAGGATCTATCCCAAGTCACAATGTGGCTTTCGAGCTGAAAGGTCAACAGTTGACATGATTTTCTCACTGTTCCAGTGCAGGAGAAATACCGAGAGCATCGCCTTCATAGACCTGATGAAGGACTTTGACCTTGTCAGCTGAAAAGGACTCTTCACGTTGCTCAACGAGATGCCCTCCTCCTCTGACTAATGCATTTAACAAACCATAGACTATTATAATTCTAAGGGATAACCAATGTGAGGTAAGGCATAGAATTGTAGAGCTGGACAGGTCACCTCGTCCAATCTTCCTGCAATGTTGGAATATCAACTAAAACTCAACTAAACTATCCATGACAGATAAACTGAACTGCAAAGATAGAAACCTGTTTACGTTTCCTACAAAAGTTAGTAAGGTAAATGTTCAAGCTTACCAATGATGGTGTAGCAGTGTAAGTACAGTAGACTATGTATTATTCATCCTATTTGGGGGCCTCAGTAAGCATCACATAATGCCAAAATGAACATTCTTCCAAGTGATCTATCACTTTCTCTGAATTTTTAATTGGAATATGTGTTTTATGTAATAGGTAAGACTTATGTGTCAAGTGACTAATAAAATCACCATCATCAACCTTGTGCAGGTGGTGCCCAAGAAGGTAGCCCATAAATTTGGTTACAGACAAACTCAAAGTTTAGAATAGTGGTTTTCAAGCTTTTTCTCTTCCAGAAAACCTTTTCATAGTAACTATAAGATTAGGGTTAGGACAGGAGAAGGCCAATGGGGCCTGGTGAATGGCAACAAATGTTCTTTGATAGTCTGAGGTGAACAGTAGCTAGAGAACCCACCAGCTTCCAACACAGCTAGAATCCTGAGGACATTAGCCTTAATGTTTAGCCTAAATACTTTCTCTTGTAATTTAGGCTGAGTGATCCAGTTCTTGCCCTCTGGGTCCTATCCTCTGTGGGAGATTTCTTCCTCATCCCTTATGCCTAATGAGACTAAGGCTTCTTAGTTTGGAACCTGGGGTTTGACTGCATGCTTTTGACCACCAATTATTTCTCCCCTCGCATGCCAGATTGCTTGTGACACACTTTTACAGTACTGGCAAAGGAAAAACTGACTGAATTCATCCAGGACTGAATGGGGAGTTAGCTGGTAGTTGTGCCCTCAAACTCGCAAATCTTGGAGTTGCCCTCGTACAAGTTCTGGGGTTGAACTGAGGCGTGGTGACAAAGAAGAAATATTACAGGCTGGTCTAATCTGCAGGAGAGCTGGGAACTTCTTCGCACTCAGGTCAATGGGTTGCATTCAGACAGGTCGTATGTTGCGAAAGGTGTGATATAATCTCCCTGCAGGTTTGTCCACAGTACAATGTGATCACATAACACAATCATGACACAATATGCAGACTAGAGCCAGATGGGTAAAGAGACAAACTACCCTAGAAGGAGCATGAGAGGTACGGCCCCTCCCTTAACATCCCCCACACCCCAATTGCCAGTGTACAAATGATTCCCACCCACCCCCAGCTTCTTGAGGCCCCACTGAGTATAAATCAAGTTATAATTGTTTTAAAGGCCCATGGTTTCAGTCATAAAGAAAAGGAAGTGGTTTTCAACAGTTGTGCCTGGCAGAAAGCTACCCCACATTTTAAATGTTACATCTTTCTCTGAGTTGTGTGCAGGGCTGGCGCAAAGGTATAGGCGGCCTGAGGCAAGCAGCAGGAGCCACCCCCAACTCTTCTTTTCCCCTTCCTGTTCTCCCCTTCTCCTAGCTCAGCTTATATGTATTTTATTTCATTGCTGCATTAGTGGCAGGAGCAAAAACTAGTTCTCCTCCTCCTTTCCCTTCCTCTCTCTTATTCTGAAAAAAACACACCGAGATCCAGTCTTGTGCACCACAGGGGCCTGACTGTGCCTCTTTCTGGGGAATACACTTGTTTGGGATCCACTGGGTCCCTATCCATCCCACCCTGAAATGCCCCATTGTGGGTTCTCATGACAGACACATGAAACACAGTTTAAGGTAGTGTGCATAGGGAGCTCTGAGAAATGCAATCTTCCCAGAGTGATCAGCTTCCCCCTCCTACTTAGTCACAGTCTTGTCCTCTTGAACTCAGAAGGGAGGTGGATGGGAACAGCTCTAGAATTAGATGGCTTTGCCTGTCATTGGCTCCTGTGCCACCTACATTTGCTCTCCCTTCTTCCTGCCCTACCTGTCCCAATGGGCACCACCCACCACTGGAAGCCTCTGTCCTTTTGCATAACTGCAATGTGGCCTCTTAGAGCAGCATCCTTTGCCTCACCTGCTAGTATGAATATTTTCCACTGGGAAATTCAACCCCCAGACTGAAAAATATTCCCCATCCAGGAAACAGGACTCCCCCTGCTTACCTTTCCCTCTCCTATATATTATGTTTCAGTGCATGATTCTAAGTAGGAACAAACGAGTTTTGTCTACTATCAAATTAAACATACTGCTACTGCCTTGGGTCAAACCTACACAGCAGCTGAACAGGAAAGTCACTTTCTTAAAAAGAAAAAGAAAAAAAGAGAGAGAGAGATCTGGTTTCATCATTCTGCCTTTAGCTACAAATGCCAATTTGGTGTGTTTGAACAGAATGAGTCAGTGATTGCCAGAAAGCCTCTTTGCTGTTGGAGACAGGACAGGCACTAGCATAAAATGTGCTCAGACTGCATTCCCTCAAGCTTGAACCATTAGATTGACAAACACTGGAGGACTTCGGGCAAGGGAATGCATAGAATGACCTTTGTCAACCTGGTGCCAATCTCAGCGCTTTGGCCTACTGCGCTCATTGGCCCCAGTGAGCGATGTCGAAAGTCAGGAATGAGGGGAGATGTAGCCCAAAACCTCTGGAAGACCCTCAGTTTGGTTGAGGAGGGCCTGCAACTATAGTTTTGTAACCCTAGGGTTCTACTTATCAATATGAGCCAAAATGGCCCTAGGCTGAACTGGAAGTGACCTCTGTGATAATTTTGTTTCAAGAAAGACTGCTGGGAATTCAGCTTGCAGCATCTAACCCATTTCCAAAAATATATTTTTAGTTATTTGCACGTAAAGTTTGATCATGCTTTCCCAAAAGAATTCACACAACAACAATAAAAAAGCACAGCACACATCTAAGCTCAAAACCACCTGTATTGACTTGGGTGCTTCTCTTGCCCCATGCCAGGGCAAGTATTATTTCCTTAACAGATTCATCAGTAAGCTGTAAGACCCCTGCAGAATCAGACGAAAGGCCTATGTCAGCCTTCGTTCAAACATCTTGAAGGCAGCAGGTTGGCATGGGCTGACCCAGTAGAGGGTGTTGTTGTATGTGCCACTCACCTGACCTTCGACCTACTCCATCACGGCAGTATACTGAGATGGAGAGAGAGGGGCTGGCATGGTGAAAACACACTGGTGGAGCCAATCTGGTGCTCTTGCTGCCGTGTTAGCACTGCACCAATCTTTCCAACACCACATCCACTCTCTGTATGCTGCAGTGACTCTGTTGGATGGAGGTCAGGAGAAAGGCACAGCCACACCATGCCTCCAGCTACTAGGCTGGCCTGGGTAGTCCAGCCTCCTGTTTTCTACACTGGCTGACCAGATACCTCTGGAAATCTCACCAGAAGGACATGGAGGTAACCACACATTCCAGTTTGTCATTCCCAGCAACTGGTATTCAGAAGCATGCTGTCTCTGATGCTGGAGATAACATGGGGCCATAATGACCAGTAGCCGTTGATAACGCTATCCAGCACGTATTCAGTGCCAACTCCCAATTCCTAATCATGAAGAGGGTTTTTGTTTTGCTTTGTTTTAAGCCCTCGAATACTGCTATTGTACAGAATGGGAAAGGAGTCTGAGTTCAGTCAGGATTTGGTTCTGCTGAGGTTTGTATCCAAATAGCTCCTTTGCAAAAAGCCAGAGTCTGAAGTCAGCACAACACAGCCTTGGGGAAAGATTAACAGGCGTGATCATTAAGTGGCCTTATCTTTTCATGCCTTTGGCTTGTAAATCTATATTGCTAAGATCCCGAAGGAGAGAAAGCTACACATCAGTGATATTCCCCCTCCTGAGGTCAGAGGAAGTGAGGAGTGATAAAAGTGTCTAGAAGTTATATAGCTGGGATGGGTACTTCGTGGCCCTCCAGAAGTCATTGGACTACAAAGTCCATCATGCCAGACCCTTGGCCTTGCTGGCTGGCGGCCAGAGGAGCTGACTTCTGATTACATCTGGAGAGACACAGAATACCCCACCTGGCTGTAAGGGATTCTGCAACATTAATATCCTTTCAAGTCCATTGGAATTAATGTGATTTTAATTTGCATAGGTAGCCTCTTTTGCTGTAAAAGCTTCTCTTCTCAGGAAAATATTTGGGAAGAGTCTGGTTTCTGAGGCTCTTATCCTGATGGGTAATTTTCTCATTACAGTGGTACCTCGGGTTACATACGCTTCAGGTTACATACGCTTCAGGTTACAGACTCCACTAACCCAGAAATATTACCTCGGGGTAAGAACTTTGCTTCAGGATGAGAACAGAAATCGTGTGGCAGCAGTGGGAGGCCCCATTAGCTAAAGTGGTGCTTCAGGCTAAGAACAGTTTCAGGTTAAGAACGGACCTCCAGAACGAATTAAGTACGTAACCAGAGGTACCACTGTATTGTTTATTTTCAGTTTTTGTAAATACAATATCAAATTTTGTCTATGTGTTCTGCATAATTTATGTGAAGCTTTTGCTTTCTAATGCATTTGATTTGGGCTTTCTTTTCTTGATATGGTCCACGTGCTCATCCCATTTTTTGTTTCCTTCCTTCATACTCGTTTCATTAAAGCTGTCTGCTTCAGGCTGCAATGCTATAACTCATTTACCTGCTGAACCCCAAGTGTTGAGTAGATTGTACTATGTATGTTTCACTTACTGGTATATGTACTTTAAAAGTCCTGACAGGAGAAGGAAGGTGGTTTGGCCGCCTTTGAGCAGTTTCTGTTTCTTATCATACAGACACAGGAAATGAAGGAATCTCTTTCATTCCAGCTATGACTGTTGCTCAATACATGTGCCAATGAGCAGATTATCATTCCTTGCAGCCACTTGTGAGCACAGCGTAGCATAAAGAGCAAAATCCCTGCCAACTTTACAGTCATATATCCTGTCACATGGGACGGATGACACATCAAGAGTAGAATCTGAACCATTATGTTAAACAGCGAAAGTGGGAAGAGTTCAGTATGCTTCTTTTGAACTTGACATCTCTTTAACCCCCTCGGCTGGGAAGTTGTTGCTTACAATAGCACAATCCTGGACGCATTATTTTCCCTTTTACAGTTATTTCCCTTTTTCTAAAATTGCAATAAATTGCAGCTCCAACAGTAACCTGCAGCAAACAAATAGAAAAAGGTAATTTACAGCAAAGAAAACACAGGGCATGTTATCATTAATTTTCTCTTTTCACATTCAACAAAAAAATAAAATAATTTTTAAAATAAAATTTCTTCCAACCCATAGCCCCATATCTCCACATGGTGATAGCTTAATCATTTTACCAGCTTTACCTATTTTCCTCAATTGCCAATATTGTATTAATTTTTTATTCTTTTATCTTGGGGTGGTATTCAACTTCATTTTACTCAGAGTAGACCCATTGAACTTAATGGCACTGTTATACAGTGGTTCCGCTCCTTTCTCCTGGGCAGTGTCCAGAAAGTGGTGGTGGGGCTGCCTTATACCCAGTCAGACCATTGGTCCATCTACCTCAGTTTTGTCTACACTGATTGGCCACAGCTCTTCAGGGTTTCTTACTATAGGTTAAAAGACTAGCAGGTAGCTGGAAAAAGACTCTTCCACTAATAATAATAATAATAATAATAATAATAATAATAATAATAATATGGCACCCATCTGATTAGGTTGCCCTGGCCACTATGAGTAGCTTCCAACAAATTATAAAACCACAGTAAAACATGAAACGTTAAAAACGTCCCTGTACAGGGTTGCCTTCAGATGTCTTCCAAAAGTAAGATAGTTGCTTATTTCCTTGACATCTGATGGAAGGGTATTCCACAGGGCAGGTGCCACTACTAAGAAGGCTGGTTCCCTGTAACTTCATTTCTCGCAGTGAGGAAACCACCAGAAGGCCTTCAGACTTGGACCTCAATGTCCAGGCTGAATGATGGGAGTGGAGACGCTCCTTCAGGTATACAGGGCCAAATCCATTTAGGGCTTTAAAGGTCAGCACCAACACTTTGGGTTGTGCTCAGAAATGTACTGGGAGCCAACGTAGATCTTTTAGGAGTGGTGTTATATGGTCTCCCAGCCACCAGTTTAGCTGCCACATTCTGGATTCATTGTAGTTTTCGAGTCACCCATCCCCAAAATGCTTGGTACCTGGAGAAAACAAGCAAAAGCCCAGGCAGCAGTTTCATAGAATCATAGAACTGTAGACTTGGAAGGGACCCCAAGGGTCATCTAGTCCAAACCCCTGCAATGCAGGGAACTCAGATAAAGCCTCCATGACAGATGGATAAAGGAGATAACTCTGTATCTGATATACATTAATCTCCCCCAGTCCATCCATTCGGCATGTATTCTGCTTTGAACTGCTGCTTTTGCAAGCAACCCAAAGTCCCCCAACAGTGGGCCAGAAGAAGAAAGAAGCATACTTATTGACCGGTTTTCTGCCAAGGGCCAGTTCATTATTACTCTTCTAGCACAGAGCTTACCTGTAATTCAGCAGCAATTTTAAGAGTCACGTACAGGAGAGATGCAAGCCAAGCTGTGAACCAACACCAGGCAAGCGTGGGTTTCTGTTCCCTGCAACACAGACAGACAGACCCTTAGGGCCAGTTGTGTTGCAAGCCTCTGACATCACCAGGTTCTAGAATTTATGGATAATTGTAATCTGGATAGACTTCCACTGTTGTTCTCATCTGGGGGACAGGCCAGCTCTTAGGATAATGCTGGCTGGGCTCCCTTTGCTGATGTTACAAACTATTTGCTCAATCAGCAAAAGTGTAGTTCTCATGCCTGTGCAGTTCCCTGTTTGGCTTGTCTTCTGCACCGATGCTGATCAGTCGTGTGTGTGTGTGTGTGTGTGTGTGTGTGTGTGTGTAGGGGGAAGCACTCGCAGCGGGAAAACCATGTGGTGCCAGTTCAAGAGAACCAAGCTGTAAGTTACATCTCAATCAAGTAGTTGCCTGCTAGCTTGTCTGTCATCTGTAACTGAGAAGATCACCCAGACATGTGCATTAATCTGGGAACCCGGGTGTGTGTATTGAGATCATAGGGATATTTATGTATGCCACTACTGTGGCCCGTGTTTCATTAGCCCCAAAATGGAAAACGAACGAGGGCCAAATCAAAGAAGAGTGGCAACTTAAGTCGACAGAATATGCACAGCTTGCGGATTTAACACACAGAATAAGAGAACAAGAAGAACATACGTTTAGAGAAGATTGGAAAACGTTTATTGAGTATCTGGGAAATAACTGTTTGCCGCTCAAAACGCTGGTAGCATTAAGATAAATTCAACAGTGTAAATAAGTCGTGATGGATGGAATAATGGAATACTGAATGGTATAGTTTCTGCAGGGATTTATGATATGTAAAATGGACCATGGAAGAAGAAGATGAGAATTCGTTGATATTTTAAGGATGTAAAAATGAGAACTTTAAATGGTAAAACAGAACTTTTAATAAAAATTATACACCAAAAGAAGAGAGAGATCATGGGGATATCTATTTGGAGACAAAAAGCATCCCATGAAAAGGACAGAACACAATTTTGCAGAGGGGGTGAGTCACACGGAGACAGTTACGGTTGCAAAAATGGGACAGGCTGGTATGGAATGTGCATAGAGTTTGGGGATAATAGCATGGTGCCAGCAAAACATGTAATCTACTTTCACCACAGCTGTTATACTAATGCTCCAAAGTTTGCACTGGCTCCCTATTGTCTTCTTTCTAGGCACAATTCAAGGGCCTTTCCGGACAGTGGTCTTCTTCCCAGGGATATCACAGAAATTTCTGCCAGAGCCAAAGCAATTGAGGCAAATATACATCAGTCCTCCTTTAATGAAACAGAGTAAGGTTGTTGCCTGACAAGAGCCTTGTAAGGAGACATAGCATTCACATTTGGGGGGAGGTGAGTGATACAACAATAGACTAGGGTGAAGAACCTCAGGGAGGCTGATGAATGCAGCCGCACAGGCCCTCTATCTGGCTGAGGGGCCACCTTCTCCAGAGGACTGAGGGGGCCCACGTGCAATACTTTGGTGGGTGGTTTCTATCACCACGCCCCTGTTTCTGTTTGATCCTCACCTGAGCACAAGCCAATCATTTTGCTTCCAGCTAGCAGTCCAAAGAATACACAACTGTGATTTCCACCAATTGCCTCATGCTGAGGGCAAGCGGGACTTTCAGCGACCAAGTTCTAAGGAGCAATTTTCTCGAGCTCTTAACATGTGTGGAGGATCACACTGAAAACCATTACCACAATGCATGCAGCAGGACTTAATTAATAAATTTATTAGGTGCATTGTCTCACTGTAGGCAGCTCAAGGGTGTCTTTATAAAAATGACAACACACACATTCATTAAAACTGGGTGAGGGGGAACGACCCATTAGAAAGCACCCTGTGTTGGACTTCCTGAACAACTCTCCCTTACATATATTTTGAGTTCTGGTAGCAGTTTCCACTTGGTTCCACCTCTGGGGAAGTCATGTTTCTTGCTTTACAGACACGTTCTATTTATGGGGATTCCTCTCTTTGAAGATACTTCCAGGCCAGGTCTAGTTTAAAAATGAAAAACTCTTCTAAGAAGGGGAGAGCAAAAGCCTGGTTGGCTGCTGTGGGAGTAGATGAGCCTTTGCCCTGATTCAACGGGCTCATTTTATGTTCTCGTGCATAAAAACGGACATTTGCACAGTTCCTGAAAATCTCTGCCCTCTTTTGTCCTCTTTTCAGGTGATGTCTAAGTGGCCCACCTAGCATCATTTAGCTGTTACATCAGGTCGTGGGGCTCCACTAAGGATTAAGCCCAGGAACACATGAGAGCCAGTGTGGTGTTGTGGTTAAGAGCGGTAGACTCCTAATCTGGTGAACTGGGTTCAATTCTCCGCTCCTTCACGTGCAGCTGCTGGGTGACCTTGGGCCAGTCACACTTCTCTGAAGTCTCTCAGCCTCACGCACCTCACAGAGTGTTTGTTGTGGGGGAGGAAGGGAAAGGAGAATGTTAGCCGCTTTGAGTAATGATAAAGTGGGAGATCAAATCCAAATTCGTCCTCCTCCTCCTCTTCTTCTTCTTCTCTGGTGGCTTCCATTACTAGAGCCACATTCATGTAAGGCACCATGATACCACTTCAAACAGCTTCAAAGAATCCTGAAAAGTGTAATTCGTTAAGGCCGATGAGTGTTATTAGGAGCTGCCATGGAACTACAATTTCCAGAGTTCCCTGGGAAAAGGGACTGGCTGTTAAACTGCCCTGTGGATTGTGGCTCTGTAGGGGAATACAGACCTCCTAACAACTCTCAGCACCCAAACAAACTACAGTTCTCAGGGTTCTTTGGGGGAAGCCATGGCTTTTTAAAGTGGCATCATAGTTATTTAAATGTATGGTGTGAATGTGGCCTCAGTGTGCTAAGATAGAGGTGTTCCTCTTAATTTGCCTAGTGGGAGAATCTTCGCTCTAGTTACTGCATTCGTAAGTCCCATCACTGGCAGGACTGAACTTCTTACTTATTTCGTTCATTAATCGCTTAGCATTAAATATCCTGAAGGGATTTAACAATAAAAACAGCAACAATAAACACATGTAAAAAATACAATTTCAATCCGAGGCAGATAAAAACTGTGAACAAAATCCCACTTGAAAGGCTTGCTGTTAAAAGGCTTAGCAATTTAAACGCTGGAAGGAGATGGCAAAGTCTTCTCCCGTATAACTTTAAATGAAATGTAGCTTGCAGTGCTGCCACGAGTTATTTAAAGGTGGAGTCGCTCCCATTGGGTTTATGCATGAGTAGATTGGCACAGCATTGCAGCCTTGGCATTCAAAAATTGCATTACACATCTTTAAACTCCATGTCCCTGGTTGTTACTGAAGCTCTGCTCTTGCTGAATGGATGGGTGCGAAGGAGGACACGTTCTTTCAAGATTACTCAGAGCCAAGATGTCTGAGCTTGTAGAACAAGTTCCCTCTCAGTGATGGGAAAGTGGCAATATGTGGTGGAGCTTATGCTCTCCTTAGGAGAATTCACCGTCTGCTGCAAGCAGCATATTATACAAATAAGGTCAGTGGGACTGGGTCACATTCAAGACCTCCTCATTCTCCACCACCATGCCCAAATAATAGCGATTTTACGCCACGCTTTTCCACCGGCAAACCAACACTAATGAAACAGAAGCCGCTCTCCAAAAATGAACTAATCAAATTTGTGATTTGAGGACTCAGTAAATGATCGGACTGCTCCTCCCATTTCATCCAATCTTACTTGAAAAACTGAACATCCTGTGTTTGGCATGATTCTCATTTCCTTATTTTTTTTAAAAAAATAATTGTTAGCAGCCATTGTTAACCTCTGCATTATGAGGCTGAGATATTTTAAACCCATGCTGTTCTTAATGGCAGAAGTACAGTATATCCCACCTTTCTTTCAAGTAGTTCAAGGTGGCATACAAGGTAGCTTTCCTTCACCTCATTTTATCCACACAACAACCCTGTGAGGTGGATTAGGCTGAGAGACAGTGACTGGCCCAAGGTCACCCAGTGAGTTTTCAGGGCTGAGCAAGGATTTGAAGCTTGGTCTCCCAGGTATCAATTAATGTCATCACCTATAATTTGAACTTATATAACACATACATGGCACATTCCACAGGGGTAGCTATATTAGTCTGTTACAACCATCTTTTGTCACTTTATCCTCTTGCACAATGGGTCTTGCTAGATAAGCCAAAAGGAACACCCACAGACTAACGCCTCAGCCACTGAATCACTGTGGCATCCTGAGTAATTGGTTCTGAAGTTGACTCAGTTTAACCCTCTGTAAAATGGGTGTTATTTTTGCCTATGACTATGATTATTTAAAAGTATATACAGTGCTTAGAGAAAAAGGTGCCAGAACTAACCACTAACACCTTCCTTGTTCTCTTATACAGTGGTACCTCAGGTTAAGTACTTAATCCATTCCAAAGGTCCGTTCTTAACCTGAAATTGTTCTTAACCTGAAGCACCACTTTAGCTAATGGGGCCTCCTGCTGCCGTCACGCCGCTGGAACACGATTTCTGTTCTCATCCTGAAGCAAAGTTCTTAACCTGAAGCACTATTTCTGGGTTAGCGGAGTCTGTAACCTGAAGCGTATGTAACCTGAGGTGCCACTGTAATGGCAATGGTGCCCATCTGGGAGGTGCCAGAATTGAGTTTGTGCAAGTTCCAGCTGAAAAAAAAGCCCTGAGTATATTCCTCCTCCCAAGAGAGCCCAGGTTGGCAAACACACAGAAAAGAAGACAATGAAATATTGTTAAAGCAATTCCAATACAGATTCAGATTGTGAATGATCTCTAGTTAAAAGATTTGTTGGAAGAGGGAGGTCTTCAGTGGGCATCTAAAAGACAACAGAGGTGGTGTCTGCCTAATGGAGGGGTCAGCAACCTTTTTCAGCCATGGGCCGGTCCACTGTACCTCAGACCATGTGGTGGGCCGGACTATATTGTGGGGAGGGGTGAACGAATTCCTATGCCCCACAAATAACCCAGAGATGCATTTTATATAAAAGGACACATTCTACTCATATAAACACATGCTGATTCCTGGACCGTCCGTGGGCCGGATTGAGAAGGCGATTGGACTGCATCTGGCCCATGGGCCTTAGGTTGCCTACCCCTGGTCTAATATTTAAGGAAAGAGTGTCCTGCTTTCTAAATTCTGCAGCACTGACTTCCCGATAAGATGGAATCTGCAGGAAGCCCTCACCTGCAGAGCACAGTGATTGGCTGCGTTTACAATGGGTAAGATACTCTTGGCATCCGCCTGTCTCGGAAAACAATAAAGGAGTGTGTCAAAGTGTCGGAGAGTTGCAGTGCCTGCTGTGGCTATAGAGACCGATACAGGAGAGACATGTTTTGTTGCAGGTGAGGCAGATTAAAGCATCGGGTTCTGTTACTGCAGATGCACCATGGAGTTTCTTCTCTCTGCGCCCCCCCAGTGCTCATTCCTCCTCTGGTCACTTCTGTGGAAACACGACTTGACTGTCTGGTCTCCAGGCATTGCAGTGGTCTGCAAGGATGGGCAAGCACTTTGGTGAGGCAGCTGCAGCAATGGCTTGCCTCTCCAAAAGGGTATGGTAGAATGTGATGCTAAGATGTTTCAAAGAAAGTGATGGCTAAAGGTTCAACTTATCCAATTTCCCCCAGGAAAGTTCAATCCAGATATTAAAACATTGATGGTGGTGGTTGGGGATGTGGGCTGCCATTAGGGTGCCAACATTGTCATGCGAGGTTACAGGGAACCAGGCAGAAGGCTCTTCCACCAAATATCAAGAAAATAAACAACTATCTGACTTTTAGAAGACATCTGAAGGCAGCCCTGTTTAGGGAAGTTTGATGTTTTATCGTGTTTTCAATATTCTGTTGGGAGCCACCCAGAGTGGTGGGGCCAGATGGGCAGGGTATAAGTAATAAATTAATAATAATTATTGTTATTAGTAGTGGTAGTAGTACCCAAAACATGCATTCAGGAGGAGTACCAATCTCACAATAAACACCCATCTGGAAGCACCTTAAATTACAATGTAATGCACACACATGCTAGGTTGCCTCTTGATCAATTGACATCTATTCCATTCTCTGCCTACACATTTAAAGCACCTTTACCCCCTCCCCCAGATAATCTTGGGAGCTGTAGTTTGTTAAGGTTGCTGGGAATTGTAGCTCTGTGAGGGGTGGGGTAAACTATACTTCCCAGGATTCTTTTGAGGGTTAATGTGGTTTAAATGACTGGTATGTATGCAGCCAGCCATTCCTTTTATTTTTTGGGAAGTATCAAAGAGCTCCTCTTTTTTTAAAAAAAAAAGGCAAGAAAGATTCTAGACATACTATTGCTCTCTTACACACACTTATCATAATTCAAGTGGCAATTTCCAGTGCTAAAGAGCTAGCAACTCAGGAAGTCTATACCCCCCCCTTCTTCATTTAATCTTCTTTTGGTATGATTATGTCATCTATAAATTATGCAATCTGAATTGGTGCTGAAGACAAGCCAAAAATTCCTGTAATACAGAGCTCACAGTGAAACTGCTTATGAGATAAATTAGTCATAATGTACATTTCAGATAAGACGGCATATTCGCGAACATATGAGTAACTGCCAATGCAAACATACTATTGTCTGATTATGAAGACCGTATACTTCCTCTGTAGACCTTTAAAAATAAAAATCTAATCCTAGCTATTCCTCTATCAGAGTGATATAGATTGTCCTGTCCTTCTGCAAACATATAAAAAGGAAAGGAAAAAGGAAAAACGCAGAGGCCTAGACCAGCATGGAGTCGGCTGCAAACTTCTTGTTTATTTTTAAGAGACATTTTGTTTCTGACTATTTCTCTGTACCCATAGAGCAATGACAAATCTAGACAACATCTTAAAAAGCAGAGACATCACCTTGCCAACAAAGGTCCGTATAGTTAAAGCTATGGTTTTCCCAATAATGATGTAGGGAAGTGAGAGCTGGACCATAAAGAAGGCTGATCGCCAAAGAATTGATGCTTTTGAATTATGGTGCTGGAGGAGACTCTTGAGAGTCCCATGAACTGCAAGAAGATCAAACCTCTCCATTCTGAAGGAAATCAGCCCTGAGTGCTCACTGGAAGGACAGATCCTGAAGCTGAGACTCCAATACTTTGGCCACCTCATGAGAAGAGAAGACTCCCTGGAAAAGACCCTGATGTTGGGAAAGATGGAGGGCACAAGGAGAAGGGGATGACAGAGGACGAGATGGTTGGACAGTGTTCTCGAAGCTGCCAGCATGAGTTTGACCAAACTGCGGGAGGCAGTGGAAGACAGGAATGCCTGGCGTGCTCTGGTCCATGGAGTCATGAAGAGTCAGACATGACTAAACGACTAAACAACAACAACAACAACATAGAGCTGGCCTTACCATGCAGCAAGATGGGGTTTTCTTTAGCTACCCAGAACTATAGAACTTAATGATGGGGTTTCAAAATACAAACATCAAGTTGTAAGCAGTTGTCAACTTTCAAGTAACAGATTTCAGAAGGGGCTCGTTCTCCGACTTCCACCCTCCATCATGAAACTTGCTTGTCCAGTGGGATCCATGTAGAATTAAGCATTATTTTGTTTAAGTTGGGGGGGCGCTCTACACCCTAGACGTTAATAAATGGTAGGATTTTGCTTATTTGAGACATGAATGGAAATATGAGCTGCAGAACTGTGCCAGACAAGGAATACCTGGGCTGGCTTATGTAGGGCTGTCATACGCCCAGAATTTCCTTGACATAGCCAGGATTCGTCCTTCAAAAATGGTGACCAGGTGGAATTTCTGTAAAGCGGCAAAAATGTCTGAGGAAACCCAGGAATATGGCAGCCAGCCCATATCAGAATTGTGGATATTTAGGTGATGTTCATTAAAAATAGGTAAAAAAGCTCATCAGCTTTTGTATTCAAATTTTCACTTTTTGAAATATAGCTGTACCTTGGATCTCAAACGCCTTGGTTCCCGAACAAATCAGCTCCCGAATGATCAAAACCCGGAAGTGAGTGTTCTGGTTTTCAAACGACTTTCAGAAGCCGAACGTCTGGTGTGGCATCCGCAGCTTCCGATTGGCTACAGGAGCTTCCTGCAGCCAATCAGAAGCTGCACTTTGGTTTCCAAACATTTTGGAAGTTGAATGGACTTCCGGAACAGATTCCGTTCAACTTCCAAAGTACGACTGTATGGCAACCCTCCTGTAGTTTATGCAAACCAGCCTGGCCAGGCTAGTGATGAGCAGAAGTGTTAACATGACAAAAGGGGTTAATGACCCATCTAAGAGGAATCCTTGGACCTGGGCAGACAGAGGTTGCCAAGGTGATGGGGTTTGTGTGAGAGGTGACAGGGAAAGAGTGGTTTTTGAGCAACGTGTGCTGGGAAGAAGAAAAAAAAACTCCATAGAGATCCATCTTGGGCAGGTTGGCTGAAGGCAGTCTGGAAGAGATGCCTTGGACAGCAGTGCTGCACTGCTGTGGGGAACAAGCTCCTTTGAGATGACCATGCTGTAAGATCTGGACTCTCTTGATCTAAATTCAGGTGTAAACGTGTGAATAAATCACATTTCTGAAAGCTAAGACAGCCTCTGCCGCATCTTCAGTTCTCCAAAGGAGCAGAGACCCTGGTTGAAGGCCAAGACCCCTGGAATCCCATGTGGCAGGGACTGGGGTGGTCTGTAACAATATAGTCTGATCCCATATATATATTTACTTGAAAGTAAATTCCTGCAGGAGGCAGTGGAAGACAGGAGTGCCTGGTGTGCTGTGGTCCATGGGGTCACGAAGAGTCGGACACGACTAAACAACAACAAAATAATTCTAATGAGTTTTAAAATGGATTTACACACAAGTAAATGTGCATTTGACCAAAGTTTTAAACATCCATTTCAGTGGAAGCGTCAAGTATGTGCTTTTCAAGCCCATTTGAGTAAACAGTGGAATCTGGAATAGCAAAAGCTCCCTCTCCTTACCTGTTTTGTACCTCTAGGGCCAACACAGCAACAAGCGTCAGTACCAAACAGATCATTTAAAATATTCTGTGTATTTAGCTACGCATGAAGAAGTCATATGGCGTTCTTTCTGATTCAATGGCTGGCTGAATCACTAGGAAAATAGCGTTCTCTTATCTGCTCCTTGCGTGTACGCTGAGATTTGTATTTGCTTTTCCTGACTTAAGATACACGGCAGGAGGAGGGGTTACTTCCCTTCTACACCCTTTGTCACCACACACAATAGAAAGCAAGCAGGATTTCTTGCAACCTGCAGCATTAAAGGGGGCAGTTAACTATAGTCCTGCTGTGTAGATGTATTGTTATGACTTAGAAGTACTGGGCAAACAGCGAGAGAAAATACACAAGGCCCTCCTATTATGGAGGAAGCAGTGGCGAAGACCAATTTGGCCTGTTATAAAAGGTGGCTGATATATAAACAGAAACACTATGTGGCTGGTTTCTAACACGGCTGTTTAAGAAAGGTTGTGTGTGCTGCGTAGTAACTCACATTTCTGAAAAGGCAAAATGGAAATTGTGGATTCATGTGGCCAATCAGATACTGTTCACACACACACACACACACACACACACACACACACGCTCTTGCAACATTTCTAAGAGTTTCTCCTCTGCACCTTACAATTTTTCACACTTCAGCTGCAATCCTATCTGCACTTCTAAACCCATTTAACTCAATGGGACTTCAAAGAAAAAACACATAGGGTCATCCTGTTTATTGCGTATAAAACCATGCTCATTACATTTCCCAACATGGAACTTCCAGAGCACCTGAACTACCGTATTTTTTGCACCATAACACTCACTTTTTTCCTCCTAAAAAGTAAAGGGAAATGCCTGTGCGTGTTATGGAGGGAATGCCTACGGGTGGCATGCCTACGGATTTTCCTCCTCTAAAAACTACGTGCGTGTTATGGTCGGGTGCGTGTTATAGAGCGAAAAATACGGTACATACAGTGGAACCTCTACTTACAGACATAATTCGTTCTGGAAGTGCGTCCGCTGGTTGAAACGGGATGCTAGAAGAGGAATTTTGTGTGCGTGCAAATTCGGTGGTAACACACTTCTGTGCATGCACAAATGGCAGCCATTTCTGTGCACGCGCAGATGGCAGAAGCTACTTCCGTGCATGTGCAAATTGCGGCAAACCCGGAAGTAAACACCGGGTTTGCCGCGGACACAACTTGGAACATCTGTGAGACGAGGCGTATGTAAGTCGAGGTTCCACTGTATTCCATATTAATGTAGGGGCGCTTCCTATATGTTCCCCAAGAAAACAGGTACCATTGCTTCACGTTAATTGGTATGGCTTTATACCAGCGCATTGCAGGGACCAAATAGAAGTTCATGGCATCAAGCCCTCCAAAGAGAAGGCTCGTGAAGCCAGAGGTCATCTCCTGCAACTCACACTTGCTTTCAGAGACTGGGCTTTCCACCCACCAGTTCTCTACAGATCGGCCTCGGCAACTGAAACTGGAGCATGTGCCAAAAGCTGAGTAAACATGCAGAAGGACTTGAGACTTGAAAGAAGCAAATCATTCCAAGTTATTCAAACAAGAGAGTCATATATTTCCCTACAATCTGATTCCATTCTCCCAGAGGCTCTGAATATAGGGGCAGCCAGACCATCGACTGGACAGTACTAATGAGTAATGAGAAGAGGTACAGATTATTAGGCAACAGATATGAAGAAGGGAGATGGAGCCGTGGCTGAGATGCTAGAGGACAGAGCTGTGTGATCCATGGGGCAGGAATGGGAGGAATAGGATCCAGTTAGTGGGCTTTTCTCTTTTCCATGCCACGTGGGCTGTTTTGACAAGTGGGAGGGGCTCCCAACGGCTTCAAGTTACAAGCAAGGAGATTCCGACTAAACATCTGGAAGAACTTTCTGACACTCCCCCAGAAAGCAGTGGACTCTCCTCCCTTGGAGGTTTCTAAGCTGAGGTTGGTTGGGTGGCCGTCTGTCATGGGTGCTTTACTTGAGATTCCTGCATTGGAGGAGGTTGGACTAGATGACCCTTGGCGTCCCTTCCAACTCTTCAGTTCTATTATTCTTTGCCAATTCTTTACTTTCTTCCCTGCCAAAATGAATTTCCTGTCTGTTGCAACCAGTAGGGCTGCCCGGCTGCCCTATAGCCCTGATCTTTGGCCCCTGGATTAGGCCCTTTCTCTCTGTGCTGTCCCAGGGACTGCACACACCACCCCAGATGTTCTCAGGCTTTTTCAATGGTGTTCCAAACATATATAATTTAAATGTGGGGTGCCTTGGAATGTAATCCTTATGTAAATAGGGAGTTGCATGTATACAAAATATGTACAGATTCAACAGAATACAGTGGACGCTCGGGTTGCAAATGTGATCTGTGTGGGATGCACGTTCGCAACCCGCAGTGGTGTGTCTGTACATGCACATGTTGCAATTTGGTGCTTCTGCGCATGCACAAAGTGTGATTTAGCGCTTTTACGCATGCGCAACCACCGAAACCTGAGGTACTTCCAGGTCCGTAACCCGAAAAAACGCAAACTGAAGCGTCTGTAACCCGAGGTATCCCTGTAGTAGAAACCCAGAAAAGGGCATTCTCTGTGGAAGTCCCTAAATTGTGGGGTTTCCCAACTCAAAGAGGTATGTCTGACACCTTCATTACATTGTTTTTATTGCATGCTGAAGACACACTTCTTTGCTGCTGTAATTGGCTTCAAACTGTTTTCAATCCTAGTGGTGTAGTGATAAAACCACTAGCACATTTGCAAAGTTAAGCAGGGTCTGGTCTGGTTTCGAACTGGATGGGGAACCACATGTTAAGATACCTACATTATGGGGGTTGGACTGGATCACTTGGGGTCACTTCTGAGTCTATGAGGAAACAGCAACTGGTTCTCAAGAGGGAGAGCAGAAATATAGCTGGAGGGCATGGAATTGGCATTCCCTGTTGCCCCCGCTTGCCTTCTGCCACATATGGTGGCTAGTTTTGTTTTGATACAAGCGGCTGGAAGTCATAATGGTACATGCCTTTCATGAGTTTGACACCACATTTTGATTTCCTTCCTCCTCTGGCCCCTTCCCCTGTTTAACACTTCTGTGTCCTGCCTGCATTGCTGTCGCACTTACGACTTCCTTTCGAGGAGGTTTGAATGCATTTCCTCCTCTGGGTTTCAGTTTGTCTGAAGTTGATTTTACATGCTTATCAGTCAGAAAACTAGGTTAAAGATTGTATTAGGTGTATAATGGAAGAAGAAAAATAGCTTGAGGGGATGATTTAGTGGGGAGGGGGCAGCTGGCATGTAAAAGTGAAGCAGAACCTCCTCTCAGTTTTCCCTTCTTCCTACTTCATGAAGACATCGCCCAGCAGTTGCTGTTCATTAAAAGATACCTTCTTGTTGGCATTTTACAAAACAACAACATGGATAACATGAAAATACAGAGTTGGTTTATGTTGATGCAATCCAGGTCTTCTTGCCTATTTATGGCAGCGTAACTGCACTGTCTAGTTAAGTGTGGTGTATGGTTGTAGGGTGATGGATGGCAGGAAACTGGAAACCCATAAATGATGATACAGTAGAAGCTCAGAGATGCAAACTGACCAGTCAGTCATAGCCTCATTTCCTCAGAGGACCGAAAGCAAAGGAAGCCATGAGGAGTCATTCTTCAGCTGGTCTGTTCAGAGCTTGTCTCCTGGGGGTAGGAAATAAAGGACTGTGTGGGTAATACGGCTCGGGAAACATGAGAGGGAAACCAAGAATTTCTGATCCACAAACAACAGTTGCCGTTGTTAAAACATTTGAGGCTGCAATGTTGGGCTGAAAACAAAATCAGTGCTGGATCCAAGATTTGGGGATCCCAACCTGGAAGAGGAAGGACATCTAAATTCAGAATTCCAGTAGAAGGAACCTGACCTTCTTGGTACTCTAGGCCAGGAATATTTGACCTTTGCAGACCCAGGACCCACTTTTAACCCAAGCATGCATTTGGGGAAACATTTTTTTTTTTTTTACCATAGATCTACATGGCGGCAGTGCTCCTGTTGCAACCTATCTTGGATCAGGCCACAGCCCATTAGTGGGTCTCTTGAAGACCAGTGCTCTAGGTAAACTGGAAATGATAGCATGGTTACTGCAGTGGGCTATTCGCTGGTCTTGGGCCCTGGAAAATGCCCAGCCAAACCACCCTCTGGAAACAGTCCCAGTGGACCCAATGTCAACACATTCAGTGTTTTCTGCCACTTGGGTCCCCAGATGCCACTCACCCCTCTCGCCATGCACTTATGTGTATGCTTACCCAGCAGTGGCCTGTCATGGGCTGCGAGCCTACGGAACCTAAATCAGCACATTATTTGCAAATCTATGGGAAACATAACTATGCATGCGTGCAAGTTAATGCATGAAGGGGTTAAGACCACGGAGCTGTGTTCCTAGACTCGATTAGTTCACAACCCTCACTTCCAGTGCTATGTAGCGCTTGCTTTCATCACTCTCTTCGTGCTATGTAGCCGACCAGGCAGGATGTGTCCGAGCTTGCTCCAAGCTCAGACTGCATGTGTGAAACTACAGTCTGTATTTTGTACTCAACAGTATTGTACCTGCGTTCTCCTTAATAAACTACAGCTCCCAGAACTATAATGTTGCAATCCGCTGAATGAAATGGGAATTGCTTCTGAGTAGACACCATACTTCCTTGGGAGTAAATAAGCCCTACTGAAGTCAGCAAGATTTGCTTCTAAGCCAACATGGATAAGATCAGGCTGCACATTGTGTCCTCAGCATGTGTTGGCAAACTTAAAAGAATAGGGATTGTTTTAAGGGGCCCAAAATGAAAGAGGATTTAGGGCAGCGAGGAAAGAATTATTGGTGCATGATGCCCCTAGCACAATATTTGTAGAGGTCAGGGCAAATTATTCAGCCTCACAGTCTGAGGCAAGGGTCTCCGTTTCCACATCTTCCGCCACCTGGGAAGACTTGGAAACATTTCCAAAGAAAATTGGTGCTTTTAAGTTTCAGCTCCCAAGTCCTGTTTCTCCGGTAAAGAGTCTGGATAGCAATCACAGCACACTTGTCTAATCCTCCTTGCAGCCTCCGTTGTAACAGAATTTAATAACAACGGCAGGAAGCTGACTGCTTCATGCTGGCCGGATTGTCTTGGGGTGCTTCCATGAGGGCTTAATTTGGAAATGGGTCATGGAGATACCACAAGTGGGATGTTGGCAAAAGGATTCTGGGTTGCTGGTTGTTGTTGTTTTTTCAATACAATATTCAATACAATATTTATTGGTTTTTTCCATATTACATCATAATATAAATAAACCAAAGCCATCACCACATCCTCCCCATATATCCATCAATCAAACCTAATATTATTTTGTCCCTCCCCCCGCTTCCCTCCGCCCCCACTCGATTTCCTCTACATTCTGAGATTACATTTATCTTTGCATTTTACAATCTTCTCAAATCTTCTATATATTCTTATTATCTTTCCTTACTAATTTACCTTCCCTCAGATACTTTACATTTTAATCTAGGCATATTAGCATATCTTTTTTGAGCAATATGTTACCATATATTCATCAAAACATTCCCACTCCTTTTTAAATTTTTGATTCGATTGGTTTCTTACAATAGCTGTTAGTTTTGCCAGAGCTAAGTATTCATTTAGTT
This sequence comes from Podarcis gaigeae, assembly GCF_964106915.1. Taxonomy (NCBI): domain Eukaryota; kingdom Metazoa; phylum Chordata; class Lepidosauria; order Squamata; family Lacertidae; genus Podarcis; species Podarcis gaigeae. The sequence goes on from NC_139681.1 coordinate 77,191,662, forward strand.
TACAAAACCATTCCTACCTTAAGGGTAGAGTTTGTGACTTCCACTTAGCAGCAATCACTACTCTAGCTGCTGTACTTGCATATAAGATTCTCGCCCGCCCGCCCCCATGGTATCTCTTCCCCTATCAATCCAAGGAGATATATCTCTGGTTTTTTTTATCATTGATATTTTCAGCATCTTCTTTAATTCTTCAAGTATTTCTGTCCAAAATTTCTTAATTTCCTCACACCTCCACCACATATGTATTGTTGTTCCTATTTCTTTACCACATTTCAATTTATATATCTCTGCCAGAGTTGCAGTTGTTTTAAACCTCCTGGTTTTCCGCTAGAAGGAGTAAATCTGGCTTAAATGGTAGGGAAACATGGGCTCTGGCATTTTGATGCCGAAAATGTCAGGTAGATGTAATTTTCCTTTGAAGAGAGTTTCTTGCATTCAGGAGCATTATTTTAAAATGACATCATTCACCTGCAATATTATTATTATTATTATTATTATTATTATTATTATCATCATCATCATCATCATCATCTCTGTCATGCTGATGGTGAGGCTGAAATCCACGCAGCCTAAGCACAAGTGAGTTGCACAAGCTGTTTTCCGAAGCGCTTCTTAAATTAATTTTAAAAAATAAAATAGGAAGTTTGGAGGTTTGAAACAGAAAAGAAGTAGCAGGAAAATGAGCAAAGGTGCTGAGAAATGAGTAATGGAAAGTACCATGGCTGGTGTTATAACTGCAAAGGACTTCCCACCGCCCTCGCTCTCAACTCTAGAAACTTGCCAGTGACACAAGCATTGGATACAGCTGCCGCTCTTAGCTTCTTGGGGTATCTGCCAGTGCTCTGATGCCATTTGTTCAGCTAAAGCATGGGGGGATTAGACAGGCCCATTTGCAGGTCTGGGACAGGGTGTTCGTTTTCCAGGTCAAATTCAGGCATCATGACGATACTGCAGGATCCGCCTCTGGGACACAGCAAAGGAAAGAATCCCACTGCCTGTGCATCTGCTGCTGCAGCTGCCTTGCGTAGATAGGCAGCCATGCATAGGCTGTCACATCTGAATGAGACCAACATTCTTGAGCCTTCAATTTGCTCGTGGTTGCTACAACTTGATATTTCTGATCTGTTAATCCCCATGCTGCCCTGACCCCGCTGTGCCCCCCCCCCATCAGGTTATCTTTGGATAGAAAGGAGAAGAACATGTTATGTGTAGTCATACAAGCTAAAATGGCTAGGTGTACTGTTTTGCTTGAACAACATTATGCCAGACCATTCTGTTTCAACCTAGGAAGACATACTGTACAGTGGTACCTCGGGTTAAGTACTTAATTCGTTCTGGAGGTCCGTACTTAACCTGAAACTGGTTTTAACCTGAAGCACCACTTTAGCTAATGGGGCCTCCTGCTGCTGCCACGGCACCGGAGCACAATTTCTGTTCTCATCCTGAAGCAAAGTTCTTAACCTGAAGCACTATTTCTGGGTTAGCAGAGCCTGTAACCTGAAGTGTCTGTAACCCGAGGTATCACTCTACAAGGAATTGCCGATGACGTTGCAATTCCTTCTTTTATGTGGGCACTTACGCCTCTGCACTATAAAGTGGTATATCAGCACTATATCTGCACTATAAAGTGGTATAATAGTGGTTTATATGTAAACAGTCATGGCTTCCCCCAAAGAATCATGGGAACTGTAGTTTGCTAAGGGCACACTGTTAAGAGTTGGTGGAGACCCCTATTCCCCTCACAGAGCTACAGTTACCTGAGTGGTTTAATAATCAATCCATCTTCCCAGAGAACTCTGAGGGTTGTAGCACTGTGAGGGGAATAGTGGTCCCCAATGACTCTCAGCACCCTGAACAAACTACAGCTCCCAGGATTCTCTGGGAGAAGGGGTGGCTGTTAAAACGGTATGATACTGCTTTAAATGTACAGTGTAGATGGAGCTTCAGCCAAGTGATTAATTAATTTAACAGCATATGTGGCAAGGCTGGGTTACTGTATGCAGGAGATAAGACGATGACTTGCATCAGCATGGGACCCTAACTCAGATCATATATTTCACTGCTGCTGACTACTACACTATAGAAAATATACAAATTCCACACCCTGTCTTGATGGCAACCTTTGGGGTGGAAGCAAAAGATCAAGAGCAAATTGGCCAAGGCCTCATATTCATGAGTGGTTACAGCTTCTATTGGTATAGTACTGGTGCATAGTTAACTCGCTAGAGAGTAAGCCTAACTCCCCAGTCATATTATCAGCACTAGCTGCAACTGCTGTGATGCTGGCTGAGCCTTTTTGTATCAGTCGTGCTGAAGAGATAATGCAACATGCATCATCAAATATTACTTGTGTTATACTGTCTCTGGTTTTAATGACCTGGCAGGCAACAGCGGGTGGAGAAGATATGCACCAATGTTATCTGAGTGTTGTAACACTTTGCCAATCACCCTGGAATGGACATGGAATCCAGGCTGATTCCATGCATATTAGGAAGCTGCCTTATACTGTACCTAGACCAGGCAGCTTGTCCATTTAGCTCAGTGCAATCTATGTTCTGGCAGTGACTGAGTTTCAGACAGGAGTCTTCCCTGGCCCTGTTTGAAGATGGCAGGGATTGAACCTGGGACATTTGCATACAGATCATGTGCTCTAGCACTAAGCTATGGCCTTTCCTTCATTTTCGTTCTCTCCCAAATACCTGTCCATAACATTTCAGCCTGAAGTAAACAAAACTCCTATCTACTAACCATCCCTCTGCTTATCAACAGTGTTATGCTTATTTTGTGACTGCCCAGGAATCTCTTACATACTTTCCATCTGTGTCCCTGCTAAATCATGTTCTCTTTTTTGCCTTTTGGGAAATCCTTAAAAAAATAATAATGTTAAGGTAAACTTGCTTCCATTTCACAGTGTTAGTGAACTGACCGTGTCATGTTTTAACACACCTGTTTCCAAAAAAAAAAGGGGCAGGACAGGCTTTTGCAAGTGTTACCCCCTTGTTATAGGACCACAAGTCCCATCTGCCCCAGCAAGCATGACTCATGGTCTAGCATGATGGGAATTGTAGTTCAGAAAAATCTGGAGGGCACCATGTTTGCTTCCCCAGGGCTACAGTAGAGCATATTATTGTCAGCTTTTCAGCATCTACTTACAGTTGTGCCTTTAAAGAGCTGATTGAGCTTGAGCAGGTGATAATGTCTATTTCACTATGCCTTGCAATGTGTTTATTGGCTGCAAATCAAGCTGCTCCTGAAAGTAATAGTAGCAAGGCTTGGTTGAACAGCTGACAGCCCTAGAGGAGGAGTCTTCTTCAGACATTTGTAATAAGTGCTATGAGGTTGGGGGTGGAGAGGCTGTATGTCTGAACCACCTTCTAATTCTTGGATCCAGCATGGATTCAGTTCCTGGAATAGTCAGGCTAGCTTCCTGGTGAAGTAATGGTCCTCTAAGTATGGGCCACTAAGGTAACAAAGGAAGTGACTCTGTGCCAGACTAAAAATGGGTGAGGGCCCCTCCCTCAACTCACTGGTAGTTAGAAAGACAAAGGCTAGTGTGGAGAGTTGAGTTATGTGAGCGAGAAGGTAAAGCAAAAGCTGCAATCTGGGAAGCCAGAGATACAGAGCCTTGCCTGATGAATCCATGGCTGTGGCAAGACCTTGCGAATGCCAAATGATCACTTGGTGGGGTTAAGAAGACAGGCAATGCAAGCTCAATTTACTTGCATTTCTGTGCCCTCTACCTAATCTTCCAGCATCCCTTGTAGAAGAAAGCAGAAAGAAACTGTTTCTGTTTTGATCTCCTCACTGTGTCATCTTGTATCCCTGAGCTTCCTCATCTCTGATTTTTCCTAACCTTGTTATTCAGAGTCTTCTCTGTGTTTGACTGCTCCTTCCTTATCCTGTATTCCCTAGCCAAGCCAGGCCAAAAATAATCCCCACACCCCCTGATTCATCTATGATGCTAACCATCTGAAAGCATTTGGGCAATCAGTTATATATCCCCACAGGTTTGCTAGATCCTGCCTAGATCTTTAAAAGTTCTGAGCAACAGTAGGGGCTGCAGCTGTAGCTTTTCCTGTTCTGTATCTTTAAAAAAGTAGTCTCTCACCCCAATTCCCCACATTGTCTATGGTGAGGACCGAGGGCTGCAGTTTTGCTACAAAGAAGATAGGAAAGAGCACGTGCGCTGGTGGAGACCCAGAACATATTCAGAGCAGAAGTGATGACATCATTGGCTGGAGCAGCAGAATAATTGACAGGCTGTCCTCTCTCGGGTGAGTGAACGAAGTAATAAAGAGCCTTTCAAGTTTGTTTGAGGCTGATTAGCATAGAGGAAGTCAGAAAAGAATTGAGCAGAAACTGGATACTTTTCTCATTTTCTTTGATAGGGTTTCCCTGCTTCGTTTTTTGACTGCAGTTTGAATGGTAGCACTTCTTTGCGAGATGGTCGGCGTTTCTAATTTAAAAGCCTCAGGTTGTGTTTCAGAAGGCTGGAGATCCTTTGTTAAAGCTCAGTACGTTTTTGCAAGTTTGAAACTATGCAGTCGGAAGTGGGCGCCACCACTGAATTCAATAGAGCTTACTCCCGGAAAAACTATGCATGGGATTGCAATCTTGCTAATCCTGATGAATTGTGTGTTATCTTATGTACTGCATGTGTATGAAAAGGATCAACCCAATGGCCTGGATCTTTGGAATCTCCTTGTGGATGCAGCCATGGACTCTCTTTGTGGGTGTGGCTATGGGGGCTGTGATGCTAAGCTTTTGCACTTCAAAATTTATATAGGAAACAGGCCTTTAGTGCTGTGGCTCCTGCCCTTTGGAATTCAGCTCCCTAAATATTAGACAGGCACCATCTCTGTTGTCTTTTTGGTGCCTGCTAAAGTCCTTCCTCTTCCAACCAGCCTTGTATGCTGAGATCTTTTCCAGTCTGCATCTGTATTGGAATTGTTTTAGAATACTTTAAAGACATTTTAAATAGTTCTATCGCTTGTTTGCCACTCTGGTCTTCTTTGAGAAGAAGGGTAGAATATTAGTTTAATAAATAAATAACATTCACCACTATCAACATCTGTTATTTATACCCCGCCCATCTGGCTGGGTTTCCCCAGCTACTGTGGGCAGCTCCCAACAGAATATTATTAATAAAAAAAGTGATAAAACATCAAATATTAAATACTTCCCTAAAGAGGGATGCCTTCATATGTCTTCTAAAAGTCAGGTAGTTGTTTATTTCCTTGACATCTTATGGGAAGGGGTTCCACAGAGTGGGTGCCGCTACCAAGAAGGCACTGAAAACAGCCGTATCCTCTTCCACTACCTATGCCCAAGATTTCTGGGCATCCAGAACACAGCAACACAGTCTCCCCCCCCAAAAAAAAACTTATTCCCTTAGAAGGTGCATGCCTGAGTACTGCATTCTGTGGTGCATATGGGCTTCAATAAAGAAAGCACACTCCCAGTTTCCTCGCAGACAAAATCCCATGGGTAAGGAATTTGTTTTGAAATCTAGAATACTCCTGAAATAATTCTCTCTTCAATCTTATGAAAGTCTCCATTTCACCCAGAACCAAACTGAGACACTTCCAGTCGAGCATGAGAGTTTCCACTGCTTATCTCTGCATTCTTACAAGCGTTAAATTCTTCAGTGTGCTGCACCCTCGTTCAGATAATAGTAACCTTGACCAGATACCTCTCTCAAATCAGATGTCCCGGCTCAGTTTTCCTAACACTGTTAGGCTGCCATGGAAACATGAATACACACTTTCTCAAGTTTGCATCACACTTCATTGAGATGAGCAGCACTTGCAGACTGAGGGTTAAGTATTAATATTCCCTTTCTTAATGTCTTACGGCTGAAAGTAAGCAGGTTCCATAGACCTCCTGAACTTTCATTTCGAATGGCATTCAGCCCCACATTTAGACTCCCAGTTGTGTGAAAGGATGGAGAGCTGAAGATGCAACGTACTGTAACATAAATTGAAAGGCAGTTGAGAAACCATCCCTTGGACCTGAGGTGGAAGCCACAGAAATTACTGGAATAGATGTTGACTATTCACTGAGCCAGTATTATGCAATGATTAGAGCAGGCTTCCTCAACCTCGGCCCTCCAGATGTTTTGAGACTACAATTCCCATCATCCCTGACCACTGGTCCTGCTAGCTAAGGATCATGGCAGTTGTAGGCTAAAAACATCTGGAGGGCTGAGGTTGAGGAAGCCTGGATTAGAGCAAGGATGTAGAAACTGTGGCTCCCCATATCTTGTTGGACTCCAACTTCTATAAGCCCTGGCTAACACAGATAATGGTCAGGGATGATGGAAGCTGTAGTCCAGCAGTTCTCAACCTGTGGGTCCCCAGATGTTGTTGGACTACAACTCCCATTATCCCTGAGCTCTGGCCTTGCTAGCTAGGGGTGATGGGAGTTGTAGTCCAAGAACATCTGGGGACCCACAGGTTGAGAAAGGCTGCTGTAGTCTAACAAACTGGCCATGTTTGCTGGGAGCGGTAATCCAACAATGTCTTGGAAGGCGAAAAGTTACCCAACCCCTGTTCTAATCTGTACTCAGCTATGATGCTTTCATTGAGATTCCTGCATTTCAGGGAGTTGGAGTAGATTGCTCTTGGGGTCCCTTCCGACTCTACAATTCTATGAAGCTCACTGAGTGTCCTCGGGTCAATTGCTGCCTCTCAGCCAAAGCTACTCCACAGAGCTGCTCTCAGGATAAAATGAAGTAGGACTATCTGTAGGAAGGGGAAGATAAAATATGGCTTTTTATAGACATAAAATACACTATGGTTTCTACATTCAGGAGGCTGGGGAAGGCTAAGCTGAGCAACTTCTCTCCTCCATTCCAGACAAGCACAATTCTATATAATTTTTTTATTAAATGTTAATTTACATTTCAAAATATTCATTTAAACAACCTTAAATCAATGACTTCACTTCTTCTCTTTCTGTTGTTCAACTTGCATACCAAACATCCCTGCACATCTTACATGAACTAAACCATTCAGTAAACCATTGTTACATTCACCAAAACTTATTTACACGGTTGAATTTATCTTAATGCTACCAGTGTTTTTAAGTGAACACAATTTTCACCCATATATTCAGTAAACATTTTCCAGTCTTCTTTAAACGCATATTCTTCTTGTTCTCTTATTCTATATGTTAAATCTGCAAGATGCACATATTCCATCCTGACAAGCACAATTCTCATTGTCATTGGTTTATCCTGCAGCCCCTCTATGCATGTTCACACTGAAGTAAGTCCCAAGGAGCTCAGTGGAGTTTACTCCCACTTAAAGGTGCGTAGGGTTGCAGCTTTAGTTGATTTGCTAACCATTGTTTTATTTTGCTACATTTAATAATCCTTGACTGCTCTAACATCACTGGCTACAACAGTATGCAAATCATAGAATCATTGAGTTGTAGAGTTCTAAGGGACCCCATTAGGGGCGCAGGTGGCACTGTGCTCTAAACCGCTGAGTCTAGGGCTTGCAGATCAGAAGGTCAGCGGTTTGAATCCCCGTGACAGGGGTGAGCTCCCGTTGCTCAGTCCCTGCTCCTGCCAACCTAGAAGTTCGAAAGCACGTCAATGTGCAAGTAGATAAATAGGTACCGCTTCAGCAGGAAGGTAAACAGCGTTTCCATGCACTCCTCTGATTCGCCAGAAGCGGCTAAGTCATGCTGGCCACATGACCCGGAAGCTGTACACTGACTGCCTCGACCAATAAAGCGAGATGAGTGCCGCAACCTCAGAGTCGTCCGCGACTGGACCTAATGGTCAGGGGTCCCTTTACCTTTACCTAAGGGACCCCATTATGGCTAAGATTCCTATGCACATTTAACGGGAAGTAAGCCCCATTGAACGGTGTTAGAACGTACTTCAACATGCATAGGATTTGGTCTGCATCGTGTGACATTCCCAGGGGTTCCAACAACTCTTAATCTGATATCGTCTCAGGTGGGCAGTAGGTAAGAAAAATTAAATGGGTATCTAAATGTTCCAGTTCTGCCCTTGGGGCTAAACCTAGAGGAGAAGATATCCCAATGAATTACTAACTGCCGCTGCCACCACTTACTGAATTAAGAAAGCAGTAGAATTCTAAAGTGATAAGGAAAGAAAGTTCTAAATGGGGTACCAGGTGACCAGTTCCCAAACTCTGGTCTCCCAGTTTTCATAAAGGTTTAGCATATACCTATTCATTCCTTGGCTAATAAGACCATGGAATGAGCTATCCTTTTATAAGCATGCAGAATGTGGTTGTTTTTTTGTGTGCACCATGTATATACACTATACTCAAATGGAATTATACTTTTGTTGACTGTAGAAATTGTTGGTTGATTTTGTTTGACATAATTAACTCAATTTCCTCTCCAGTTAATGAACGAAGGTGGTTTGTTTTTTTAAGTTTCACTGAAATCATAGCCATCAAAGTTGAATTATATGTATGCTTAAGCAGATAGGAAAATACTGCACCCACAGAAACACCCATGAACACAGAACAATAAATGTCATCACATCTGTAAAATTTATTGTTCTGCAAAAATAAATAACTAATGGGATCGGATACGGGTGGCTGGCATTGGTATCCTGTGGTTTATATAGTGAGTTTCAGAGTTGGATGTGTGAAAAAAGGGAGATGAAGTTTCTTAAGAAGAGGGATTACACCTGTATACTGCAAGAAAAATATACTTTAAGAAAAAGACAGGAAAGTGAAGGGAACATATTATTTGCTGAATAATGTACAGTAAGTGGGAAGTGGACCGTATGCTAGCTAAACAGTGATGTGTATGAGATAGCAGCAATAGAACTGTCAGAGCTATACGTAAACCTGTTATAAATATGTTCTCCCACACACACCTTTATTTATTTAAGCTCTCATTCTTTGCTCCTGAATGCATCCTTATCAACAAACAGGGAGGAAGGAAAGACACTGTGTGTGAACGAAAAAAAAGTGAAAGAGAAGTGTAGTAAAAGCCTACCTTTGAACCTGAAAGTCAGATACATTGAGAACAATGTGCAATGCAAGTCCACTGATGCTTCAGGGCCTCTTTTTCAATGAAGGCATCAGCTCCTGGGTGGCCTGGAAATAGCACTGCTCTAAAACACGTGCTTGAGGAAAGAAAGCCTTCTATATTTTTTGTATCTTAGATACGTGTGGTGGGTCAAATGAGTGTCCAAATGGCCTCCTCAAGCCTGTCCATTCTGCGTTTTTTGCATGGCCTGAAGGCAAACGAGGCCATCACCTTGTTGAGGTTAGCAGGTCTGGATGGGTGTCTGCCTGTGAACCATGTTTATGTCCCCTTTGGTTCCATGATGGAAGACGGGTAGGGTATAAATGCAAGAAAATAAATAACATTAAAATAACATCAATGTGATTTTCCAGTGTTAGTCGCTAGCATTGCAAGTGGTGCGAGGACCAAAGTTTTCTTACCATGGTAAAAGTTTCCACCTGGAAGCTGAACTGAAGAACTGGTATTGCATGACAGAACACTAATGTGTTGATAATTAATGTGTGTAAGCTAAGGGATACTGGCATTTGCTATCAAATGAGAGCAACTGCTGTATATGAGATTATCCAGATTAAGGGCCTGAGCCAACCTGCAAATAATTAAAAATTGTAGGCCCAGTTAAAAGGTCGCGCACCTCTCCTCTCTTGTGCATGGAGTCTGGTTTCAGGCCTGGGTTTGGCACCGAAACAGCCTTGATTGCCATGAGTGATTACCGTTATCAGAAGAAGACAGGGGTGTGAATGTGTGTGTGACCCTCTTGGTTCTCCTTGACCTCTCATTGGCTTTTGACACTATTGACTATGGTGGTTCTTCAGAACAACTCAAGGAGATGGGCATGGGAGCTATTGTACTACAGTGGTTTCGTTCCTACCTGCAGGGTCATCACCAGAAAGAAATACCAGGACAGGGGTCAGCAAACTTTTTCAGCAGGGGGCCAGTCCGCTGTCCCTCAGGCTATTTTTTTTGGGGGGGTGAGAACAGATTCCTACAAAGAGGCAGTTGCTCAGCCCCACAGCTTTTGAATAGTCCCACAAGGGTCTATTCAGTGTCCTAGGCTGTTCAACATCTGTATGAAGCCATTGGGAGCTGTCTTCTGGGGATTTGGAGCTCAGTTGGTTAGAGTGTGGCACTGACAATGCCAAGGTCGCAGGTTTGATCCCTGTAAAGGATAGCTGCATATTCCTGCATTGAAGGGGTTCAACTATGATGCTCCAGGTCCTTTCCAATTCTATGATTCTGTGGTATGCTGATGACACAATTTAGGAGAGACTGTTAAGATATTGGAACAGTATCTGGAAGCAGCGATAGATGGGGGCTAATAAACTAAGACTGCATCTTGGTCATATGGAAGTGCTGTGGGTGGGCGTTTTCCAGGTATGGGAATCAGAGGGGTTATACTTCCACTGAACACAGGTTGGCGGGTGCGGCGCTGACGCGGGTGGCACTGTGGGTTAAACCACAGAGCCTAGGACTTGCCGATCAGAAGGTCGGCAGTTTGAATCCCCGCGACGGGGTGAGCTCCTGTTGTTTGGTCCCAGCTCCTGCCAACCTAGCAGTTCGAAAGCACGTCAAAGTGCAAGTAGGTAAATAGGTACCACTCTGGCGGGAAGGTAAATGGCGTTTCCGTGCGCTGCTCTGGTTCGCCAGAAGCGGCTTAGTCATGCTGGCCACATGACCCGGAAGCTGTCTGCGGACAAACGCCGGCTCCCTCGGCCCATAGAGCGAGATGAGCACCGCAACCCCAGAGTCGGTCACGACTGGACCTAATGGTCAGGGGTACCTTTACTTCCACTGAAGGATCAGATTCATAGTCTGGGAATACTCCTGGATTCCAGCTTCTCACTGGAGTCTCTAGTGACACCTATACCTGGAGGTGCTTATGCACATCTTAGGCTAGTTTGCCAGCTATTCCTGGATCGGGGTAGCCTGACCACAGTTGTCCATGCTCTGGTGGTGACCTCCTGCCTAGACTACTGCAATGTGTTTAAGCCCATTGATTTCAATAGGCATCCTCTGAGCAGGACTAACTTTGGATAACTCGTTATAAAATTGACCCATGAAAAAAATAATGCTGATCAGGAAAAGCTAGTATTTACAAAGAGGATGGATGAAAAGAGCATTTTCTTTTTCTACGAATCATGGATGATAAAAATCCTTTCGTGAATCAGGGACAACCTTCATAACGAGTATATTTTTTGCCGTAATACAGGTTCCTGCAAAGTCTAGCAGAAATAATTGGATTTTCTCAGCTCTTGCCAACACTAAAATAGTTACATGAGATGAAATTGCTGCTGGTTTGTATCTGAGATATCTGAAAATATTCCTAATGCTCTTTTAACTTGGGCTAAATTTAACTTGATCCGGGAGTCTATTTGATCAGAAGACTGGAATGCTGAATATGCTCTAAGCTAAAATAGGTATGAATCTCAAGGAATAAGAAGGGGGGGGGGGGAATCCCATAAACTTAATAGTGCTTCAGAACTCCGTTCTTCTCCTGCTTCCTTTGGAAAGAGGTTTGTCTTAACAGGGGTTTCTGCATCATGGCAAAGGCCTTTAACAACAACAACAACAACAACAACAGGAGCAGCTTGCCTATTTTATCACATCTGAAAAGCCACAAGAAAGAGGACCATTCTCACCACATCAAACATATCCTTCTCATATGCTATCATAAATGTTTGACTTAGCATGTGGTTAGGCCATTTTTTTTTAGCATGAAAAAGGAATCTGGAGAGGGAGAATTGTCTCCCACTCCCAGTTTTTCATAAAAGTACTAGAAAATGCTAATGGGCTGACAAGGGCTTGTTAAGCTTTATAATGGGTTCCTCTCCTTTCCACCTCCCTTTAATAGCTTCGTGGTATCTTGAAAACCCAGAGTTCAGCTCCGAAACCAATATGAATGCCCAGCTTCAGTGCTAAAACACACAAAATGGTAATAATTAAGAGGGTGCCTCTGAGCATGTGTAGAAAGCTTTTCCCTCTCTCCTTCGGGTTGCCAACTTTCTCCAGCAAGGCTCTTGTAATTTTAGGAGTTAGTTTTGACATTTGCCAACAAAGGTCCGTATAGTTAAAGCCATGGTTTTCCCGGTAATGATGTATGGAAGTGACAGCTTGGACCATAAAGAAGGCTGATCGACGAAGAATTGATGCTTTTGAATTATGGTGCTGGAGGAGACTCTTGAGAGTCCCATGGACTGCAAGAAGATCAAACGCATCCATTCTTAAGGAAATTAGTCCTGGGTGCTCACTGGAAGGACAAATCATGAAGCTGAGACTCCAATACTTCGGCCACCTCATGAGAAGAGAAGACTCCCTGGAAAAGACCCTGATGCTGGGAAAGATGGAAGGCACAAGGAGAAGGGGACGACAGAGGACGAGATGGTTGGACAGTGTTCTCGAAGCTACAAACATGAGTCTGACCAAACTGCGGGAGGCAGTGGAAGACAGGAGTGCCTGGTGTGCTCTGGCCCATGGGGTCACGAAGAGTCGGACACGACAAAACAACTAAACAACAACAACAACTGTTCTGACATTATTCAGCAAGTTCAAAAGGTGAGAGAACAGCAGCAGGACAAACCAATGTGGGAAGAACATTTTGAAAGGATAGGATATTTTCATATGCAAAGAGTTTCAGTGACTCTAAGCCAAAAAATGTATAGGGATCTTGCATTGTTTTATTCTTTGTTTTAATTTTTCTGCTACCCTTCAGCCAAAGAAGGTTCCCAGAGCAGCTCACAAAAGAAGGTCTGTGCCCTCATACTTGATCAAAACATGTTTGTTTATCTCTTTGATTTCACTTGGAGATAACTAATCCAAATGACATATGACTGAATTTTTCTTCCCCCTCAGACTGGCTATGCATGCGCTAGCAGCTCAAAACACAGTGAGGTCATCCCCCACATGCTGCATTTCAAGTTGCCTTCTTGCATCGCTGTACACACCAGAGAGGAGATCAGGGAGGTTGCCAACTTATGTGCATGGCTTGATTTGTTTCCCCAAGCTGAATTCCAGTACACTGAAGCTGTCATTGGCGCATGTGCTGTCATATGTGGCTATGCTATGCCCTTTCCTTCACTTCAGCTTAACCATGGCTTACGTATTCTAGTTGGATGGGAGCATCAAACAGGAGCATTTCTCAAGAGTCTACTGGATACAGATGGGCTGCAGCTAGCATCCCACGTTGTTGTTGTTGTTGTTGTTGTTTAGTGGTTTAGTCGTGTCCGACTCTTCGTGACCCCATGGACCAGAGCACGCCAGGCACTCCTGTATTCCTGTTCCCACGTACATGGCAGCAAACACCAACATTGGGAGCATGTTGGAACTGCAGTAAGCTGTAGTGCAGGGGTCAGCAAACCTTTTCAGCAGGGGGCCAGTCCACTGTCCCTCAGACCTTGTGGGGGGCCGGACTATATTTTTTTTGGGGGGGGGATGAACAAATTCCTATGCCCCACAAATGACCCAGAGATGCATTTTAAATCAAAGCACTCATTCTACTCATGTAAAAACACGCTGATTCCTGGAGCGTCCACGGGCTGGATTTAGAAGACGATTGGGTCGGATTTGGCCCCTGGGCCGTAGTTTGCCTACCCATGCTGTAGTGTGTACACACCTGTGATTTGCAGGCTGTCTTGGTGTTTCCCTTAAGGAATTAACTCCTGTCCAAGTGCAAACTGCCAGAAATTATTTTTTGTATTTATAATTCAGATTGAACACCCCAGAAATCCAAACCAACTGGCCTCTTCCAATTTTTCTTAAGTGCCAAGAACCCAACTGCACTAGTTGTGGGCAACCTGTTTATTAAGCATTCATCCTTATTGGTTTACAGCAAAGGTTTTAAACATTTTGGGGTTCCTGGGTCCCTTGACCCAACTACATTATTTCTGCAGCACCCCTATGGGGCTCAGGAGCCCAGTTATGTCACCCCTTGCCTGCAGAGCCGGCAGCCCCTCACCCCTTTTCGAACACCCTCCCTTGTGGCGTGTTCCCTTAGCCTCCTCTCCCCTCCCCTCTCCTTGGGAGTCCTCTGGCAGCTGCAGCTGCCGCCCTGGTCTCTGAGCTGCCTCCACCCCGGCCCAAAGAGAGATGCCTCCACACACTGCCCCACAGGGGCCTAGGAAGCACCCCCTGGCCAGCCCCCAGAGGCACCATTCACCTGGGGAGCTTGTAGCCAGGGCTGCTGCAACAAACAGCTGTGCAAGCCTTTGGAAGGCAGAGACGAGAGGGGATTACAGGAGGGAGGTAAGGAAAGAGAGACAGAGGCCAGTGTTACACCCCTGACCATCATTCAAGGCACCCCAGGGTGCCACGGCACACTAGTTGAAAGGGGAGATTAGATGGTGCTGGCTATTTAATGAGGATTTATTCTGATTTGATGAGGTTAGATGATGTATCAAAGCAAGTTTATCCTACACTCACCCATGCAATTTTCCTTTCCTTATCACTGTAAAGGTAAAGGGACCCCTGACCATTAGGTCCAGTCATGACCGACTCTGGGGTTGCAGCGCTCATCTCACTTTATTGGCCAAGGGAGCCGGCGTACAGCTTCCGGGTCATGTGGCCAGCATGACTAAGCCACTTCTGGCGAACCAGAGCAGCGCACGGAAACGCTGTTTACCTTCCCGCCAGAGTGGTACCTATTTATCTACTTGCACTGGCGTGCTTTCGAACTGCTAGGTTGGCAGGAGCAGGGACCGAGCAACAGGAGCTCACCTCATTGCGGGGATTCGAACTGCCGACCTTCTGATCGGCAAGCCCTAGGCTCTGTGGTTTAACCCACAGTGTCACCCGCATCCCTTTCACTGGGTTACTAGGTCACAATACTGAGCTAGATCGAATTTGGAATAGGGGTAGGTTCCCCCCCTGCTCCATCCCACACTTGCCATGGCCCTTGTGTACCCCCAGAATGCCCCTTTCCCCAGATTTACCTTGGCCTTGCCTGAGCCAGCTTCAGCTCAGCCCTGACTGAGCCAGGATAGAGGGCCTACCCTTGTGTATCTGTGGCTGAACCAGAGACCTGCTTATTCCAAACCCCTCCTCATCCCGGCGGATTTTGGGAATGGGATGACTCCTATTGCATGATTGAACACGTGTCTATTGATCATTATTGTGTAAACTGAAGTAGATGGTAATATTTGCTTCCTAATGAAAGTAACTGTGAATGAGATCAGCCGGGCAAGGGGCTCAGCCAATTTAAGAAATGTTTTTTTAAAAAATAGTTGCCCCAATTAAACATCTGCTCTGACCTTTAAAGGTCTTGCACTTTTCTCAACACGTAAAACCACACCTCAAACAGACTAGTAAGGCTGCAGTTCTAACCCTGCTTTGCTTAGAAGTAAGCCCTACTGAATTCAAGAGGACGTGCCGGGTAGCCATGGTTAGTAGTCAACCATTAGTGATAAATCCCAAATATTTGTTATGCCTTCTGTTTTATTTCTCAGCCTAGAGGGTGTTCTTCACCTTTCCAGGTCCATTATTTTTTGTATTTATAATTCAGATTGAGAAACAGTTCTTCATGTAATGTGCAGAACGGCATGGTAATCAGTCTTGCCCAAACTTCCCATTTATGGAGACTAACAAGCAGATTTCTAAAAGTACAAAACATTGCCAGGGCTTTTCAGTCTTGTACATATACATATTTTCCCCTTCTAGAAGTAAAAATAGTTTGATTGTGATTGTTTGCTTTACCTTTTTGAATAAACTGACTCTAAGGAAGGGCATTTGCTAGAATACCAAACAATGACACGGAGCTGAATTCATTTTGTTTAATCTCAACTTTCCTATGAATGTTTTTGCAGTTGGTTAGTTTGCTTGTTGCATTTATATGCCACCATTTTCTCCAAGGAGCCCATGGCTCTCCCCTTCCTCATTTAATTCACACAACACTCCATGATGACTGGCCCAAGGTCACCCAGTGAGCTTTGTGGCCGAGTGCGAATTTGAACCCTCGTGAATTTAAACCCTGGTCACCCAGTTCCTAGTCAAACACACTGGCTCACATTCATTGTCAAGGACAAAATCCAGGCTCATGATGAATTTGGCATGTTGGTTCACTGATTTGGTTGGCATTGAATGAACAGATGAATGGGAAAGCTCAGTTAACCTTTGATAAATATGTTTCTGAAAACTACCTTTTCCTAACTAGTTAAGGAACCTTCTAGCTAAGGTTCTTTAACCGCCCTGAGAACTCCTGGTATAGGGCAGTATATTATTATTAATAGTAATAATGATAATAATAATTTAATATGGATTTTCATAGAATTGTAGAGTTGCAAGGGACCCCAAGGGTCATCTAGTCTAACCCCCTACAACGCAATTCTAATGTATGCAATTTCAATTTAAACATGAAAAAAAAAGTTAATATTTATAATGAGTAATAATTGTGGTAGTGGACAAACATAATACTTTTGAATCACATGCCAGCCAATGTTGTCCCCGACTGAGCCAAGTTACCAGTCTAGTATGAATCAGGCAAACCATTTCCTGTTGTCTGCGGTACACAAAGGCACCTCAAAACTTCCTTTGACTTACCTTACTCACAGCAGAATCCAAGGCTTGTTTACTCTGAAGTAAGACACACCAAGTCTGTGCACACTGTACCTTTAAAGCACATTCAAAGCACATTTCCCCCCTCAGAGAATTCTGGGTACTGTAGTCTGTTAAGGGTTGCTGGGAATTTTAACTATATGAGGGGTAAACTGCAGTTCCCACAATTCTTTGAGGCGGGGAAATGTGCTTTAAAGGTATATTGCACCCTACTTTTCACCACATATAGGTCTCAGAGCGGCTTGCAAAAAAGAGAAACAAAGGTAAATGAGGCTTACTCCCAAATGTGTGGGTACCCTTAATTAAAATTGGATGGGCTACTGGCAGCCATCCAATGAATGCATAGCCTTTATGATGAAATGTTATGCCATCATTCATTGTGCACCACATATCTGGATTCATATGCTGAAAGTAATAATTATTTCACTAATAATAGTAAATAAAGATTAGCATAACAGAAGAATTGATTGGCCCAAGAATAGGCTTGTTCCCACTTTCTGACAGGGCTACTGTACCTCTGACATCGCCAACAGAAACAAATTAATTGCTAGCTTTTTCTGATATTGAGGTGTGGGGCTGCTTTGTAGCATTTATGCCCGTCACGCACTCTGCAGATTTGATACTGAGGCTATGTACACATTACTCTAGCTCCAGTGTGCTCCCACGGCGGGTATTTGAAGCCAGGAACATGCGACACTACCCACAATCCAAATCTGTTCTATAGTTTCTTCAGAGAGATACTGCTGGTCTGATACATTTCTTCTCAAACCAGCTTCCACCCAATCGAAAACATAAACTGCAGTTAAGCTGAGGTGTGTCCATTTAGGAAAGCTGTTACACATGTGCAGATCACAGGGCATGTTCAGAAGATGGCTTCATTGGCATTTGGGTGGTGGTCACAGGCACAGGGAATAGTAGTAGTCGTAGTAGTAGTAGGAGTAGTAGTAATTAACAATAATAATTTTTATTTGTACCCCACCCTCCCTGTCCAGAGTCGAGCTCAGAGCAGCTAACATCATATAAATAACACAGTATACATAAAAACAGGCATCAATTAATTAAAATACATCTTAAAATTAATTCAGACAAATTACAATCACTGGTCATATAAGGACCTGTGAAAAGGCTGAGAGGCCTCCTTCATGCTTGTTCCTTATACAAAGGAAAATAGGTTAGACTGCACCCTGGCCAAAGGCCAGGTAGAACAGCTCCGTCTTGCAGGCCCTGTGGAAAGATGTCAAATCCTGCAGGGCCCTAGTCTCTTGTGGGAGAACGTTCCACCAGGGCGGGGCCACAGCTGAAAAGGCCCTGGCTCTGGTCAAGGCCAAACAAGTAATGTGCTTCTGGTAAAGACATTCTCCCCCACTCTGGTGTGTACAGCAATATGCAAATGCTACGTGAAACACAGCGTGGGGGCGGGGGGGACAACCTTGCTCAGGTTTTAAGTTGCTAATGTGATGTTGGGCTGCTTTGTAGCAAATCTGCTATATCAGAAACAATGTATTTTTTAAAAAAAATTAATTAAAAGCTGTGCGCTCATAGATAAAGGAAAACCTGCATGCTTACCCGCAACAAACTTCAGTTTCCTGGCTTGGAGTGAAACACGCATTTGTTAAAAATTCTTTTTTAATTGCCCTTATGTGCAAAACTTACTTTTTAAAAAATAAAAAAATTAAAGATGCATGCTCAGATAAACAAATACCTGTGCGCATGCTGACAACAAACCACAGGTTTCTGGAACTTATGGTGAACAGGGAAGTACTAATTGAGGGAAGGGAACAACACACAGTATTAGTACATCCCATCAAGCACTGCCCACTATTGTGGATGGGATACATGGAGATGGATTACAGAGGTATAAAACTGAAAGTGTTCATGGGCATAGGTAACCACTTCAATAGTTACGGTAGTTTTAGGAAAGAGGTGTTAAACGTTAAATCTTAATGGTTCAAAATATGAGGCAGCATTTGGAGTTTCGTCAAAAGACCCTACAATGGGTATACAAAGTTTGGCAAACTGGGACTGTGTTGAGGAATTCTTTAAAAAAGAGATAGGGAACTTGGGTCCTCCAGATGTTACCTGCGCTAGGTGGCCCAGGCAGTGCTCAGGGATGCTGAGAGTTTGGATTGCATCCAGTTAGGTTTTACTCAGAATAAACCCACGAAAATTAATTAGCCAAGTTAGCCATAGCCATCAATTTCAGTGGGTCTGCTCAATCTAGTGTTGGATACGATACTTAGAATCCAATCATGTCCTGAGAGACACCCCTGCTTTAAGATCACTGGTCCATCATAGTTAGCCCAATGTGAGTTGTCTTACCTGGGATTTTCTGCTCTCTAAACAGCAGTAGTTGTCCATGCCAAGAACAAAAAGGAATACATGCATGCTTGACACTGAATAACAGTACCGGCAGGCTTGTTTCCAGCATACCAGAGCATAATTCAACAATAGCTGTCTAACTTTTCAAAAATATTATCCCTGTCATGCTGCCAAGGCCATTGTATGGGTTATTTGTGAACCTTTCAGCCAACTTACCCAGGGGCTGTAACTACATAGATATTTGACTTTTCATAAACCTTTCCGTTTTGCTAATGAATCAGTGCGTCTTGTTCATTCTGGTTCTTCGCCTTCCCTACCACTCTCTGCCCACCCCCTCCATTCTTCCATCTCTTGTCAAGTTCCATTCCCCCTTCCTTGGGTCACGCCAGATTTCAGCCAAATAATCCATGTTGATGAACACTCATTAACTATAGCCTGCTTGAAAAGGGCCTCATTACAGGGCTGTTTCAAGTTACACCAAAATCCTTGTGCAAACAGTGCTCTTGAATGGAGCATTTAGTGATTAACTCTTTCACGCTAGGATTTGGAATGTCCTAATATTAAGTGTCAAATGACAATGCATTTTGCACAATGCCAATGTGGGGTGTTGGATGAGGATGTTTTGCATTGTGGACCAGTGAGTATAAAAGGATGATGGGAATACTTTAGGCAGGATTTTGTGTCACAACTATTGTCCCTCCAGAAGTGATTGGTTCAGTATATAATTCCTGGAGACTTAGTCCGAAATATTTATGAATGGTACAGGAGCAGATCGATTTCTTCCAGTTTAAACACACATACTGTATATTGGGATATGTAGTTGGTGTTGAGAAACAGCTTATAGGACCAAGGGAGGGCTTAACTGGGAATCAGGTCCCTGGTTCCAAAACAAAGAGACATACAATGGTTTGGCCCTGGATCAATTTATTATCTTTACTCTGGACAAGACTAGTGTCCTGACCTGACCGCAGAGTAGCAGAAATTTCCAGCCCAAGAGGTTTGGCTCCATTATAACCAGGAGCTAAGGTACAACTTTAATATAGATAACTCACAACTCACACCTTTAACTTGTGCAGATCCAGTTTTACATGCTTGGCAATAAATAAATCAATAGGGGGCAGAAAGTGGACAGGTGTCTGGGAGGGGGGGAAGACTTTGGCGATCCCATCCACCACTGACCCCAATGTGTTTGACTATGTACTGTATATGTGATTTTTTTGCTTTATACACTAGCCCCAGAAAGTAACCCCAGCGTAAGTTGAGAGTCGCCTGTACAGTTTTGTTAGCACAAGGGAATCTTGATAATTACTTATACATGCACGCAAAGAACAAAACCTTGGCTGCAGTTATTTCCTGAATTATCATCCTGTGAGTTTGGGTGTTGTAGAGCAGTTTGTGCCATTGAGATTCCCAGAGGACCATGTTTAATGAAATGCTTACTTTGCTTGTTGAACTGAGAGCTTTCTTTGATGGTTTCTTCCTGGGAGGAAACATCCTTGGAGATCCTAGTGGCCATTAAGGCCAATTGAGGAAGGTGATTCATAGCAGCAGTCTTCAGGACGTAGCTGTTTATCCATTCTGAGGTGGACTATGAGGTTCAGGTAAGAGGCCTAGGCCAACATGTCGAAGACAAGTAAAACAGCAGGTCCATCTGTCCTGCCAACTTGCCATGTCTATGCCTGCCCTAGTTTTCCGATTCTTAGTGCCTTGAGATAAGCAATTTGGGATTTACTTACATTTTCTGAGCCTACAAAGCAGAAAATGCAAATACAATGTTACCTTTTATTTTCATGAGCACCATGGGTAGGCAAACTAAGGCCCAGGGGCCGCATCCAGCCCAATCGCCTTCTAAATCTGGCCTGCAGACGGTCCGGAAATCAGCTTGTTTTTACATGAGTAGAATGTGTCCTTTTATTTCAAATGCATCTCTGGCTTATTTGAGGGGCCTGCCTGGTGTTTTTACATGAGTAAAATTTGTCCTTTTATTTCAAATGCATCTCTGGGTTATTTGAGGGGCATTTGAATTCATTCACCCTCCCCCCAAAAAATATAGTCTAGCCCCCCACAAGATCTGAGGGACAGTGGACTGGCCCCCTGCTGAAAAAGTTTGCTGACCCCTGAACATAGTTGTCAACTTTTCCCTTTTCTTGCGAGGAATCCTATTTGGAATAAGGGAATTTCCCTTTAAAAAAGGAAAATGTTGACAGCTATGCCCCTGAAGCACTTTAGTTAAATGTTGGTTTTCCTTTTCAATGTGGACAGTGGGAAGATTGAAATACTTAAAACCATGCAAACTATTCAAACCAAGTATAAACAGAATGCACTTTGTTGATGCAAATATTGCTTGTGGATGCAAATATATATATTTTCATTTAATGAGGGATGTATACAGCATGTAACATTTTCTCTTGCAATGTGTTTTCTCCATGGTCCCTGATATATGAATTTCTATTACTTCCTAATAACCTCCAGTGACTATAAGACTTGTTCACACTTCCACTTGTTCCATGCTTAGAAAACATGGGTCCAAGGGGCTTTCCAACTGTGCTTTCTAAACACCGTTTCTAGCACTTTCCCCCTTGCCCTGCTCCTTTCCCAAGGAAACCTCCCTCTTTAAGTGCTAAATCGGAGCAGACGTCAATCCAGAGAAAAGCGAATTGTTGTTTCTGCTAATTGAAATCAATAGAATTAAATATATGGATGACCAGCCTTAGATATTGCCCATGTTCCAGAGGTGGGCTAATATAAACCTGTTGACATTTCCCCTTGTAAACGTAAGTCATGTCTTGTATTAGACTTTGCAATCTTAATGTGCATTCTCATGAAACTCAAGAGACATAGAGGTTTGTATTCCTAACTCAGTCTGCAAGCTTTGTGAGCTACACAAAATTGTTGAGACTTATTTAGCTTGTTGGCTATAACACAGTCAACTGGGATTTGCCATACCCACTTGTTTTATGGTCAAAAATGCAATTGTGCTGATTCATTAGAGGGGGAAACTCAGAAGCCACAAAAGAGTAATATAATTTATTGCAGGGCTGGAAGAACCAGTTGTTGTCCAGATGTTTCTGCCAACAACTCCCATCATCCCTAACAATGGACCAATTCTGCTGGGGCTGCTGCTATCAGATTGAATTAAAAAAAACTTCAGAAGGGTAGAGGTTCCACACCTTGTGTTTATTAGGACCAACTGTAACACCACAAAGTAGTGAGGAAGCTTTTGAATTCATGGCTTTTATCTTTTCAAAGGACGAATGGTCATTCCTTCTCTCTCCCAGTAGGCTAGCCAAAAAAAGAAAAGAAACTGCTTTGCATCTAAAGTGGTTTAACAGAATGTGCAGGACCAATCTTCCACATGTCCATGCAGGAGTATTTGTGTCCAGTGGGAGGCCTTACTCAGTTAGGTGTGTTTAGGATTGCAGCTTTACCTGCCTGTCTAACTCTTCCCACATTCCAGCTTGTTGCCAGCTTCAAAGGTTTCATCATGCCTTGAAGCCTCTTTTGCTCTCCATCTCCCTTTCCTGTTTTCACTGAGCATTACAGGAGCTGAAAAGCTTGCTGCTTACTCTTGTGATGTTTTAGTTGGTCCTATAACTTTGACTGGTGCTGTTCATATACAAAATTAGTAAAAGTAGTGCAACGCTTTTTAGAATTTGCTTGCACGTGTGAGCAAAGGCCGTTACCTTTGGGCAATTTTTTTTTTTTAGTGGTGCGAGGGTCCTGTGATGCTGAGGTGTTTCTCTCCCTGGGCTCCCCACAAGGCGGGTCCTTGTGCGGAGGAGTTACCTTGACAACACTTTTAATTGCTCTTTTGTGCTCACAGGCAGCATGGTTGAAGTGTTGTAAAAGACACACCCACACTCTCCATGCCTGTTTATGGGCAAGTGCCATTTAAAACCAGTTTCGTTAGACGGGCCTCAATCAGCTGGACCTTGTACAGCTTCAGCTAACCCAGTGTTATTAAAAAGTTGAATAAATTAAGGGCCACTCTGAGGGTGCTAGAACCTAGGTGTAAAAACAGCATCAAGCTCCTTCGGTAGGGGCATGCCATAAAAGGTAAAGGTAAAGGTACCCCTGCCCGTACGGGCCAGTCTTGACAGACTCTGGGGTTGTGCGCCCATCTCACTTAAGAGGCCAGGGGCCAGCGCTGTCCGGAGACACTTCCGGGTCACGTGGCCAGCGTGACATCGCTGCTCTGGCGAGCCAGAGCCGCACACGGAAACGCCGTTTACCTTCCCGCTGGTAAGCGGTCCCTATTTATCTACTTGCACCCGGAGGTGCTTTCGAACTGCTAGGTTGGCAGGCGCTGGGACCGAGCAACGGGAGCGCACCCCGCCGCAGGGATTCGAACCGCCGACCTTTTGATCGGCAAGTCCTAGTCGCTGAGGCTTTAACCCACAGCGCCACCTGCGTCCCTACATGCCATACTTTCAAGCAAAAACGCACAAGAGGATTTGAGATGCAAGTTGTTCATTTGGCCATCAAATCAGCTTTATTTTATGCGTGGCCAGCGCCAGTCCACGGGACTACTCACTTCTGAGGCGTGTTTTAGTGCACCGCTTTAATACTGTCGACAAGTTTTGTAGGAAACGAAGAGACCTTAATCCGAATCTTGCGGCGACCGTGTGCAAGATGAACTGGTCGTGAATTCGGATTAAAGACGGCGAAACGCAACGGCGTGGCCTTTCTGTAGGGGCGGGGCAAAGGGAGGAGGAGCGAAGCCCTTCAGAAAACCCTTCAGGGAGCAAAAGGTTTGTAGTAATAGGGCGCGTCGTGCATCTCAGCGTAAAATATATAAATATATAAAAATAATTCTGTTCCTGTCATTGCCACATTGACGTTCTCGTAACGCGAAAGCTACGGCAGCCGCGGTTGAGCCTCCCTCCCTCGGCCTCGCACGGAGAAAGACTGAGCAAAGTACCACCTCAGCCTCCTCGCCAAAATGGAGCGAGTTGAGGCGGGGGGAGGATGTCACGCCGCCATTCCCTCCCCCACCCTCTCCTTCGACGGAAGGTACCAAGCCCGCAGTGAAGAAAGAGGAGGAGGGGGGCTGCTACGGGGCGAGTGGAACATTCCAAACGGTTGAAATGACGATCTCAGGGGGGAGGGGTTTTTTCTTTTCCCCTCGGCGGTGACTCCGCCCCTTTCCTCTCCTCGGCCGCCTCGTCTCCTCCGCCCGCCCCCTTTCCGTGGCCAGGACAGAACCTCTTCATCCTGGGGGAGGGCGGGGGGAAGGATGGGAGGCGCGCCCGGGCGGCGGTGACGTCAGCTCGCCTGTGCGTAAGAGGCGGTCCCCCCGTGTCGGCTGCCGCAGTAGCAGCGGCTTAAGCTCCAGTTCCCAGGTTGCCTCGCGGCTCCATTTGAGCCCCATCTTGAGCGAGGGGAGTGAGCAGTTTGAATTTCAGCTCCTTCGGCACAGCGCTGGAGAGCGCAGCGCGCACGGACTTTAAAGAAGGGGGAGGGGGGGAGAGAAAGAAGAGAGTGTGAGGCGGAGGGAAAAGGGCCCGGCCGGCTCCTCCGTCGTCGGCGCAGAGAGAGCCGCGTCTAGGAGGCCCGCCTGCCTGAGGGGGCCGCTGTGAGCCGGGCTGGTTCCTCCCCCCTTTTCCTTCCCTCCTCCCGAGAAGATGCGTCTGGTGCTGATCTCCAGGTAGACAGCGGAGGCAGGGCGGCCTGCGCCTCACTTGCCGGCTGCCGCCGCCGCCCCTCTTCCCCGAGACCCGACGGACGGACAGCGGACGGACTAGCGGCCTTGGGCCCGCCTCGGGGACCGCGGGTCTCGCCGGAAACCCCCGCGGAGAGCGCCACCCCGGCCCTGGGAGCCCCACAGCCGGCTGTGTGAAGAGAGCCGCGGCTGCGAAAGGGGGACGGCGGGGCGCTGCTGAGGGAAGAAGGAGAAGAAGAGGAGGAGGAGGAGGTGGCGCCGCCCGCCCGCCCGCCGAGGGGCCCGCAGCCTTACTCGGGGGGAGGAAGAGGAGGAGCTCGGCCGCCGCCCCCCTTCCATTCTCCTCTGCCTCGCTCTCCCTTTCCCCCCATCGCCAACCCCAGGCCTGGTGGTGGCCGCCTGCTGAGCCGGGGCTGCGTCGCGAGGGCCGGAGGAATGTGCGATACCGCCGGCGACTGCGCTGTAGACAGAACGTGATCCTCCCCTCCGCTGCGCCAGGGCCGGCTCAGACTTCTGCCTTCTCCACCGAGCCTTTTCATTTTCCGGCTCTTTGCTTTTCTCTTCTCCTCCGGCGAGGGCAGGTGGGCGGAACCCCCCATCCTCATTCTCTCTCCCCCGACGACGACTTATCCTCTTTTATTCTCCCGGGGGAAGCACCATGTCCAAGATGCCGGCCAAGAAGAAGAGCTGCTTCCAGATCACCAGCGTGACGACGGCCCAGGTGGCCAGCAGCATCACCGAGGACACCGAGAGCCTGGACGACCCGGATGAATCCCGCACCGAGGACGTTTCCTCCGAGATCTTCGACGTGTCCCGCGCCACCGACTACGGACCCGAAGATGTCTGCGAGCGCAGCTCCTCCGAGGAGACCCTCAACAACGTGGGCGACGCGGAGACCCCGGGGACAGTCTCTCCCAACCTGCTCCTGGATGGGCAAGTGGCTGCTGCCGCCGTCGCCGCCGCGGCCTCCGGAGGGATCCAGCCGCCGCCGCCTTCCCCTGCTGTGCCGACCGCCAACGGAGGAGCTGTTCCCAGGAGCTCCGCGGTGCTCCCAGCGGCTGCCGCCCCGGCCTCTTCAGCGGCAGCAGGAGGCAGCACTGCGCAGGCAGCTGCTGGCTCTGGAGCCATGCCTCTAACGGCTGCCGCCG
Source organism: Podarcis gaigeae (assembly GCF_964106915.1). Taxonomy (NCBI): domain Eukaryota; kingdom Metazoa; phylum Chordata; class Lepidosauria; order Squamata; family Lacertidae; genus Podarcis; species Podarcis gaigeae. The sequence continues at coordinate 77,217,354 of NC_139681.1, forward strand.
CATGCAGTTCCCGCTTCAGGGTGATTAAGCTGGACCACGGTACAGGAGAGCCCTATAGACGGGGGCGATGGACGTGTATGGAATACTATGACCGGGACTCCGAGGGCGGGGCCGTTTTAGCCAGGACTGGGGATTGCATTAGACACAACAGTACTTTTGAACAAGCTGTTCAAGATAGGGATAGTGGCCTAGGTGCTACTGGTGGCTCTTTGATAGTTTCGGGGGTTGCAACTTCGGCACATGGCCCCGACTCCCTGGCTGACAGCTCTCTTGCTGCTGTGTCACAGCTACTCCAGCCAGAGAAAATAAACCAACCCTCTCCACAGCAACCCAATTTTGTCATTGGGCAGCAGCCCGTAGGCGGGGCTGTGCCTCACAGTAATGCTCAGCCAATCTATTCAGGGGCTACAGCAGCGAGCCAGCAAATGATGGGGCCTCCGCTGCAGACCCAGGCACAGGTAAATGCACAGAACATGGGACAGGCTGGACCTAATGGGAAAGGCATGCCACCTTCGAATGTAGCGATAGCCCAGACAGGTTTGCCTATGCCACAACAGCAGGTACAGCAAGCTAATGTACCTGTGGCTCAGACTCAGCAATTTGCTTATTCTCAGTCGCAGATTCCACCAGTGCATCTGGTGCCAGCCCAAACTCCTGCCCAGCCGGAATACATTCAACATATGACAGTCATGCAGTCTCAAGGAGCTACTCAACAGGCCATCTCAGGTTCTGTCCCAAGCACTGGAACATCCAGTCTTCCAGCAGCACAAATAGCTGGTCCAAATCCCTCACCCATAGCACCAGTGATGGGAGTTTCTTCGCAAACTGGTGAAACTGTAGGACAGGTATCTGGGCTATTGCAGGGTGGCCTGACAACTCCAATTCAGACTGTCATTCCTCAGCCAGGAGGTGTGGTGCAGCAAGGCATTGGCCATGCGGGGGTTGTGCAACAGAAATCTATGACTCAGCAGCAAATGGGTGGAAGCAGTCAAGTGGCCGGTGCTCCTCACAGTATAGTTTCTGGAGTTCAGAATGTGCCTGCAGCTGTACCGGGTACTAGTGTGCCCAGTGTGTCTACAACTTCTGTTACTATGCCAAATGCCCCTGTTACTTTAGTCCAGTCCCAGCTGACCAGCCATACATCTGTCAGTAGGAGCTCCAGTGTTGTCCAGCAACATGTTGGCCTTCCACTAATGCAAGGCACAACCAATGTACCTGCAAATCTGCCACAATCTAACATTGGACAATTTCCAAATCAACCTTTAGGCCAGATTGATGATACTAGAAGAAAATCTGAACCCCTACCTCAACCACCACTTTCTCTTGCTGAAAATAAACTTCTTGTGAAGCCACCTATTCCGGACACTTTAGCAAACCCTCTTAATTTACCTGCAACTACTCCAATGAACAGTCTTGCCAGCTCTGTCTTTGGCATATCTATTCCTGTTGATGGTGATGAAGACAGGTATTTATCTTCTATCTTTTTTTTATGCAAGTGTCTAGTTGCAGACACTCTTACAGCATTTATTTATCAAGTTTAAGTGTCTTAATCTCTTCCAAAGATGTGACATACGATGTGACAAAGGGGATTCACTACTAAACTACTTGTGTAGCAAAAATGTGTAAACCACCGTAAGGAAGAACTTAAGGAAATGAGACTATGAATATTAAGCTGAATACAAAAAGCAAATCACTGTTTCCGTAGTCTTGAAAAAACAGTTACAAGGACTTTCAAGCCCATCACAATTGATAACTTGAAGTAAGGTTACTCTCTTCCATTGTTTAAAGCACAAGTTGGATATATAGTTAGTCTTTATGCTATGCACTTGTTTAACTTGAGCTATGTTAGCTGAATAAATCCAGACCTATTCTCTGTTAATGTTGAATACATATACATGACAGCAATGGAAACATAGTTATCAATGGGTGTGTGTAATTCAGTGGGCAGATTTGTAACATGTTTTCTTAAGCAGTTTCAGTGTAATGGCTGCAAAAGCTTACTAACAAAATGTGCTTCATAGGAAAAAGTAAGCAAGTTAGCCATGGCATCACATTACTTGTTTTTAAATAGAACCCTTGCTTTATCATTGTTAGGTGTGCGGTTATTATAAAGGGAACAAGCTTTGAGAGATTGGTGAATTACAGTATAAACTTGGGATATTTATTCAGTGAGACTTGTTTCATGATGTGTATTTGGGATTGTAGCTTTAGCATGCTTAAACGGAAAAGAAGCGAGTTATAAAGCAACTTGTTTGGGTGTAAGTTTGCATGTATAGAATTGCATCGTAAAGGGCTTCAGGATTTTCAAGGAAAGTTGTGCTGTTCCACAATTCTTATTAACAACTGCTGCTGTGGACAGAACGAAAGACAGGGTTTTCCCTCTCTTTAGGGAAAGTTGTGTGGGTAACACATTTCATATGGGCTCTATTTCTTTGGGTAAAGAACCAAATTTGGAAATGTAGCCCTTAAGCATTCTATAAATAATTGATAACTTTAAAAAAAACATACCACTTCATTAAGAGTCTTACTGTACATGAAAATGTTTATTCGTACAAGCACAGTAGAAGGAAATAAGTAGAACAGTACTGTAGCACAATGAGAGGGGCAGAAGATGCAAACACTTTCCTTGGGAAATGACTGAATTTCCTTCGTAGAAGTGAGAGGACTGTCCTATTAACCTCTGGCCTAGCTCTGTAAGAGTTCCTCTTTGTAAATTTAGTAGCATAGGGATGGAAATCCTTAGTCATCTCTTGCCACAATCTTATTATACCTGTTTATCTGAGACTATGCCCCAATTAAGGGTTAATTCTGAGTAGATGTGTATAGGATTGCACTGTTGGTGCTAATTTAAAGTGTAGAGTAACTTTCCCTAAAATGTGCTTATTTCTTGAAGTCTTTCAAATAGCATATGAAATTGCCTTGTGCATCAGAGTATTCCAATACATTTGAGTTGTAAGCATCAAGTAGAAATTCTCAACTTGAGGAAATTGTAACCTAGTATAGGTATGATCTCTACTTGTCAACAAATCTACTTATGATTAAATACAGAAGAGAACAGGCACCTGCCGCTTTGCAGAAATTGATACAGCATTAGCAATTGGGTATTACATCTAACTTGATTTTGCTATGGTTTACTGAAGTTGAAACCACCGCTAATGGAGGTATATATCGTATTTTGTTTTATTAAATAAACATCCTCGCTTCAACTTCAAGATAAAGGAAGTGGACTTGGTAAGGGGGAAAGGGATAGCTTTGGTATTAAGCCTGATGCTAATATCGAGTTGTAGTGTGAGTGAAAAGGGACTTGTGCAATCCATCTTTCTCTTCTCCCCCTCTCCCTGAGAAACCTCTGGAGAGTTGCCTCTCTCAGACAGTGGATCTGTGTTGCATACTATGCTGTGTGAGGGGGAACTAGCCTGAAATTGTGCAGAGGGATCTGGGGAGTTGCTCTGGTGCACAGTTCTTCCTGATTTTAGGCAATACTCTCTGTTGCACCGCTGCCCCATACAACAGAGTTCCCTCTGAACAGGGGTTTTGGAGAGTACAAGAGTTGCAGGGGCGAGGAAGGGAAGCTATAAGAGTGCTTGCATGGTCTGCCTTCCACTTGTGCAGCCATTGAATGCAACCCACTGACATACTATTTTTTAAGTGGGTGTGCTAAATTTGGTTGGATCTGATGTATTGATAAGAAATTTTAATGTATGTATAGTACAATCCTAATCACATTTATTGAGGATATTTTTAGTCTTAGTATGCTTGCTTCAAATTGTAGGCTTTGTTCTTCAGTTGGTGGTACTGATTAAAGGCTGTATGCAAGTTACGTTTATTATGGTATTGTGGAACAATGTGTGTAAATAATCTTACTTGAAGCAAAATTTTTGAGCTGACACACATACATGGATTATTTTGTCAGTGACCAGTACAGTATAGCAGAATTCCTTGGGCTATACCGAATGCAAATAAACTAGTTCTGTGGGGCATTGTGTACAACTAGAAATGTCTGTGGGACACTTCAGTTGTCTTATGACAGGCCTCTTCCAAGAAACAACAGCATGCTTAAGAGGGTGTTCACATACTGTTCAAATACTCCCCCCTTTTATTTCTTCAGCAACAGAAGAGTGGCTTGCTGGGCCCCTTCGGCCAGCTTCTTGTGTGTTGATAATTGAGATAAAATATACAGGAGAAATGTTAGGCAGAAACATTTTGCAGAAAATTATAAAAAGGGGGAGTTGGCTTGTGTTTGGATTTCAAATTAGTTACTGTATGGGTACCAGAGATTAACTCTGGATTTGGCCTCCACGAGGATTCTATCAACATGGAATGTGCAAGAGAAACCCATTATCTCAATGTGAGGCCTCTTTTATTGATGTTCTTGTAGTCATATTAAATTACTTAGCTGTCAGTTCAGTTAACCTCTGTATGAGTCATAAAAGGTGTTACAATGAAGTAGCGCTTGTAATGACAATACAGAACATATCAGCAGCTTAATATTGGTGAGGACGGTATCAAGTTTTCAAACTGTGCTCTTAATGCATGGTGTTGTATTAATATTTTTTGTCCAGGAGAACAGATTGTTTCCTTGCTCCAGCACCAGTTCAAGAACTGCTTCTAAGTACTTTTATATAGTAAACTAATGTATATTGGGATGGATCAGGAATGTGGTGCAGCTAGGACCTTCAAAACGTGAATAGTAGTCTTTAACTTGGGAATTGGTATGAAACAGCCCAAGGCCTTGGTCCTGCTGGGAACATTGCTAGATTATGTGACTTGGTAAGTGTTATTGGATGTTCTCTTTAAATTACTTGTTTCTAGCAAGTCTCCAATCAAAGTTTTCAAAAGCTACATTTGGAGATGCTGTAATTTGGTGCCTCTGTATTTTAGTTCTCCTTTTTATTCCAGAAATAATTCATAATTAGTTGGTGCCTGTGTAGTAAACAAGTTGCTGGGACAAAGCAACTGGAGCTCACCACCATCATGCTGATTCGAACCGCCGACTTTACGATTGGCATCCCTATGATTCAGCCCTTGCCAACCTAGCAGTTCGAAAGCATACCAGTGCAAGTATATAAATAGGTACCACTGCAGCGGGGAGGTAAACAGCGTTTCCATGCGTTCTGGTTTCCGTCACGGTGTCCCGTTGCACCAGAAGCAATTAACTCATGCTGGCCACATGACCTGGAAAGCTGTCCGTGGACAAACGCCGGCTCCCTCGGCCTGAAGTCGCCTTTGACTGGAATTAACCGTCCAGGGGTCCTTTACTGTATCTAGTATAAAAGTAAGGGTTCCAAATTGCTAATATACAAAATATTCTGGCAATATTGTACATCCAGAAAACCAGACTGTTTTTTAAGCTGCAGAGCTGTCACAATATATAGAATCTGTTCTCCATGTTGGACTCAGAAACTAATAAGCGATGAATGTGAACTGCTAGATGATGCCATATTAATAGAATATATACTGTAGTTACCATTTTGAGTTTATTTTAGTAAATACTTAATGCATTTCAGATGACAAAATCCTTAGATGTGTTTTAATAACTGGCATAAATTAAACTGGTAAAAATGAAACCTTAGATCTTTTAATCCTGTTAAATCCAAACATTCACTAGACTTCTAAAAACATAACTAGCTGATTACTATACTTTTGGCTCTTGAGAAATATGTTGCCACTCTTGAAAGAATACATCACTGGGAAAGCTTGTTTAAGCCTCCTACATGTTTGGCAGATACCCGGTGCAAATATTACCAGACTGGTTAGAAAAGGGATAGATAACTGACCAGTGTGAACTGTGCAGGCTGTAGTCCAGCACTCTAATGAATAGCTGCAATTGTGAAGTCTCCACAGCAGCCGCTGGATTGTTGAAAACCTGATTGTAAGGATTTCTTCATAGAGTATCTCTGTTCTATGAAAAAGCTTACTTGTATAGTGTGCTAATTGTTGCTGATAAAGTATTATAAATGGTAAAACTGAGCTCTTGAGGCCTCTTTCATAATAGAACAAAACCTTGCATTAGCATCAACATTGATAAGGGTCTCTTTATGCATTGCTCTTATATGCTTTACTTGAAGGGAGGGGGAATAAAAGGATTATGCAAATTGAAAACAGTAGGTACTGCTCATATCCTGCTGTTACTGAATTTCATCCTTTAAAGTTGTGTTCTTGAGCATGCTCAGAACAGCTACAGGCTTTCATAATTTCAGCCTCTAAAATAGCAGTTTGCCATGTTGAAGTGATTTGTGGATGTGGACCAGAAACAAATGCAAGTGAGAATCCTGCATAGACCCGAAGCATTCCCACAATATGCAGTGCTGCTTCATTCTTCTTTCACATCTAAAAGTGTAGATGTAAAATAGAAACAAAGGTAATTAAATCTGTAGTGGATGACAAATTCTTAATTTTACTATGTAAATTCAGCTCTATAGCAGTTAAAGACTGCTTCCTTTAAAATCACCTTCTGATCTGTGAGGGCAATTAGTATGAATGCACACCGTGAGCAATGCAATCCTTTAAAAGTCTCACTATTAAAATGGGTGGTCTGAAATATTAGTATCAGAGGTTCTAGTTCTCAGTTCTGGGGCCTATGTGGAGGGAGTGATTGAAGGGAGTGCGATGGAATCAAATAGAAGCGTGCAGAATGTTTGCAAGTGTTGAAGTAATCTGGTATAAAATAAAAGTTTAAATTATTATATTCTTATCCTGTAATGCCAACTTTCTAGAAGCTTTTTCCCTTTTCTGCTTTACAGACTTTAGTGAGCTAATTCTGCATTGAAATGAAAACTTCAAGCAGCAAAACAAGGGAAGTCTTGTAGTATTATGGTTCCTTTGCTAAAGCTGTGTCAGATTTCTTTTTGGCAGGGAGAAATATTATCTTCAGGTTATTAGAATAACATCATCTTGTGCAGCTCAGATGCACACATTGAGCCTTTTATTTTAAGAACATCTAATAACATTTGGTACCAGTGCCACAACTATGTAGCTATTTTCTCCCAGCCATCTATGTCCTAACATAAAGACATAACTAGTGTTTCAATATCAGACAATAGTTAAGACTGTTCTCGGGGTTTTTTGAACAAGGGAATATTGCTGTATATTTAAAATACTTTATTTGACTTGGCAGACCAATTTTTCTATATTCGTTTTAAAAATGGATCTTGGGTGTCAACATGCATACTTTAAATGAAGCAGGATCTCTTGAAGCAGCATTTTAAAAACTAGTTTCAGGGAAAGCTTTTCTGTTGACTGCTGAGAGCCTACTGCATGTTTGCTATGAAACCTTGTATGAAACCTATGAGTACATTGTAAAAAAATAATCTGGGGCATATTTTACAGCTCCTAGTTGTTTTTTGTGAGGCGTGAGGCAGGCCTTGTTATGCCTTGTTGCTGCCCCAGTTGAGTTGAGCGTGACCTAGTAAGTTGGCAGCAGTCTGGCAGCTGCACATTGCAGTGGAAGGTTAGCAATATTGATGGGCCATTATATTTTAGCTATATTTCAAAGCTACTGCTGCTCTTGAAGCATTTTTGAAAAGCTTTTGAGCCAACTCCAGGGTACCCCCCAAAAGTATCAGTGGCTTAGTGCTCACCAACATGAGAGCTGTTGTACTTGTGACTAGGAGTGTTATTCACACACTAAGGTGTTGTGTATGCCTTCCGGAGTAGAACATTTGGAAAACCAGTCTAGTTTATGAAAGGCAAGCTAGAACACAAAAGTGTTTGCAGAAAATGCAGAGCCATATAAACAGCTGAAGGAGGAAATGAAACAGTAACAGCAGCAAAAAGATATAGGCCTGCTTTCAGACCTTATTCTGTGTGATTAGTTAGCAGCAAAAAAGGTCCCCAAGACATCCAGGTTTGGTGAATAAATGCTTTGTGGGTGGGTCTGAGCCTGTATGCCTTGGCAAGTAGGCAGTTTGTGTGGATTGCGTTTATAACCATTCTGTTGTTGATGAGAATAAATCAAAATACTGGGGCATGCGTAACATGGGGCAGGTCCCATTAGATGCCATGGGATTTTGCTATACAGGAGGTTAAAGAGCTGTATAGCAGAATGGCTTCAACCCTTTACTAGAACCCTTCCCTCAAATTGCTGTTGTATTCTTTTCATGTGTCTCTTTGATTTATGCCAAAGAGCATCATCACCAAATAGATGCAAGTGAGACTTGCAACAAAAGATTGCAATGATTCATTACTTCACAATAGGAGTGTGCAGTGTCTGTCTCCGGCAGGCCTTTAAGACATGTCCTAAGCTTGTGAGGATATTGTACTTAGGAGCAAGTCACAAGTAAAGACTAATTTCACATTTTCTAGGCCTCCTGTCCCCCCTAGTACTATTAACAAACTAGTAATTGGTATTTCACTTTACCCTCTCTTGATCCTTTGACCTTTTCCTTAATAGAACATGTATGTTCTAGAATGTTAGTACAGCCAGTAGCCTGCTGTGTGTCCTGTCTCTTTGAGAGTTGGCAGCAATTCTACAATATTCTGCACTGGCCAATTCTTGGGAGGCACACTACATCTTTGGGGTTGTAGGAAAGGCCTGAGGCTAAACACTAAGAGAAACATTTATTAAGATGCTGCATAGGAAAGGCCTGAGGCCATGCCATGTGCCCGTATCAGTCATGTGTGGAATCAGTTTTAGAGGTAGAGCAATGGAGCCAGTAGTATTTTAAAATCTGTGTGACCGGTAGCTGATTCCAAGGTTTTGGCCTACATGTCTTTATGTTTCACTGATTTCAGATGAAGCGCTTCTTAAAGTTCCATCTGTAAGTGTGTTAAGTATCCACAAAGGAGAGGGCCTTCTTGGTGGTGACACCCTGGCTTTGGGATATAAGACCAACATTAATAGCTTTCCAGTGCCAGGTTAAGACTGCTTATTTTACCAGACTTGTAATATTTATTGCATTGTTTTAGTAGCTGGTTGAATGACTGTTATTTTATATTCCACCAGGTTTTAATTTTTATTGTTTTTAACATTGTATTAATACTTGTATTTTGTGTACACCACCTTGAAATCCATGTGTAGTTGAAGTTATGGTTAGACTTTGTAAAAAACATATAATTCTGCAAATTCAGGGTTCCCTAAGCGTGCTGATACCCTCCCTATTATTTCTCTGTGGCCAGTTCAGTGGGTGCTCACCACCTGAGTTTGCTATTAGAGGGAGCATTATGTGTTCTCTCCCACCCACCCCATTGGGAAGAAAAAAAGGTCAGACCAGAAAAGTCTCCTCCAGACGAACAAAACAGCTATTGCAGCAGACATGTAGAAAAAGGTGATTATATTTCTGTTTGGTTTAGATATTATTTTTACCTAAACCACCCTGAGGGCTCGGTTACTAGTTCCTTTTTGAAAGCCTCAAGACCAAATGTTTACTTTTGCCACCCTTCTGCAGGTTTAGCTCCTGCTACCACAGTGCAGCCCAAAGAAGGGAGATCCAGGCCCTGGTTTTCCCAAATCTTATAGGTACAGAAATCTCATAACTTGAGCCAACAACCAATTAGGATTTCCATGCCCTCCCCTCAGTTGGAGAGAAATAATTAGGACCTCTTCAGGAGTTCTATTACCAAATTATTTATGACTTCAAAAGTCAAAACCAGGACCTTGGGTTCTGTGCCATAAACGTTCTTACCATGTGAACTTAATGTTCAGGCACATTATAGCTTATTGAGGGACTCTTACATTATTAGGCCTTCTAAACCAGTAGCTCACTGTCCATCTTATTCTATGAAACACAGCTTGGACAACAACAGTATCAGGCAATGGAAAGTATTTTGGCGTGGGAATTTTAAAAGTAAAATAAAACAAAAACCGGTGCGTTGTGTAGTAATACCATCTCTACTTGAAGTGTTCTGCTGACTGCTTACGGAAGTGCAACAAGAACGAATATGCTTAGGTTTTTGTTCCTCTAATAAATACTGGGTGTGAAACCAAAAGCACAAATAGAATACAAATATGGATAGCCCTTTTCATTTTAAATTGAGAATGCACACTGAAACACCATTTTAGCTTTCTATGAAAAAGCAGTGAGATACAGGTTATTTGGATAGAAACTAAACTTAGTTTGTACTCATACTCGATTTAGCCATTTCCCATGAATCCCATGATTTTTCTGCTGGAAGGTTAAATGGTCTCTTCCTCTGCTATTTTGGTGAGTAGTTCCCCAGCATTTTCAGTAATCACTGTTAGTAGAATTATTTATGGGGTAAATCCCCCTCCCCAAATCAAGAGATGACAACTATGAACATCTGGCTTCTTGAGTTATGCTTTCATAAAAACAATAGAACAGTCAGCCAGCTGGAAAAGAGACTGCTTTTCCTGATTACAGACACTGGTTGCAGGAAATGAGACATGGACAGAGTACTCACTATCCACCCATAATTAGACTGTAGGATGCTTTGAGCATTTTTTGAAAGAATAAAGGCATAGAATTCAGAGTGTCAGTGGAAAAACAGATGGATATGAATGTCTTTGTTCAGATGTAACACTAAACTATGGTTTAGCACAGCAGTGTGGAGTTTCTTGCCCAAAGGCCTAGTTTGGCTCGATAGGAGCCCTATCTTGGGTCTATGAAGCCTCTCCCCCCCCCCCCAGCTATGCCATCAGCTGTGGGACTGTAAGGGAACAATCAGGAACCTTAAATTTTTTCTTTGCCAAGTGGGGCATGCAGTTAGTGCCTATTAAATTAGTTGACGGTTGCAAGCCCTGCTGGGATCTTTCTTCACTCAGGAGCTCCCAGCCGGACCCAGTCCCTGCCAAAACGGTGCTTGAAGTTAGTGCAGATTCGGGCTTGAACCCCTTCCTGGGATCTTCCTTTGCATCATGGCTGGAACTCAAGGTGCTTGATGGAAACATGAGGTTGATTAACTTGCATTTTTTCAGCTATGTGCATAGACATTCAATTAGTTTTTATACATAATGAGTACCAACAGAATTTAAAGATAGTACTGCTATTACAGTGTCAGAAAAAACCATTAGAAAGGCATAATTGAAAATCTGGTTCTGTATTATAATGTTAACCAAGGGTTTTGTGTTGATGTTGATTGACTCTGATTTTCTGTAAGCTTTAATAGTCACTCAGGAGGTTTGGAACATAAGGCATCCAACTTTCAAGTGTGTTATTTTATGGAAAATGCTATAATATTTCCCTCTTTTCCAAACCCAGATGGCCTATATTTGGAAATATACATTATAGAGTATAGTGAGCTGTTCATATACAGTGGACCCTCTGGATACGGATTTAATTCATTCTGGGGGGGTCTGTGCGCATCCCAAAAAATCCGTAACCAGAGGCGCAGCTTCTGCGCACACACACAGTGTGATAGAACGCTTCCGTGCATGCGCACAAAGCGCTTCTGCTCATGTGCGAGTGGCGAGACCCGGAAAAATACTTCCGGGTTTGCCGCTTTCATAGTCCGAAGATTACATATCCAGAGAGGTACGTAACCCGAGGGTCCATTGTACTGTCTTTCTGCCGAGGCACCCCAAAATGTGTTTTACAAGTTAAAACTCTGGATCAAAATAAGTTATGATAAAAAGAGCAAAACAATAACCTTATTAGTAAAACTGTTAAAAAGTCATTTTAAAAAGTCAAATAATAAATAAAATCAGCAATAAGCTAAGCACAGTAAACATACTACATATCTGGGTAGGCATTGTATGCGAAAAAGATGGGAGCCAACAAGTGTTGTTAAAACTTCCACAGTAGCTAAGGTTTTTTCTCTCCCAAACTTAGCATAGTAAAAGCATACTTTTGTCCTGAACATAAGTTTCCAGGTTTGTTGCTAATTCAGCTATCTAATAAAGGAGTCAAAGAATTGCTTTCTATTCTCTCCAACCAGCAGTTCAATACATCCACAGTTTACCCACATGTATGATCTAAAATAATTATATGTTGAACAGATAATATTTAAACAGTACCTTGAGTACTTTCATTGAGTGCTTGTTAACCCCACTCCCACTGTTTCTAATCTCTTCACAACTTGCTCTTCAGTTCATTATAGTTCATTAATAGAAATATGTGAATGAACACCAGTGGTATTGCTTACTTTCAGAATTTGGATTCAAAGAAACTGTAGTCATATTTAAGGTAGAATGTCACATCAACTAGTAGTGTTATCAATGTTATGCCTTAATTACCATCTCCACAAATGGCTATTTGCTTTATGCATGACACTTTGTAGTTCAGCATGGGCTGAACATATCACATAAGAAGGCAGCAGCCAGTGTTTTGACTGGCAGAGACTGATAATCCTTCTTTGAATACCATCTGCATCACAGGGGAAACTTACAAGGGAGTGTACAAGGGAGAGGTCTTTCTCCATTGTGGTACCCAAGCTATGGGATTCCCTTCCCAGGGAGGTGTATGCCTGTTTGCTATCTTTTAGATGCCAAGCAAACTCCTTTTTTTATTTACTCAGGCATTTTGAAATGTTGTTGAAACAACTAAATTAATTTAAAACTTTAAAAATCTTGACTATTATCCATTGCTTTCTTTGTATTGTTTTTCTTGTTTTTAATTTAAAACCCCTTTAAATCATAGGTACAAAGTGTTTATATTAAATGTGATCTATCCAGAGAGGTAGCGATAGATCGAAAGTGCTAGCCACTCAAGGCATTCAGAGGAAAATGAAAAGAGAAAAAGCACAGAGGTGGGGAGGAGACGTATAAAACAAGGAAATGGTGTGAAAAGAGGAGACCGAAGCAGGTAAGTTGGTCCAAAGATGGGGGAGGCAAGAAGAAAGGGAAAACAAAGCTGGCTTTAGTCCCAACTGGTTGAACATTGACAGTATTGTTTTCTTTTTTAAAAGGATTGTCAGTAGCAGGTAGCCAGCTGTTCAGGGGCATACTTGCACTGCTTTCTGACTTGTATTCTGAATAAGTTTTTACTAAGACTGTATTAGGAATGTGGTATGCTACACCTGTTTTCTAGAATAATTAAAAAAGTAACTATGCCAGTTGACCCAGGCCCTTCCTTTAGCTTAATTGCTAGTGCGATATACATCAGCTGCCTCTTTCATATTCTAAAACTGCCAACCTTGAAGCACTGAATGCTGTATCTTGTTAAAAATGCAGGTCTCACAGTTTGAAAATATAATACTAGGATCCAGGGTCGAAATATTATTAAAAATGTATAACTTACTACTTGAGTGGGGTACAATGGAGGAAATGGTTAAACCTTCAATGATAAATTGGGCCAGGGACGTGGGACGCAGTATTGATTTTGCACTATGGGAGCAGCTGGGCAAAGTAAATATAAAGTTTACAGCATGCTAAACACTAAGAGAAACATTTATTAAGATGCTGCATAGGTGGTACTTGAAACCAAATAGAGTAGTAAAAATGTCAAAATCAACCAAGGGCAATTTTTTGAAATGTAAGACAGTAGGGGGATCCTTTTACCATATGTGGTGGACATGTAGTATAATTAAAAACTACTGGGAAATGATCCATAATGAACTAAAAAAATGTTTTTAAAATCCTCTGAAAACCTAGAAGCATTGACAAAAAAAGAGAGAGAAACTTGTTCCTCTATGCAACAACAGCTGCACCATAATATGTGTTTGCATATTTTAATCAAAGTGATCCCAAATGCTACCTGAGCTATATTCAAGGTTTGAGCATGCAGTGGCATTTCCAACTTAAATTTGGAGCAACCTGCGGTTTGGGTTGAAATTTTTTCCACTTCTAGAAATGCATCTGTCCAGAAAAAAATTAATATGAAAATGAATGAACATTGTGCAACATAAAATTGGACAAATGACATAATACTAAGCAAATCTTAAAGTCATATTTTTTTCAAGTGACTATCCCTATGATTTTTTCACACAGCTTTTCAGTAGTGCTAAAATTTTGAGTGCTTTTATATTTTTTTCTTACTCTTAAATTAAGTTTAGATTCCAAAATGAGTTGTATGCTATTAAGGCTCCATTCCTTAAAATCCGTACAAGTTGTTTTTTAAAAGAAAAATCAAGTAAACATTTGTTTGAATGTGATGTTTATACTGCTTTATCAATCTTCTCCCTGGAAAATTTCTATTCAACTATTTCTGGAAAAACTCATTTGTGCTGCACATAAAATTTGCATGGCATTCTTTTCCTTTTACAAGTGTAAGTCAAGCACGTTGATCTTTGTGGCAGTAGAAAAAGTTCCCTTTCAGAATTTTCTGGAGCAACCAAATAATTGCATAAATCTGTGCCATATTGCAAACAGTTTTTGTAAGTTTCTTTCGGCTCCAAAAGCAGTTTACTACATTTCTTGGAGAGCTCCTGTCCAAAAGCTTCATGTCAGGAGGGCTTTGGGCTTGTACAGCTGTTTGTACATTTCTCTGAATTCCAGCTATTCTGAAATGCTCTTTAGAGGCAACCCTAATTTAGTTTCTGTGGTTAATATTTTGTTTTTGGATTACTTTATTAGGATAACAGCCCTTCACCTTTCATACATAATAAAAATAATCACATATGCGTAGCTGAAGAAAAATTGGCAGTTGTAGCTGGTGTCGAGAAAACAAAAGTTTTATTTTCTGCTTCTGCTGTTAGTTGGCAGGAATTTTGGAATGAATCTGAATGTGGATAGTGGACTAGCTGAATTATTAGTAACTCATGAAAACAATTGTCAGTTTTGTAGACTAAGAATCAAAAGTTCAGTGACTGATAATTAATGTTGAGTAATTATTGAAATACATTTAGACATTTCTGCACACTATTGTGCTAACTGAACATTGTACACTCTCTCTTATCCCCAACTCTGCATACCATCCCTTCCGCACCCAAGCCTCATAAAATATTGGGGAAAGTGGTTAACAACTATTTTGTTACAAGCTAGTTCTTCCTGAGAAAATGTCAGTCTTGTTACAGACGTGACACGAGAGAGAATTTTTGCTTTATTTCAGGAGCTATATTTTTGCTTTCTGTTTTGGATTTGCCTTGTAGCGTGATTACATTGAAGCTTTAACATTGTGTATGTGTGAATTTCGTAGTTGACTCTCTCTCAAGCTATTGCTAAGTTGTTGCATTAGTGGAAGCAAGCACATCAAGCCCAAGATATGCTTTTTTGGGGATGGGGGGGTCTGAAGAATCCCCCCAAACAGCATTCAGGGGGAGGAGAGGGGAGATTGTGCCACCTGGCAAGCTGATGTAACAGTCACCTTCATATGATATTTAATCCCACTTCTAATGTTCAATTTTGAGATAACAACTGCATTTTTATATATACCATGCTTTAGAGTTATGAAAATAAGTCTCAATGGACTTGCATGCACCCTTCCCTCTCCTCTCTCAATATGGCTGCAAGAAAAGGAGCTCAGTACTATCATTTTAGTTTAATTACAGTATGCTGTGCCACCCAGTGCCTAAACTGTGGCTGATACTAACTGTGGCTAATGGAAACAAGCTAGCTTCATAAAATCTGGTGTGAAATTGACTCGCTTCCCCTAACCATAGTTAAAGTGAGCATCTGTTTGTGTTGACACTGTAGTTAATTTTAAACAGAAGCAAGTGCTTTTGAACTTTCAGTCATTTGTTCTCATAATGCTATTACAGTTGCCTTCCTAGTTATGCAGGGGTTATGTTCCCGAGTACCACTTGTATAGGTGAAACCACATACAGTGGGGAACACAAAATAAAAAAGCCAGACTCTGCCACAAATCCGCAAAACTCCACCATACTTGCTCCCTCCAAACCTCCTTTCTCAAACTCCAACTCTCCACAGGCCTCAAAGGTTGGTGCAAAGGATCATGGGATTGCTGGCCATTTCCCCACTTTTTGGGGCCATTTTTGCCCTTTTAATGCCTTTTTGCAGTTTGAATCAGTTTATTTAATTATTTCCTGGCACTGCTCAAATATGCAGTCACACTTAAGTTGAACGTGTGTTAAGTGCGGAAACGTTTGTATATGACTTTGTCTGGAACAGCCCACTGAAAATTGGGATATGGTGAAAAGGTTACCTTGTTGAATTCAGGTGTATCAAAAGTTGTGAGTATTTTGCAGGCTTTATATCAAGATTAGAGAGGTTCTTTATGGAACACTGAAGCTCAAATGAATAATTTCTTGGCTTGACTCTTTTAGGAAGATGGATACACAGTATACCTGACTTCTAGGGTCTCCTTTCTCTTGCTATTTTGTGAAATGACTTGTGAAATGTGCAAGTGTGCCTTGCCGTTTAAGACTATAAATATTCTTGGTCAAAAATATTTGACCAGTGTGACAGACTTGTTTGTTTCCAAATGAGCAAATATGAATCCTTCAGTTTATGGTTTCGTATTTCACTGCTTGAATTTCCATTGTGTATGTCATCTTAACTTTATAAATTAAAAGTTGTAAAAAGACACGCTTATATAAGAAAACATATTAGGAGGAGAGCCTGCTGTTTGTGAGCTAGAGTATGTTATATGTGAAAGCTAGAAGGGAGTCACCATGTATGGAGGTTGTATCTTCTTAAACATTAGATGCTAAGTAAAAACAGGAAATGCTCTCACTGTGTCCTGTTTGTGAGTCCCCACAGGCACCTAGCTAGCCACATTTGGAAATGGGCTTGCTGGCTGATCCAGCAAGGCAGTTCTTTTCCTATCTATGGAACTTATATTTTTACACACTTTCTGCTACATGTGTTAGTGAACTCTCTTATTTTGTACTACTCTATACTCTACGAGCTGTTGCAGATCTTTGTGTGGGGAGCTCTACATGTTGAAACCTAAAAACTTGATATTTTCCTTCGAGCAAATTGTTATCTGTTCTCAATCTTGTTTCGTTTCCTGGCTTTCATAGGAATCCTTCAGCTACTTTCTACCAAGTGTTCCATTCGAACAAGTTACGGGAATCAAAGAACCTCTGGGATAGGTATGAATACTTAAGTATGGAAAAAAAAGCATACATGCTGAAGTATGCATGAATGGCTTTGCACTGTGCAGGTTTCTCGTCATCAAGTAGTATGTTCACCGCAACATACCTATTCTGCCTACGTCCTTCACTTAGCTGCTGTAACCTGACTAGAGCAGCCATAGTATTCAAAAATGTCAGTTAAATGGTTATTCGCTTCTGGGCCATGTGGATTCTGGCCCTGTTCCATGCATCATGTTCTTTTTCTTCTGTAGTTGGCAGAATAGTAGTAGTAATTGATTTGTTTGTTATATTTGTATGCCACCCAGTAAAAAGAATGGCATACAATAAATAAGTATAAAAATAATTTAACTGCAAGATAAAACATAAAAGCAAAAGTAGCTTAAAACACAATTTGAAAATAAAACTTGCTGCAACCCCAAAGTTAAAATGCAAATTTAAAATTTGAAAGGACCAGTATGAATAGAAGACCAGGATGAATAGAAAAGTCTTCACCCAGCACCAAAAAGCCTAAGAAATGCTGTTGATCAGCAGCACCAACCTGGCTTTTGGAGACTATCAGTGGAAAGAATGAAAAACACAGTATATGTGGGGAATACTTTGATAGAAAACCATTACAATTGTGCAGCTATAAATTGGAATATAGATAGGGAAAACCTTTGTAAGGATTTGGGCAAAGCTAGACATGTGGCGAGAAACTGCAACAAATTCCAACTTGGAGGACATCACTTGTAAAAGTTGCATTACTAATTCAACATCTGCAGTTTGGCGTTCTCACAATATTAATATTATAGATAGAAAGCTTGGTGGCTTTTCTGGCTTACAGCAAGTTTTCTACTGCTATAGCTTTCTATAGTGTGTTCAGACATTTGTATTTGAACATGAAACACCATCATTTGTTTGCATTTGCCTTACTGAAGCAAAGAAAACATAATGGCTTCTCTAAAGCTTGCTTTTTCACATGCTTGCTCACTTCAGAAGGAACGCATTCTAGTTTGAAGAATTACAGGATTTAAAATCACAATAGTAGTCTGAAATGCTGTCATCTTCTGAATTAATAGAAGAATTCTTAACATTTAAGGGTTTTAAGTGCTGTATCTAAACATGTCACTTAAAGAGGGGATTCAGGAACAGCAAGAGTTCATTTCTGTATAGCTTTTCTATAACATATCTAGAGTTACGGAGTTTGGTTCAGTGGGGCGTGGGAGTTTGGACAGGGGGACCCACAATGTGTAGTGTGCTGTTGTTGGGGGATTGAAATGAAGGTTAGTGAAAATAGCCTTTTCTAGCAGGAGCCTCTGCTGAAATTCCACAAATAGAAAGAGCCTCTCTTTTTGTAAAAGAGCAGCTTTGAATTCAGCCTGTAGACTTCTGGTTAAGTTTACCAATTTAACTAGAAAATGTTTGGTATTTCAGTAGTATTGGAGTTTCAAATATATGAATATTTTATGTTAAGGAATATTTAAAAAAACACCCTGCATTTAATTCAATGTAGCCATGATTCCAACATTTCCAACCTTTAGGACTGAGTGATGCTGCTTATTTATCCAAAATGGCACCACCCATGCCCACCCAAGAGAGAGAGAGAGATCAGAAGGCTCAGGAAAACACAAGGTTTGCAGAAGTACAAAAAAAATCGGGTGAGGGGAAAAAAATAAAGTGAGAGAGTCCTCAAAACAGGCTAGTAAGGACTGACCCCTCCTTAGTAGCCATAGGGTGCTGATGGGACAGGGAATGTAATGGAATATCATGCAGGAGGGAATGACTGGCCTAACTGGTAACAGTAAATCTGTGACACTTTTGCAATATTATTTTCAATACCTTTAGATACCTGTTGACCAACATTTATAAGGGACTCTGGAGAGGGCTTTGCCTTGGAAGCAGAGTTTAGGTATTTTCATGCCAAAGCTACCAGTAGATTCAAGTACACTTTTATGACTTTCTGCACATTATTGGAAATCAAGAGCATGTTTTACAGTTATAAAGAAAAACAGGTTGCATCCTATGTTCATTTCTAGTCATTCAGTAGCTTTTGCAGTGTAGGTAGATTCCAGCCTTGTAACTTTTGCACCAGGATGTTACCATATATGAAAGTTGCCCCATTGGCCGAATCTGTTCTTAGAGCAGTATTGAGCGGAGCTCAGGAACGTGAAAACAGGATGATGTGTTTTGATTGTTCACTTTACTGCCTTGCATGACTTGGAAAGCAATAACTGAATGCATGGCAGAACTGAGTGGTGTATAAGCCTCATAATACTGAAGTTGAATGACTGCAACCTGCCAAGGTTCTCAGTTGATCTCTTATTTTGTTTCAGTCATCCAGTTTGATCTCTTCTGGAATAAATGGATAACTTTTCTACATAAGTTTAAATGTAAAGAGTGACCTATATATTTGGGATATATTCAAACAAGTTTCTATTTCACAATAACAGCAGGGGACTATTCATATAACAAAAAGCTTCTTACCTTGTAACTTCAACTGAAAAGAGGTCACTAGCAGTAGTTCGTAAATTAAAACAGGCTACTGCTAGACAATGCACCCTGTTAAATCACTAATGAAGGCAAGTTGCCATCGGAAGCAGGGCCTGCAACACAATATTCTACAATACAATTTGTTCCCAGTTTGAGGCAAGCTAATTCTTAATTCATCTGTGGTGGGCTAAATGGGAGTTGCCTTAAAAACCTGCAGCTTCCCTTGAGGATCTGTTTGGTTACAAGGTTGTTTTGCTCCAGATTGGCCCCCTGGACAATAAGAGATGCCTGCAGGAAAACAGTTTCATCACATGCAAAAATTCCCTGAATTTTAGGGGGAAGGGTATG
Organism: Podarcis gaigeae; assembly: GCF_964106915.1. Classification (NCBI taxonomy): domain Eukaryota; kingdom Metazoa; phylum Chordata; class Lepidosauria; order Squamata; family Lacertidae; genus Podarcis; species Podarcis gaigeae. Next base: position 77,237,001 of record NC_139681.1, read on the forward strand.
ATGTTTGCTTTTCCACACTTTAACAGTTCCTTTGCTGCTTGCCAGAAGTATTGTAGCTTAAACATTATCACTACTTTCCTGAAGCTGTGGTGGTGTGCAGGGGCAAGAGTTGTCCAATTCTTACAACTATTCTGACATTGTAGCATGATAGTATTCTAGAATCTCCCAATTTCCACTATTTTTATGGACGTCGAAAGCCACACAGCATAGGGAACAGTAGAAACAGGCCATCTTTGGTTTGGTAGATTGGGTGGTAACTTTCGCAATCTGGTCTCTGCCTAATAGCAGACCTCTATAATAGAACTTTTTCTTTTAGCCTTCCTTTTGAAAAGAGATTTACTGCGGTTGTATTGATGGTTTCCATGAGGGTGTCATTTGAAACTGCTGCTAGAGCTATTTTTCAGGTCTTACAGGTCAGTGGAGTAGTACTGAACTTCTTTAAACATGCAAAGTACATTTTCAGTAAAAATGATTGTGCTGCAGTGCAAAGCTTGACATGTTTATACTTTTAGATGGTCGGAGTCACAAAGTAAACTGCCTTGCAGCTACACTTAGTCAATGGATAAGGTCTATTCTCTTGTGTCTGGCAATTTTCTGGGGAGTTTTTTGAAACCCACAAAATTACGAATAGTTATTTGCAAGAGACTGAAACACCATGCAGCAGAAGGAGCATTTTTGAAGAAACCTGTGTTTTCTTTAATCTTTTTATATCAATATTTGCAAGAATACCTGCGATAGCTACATAGTTCTAATCTTTTTAAAATTGAAGATGATGACTACCGAGGCGTCCTTTGGGAAGCCTCCATGTTTTCTCCAGCTCGCCACTTGAACGCTTGTTGCTAGGTGCATTAGTCTCAGGAGGCTTCCCCATCTTAAATAACTCAAAATAGATCGGGGAGGGGCATAGAGTAGGTGATCTGAAAGCAGACTTCTTGAACATTATTTTTTTCAAGTTGTATTAAAACCAAGTTTTTAATTTGGTTACTGGCACTTAAAATCATGGAGGCTACTAGTGCAGTGAGGCAGCAGCTTTGGGCCATTGACAGCCCTATATAGAGGCCAAAAATAAGTTTAACTAATTAATAAATTGAAAATTAATCACCACATTGATATTAGTTAGATTTTATTAATAATTTGTCAGAATCTTTGCCAAACTGCTTTTACAAATGTAGTTTGGAAGACCAACTTAAAGTAGTTTGGAACACCAACTTAAAGCTCTCTGAAGACAGCTTTCTGATTTTAGTTTGTCCCCATATTAAATAAGGACATTGCTGCCATTCTTAGTTCCTGCAGGAACTTTCAACTACAAAAAGAATGCACAGCAAACGGTGCTACTGAAGCTTCTGGAATAGTCCGCAGTTACAAAAGGTACAGACTGAAGTCTTACAGGTACTGCGTGGCTTAAAATTGTTTTTGGTTTAAGAAATCCCTACATCAGTTACAAGCCTTACATTTGAGATACCTACATGTAACTGAAATGCATTTGGGCTCATTAGTATTGTTTTGTATGAAAAATTACACTTGCATTCAGTTATCAAATTTCAGTCTATTTTGTTTCATGTGCAACTCTTTTGTTAACACATTCTTAATTAAATCAAACATTGAGAAGACAGTTGACACTGCATACTTGCATGTTGAAAACTCAGTTTTGTCAGTTGCCTAAGATACCTGTCACTAAAGTAGCTTACTCTAGTGACTGTGGAGTGTCTTATTAGGCATTTAGTATGGAATTTAGTACACTTTTCCCAGAGTGATATTTTGTGATACTTAATGCGTTTTTATGCCACCCCTTTAACAAAGTGATTTACATGTTGTAGGGAAAACGTTACTATTATAAACTGCAGTTAAAGCATTTTCAGTGGTGAATGAGGATATTATCTGCCCATTCTTGCTTTCCACTTCTTATTCCATGTGCTTTTTCATTGCTCTTGATTATTGCAGTATATTCAGAAACCTCTCAAGAGTTATTCACAGAATTTAACTTTCAAGTTGGGGGCAGTAAACTGATATGAAGAATAAAATCTTAAATAGTGATTCATTTTTGCACTCTACTCTTTTCTAGTGAGGGACGCTATCTTTCCAGAAATTGGAGTGCGTTGGTGTGGGCACTCAGGTCTAAGAGAAGTGTTTCTGGTAGCTGATCAAACGGAAAGTGGCTAATCTTTACTAGGCCGGCATAAAGCAAAGTCCTCATACTTCCTACAGATAACGCCACAAATGTTAAAACAAATGTGTGCATTTTGGTGCGTGTGTGCAGAGTAAGCTGACTAGGTATTGGAGGAGAACGGCAGCTGTTTGGGGTCAAGGAGGAGCACAACTGGAGCCCTCTTCATCTCCCCCAGCACCTGGGGTGAAAGGCAAAGCCTGTTCTCCCTGTGTTTTCTGCATCCAGGTACAACTGGCTTGGGACTCTTAACTTCCAGCAGCTGCTGCAGCAGAAGAAAACTGGTGGGCAGCAAATGGCTTCCTTCCCCCAGAGCTCATGGACAAGGCTCTGTTTTCTGCACTGAAAAATACATTATGCACTTAGGCATAAGAAAAGCATTATTCCTCTGAATTTGCATAATTCTGACATTTTTGGTGTTTTGCGTAATGTATTCCACCTTTACTAGTCATGGTGGAGAAATAATGCTGCAGTCCTGCTCTCAGCACTGTTTTTTTAAAAGGCATTTCTTCTTATTTATTCAATTTAAAAATAAAGATAATACAATAAATTGCTTAAAAATGAAACACACAAAAGATACAATTTTGGGCTTGCCTTCACAATCTCTGGGAACAATGAGCATTGTCTATTGGAGGGTAATAACATGCCCACCTTTTTGTTGATAAAAATCAGGATATTGTCCTCTGCATCTTACGATATTTTCACATGAAGCTGAAAAGTTACTAAGTATTCCAAATAGTAACATATTTCACAAAGGGCATTTGAAAATCGTTTTCATCATTTATATATAAAATAAACTTTTGCGAGGTAGTTATAAATGAATCTTTTTGTTTTGCTTTGTTTTTTGTTTTGTTTATCCCCCAGTATACCTTAATTTTCCAGCAATAGTTATAGACCAGATTTGACCGTAACCACAAATCCTTATTTAACCCTTCTAAATATTTCCATTGTCTTAAAATAGCCATCCTCGCAGCTAATAAAAAATATAATTTCAATTCTTTATCAAAATCATCTTCATCTGGCGTATTCTATATCCCCAATAATGCCAGTGAGGGAGTTGGTCTCATTGCTTATTTTGTTGTCAAATTAATTTCTAAGAATACCAGCTTCCCCAAAGCTGCCACTGAATGACACTCCCACCATAAGTGGAAATAGTCAGTTTTCTGGTTTGTAGGATTTCAGGAGACAGTAAACACACACACTTTCAAGAATATATTCACTCAGTAAAGCTAAAAACTTCCTTTGGAAAGCTGTGGGAGGAGAGAGCTGAATTCAGTTCCTGCTATCACTTTCTGCAGAATTATGACGCATGCAGCCCTCCTTGTGACCTTCCTGTCACATCAACTCGTAACACATTAGAGCAGCATAGTAGTATAAAGGTGTAGTATAAATGATGATAAATAATATTTGAAAAACAAGTTCATGGTGCTATAAAATTGGTACCAGTCCTGAGTATAATTTTTGAGCTTTACTATCTTATGGAATGGTGGAGTAGGGTACAACTTCAGCATCACAAGTTTCTAGTGGAGTACAAATCAAAGCTAAATAATTCACTTTTTACTTGTTATTTAGGTTCAGATTTTCCTCCCAAGAGCTGGATACGGTTTGAAATACATTTGTCTAATTCAGTATTGCTTTGTCTTCTACAAAAATGACTTCTGTATAGGGCACTCCATCCCATTCCTCAACCAAACAATTTTTCCGTTCCCCCTGCCAGCAGGTAGCCACAATATGTGACCATTGAGCATTGGACTGTTTTGGATCCATTGCTTGAGATCCCCACCCACCCTTTGTATTTCTTCCCTTTTTTGTATTTCTGCAAATATTCGGGTTCTACTGAAGTTGCTGTACATAGATGCTTTTAGGTCAGCTGGTCTATATGCTTGTCGACACTCTCAAAGAACAAAGTTTAGTGAGGCAAGGCTTATCCTTGCAGAAGCCATGCTTGTGCTGCTTCAGCAAGGTTTGTTGTTCTACATGCCTGGTTATTTTATCTTTAACGAAACTTTCCACCTGTTTTCCTTGGACAGCTGTTAAACTAACTAGCCTGTAATTTCCAGGATCCTCCCAGGTCTCTCTTTAAAAATTAGGTGTTAACATTGGGCACTTTGCAGGCCTCAAATACAGGGACTGTTCTAAGGGACAAGTTAAATGTGTTTAGTGTTTTTTTTTTTTAATCTCCAGTTTCACATTTGAGTACTTTGAAAATTCTTGGTGAATGCCATTTGGACCCTGTAATTTGTCTTTTTATTCTGTCTGTTAGGTCTGGAACTTCATTTCTCATTGCCACTCTTTGCCTCAGTTTCTCACATTCCCTTCCTGGCCAAGTTAGTTCAGACAGGAAGATGTAAATAATTCATTTAGTTTCTCTGAAATCTGCTCCTGCTTTACCACACCTCTGAGCTCCTTGTCATTCAGAGTTCAACCACCACTGCTACTAATGTTGTCTTTTAATGTTGATGGTTTTTATGTTTTTAGCAACGTACCCCTCAAATTCTTTTCTAAAGCATCCCTTATTGTCAGCTTATATTTCTTTTGCCAAAGTTTGCGTTCCTCTTTTGTTCTTTTTTTGAAGGAAGTTCTTGTTTCTAATTGCATCATTGACTCTGCTAATTAACCATGCCGGCACCTTCTTCATCCTTGTGGTACCTTTCCTGATCTCCATTAGGGCTGGGCGATAACTGGTTTTCAATATCGCGATAGATCGCCAGCTAAACATCATGATATATCAATATATCACAATATTTGAAATAACGAAGGAACTACGCAGAGGCAAACAGGACAATGTCCTGGCAACTGCTACTACTTAGGGGATAAATGACTTAAAATGGATAAATGTCAATATTATTAATTACCGCACACTAAGTTTCATCAGCAGGCAAGTCAAAATCCAGCCCATCAGGACTTTTGATTTTGAGCTTGGCTACCCAATGGTGATAGTCTGGACAATCCAAAGTACGGTGATGAGTCATAGTGAATACAAATAATCTGAGACTGCCCACAGGCCTGCTAGTAGGCAGAAGCGGCAGCAGCCTGGTAGCAGGGGCACAATAATCAGCAGCCTGCAGCAGAAGCATTGCCGCGGCAGTGGGCAGCTGTGGCAGAAGCGGCAACAGCCTACGAGGCCTTGTGGTGGCGGCAGTGGTGGTGGCCTATGAGGCCTTGTAGTGGTGGCAGGAGACAGTGGCAGAAGCAGAAGAGGCCTGCAAGACCTCGCTGGAGCAGGCTGCCATAGCTTCTACCACCACCTCCCACTACCGCAAGGAGGACTTGCAGGCCACAGCCACTTCTTGCCATCACGGCGAGGCCTCGCAAGTCCCATTGCTTGTGTCGTCACAAGGCCTCACAGGCTGCCACTACTGCCATCACCTCCTGTCACTGACGCGACAGGCCACCGCTGCTGCTTCTGCCAAATCCTGGCACCACTATGAGGCATCTGAGGCCAATGCTGTTACTGCTGCCACTTCCCATCGCCACTGTGAGGCCTCGCAGTCCACTGCCACTTTCTGTCACTGCCGTAAGGCCTTGCAGGCTGCCACCACTACTGCCTCCACCTGCCGTCATTGCATGGTCTTGCAGGCCACTGCTGCTATTGCCGCTGCGAGTCCTCGCAGGCTGCCGCCGCCACTCCCTGTCATCACTCGCAGACCACCACTGTTTGTGCCACTGCTACTGCTGCCCCCTCCAGTTGCCACCATAAGGATGTGCAGGCCACCACTGATTGTGCCGCCACCGCCAGGCTGTCGCTGCTATTGCCGACACGTATCGTGGTCGTGGCAAGCTGTTTCTGCCACTGCTGCTTCTGCCTCCTAGCAGGCCATTTTGACTTGCCTGCTGATGAAACTGAGTGTGTGGTGATTGATAATATTGTCATTTATCCATTTTAGACCCCTAAGTAGTAGCAGTTGCCAGGATGTTGTCCTGTTTGCGTATGTATAATTCCATCCTTATTTTAGTCATTGTGGTAGATTGCAATGTTTTGCTGGTGATAATGTGATGTTTAGTTGGTGATGTGAGGTTTAGCTGCTGATAACATTTGCAACATTTAGCTGGTGAGTTACCGCAATGTTGAAACCCAGATATCACTTAGCCCTTACACACATTGTGATTTGTGATATATTGCCAGCTCAAATATTATGAAACAGTTATCACGATGTGTACTTCAAACCGGTGTTGGACGATATATTGATATATCGCCCAGCTCTAATCTCCATATGCGCTCCAGTTGAGCTTCTAATGTTATTTTCTTATTACCTCCCAAGCAATTTGGAAAGATTCAATCTTCTTGACATTGCCTTCCTTTTTACCAATCGCTTATTTGGGGGGGGGGGTTCTTTTTTTGAAATGTGACCACGTTGGATTTTGGGGACAATTAGCTGTTTACATGTGTATTTAATTTAATAGCAATATGGTCACTTATTCCCAGCTGATTCAATAACACTTATATCTCATACCAGGTTCTGGGCACCACCTAAGTCAAGGGTCACCATCCTTTTGGTCAGTTCCTTGACCAGCTGTTCTAAGGCACATTCATTTGGGATATCTAGATATAAATACTTGCTTATTTAGGTTGTTGTTATTATTTATTATGAATTTATTACCTCTGGTCTCAGGTTGCTTTATACTTGTTTCTAAACTGGAGTCTCCTTCCTTGGAGGTTTCTAAGCAAAGGTTGGATGGCCACCTGTCATTGATGCTTTAGCTAAGATTCCTGCATTGCACAGGGTTGGACTAGACCAGTGTTTCCCAACCTTGGGTCTCCAGCTGTTTTTGGACTACAGTTCCCATCATCCCTCACCACTGGTCTTGCCAACTAGGGATGATGGGAGTTGTAGTCCAAAAACAGCTGGAGACCCAAGGTTGGGAAACACTGGACTAGACGACCCTTTCAAATCTACAATTCTATGATTCTATGATCATAATGTTCATATGTTTAAGTCTCTTTGAGTTTCATTTAAAAATAATAGAATAGAAATTTTATGCTTATGCCTTTTTTTGTAGTCAGTCTTTCTGAGGATAGTTGAAGTCGTCCATTAGTACAACAATTCCTCTTTTGGGTGCTTCCTTGATTTCATTCTTCATTGCAATATCTTCATGAACTTTTTGATCAGGGAGCTGTTAGCATGCCTGCAGAACTATATTATTCTTGATATCACCACCTATAGCAATTATGTGGAGGGGTCTGCCCTTTTGAGAGTTCTTTTTCTTGAGCTCAGTGCCCTCTTCAACATGAAGAGCAACACCACCTCCGCTAAGTCCCCTTCTGTCCTTCCTATAGGGTCCATATCCAGTGATAACAGGGTCCCACTGGTTATCCATTGCACCAGCTGTATCAACACTGTCCTCTAAGACCAGGCATTCCAGTTTGCCCACTTAGGCTCAGAGGCTTCCAGCACTAGTGTGTAAACACTTACAGTTTCCCTTGTCAAGGGTGTGCGGGACTCTGGAAAAATAAAACACATTTTCAGTATTAAAGCTCCTATTTCTTACAGTACCCATTAAGTGTGCCAACTATTTTTAAAACAAAAAACAAACAAACAAAAAGAATGTAAGGGCCATAGAAGATCTGAGGAATGTTCTCTTGATACGCAAGGTGTGTGAAGACTATTTGAAAATGTCAACATGCAAAATATTAAAAGGCTCCTTTTTTAATAGGGTATGAAACCTCTCAAACATAAAAGCCAATTTCCTTCCTTGTCTGCTTTTGAAGGAGGTAAAACTTAGTTTTGCTTCCAAATTCAAATTAGCCCCCTAAATCAGCCTCCTAAATATAGAAGTCCATATTTAAACATGGATATTTAAACACTATGCTCAACAATATTTGAGTGTTTATATTACTGAAAGGTTTATTTTAGACATGTTCAGAATAATTCTACCAACTCAAAGGGAAGGACATAGTTATTGGTTCTTCAAGAATCACATCTTTTATGATGAAAACATAGGACTTTTAAGTAAAACTATTCCATCCATTGAAATGGGTCATTTGTTTCCTATATGCGCTTTGCATATCTGTGAACACTGCTCCATGACAATACAAAATTGATTTTTGTTTTGTCTTTCAACATGAGTAAACATTGCACACTAATTCCAAAATCATACAGGTGATCTTTTAAATTGGCTCTTTTTGAATATCCAAGGAAGACTAATTTCAGTGTTTCTCTCATTTATTAGAATAAACATTTAAATGTTTCCGGAAAACATTACATAGGAAAGGTGAAATTAATTTCTGCTGTACACTTATTTTTCACTTTTGAGGAAAGTTGGAACAAGGAAACCAGCTATTCATATATTGTAATGGTGTTTCACCTTGAAAGGTTGGCCAGGATCAAAGAACCACACAACTAGTTATTTGTGTTTCAGACTTGCGTGTCTTGTACGCAGTTCTGTCCCAGGGCAGAAGGCAGACTACTTTTGAAATAGTTGGGAATGTTAAGAGCAGCCTTTTGAGATGGCACTCTTATTGGAAATGTGCATTTCTTTGGTTTGCTATCTAGTTAAGCTCTCAAGTAGTAAAAATGGCTGGTATCAGTTCCTACATTCACTGAAAACCATTTACTGCTAGCTAATGCTGGCACTTCTAGTTGGAACAACCACTTTTAATAGGCTTAGCTTAATCTTTAAGTGGGACGCGGGTGGTGCTGTGGGTTAAACCACAGAGCCTAGGACTTGCCGATCGGAAGGTCGGCAGTTTGAATCCCTTGACGGGGTGAGCTCCCATTGCTCGGTCCCTGCTCCTGCCAACCTAGCAGTTCGAAAGCACGTCAAAGTGCAAGTAGATCAATAGTAGATCCAGCGGGAAGGTAAACTGCGTTTCCGTGCGCTGCTCTGGTTCGCCAGAAGTGACTTAGTCATGCTGGCCACATGACCTGAAGCTGTACACCGGCTCCCTCGGCCGATAAAGCGAGATGAATGCCGCAACCCCAGAGTCGGCCACGACTGGACCTAATGGTCAGGGGTCCCTTTACCTTTACCTTAATCTTTAAGAATGGCCAAACTGGGGGGGGGGAACTATTTTCAAATGATAGAGCTTGATTGGAGTGCTGTGACTGGAAGACAGATAGGTTTAGAATAGCTCTTATGCTGCTTCTTGTAAGGGCTAGTCCAAAGGGTAGAGGCTTTGAGCATAGTCAAACTTTTCTCAAACAGTATTCTAGCATAAGGGGTGAAACAGCCCTGCATGAATAGCAGGTGTGTCTCCATGTAGAAGTGCATTTTTCAGATTAGGCCATAGAACACATATAAGCCTTTAAAACTTAGAGTCCTTGCTTCTTTTCTCAGAGTTGGACTCTAGTTATCCCTGTTTAATTACTTCATTTTAAACATTTTATGAAGGTTGTTTAGTAATACTTTGAGAGTAGCAACCTGTCTTGTCTTGTTGCTCCCCCGCTTTTATTTGAAATACATTAAGTGTACATTAATAAAATGCTCAAGAAACTGGCGTTAGAAGTTGTGTGGTACAATACAAATCAATATATTAAGTAGTCATTACTTAAATGTAGTCAACTTGCTCTTCTTGCAATACACGAAATGAGTATTTCTACATAACATATTAAATATGTTCTGAACTAAGCAATACTGCACATTTGAGGTTGACCTCTGGAGCTGCAGTGGCATCATTTGAAAAGAGAAACAAGTTCTCAATGTTGGGACAGGGTTTGTAATAATATATAATCCAATTATGACCATTTAAATTTGTCTTCTGCTTGAATGCTGGATTATGAAAAAGGAGTAATCACATGTAAACTTTTTCAGCAGGGAAAAGTAGGGTGGGTGTCAGAAATGACAAGTAGATAAAACTTGTTTGAGTTGTCTGCTGCTGAATACAAAATGCCACATTTTAAAATATGGCAAAATGAATTTCTCTCCATGGTAAACCTGAGCTTTAAAATTTAAAATTGGCAGTTATTGAATTGCAAATCTCTTTACTAAACGCTTAAGATAAGAATTTCTTAGTTGGCAAGTAGAAACACTTCTCCTCTTGCAAGGAAAGGCACCCAGTTTCACTGATCTCCCCATCCAATTTTCACTGATCTTTCATGGCAGCCCTCTGCACCACATCCCATAATGCTCAGGAGGACCCTCCTGCCCCTAGGAGCAGCTGGGCGGGGGACTGCAGAGGTCAGGGGAAATCTGTGATACCTAGCAGTTCTTCCACTTGCCTAATGCATACATGTAGCCTACTTTATTTATGTAGCATTTAGAAAGAATAAATACTAATTTAAAATAGTAAGTTGCAAATTCTCTTCTAATTACAGAAATGTGCTTTCATTTGTTTTGATCAATAAGGGCCAGGGTGATGTGCCTCTAATTTAACGCTTGTAGACTTAGTCACAATGTTATAAGCCATTTTGTTTGGTCTTTGTCCAGAACAGTGGCATAGAATTATTTATTTATTTTTAAACTTAAAATAAATAAATAAATGTGAGCACAGGGTCTCAAATTCATGTTGTGCTGTTGATGGTATGACATCTCCTGCTTACAAAACTAGGCCACATTGGGCTTTTGAAGAAAGCTCCTCATCGGGCCAACACACTGAGCATCTTGAAATGGATTCAAGAGTCGTCTATTCAAGATGATCTCTGATCTCTTGGGAACTATATGTTTTTAAGTTTTATCACATGCTCCAGGTCAACAGTTGTGCCCCATTTGGTGTTATACTGAAAAAAGTTGAAATACAAACATCCAGGTTTTTCTTAAAAAAAAAAGCCCAACAAAATTGGTCTCATTTTTCTGTGTAGCACATGTTGGAGGTGTCCAAATTACAGTACATCCTGCTTATAGTATCATTTGAATTGAGACATAAATGTTGGCTTTCCGTCATATTGGATAATATCTAGGTATATACTGTACATACTGGCTGTCACAGTAAACAAAACAAACTTGCATCCAAATGCCACTTTAACATACACAAAAGCACCAAAGCGGTTGACTTGGTTATAATTGTGAACTATTAAGTTACACAAAAAGGGTGCTCAGGGTACCAAACCATGACAACCAATAGGACAATGACATCACTATCTCATTGTACTCTCTTGAGAGGCCTGTTCACTGCTTAAACAAGGGCCACAGTTTGCGTAGATACACCTTGGGCCCATTCTGGCAAGAACTAGCCATGTCTAAGTCCCATTGAAAGCACTTAAATGCTTAACACCCATTGATTTTGATGGGACTTAAATATGTCTAACTTTCTCTGGAATTGAATCTTTATGATCTGAGGATATAATTCTTTTCCATCTTCTTCCTGAGTATATGGAGATCCGACTGACCATCCTTAAAGGTTTGTAATTATTGCTGAGATACATAAGAAGCAGTTTGAGCACTGAAAAGCATTATATATAAATGCTGCAATTTTGTTGTGGGAAACCATAATAAAATACACAAGGAGCAATTTGCCTTTCAATCAGTTTTGCTGAACAATATTCCAGAGGTCACTGGAGTTCATGTACATGTGTTTTGTCTTTTCTTTTAAACAGTGCATCTGGTGCGAGTGTTGTAGCCATTGACAACAAAATAGAACAGGCGATGGTAAGTAGAGAACTGAACTGTTTAATTCTTAAAGAGCGCTGGGTTTGTAGCCTGCTGTCGTCATTTTTGCATAACCTACATTGATGGATTGTAAGGCCACATCAGGAAGAGATGTTAAAGGTAGAAAATCATAAAGCAGACACAAACAATTGTTTGTCTGTTGAGGACTCCATATAGGTGGAAAACAGCAGTTTACATGATAATACAGTATCATGTATAGCATGAACATGTTAGGCTTCAACCTGCTGCTTGCCGGCACTGTGCCCTTGTGCCATGCCATTTATGCAATTATGAGCAAAGAAGCACCAATTGTAAAGTCATCTGGAAGTTCATGTAGTGCTATTCCAAATGTGTTCATGCACTTTCGGGAGGTGGGTGGGAGAATCCATGTGTAAACTGATATATTACTACAGTGAAGTTAATGTACAGTGGTACCTCGGGTTACATACGCTTCAGGTTACAGACTCCGCTAACCCAGAAATAATACCTTGGGTTAAGAACTTTGCTTCAGGATGAGAACAGAAATCGCACGGCGGTGGCAGCAGCAGGAGGCCCCGTTAGCTAAAGTGGGCCTTCAGGTTAAGAACAGTTTCAGGTTAAGAACAGACCTCCAGAACGAATTAAGTACGTAACCAGAGGTACCACTGCACATCATACCCAGGTCCAAAAGTTTTAGCTTACACCAAGACAATGCTAATTCTCTAGTAGGACTGCCGTTACTTTAGCACGTCATTGTTTGGTATGATCAAAAGCATTGCTTTGCTATCCAAAATCTTTGATCTGTTGGCCATTGCTTCAGTACCAGGCCTGTGTAGACCTTGTCTCAGGCCCGGGAGTCTTGTTAGAATAAAGTTTTATGCTCAGACAAAAAGGCAGCTGGCTCCTAGCTGGGCTCCCCGACTGGATTAGCCCTCTGAGGCCCAGGGCAAGTGTACTTGGCTGCCACTCTTCCCTTCTGCGGGCCTGTTCAGTACTGCATCCAGACATTTTAAAAAATAGCACGTGTAAGGATTTTAGTTTACAAAAGGGTTGGGAGCTAGAGGAAGAGCTGTTACATCTGCATGCTTTCCAGCCATCCAGTTTTGGAGGAAAAAAATGAAGGGAGAACAAATTCTACTGAAAAAAATAGTAGGGCAAACCATGGACAGAAAACAGTGTTTCTTTCTGCCCTGAGTCTAAGCGAATATTGGTCCGAATGCATTATTCTATTCCATGAAACGCTAAAGTTAGTAGTCTACTTTAATGTTCCAAACTAATGTGCTGTTTCCTGTTGTGTTGGCTCCCACCAGTTATGCAAAGATACTTTTGGGCTCCGGAAACAGCTTCATTTCCAAGTTGCTTGAAATTCTTTATTGAAAACATTTTATAACCTGCCTTCCCTCATAAATGTACATCAGATCACTATAGGAATGGTAAAACTGGTTTGTTTTTACTAGCTTAGTCATAATGAAAAAGTAAAAAAGCAGCTGCTGCAAAAAGCCCAGGAAATGGAGTGCCTTCCTCTTAATATGTGAAAGGCAGAAAAATAGATGCTAAGTGGTCTGCTCTCAGGAGAGTGTTGCAAAGACTCAGCCCTGCCAGTGAAAAATGCCCTGTGATCAGTTGCCACCTACTTAATCTCTAAAGGCAGGAACAGGCTCTCTGAAGATAGAACTGAATGGTCAGCTTCATCCAGGGGAATGTGATCCTCCAGTCTTTCCATGGGTTTTCTGAAAAGAAAAGTGTTGCCACTCAAAACGCGTCAGTTCAAGTTGGGCAAGGCTAGCAAGCCCCATATTTTTAATCAGTATTTATGGTCATGTGATGGAGAGCTGGTGGGGATCCCTGTGGTGCAAGTGGATTAGTTTCCAGAGTACCAGCTCTGTTTGCCTCAGTGTCACTGCTGCAAACAAGAGTAGACAAAGATTTTGTTTGTACGTAATCATAAAGAATGTACAGAATTCAAAGCTAAGCAATATGGCAAAATTGGGGGTTACTTCAGAAGCACACAAAATCAATCTAATCATACATACAATATAGGTTCTGTAAAAATAACTTGCCTGTGGTTGTGATCCTCAGATTTAAAAGAGCAGAATTTCTTAAAAATTAGCCAAAATAGGAAGCTTTGGTCACAGCGTTTGTTTTCTTACATTTGTCCATGAGAAAAGAGACCATTTTCATCTAGTTTACAACAGTTTACTTGTCACAGACAAGTTCTGTCCCTGTTTTGCCAGGATGCTGGCTTGATGGGCGATAGTAACTATGATTTACTTCATAGGGGTGTTGAAGCTTAAAAATAATTATCTGAGCTCCTTGAGGTGTGAGATATTAATGTAGAGCCTAGGGCTTGCTGATCAGAAGGTCAGCTGTTCGAATCCCTGCGACGGGATGAGCTCCCTTTGCTCAGTCCCAGCTCCAGTTCGAAAGCACGTCAAAGTGCAAGTAGATAAATAGGTACCACTCTGGCGGGAAGGTAAACAGCGTTTCCATGTGCTGCTCTGGTTGGCCAGAAGCGGCTTAGTCATGCTGCCCACATGACCCGGAAGCTGTCTGCATATAAATGCCTATAGAGCGAGATGAGCGCTCAACCCCCGAGTCATCTGTGACTAGACCTAATGGTCAGGGGTACCTTTACCTTTTTAATGTTTATGGGTTTTCAGCCACCATTTTGGAGAGCTCTCTGAACTAGAGAATTGCTTATTATCTATTTCTGTCAACAAAAATATTATGAAGCTTTTTGAGAGTAAGAAATCCCTGTATTTAGGTTACCTTCCTGAAAGCAACATATAGACATGTAGCATTGGTGTTTTTTGAGTGCTTTGGAGGTTGGCCATAATACAGCAAGTGAATTCAATGCTGGGGAGTTAATCCTGTGTATTTTGATTTCTAGATATTTCTATTTAACTTGTGGTGCTAGCATCCAAATTTAACTGTTAATGAAGTTACGCCCAAGAATTTGGTGCAAAGTAAAAGTCTGTTTATAGAAATTAAATCTAACGATTAATTTGCCGTTTGCAGGATCTGGTGAAAAGCCATTTGATGTACGCAGTCAGAGAAGAAGTGGAAGTACTGAAGGAACAAATAAAAGAATTAGTCGAAAGAAACTCTTTACTTGAACGGGAAAATGCACTGTTAAAATCTCTCTCAAACAACGATCAGTTATCCCAGCTCTCAACCCAACAGGCCAACCCCAGTAGCACTTCTCAACAGCAGACAGTGATAGTACAGCCAACACAACCTCCGCAGCAGCCGAATGTCTCCTCAGCATAAAGCTTTCTTGCCTCATTAAGAAACTGAAAGCAATCTGTCCTTGTGTGCCACTGGTGTTCTTTCCACTTTATATGAAAGCGAGTAGCCATGCTTCAGTTGTGTGTTTTGGCCTTTTCAGTATTAGACAATCATTCTACAAGAGCTTTCCCTCACTGAGATGTCATGCAGCACAGTTGGTGTTCAATTATGCCATCGGTGCAAAAGGGAAATGATAGAAGGAGTTATAATGCAAAAGTCTGCATTTATTTGGTGCACATGAGTGGGGTCTTTAAGAGCTTTGGTGAGGCTCTTCAAGGTTTCCATTACTCATGGATTACTTTGAGCCTTGCTTTTTCACATAGCAACAAACTCATCTTTAGAGCCACTGTTCTTTCAATTATAAGTAACATTTGCCTACATTAGTTTCATTTATTTGTGTTTTTATTTATTACAGGGCTGCTATTCATAATGTACATGAACAATGTCACAGAACTTTTAATTTTTTAAAAAAAATAAATGTAAGTATCAGTAAAAATTGATATAGGCAGGATTGAGTTTAATAGATAAAATGTTTAGGCAATAATTGAACAAAAGAATCCTGGCATATTTCTAACACTAATGGCAATTTACCTTTTGGTATTTATTTTCAGTAGTTAAGACCCAGCTTGAATGTAAATTTTTGTATATTGTAAGTATGAAGACCATAGTGCGTCTGTACAGGTAGTCGCCAGTCATTGTGAGATAATTGATGGGCTATTTTGATGAAGAAAACTTTGCTCATTTCTGTTTCTACTTTCTAATAGAGAAATTGCCATGATTCCTCTGCTTTTTGACATTTCGTATGATTATTATTATTTTTTGGGTGGGAATAAAAAGCTGTGAAATTGTTCAACCTACTTTGTAACCAAAGAAGCAAAGCTGTGTAATTGAGTTTTTATTTTATAATGCACATTCTTTATGTATTTTTATTTAGTGTTCTCATTCACATTTTTCTTTGCTGTCTAGCATGATCTGCATGACCTATAATCTTTGAACCACTTTCGTACCTCATGTTTTATCCAGCACTCTTATTGTGATATGTAATAGTCTGTGAACAATGTCAAATAAAAAAAAGAAAGAACAGCTAGTGTTGGTGGAGCTGAGCTGGTGTGTTACGCACTAGTTTAAAAAATGAAGTGAGCCATCTTTTGTTCATTTAAAATGGTGTTTTGAATTTCGTATGCAGAAAACGTTTTGTTACATTGCAGATTTTAATGTATTTAATAAATGCAACATGCAGATTAAGTGCAGTGTATACTGAGTATTTAAATTAAAATGTACATTTCATAAATACAGTTTCAAGAGACCATTTGTGTATACTAACGTAGTATGTCAGAAGTTGATGTACAGTATATTTTAACACTTTCTGAAATTAAACTGCAGTTTTGTTGAAAGATTTGCCTCTGCATGTGTTCAGAATGTGATGAGGGTTTAGGTCAGTGATTAGAGTTAGCTTGAAAAGAGCAAATTAAGAACACCAAGGCTGCGATCCTAGACAGGCTTACATGGGAGTAAATCCCTTGAATGTAGTGGATTTATTTCTGAATGAACACACATAGGATTGTGCTGCCTGTTTTCTTAGCCCTTTTGGCTGAGGACCAACTTTTTCTCAGCAAAGTAACTGGAATTAGTGTTTCAACTTTATCCTTCATAGTTTATGATTTTATGCCTGGTTCACACAAGCTGAAACCTCATTTTAGAGAGAAAGTATGCAATGGATAACCATCACCCACACCTTTTCCCCAATATGGTCCTAAATTCTTCCCCTGCTAAAATGCAGGATATCAAAGTGAGTTTAGGAACATACAAAGCGTCACTTAAACCAAAGCCAATTACCACTGCACAATTCTGAAACATTATAGAGCGGGTGGTTTGAAATTTAGTGTGAATCTAGTCATAAGCTAAATTTTTATTTTAAGGGATATAGAAGAGAGTCACTTATATGGCCACATAGGCTTTTAAGGTAATTAGTGTAGAATGGGTGGAATCCAATGAGTGTCTCCACTGACAGAAGGCAGCTGTCAACAGAATGGAAGGGGAGGCAATTTTTGGCAACCTCTCCCCAGAGCAGATTTTTATTTGGGGGGTGGGCAGCTTCAGGGGGCAGAAGGAATTTTCAAAAGTTGCCTCCCTGTCCCATTGCAGATGCCTTCTGTCAGTGGAATGATACTCGCTGGATTCCACCCAACTTCACAGTCTTTTTAGTTTTCATGCAAGAACAAGGTTTCGTTCTGCAAAGTAAACCAAGACTGCTTTGCAACTTAACGTCGTCTTTCACTTTACTAGCTCTTGGGGGTATAAAATGGAATCTTTGTTATGCATTTTACACCACCATGCTGTTGCAAATGCTCCCGTTAAAAGTGTTTGGATGTGGATCATCACCAGCAAACGTCCCAATGCACTTCTGTGGTACAACATTGCCCTTGTTTATAATACCAAAGACCACCCAAGCACACTCTGGCTTTAGTAGGACACAGACGTCTCATAAAATAGCACCAATAAACTCCCTGTAGTCTGGTGCATTTCATAGGGAAAAGAATATGACAATTATGTGTCTCTTGCAGTGTATTACTTAAATTGGCCTTGCAGAACTGGCAAGCGTTATTCCCAGTTGACCACAACACAAAGTGATGATGTTGCACTGTGTTGCCACCCAGTGATCTATGTGACCAAGCCCTGGAGAATGTACTATTTTCCCCCTCTTAAACGTTATTTCGGGCACCATTTCAGTAAACAGATATACTTAAAATGTATTGGTGAAAGAGGAAGTCTCTTGAAAAGCCCACACTTCATTCCTGTAAGCAACAGTGGCGATTATAATGTTTTAACAAGCCAACTAAGCCCACGGCCTAGAAAATATATCGCTATGACTTTGCTTAATCCTTCAGTGGTCTATTCCCCTAACAAGGGCCCATAGCTGTGGTAGTATATAGAGTGGTAAATATAGAGCCTTAGGATCTGAACTATAATGGCTTCTGCCATTCTGGACAGCATCAAATGACCACAGTGAAACAACTTTATAATTTTATGTGTGAGTTATTTAGTTCTGGATAGGCAACAAGACACACGGCCAAGTCTGGCTTGCCAAAGGATTTTGTGTGTGTGAGAGAGAGAGAGAGAGAAATTACAATTCTTGTGAATTCAGGGACAAATTACAGGATGCTTCAATGGCTTAACTATATTCGGTCTGTGTGCTGTGTATTGCCAGCTGACATATCAAAGCCATCATAGTAGCGATTGACAACCTTAACCTCTATGAATAATTATGGCGATCTGGAGTGTTTGATAGGGTTAAACCTGCTGGACAGCTTAGTGTATGAAGAATTGGTGTATCTATCCCTGGATGAGAATACTGTGGAGGGGAATGACTTTAGGGGTAAGTATATGGGAAGGTTAAGCCATGTTGAGGAATAGGAGTTATTGGCAAGGCTCCTCTCCTCTCCTGCCTATTGCTAAGAGCACATTGAACAAAAAAGAACTGAAATCCTGGAAAATCAAACAGCAATACATTGTAGTATTTCTTCTTGGTGGAACTTTTGAATGGTAACTCATCTTTATAGTGTTTAATTCATTATTATTTAGTGGATTTAAAAAAAAAACAGATCCTCAAAGTTCATTTTAGATTAAATATGACATCCCAAGTTTCACAGAAAACTTCCTGCACATTAGAATTGCTAACGTGTCTTGTATGTTGCATAGCAGATTTTAATAGCAGGAAGAATGTGTGTGTGTGGACATAACCCATTTTAGGGATAATCATTTTAGCCCATTTGTATAATGGAAGATTCAGAAAGGAAATGAGGAAAGCAGAACAGCTTCTGTAGGTCAAAGGCATTGCTGAGATCACCCAGGAAAAGGAACATACTGAAAACAAGCATGATGGCATGAAATGGCAGATGATAACATTTAAAATACTCCCGTCATTTTGTTTTCACAGTTGGGTGAAACTCTTTGACAGATCTGGCAAATAGTTTAGCTTGTCATGCTGCAATATGACAATTAGCTGGAACTGCCAGTTTTCTCCTGCCAAAACCCAAGGGTTGCATCCAGCTAGGTTCTACTCGGAGCACGACTAATTTAGATCCATTCATTTCAATGGGTCTACTCTGAGTAGAAGTATCCTTGGCTACAACTCAAAGTGGGCAACATCTGACTGATTTAGTGAGACTCCAAAGATGTTTAGGCAAATTGATCATAAAAATTGAAAATACAGGTTATGATTATTTAATCATTGGTCTGTACTGTGCACTTCCTCCTCAAGTTCTTCAGGTTGCCACAAACATTTATTCCCTGGAATTTCCATGGTGTTTAGGAATCTAGGAAGTTGCCTTATACCAAATCAGAATTGGTCAGTCTTGGCCAGTTTTGTTGACACTGCAGCATCTCTTCAGGGGCTTCGTATGGGATATTCCCAGCCTGAAGATTCCTAGGGTTGAACCTGGAATCTTTTGAAAACATTGCAGGTACTCTACAACTGAGCTACATTCTTCCCCCAAACGTAGTCTTTCCATTGTTTCGCTCTATTTCTTCGGCAGCTCGTAAAGCCATTTATTATAGCAAGTGACTGAAGAATAGGGCTTGGTCCATCACAACGAGGAGTTCAAGCTGGGTTTGGATTGTGGAACATTCACATTTCACGGCCAACCGATTATGATGGCCAACTTAATCCCTCCAGATGTTGTGCATTTGAGTCCCACTTGTTCTCAGGCCAGCTGCTGCTTTTTCATCCCGCAGCAGATAGAAGATAGGTGTTTCCAATAAGTTTGAAGAACTTAGGCAGCTGGTGACATCAGCGGCTCAGACTACAGACACTGGGGCTTCTGAATCTGGAATTGTATCTTAAAACCCTCCCCTGTGCTCTTGGATCATCGGATGGGTCTGTGGTCCAAGAGTGCTGCAACCATCTGAGATCCAGCTGGTGGCAACAAAGAGAAGCACATTTTCTGTTTTGGCACTCATTCTGGAATGCCTTCCTTTCTAGAGGCCTGCATGGTCCACGTTCTGTTAGCGTTTTTGAAAGCTGCAGAGCCTCTTTATTTTGTGTGTGTGAGATGCTGCAGGGGTCCATTTTGTGGCTGAACGGCTGGTGGAAATACAAACAATGAAGTTGTCACTGAGTTGCCGGGACTTTGTAGGAATTGCCTGTGTCCCCCCCCCCCTCCCTTCCCCCTTGCTCTTTTCCTGTTCTCATTTAAAAAAAATAATGTTTGAAGGGTTTGTTTCTTCCATGCTACTGCAACTCCTTAAGATCAGGCCGAAATTGCTTCTGAGTCCTTGTCGTCAACCCAGCGAAAGTGGAGGTGGGAGACAGGAATAAGAGAAATAAAAAATTTGAAGATTTACATTGCAGGCCGGGAATGTTTGCAAAGTTTCTTTGCTTGGGTCTGTCGGTGAGAGTGGAGTTAGGGGACGGGGGCCAAACACACCATTGTTTGTTTATATGTGCTGTTGCTAGTCTTTACAGGCTATATCAGCCAGCAGCTCCCTATCCTATCCTGCAAAGCCTCCTCTTTGTTTTCTGTGTGACAGCACCAGCTTAGTCAATCAACTGCTGCAGTCTGTGTTTGCATCACATGATAGCCGCTAACAAAGAAAACAAAACCTTTTGAACAGGGGGGTGGAGGAGGGTTTTCAACGCTATGAATGCTTGCAGAGGAGCCATGCCAGCTGCTCCCTGCTTATTGGGTCTGCCTGCCAGTTGGGTCTTTTTTTAGCACTATTCAGCAATACCACATAGGTGCCTGCACATGCAAGAAAGGAGCCAAACCAAACCAAAAGGGAGGAGGGAGGGGAGAGAGAGAGAGAGAGAGAGAGAGAGAGAGAGAGAGAACTAGGATTAGGCAGATAGGCCCCATGCCAGGCAAATGCATGAAGAAACATATTAGGGGGTTCTGCTTCACTACTATTTCCCTGCCTCTTCCTGAATTTTTGCCCCAATTCAAATTTTGATGATTCTTCGAAAGCTCACAGGTGGGGGAGCCTAGGATCCTCCACTGGAATTGAATGGCCAAGCATTTAATAAAGGCAAAAGTGCTTTGAATCAATGGCATCCCCACTGCAGAAACTTTTCAGACATGGGCGAAGGATAAATTAAACTTGCTTCTCAAGTTAATGTACCATGTAGGCCTTTAAAAGGCCCCTTCAGTATTGTGTTAGAATCTGAACGAATCTCACTGCTTACACATCACATATATGTTGCCCCACCTTGAGCTCAGAGCATCAATTTAGTCTCCTATATGGAGTAAGGTAGGTACGCGGGTGGCGCTGTGGTCTAAACCACTGAGCCTAGGGCTTGCCGATTAGAAGGTTGGCGGTTCGAATCCCCACAACGGGGTGAGCTCCCGTTGCTCGGTTCCAGCTCCTGCCCGCCTAGCAGTTCAAAAGCATGCCAGTGCAAGTAGATAAATAGGTACCACTCCGGTGGGAAGGTAAACAGTGTTTCCGTGCGCTGCTCTGGTTTCATCAGAAAGCGGCTTAGTCATGCTGGCCACATGACCTGGAAGCTGTCTGCGGACAAACGTCGGCTCCCTCGGCCAATAAAGCGAGATGAATGCCGCTACCCCAGAGTCGTCCACTACTGGACCTAACAGTCAGGGGTCCCTTTACCTTTAAGGAGTAAGGTGGGTGGAGAGTGACTTGTTTTTTCAGGGTCAAGCAGGAATTTGAACTTGAGTTTTCCCCACACCCGCTGTTGCTATAATACATCTAATTCACTCAGCTCACCAAAACAGTGGAAAAGTTCAGCAGCCTTGTAAAAAAATCAATGCGAAAATAGAAGAATAGTTTATTAAACATACTGATGAACGTTTGCAATTGTCAACAATGAAACCCGTTTTTCCACCAATGTCAACAGATGAAGCCCTAGCATAATAAAACTGATAAATCAACAGATGCCATGATCTGATACAAGATTGCCCCAGGGAGTGGAGAATGCTGCTGGAATAGTGTTTAGGCCCACATAGTCCAGGGATGGGGAAACCAGTGATCAGAGATGTTCGGAGTCTTGACAAAATCTAGAACACAGCTCCCCTTTCCCAATTTAGTTCATCCTGTTTTTCAGTGACCCACCAGATGCTTCTGGGACGCCTACAAACAGGGCACAGAGTCAATAGTCCTTTCCCCCTCCTGCTTCCCAGCAACTGTGATTTAGTGGCATAAATGCCTTTGGACACAGCATTTCCATATAGTCATTAATAGCCCCGCAACACCCCAGTTGTTAAGTACAGCAGCGATTTCCAGAACTTAGAGATCTGAGTCATATAGATGTTGTTGCCGTTTCCTATAGACCACTTTTTTTTTTTAATGGTACGAAATGCACAAATCTAATTCTGGAGCCTTGCAGCATACCGGGTAATGGGTTCTTGTGAAACTTTTCCTTTCTGAGAATGATTAACTTGGGAACGCTGCCTTGTGCTGTATCGCCACCTGCTGGCCAGAAGGGTTTAAAACAAGCAGTTTTTTTTAACACGTCATTATGGCATCTATTACCTTCGCCTTGAATACTGAGCAGGATAAAACTGTTGGGCTAGGATGAGAGTGTTGCAAAGTCAAATCCCCACTACGTCATGGATCTTACTGGCTGGGTTTGAAAAAGCCACTATCTTCCTAATGATAGAGGAGCTGCATGTTAAAAATGAGATAGGGTAGTGCCCCAAGTTCTTTCAAGGAAGTGCAAAGTACAAGGGCAGTACCCAACAAAGTAAGTGCTTTAATGCAAGGATTTGCAGTTGCACAGTGGTACTGTCATCGCCTCCCATGTCCTCTCCAAATTTGCTCTGGAGAGTTGGGGGAAACCCCTGAACAGATTTAGGGGCTATGGGGACCCAGCCTAAATTTATTATGCTAACAGAACAACTTTGTGGGGTATTACTTGATGGGATTAACCAAATGCTTGCCTTAGGCCTAGAACAACCTTTTAACGTGTAAGACAGGCAGGCCTCCTCCATTCTTTTCCCCTGTTCTCTCTGTTCAGAACACAAGTGAAAAGGAGAAAGCTGGTATGTCTCCTCACGAGTTTCAACTGGATCCGCCTCATTAGGAAAAAGTAGCAAATGTTCTTTACTTCCATGCCATTCAAAAAAAAAACCTCGAATGATCTTCATCCGACGCTGCCTTCCACGCCTGCGGGTTCTTGCATCAATTTTCTGAGAAACAGTATTTGCACTTCCTCTGTACTTCCCCACACTCTTAATTTAAATATAGCTGCAACAGGATCTAGTAATGCGCAGGTTCGTTGGGTTAAGATGATTCTTGAATGCTCCCTCTTGTGTAATCAGTCCCCCTCCTCCTCCTCCTCTCTCAGTGCCAAGATCTTCAGTTACTTGGCCAGAGCTGCTGGTTGAGAGAAACCTGGTGAAATGCAGGCTCTAAAGCAACCCATTGGGTCACATTCTGTACTCACAGAACGAGCGCCTGCAAATATCTACTTAACTGGAGGGGTTGGTTCCCAGCCTCCCGTCTCCCAGTCTCAAATTCCCTCTCCTAGAATTTACCTATCTGTGACATCTCCCCTCTCCCTGCCTCAATTTCCCTCTCAAGACCACATGTTCCAACTTCCTCAGCTTCCAAAAGGGTAACAATATCTCCTCCCTCCCCTGACAGAAAAAGACTCCCTTGGTGTCAGGGTGAAAGGGAAAAAAAGGGAGGAGAGTTTTTCTCCTGCAAGTCACGGTGGTGCTCCCACTTCTGAGATGACTCATTCAGGCTCTGGGCTATGTTTCTGGCTCAGTCTGTGTGCCTTTTGCACCTCCTAGTGGCTCAGACTGTCATGACGGTTTGCCAGCAGACCAGTATAAATATTAGAGAGAGAGAATGAGGGCACTTTCTCGATTACTTAATAAATAAATAAAAACAATTCTCTATAATCAGACCTTTGACCAATCAACATTCCAGGGCCTTTTAAATGTCTTTGAGGGAGCAGTTATTGGCTTGTTTTTGTTATAGGTAGGTAGGCATATTGGTCTGCCAATGTTGAAACAAAATAAAAAAAATTCCTTCCTGTATCACCTTAAAGGTAAAGGGTAAAGGGACCCCTGACCATTAGGTCCAGTTGTGACCGACTCCGGGGTTGTGGCGCTCATCTCGCTTTATTGGCTGAGGGAGCTGACGTACAGTTTCCGGGTCATGTGGCCAGCATGACTAAGCCACTTCTGGCAAACCAGAGTAGCGCACGGAAACGCCGTTTACCTTCCCGCCAGAGTGGTACCTATTTATCTACTTGCACTTTGACGTGCACATGCACATGATAGCTCATACCAATAACAAACTTAGTTGGTCTCTAAGGTGCTACTGGAAGGAATTTTTTTTATTTTGTTTTGGCTTGTTTTTGTTTTATTCTGTATTTTGTGTTTTTATGTTGTGATCTTTGGAGGAAGGGCAGTACACCAATTGAAATAAATAAATAAACAAAATGAGTTTTAAGTCAATTAACCAACTGATCAACTGAACACTGCACTGCACCTGTTTTTGAGGCACATGATGTGACTGAAGTGACAAGTGTTTCATCTCTGCCCGCTCCAGTGAATTGTCAGTGCAGTGCATTAAGTGTATAGAGTTCCCTAGGGAGAGAGATTCAGGTCTTATTTAAGCTCAAATGCTACACACACACACCCCACTCCAAAGGGAACAGTGACGGACATGGGTACTACGGCACCCTGTGCCAGGCCAAAATTTGGCGCTCCTCTCCCAGCCTTCCCCAAGGCAGGTAAAGAGGCTCCTGGCTTTGGGAAGGAGGGGCAAGGGCTCTGGTGGAGTTGTGAAGCTCTCCTAAAGGTAAAGGTAAAGGGACCCCTGACCATTAGGTCCAGTCGTGGCCGACTCTGGGGTTGCGGCATTTATCTCGCTTTATCGGCCAAGGGAGCCGGCGTACAGCTTCCGGGTCATGTGGCCAGCATGACTAAGCCGCTTCTGCCGAACCAGAGCAGCGCACGGAAACGCCGTTTACCTTCCCGCTGGATCTACTATTGATCTATTTGCACTTTGATGTGCTTTCGAACTGCTAGGTTGGCAGGAGCTGGGACCGAGCAATGGGAGTTCACCCCGTCAAGGGATTCGAACTGCCGACCTTCCGATCGGCAAGTCCTAGGCTCTGTGGTTTAACCCAGTGTCACCCGCATCCCACCTACCTCCTTCCAAAAGCTGAGAAAGCATTCACTAGGCTATGTGAAACAGGCAGAAGGACTCCAGGACCCCATCAGAGCCCAGCACCTCACTTACTGGGTTTTGAGATGGCGCCCCCTTGTGTGCACCATCCCCACAGCCCCAAATCCACCCCAAGGGATACATTCCATGGGTAGGCTCTGCGTTACACATGATACAATTATTTTGATTGTCTGAAATTTTAGCTGTTCTAGTTGCTGCTTTGCCAAAGCTTAACGGTAGCAATATTTATCTACCTGTTTCAACTCCCCAAGCACCAGAGACAAATCTGTAAGCATCAGTTGTGCAAAGAGCTGAAAATGTTGCAGCGGTTAAGATTTGTTCAGCCTTGGATATTTATTCTCCCGATTATGCTGCATGATGATTTGTGTCCCCATTACGTAGCTGATCTAGCCAGCAGGGGGCACTGTTGGTCAACATAAATTTTGTTCAGGGTTTGTGTTACTGTGGATCCCAAATAGAGTTTGGGATTTTGTTGTACAGCTCCCAGACTGCACCCTGGTGGATGTTAAAAATGATTAAACACTAGTCCCTATCAGGATTTCAGTGTGATTTTAAGGGCTCGTATCAACCAAGTCACAAGTCTTTATCTGAGTCTAATAATTAGGTTCAAGTGGATGTGAGGGTGATCTGACTGTAACATCTGCCACCCCACTGATCACCAGGGTAGATTCAGCTGATCTGACTGGCTAGGCTGGTGCCACCCGCCCCTCCCAAACCTGCATGCTCAGTGGAAGAGGCCCATCATCCCAGATAGAAGGACTGTACCGTTCTTCAGTCAAGATAGCTGCACTCCCGACAGAAGCTCCAAACAAGCTCAAGGTCCATAATTAGGTTCAAGTAGTGAATCAGAATACACCATGATGGGAGTGCCCAAGCTGGTCAACAATCTTCATTCAGGTGGTCCACCACATTTCTGTGGATTTCTCATTGATTTTTGATTGCATTTTCATTGCTTCTTTTATTTCTTATATTGTATTTTATTCCATTGCATTGCCATTTTAATTCTATGGGACCATAACCAGTTGATTATATACGTGTCTACACATAAGTAAACCTCACCAAGTTCAACTAGGCTTACTCTCAGGTAAATGCTTTTATAAAGCTCCTGTAAACTTTTCCACTCCCTAATTGGTAATGCACATGCTTCAGGAAAAACATCTTATTCAAACCAAGCCTTGCTTCTTGCTTTGTAGTTTAGCAAGTGTGTGTGTGTGTGAGAGAGAGAAAGAGAGAGAGAGAGAGAGAGAGAGAGAGAGAATAACCTGTCTGAATGATTTCTCCTTGTGCTGATAAGCATTTATAGGAGAAGTTAGAAAAGCAAACAACCAGGAACACACACACACCCCTGTCTCCCTTTGTGGCAAAATTTAATTTAAATAATTTAAATAAACATGCACATGGGGAAAACAGAATAAGAGAGGGATAGAATTAAGGGCATCAGATTCTCTTTGACTGACTTGCCACTGTCCTCACTCCCAAAGTAAACAAGGGTAGAATACACCCATTTCTTCTCAGTTACTATTTCTTCTCCCTCTGCCATCCTGCTGGTCTCGTTTCTTATCCTGATCCTGCTGGAGGGAAGAAACCACCCACAGCTTCCTCCTCTCACTGCTAAAGACAAGCACTGCCTGAGGTTTTTTTCAAGAAGCAGGAGCCACTAGCAAGGAAAATTCTAGTGAGCAGGCTGGGGCTTCGAATGCGAACGGGAAGCATTTGGCTATTATGTGCTGTGGCCATTTCCACACACAAATTACCTAACACGCTATGCCCAGAGTGCACACTGGATGCTGAATAATTGGATGGTGGGCAGGCTCAAATATGAGATCTGGAAAGTGCAGTAACTATTGGGGTTGGGGAGGGTTTGTTCCATTGTATTCAAGTGCCCACAACCTGCTTTTAGTCTCCCTCATCCCATATGCCAGCAGGAGCAAAGTAGGGGTCTAAGGCACTCTGTCAAATGTCTCATAATACTAGAAATCAGGAGCATTCAATGAAGATTCGGACAAAGAAAGTACTCCTTCACATTAGGGCTGGGCAATATATCGTTATGCCATCCAAAACCAGTTTGAAGTCCATATCATGATATCAGTTTCACCCGGCAATATATTGCGAATCATGATCTGTGCGTGCGCATGCTATGCAAAAATCACAATGTGGGAAACACTGTGAAGCCAGACAAAATCCACCCTTATTTTAGACATTTTGATATATCAGTATATCGCAGCATTTAGCTGGTGATATATCACAGTGTTGGAAACCAGGTGTTTCCCAGCCCTACTAGACATTGTTAAACTATGGAATCTGCATCACAAGAAGCAGTAATGGCCAACAACCTTGATGACTGTAAAAGAAAACTCAACAGCTCCATGGAGAATAAGGCGCCCAATGGTTCCTAACCCTGCTGGCTCATGTCAAGGTAGTATGCTTCTGAATACCAGTTACTGGAAACCACATAAGCACACTAATTCATTACAAAGCATTCAATGGCATTTTTGACTTTGAAACTTAACAGGTGCATACGTGAAAAGCTGTTTGCATCTTTTCAGGATAGATTGTACTTTGCTTCACTGCTTATTTATTTACCGTATTTTTCGCCCTATAGGGCACACTTTTTCCCCTCCAAAAATGAAGGGGAAATCTGAGTGCGCCCTATGGGGCGAATGCAGGCTTTCGCTGAAGCTTGGAGAGTGAGAGGGGTCGGTGCGCACGGCCCCTCTCGCTCTCCAGGTTTCAGGAAGACATCCGCAGCCTAGGCAGCCCTGCGGAAGTTCCTGCAGGGCTGTCTAGGCTGTGGATAGCAGCCTGCCGCCTGGCGCGAGGGGTGCCCTGAAGCAGAGCGCCCCTGGCGCCGGGCACACATCCACAGCGTGGGGAGCCCTGCAGGAGTTCCCCGCAGGGCTCCCCACACTGCGGATAGCAGCCTGCCGCCTGGCGCGAGAGGCGCCCTGAAGCAGAGCGCCCCACGCACTGGGCCAACATCGGCTAGCCCCACAAGCTCGGGGGACAGCAGGGAGGCGCAGCGCCGCCATCTCGCTGTTCCTCAACCTGTTTCGGTTTCCCCGACCTGGTTTGGGGGGGGGGAATTCCTTTATTTCCCCCCCAAAAAACTAGGTGCGTCCTATGGGACGGAGCGTCCTATGGGCCGAAAAATTAGTTATGATTGAGGCTTTTAAATGGTATTAGGAATTTCCACCTGAAGATAAGGTCATGTACTTGCCAGGCTACCTAATAAACGTAAAAATCAATATTGGGCATGAAATTTAACGGCTACCCTCAATAAATTTAGGATTTTAAAAATACTAGTTCTATATTGATGTGAAAAGAAGTAAAAGGCAAAGATTTATATAGTGTGGGACATATTTCTGCCAATTCAGTACTGAACTACAATATACCGTATTTTTCGTCCCATAGGACGCACCTAGGTTTTTTTTTTGGGGGGGGGGAATAAAGGAAAATATTTTTTCCTTTATTTCCCCCCCAAAAAAACCAGGTCGGGGAACAGCGGGATGGCGACGCTGCACCTCCCCGCTGTCCCCCAAGCTTGTGGGGCTGGCTGATGTCTGCCCAAAGTGCGAGGCGCTCTGCTTCAGCGCGCCCCGTGCTCCCAGCAGCAGGCTGCTATCCACAGCCTAGGGTGCCCTGCAGGAACTCCTGCGGGCTCCCCGGGCTTGCTGATAGCTTCCTGAAGCCTGGGGAGCAAGAGGGGTCAGTGCGCACCGACCCCTCTCGCTCTCCAAGCTTCAGCGAAAGCCTGTATTCGCCCCATAGGACGCACACAGATTTCCCCTTCATTTTTGGAGGGGAAAAAGTGCGTCCAATAGGGCAAAAAATACGGTAAAATGCTCTACCTGTTTAATCAAAATATGTTTCTGATTTATTAACCATCAGGGTATATCTTGGTATTAACTGATGCAATAAGTTACTATCCCTTAATACTTGCATGTCATGCATTTGATACTGTTTGACCCTGTATGGAACAGAAATTTAACCGTGCCTTCTGAGTTGAGAAGGAACGCTGGAGAAGCTTGCTCAAAGTATTTCATCTCACTTGGAAAGGGCAAGTTTCAACAAATATTACTTTAAAGGTTTAGAAGGGGTGACATTGTCCAATCAAAATAACTATTCAAGCTCAACTGGTTTGCTTATCAGGTTGGAGCCATTGCCGGCTAGCATAACTGCATGTTTTTTTCCTAAATAATATTTTGTTTGCTGTGGTGTGGGAGAATATGATTGAGTTTATTTTTAAAAATTGATTACTGGGATGTAGGGGGAATATGATTTACACTTGAACCCTCTTCCTTCAAGGAGATCAGAGTAGCTGAAATAGTCTCTTGTCCAAGGCTCATAAAACCTCATAAAACAGTCGTACCTTGGTTTTCGAACGCCTTGCAACTCATGTTTTGGCTTCCTGTACGCCGCAAACCCAGGAGTGTTTCGGTTTGTGAACTTTTTTGAAGCCGAATGTCCGACATGGCTTCTGATTGAGTGCAGGAAGCTCCTGCAGCCAATAGGAAGCTGCACCTTGGTTTTCGAATGCTTTCGGAAGTCGAACAGAGTTCCGGAATGGATTCGGTTCGAAAACCAAGGTACGACTATACTTTCAAGACTATTCATTGACTGTGGGCAATCTCAATAACAAAATTCCCCGTATCATTCAACAGACATAGCAGAAAACTAAAATAGGACTTTATCTTAAGCGAACCCACTTTACTGAGATCAGACATAAAACCAACAGACCCTTCAGTTTCTGGTTGTAATTTCTTCTCCTTCTCTGTTTGAATATGGTCCAAGATCACAATGCCAATACTCCTGCAGACAGATGAGGCACTCACTCTTAGGATTTCACAAGCCTTAATCCTCACTTTTGTTACATGCTGAAGGCATGTAATAAATCTTTTGGGACAAGGTGCTTATTACGCCCCAGCATGTTTCTGAGCACAATTCAAAGTATTGCTGCTAACCTTTAAAGTCCTAAATGGCCCTATTGTTCAGCCCAGGTACCGAGGTCCAGCTCTGAGGGCCTTCTGGTGGTTCCCTCATTGCAAGATGTGACGTTACAGGGAACCAGGCAAAGGGCCTTCTCGGTAGTGGCGCCTGTCCTGCGGGACGTCCTCCCATCCGATGTCTAAAGGCTAAACAACTATTTGACCTTCCGTAGACATCTGAAGACAGCCCTGTATCAGGAAGTTTTTAATATCTGATGTTTCACTGTTTTTTATGAGCTGCTCAGAGTGGCTGGGGCAACCTAACCAGATGGGTGGAGCACCAGTAATAAAAATTTCCAGAGACACAGTTGACAGAATCTTTCAAGGAGCTGGAGATGGCGTTTATAAATGGTCCATGTTTCATAAGCATACAGTAAGGCTGGTAGTACAATAGCTTTGTAAACAAGCATTTTGGTTTCCCTGAGAATGTCCGGGTCCTCAAACACTCTGCACTTCAATCAGGAGAAAGCCGCACTCGCAGAGCTGAGGCGATGCTGGATTTCAGCATCAATGTTGGCACTTGTGGAAGGATAACTGCCCATACTGGAAGAAGCAAAGACCACCAGTGTCAAAGCAATGATCCTTCAACATCAACTTTGTTGGACTGGTCACGTTGTGTGCATACCTGATCATCTTCCAAAGCAACTACTCTATTCCGAACTTAAAAATGGAAAGTGTAATGCTGGTGGTCAACAAAAGAAGTTTAAAGACTCTTTAAAAATGTAGTATAAACACCGACAACTGGGAAACACTGACCTGCGAGCGCTCCAATTGGAGAACAGCCTTTACCAAAGGTGTTATGGGCTTTGAAGACGCTTGAACTCAGGACGAAAAGGAAAAATGTGCTAAGAGGAAGGCATGCTTGGCACCGTGATAAACTCCCTGCCGGAAACCTATGTCCCCACTGTGGGAGGACGTGTGGATCCAGAATTGGTCTCCACAGTCACTTACGGACTCACTGCCAAAACCATGTTCATGGAAGACAATCTTACTCAGCTACGAGTTATCTCCAAAGAAGACGACTAGTAATTAATAACTAGATAAGACAAGTAATTAGATCCAGTAGAACTTATTTCCAAGTAACTGCAGGGTAACATAGCATTCCTGTGACCCTAGCTACACCAGTATAATTTAGTCAGGATCCCTATGTACTTCCAGCACCAGTCTGGAGGAGGGGGAAGAGTTAGAACTATAAAAACCAGAGCTACAATGCTACTCATTCCCCCAGCGCCCAAGGCAACACCACTGGCACAAACCAATCACAGAGTAGCATGCCAACAATGTCCCGATAGCCATGCATAGACTGACCCATTCCACACCCAGCAATAGGGAAACATCTCCAAGACCTCACCCCCGAGCCATACACAACAGGCAACCCACCAGTCACTACTGAAAGAGCCCCTAGGGCAAGCAGCAATTCAGCAATAAGGAACGTCTAGAAATCCCTCTACAAATAGGTGTTCAAATTCACCTGTATCACACAACCATTGCTAATACAGTCGTACCTTGGAAGTTGAATGGAATCTGTTCTGAAAGTCCGTTCGATTTCCAAAACGTTCGAAAACCAAAGCGCAGCTTCCAATTGGCTGCAGGAAGGTCCTGCAGCCAATCGGAAGCCGCAGAAGCCCCATCAGATGTTCGGCTTCCAAAAATCGTTTGCAAACCGGAACAGTCACTTCTGGGTTTGCGACGTTAGGGAGCAAAAACATTCAGGAACTAAGCTGCTCGACTTCCATGACTGTAATCAAGCTTTTGATGGCACAACAGAAAAGACAGGGAGACATTTCAAATAGGGACACATCTGAGGGGTGTCAGAGAGGTAGCAGCGCAGTCAGATTGCCAGCTCACAGGTCCTTTGTACGACCTTCCCACATGCTCCTTTGATTATTGCCCCTCAACTACTAAATGCTTCATTCATTGCGGCAGCAGCAACTCAGAAGGACCTGCCAGCTTACCAGAGGATAGTTACCCTAAGTTATGGCAGGTTAAGTTAAGACCCCATCCCTCCCAGAGTCATATCTCAAGGTAAGAGAAGGCAAGAAAGAACTTTGGTGGATAGAAGGGATCTCTCTCTGCTGATCCTCACTAACAAAGTGGACAGCGGTTACTGGACAGCATCGTTTTAGCAAGTTCTGAAAGACACATGGCGTAAGAGTTGTCAACATTCTTAGTTTAGGATTCCTGTGATCTTGAAAGTTCCACAGCAGCTTAGATGTCATTTACCCCATTGTGCCATCTCCACACTGCATTCGCAACTGCCGAGCAAGCAACTTGCAAAGATACATGAGCCTGCTAGAATATCAAGTTGGCAACGCCACAGAGGACCAGCTGGAATCATACTGGTTACTACTGCTCACTGCACAGCAACAGGAATAAGAGCTATGTTGCTTGTTGCACCTGCCTGAAAGCTGCCCAGGAAGAGGCCAAAGGGCAGCAAAGATCAATGGTCAGCAGTTGAAAGGAAGTTCTTGGACCTAGATGTCCAGTATGCGTTTGTGAGAGTGCTGCCACCTAAATGCTCCTCAGAGGAACACTCTCAGCTAAGGAACTGCGATGTGTAGTGACTGACTGACCTCCACGTGGCCGAGCTGCAATTCTGCAGAGCGAAAGGTGTTATGATAGCTTAGTCAATAGTAAGGATGGTTTAAAAGGAGTGCCCTTCAATCACTAGAGAGCTTACCTGAATTTGATGGTTCACAGGCCCCAATGCCTCTCCTTCTACACAGTGCCTTCTAACCATCTGATGGTGTCACCAGCTGCCGAGGATTAGCCAACACACTGCTGAACACTGAAATGGACAGAGAGTGGAAGGTGGGAGACACACATGGGAGATATCTGTAGCAGCCATACTTTAAAGCTCGAGTCAAGCTCCCCCCCATCTACTTACCTGCGGAGTGGTACAAAAGTTCTTGCTGGGTGTCCTGAGGGTCTTCACAAGTTTTATTCTTAAGTATTTCTCCACAGTTATCAACATTCCCTTTGGTGTGCAGGGCTTAAGACCAGAGAAAGGAGCTACATGTGCTGGCATATGAGAAATGGTCTCCGTGTTAAGGGTTTCTACACTATTCTATGCATGCTGTGATTGGCCAGTCTGAATCCTATGCTTCATTGCAGTGATGTGAGTAGAGTGGCAGGAAGACTTTTCTGACTCTCCGCTAATAGGAATGTTTTGATTTACAGTCTCTTTTGTTGGTGTAACTTAACTTGTTGGTACTCAAGGGTAGAATCTGAGGGACCTGTTTGATTCACACTAAGCCGGCTCTTCCCCCAGTGACACTCACCTTTGACAGCTGTGCCAACAATGTTGAGTCAACATCAGCAAAACCTTGATGCTGATATTATATCACTAGCATGGGCTATGCAGAAAATCCTAGAGGGCTCAAAAGTTATCATAAATTGAGCACGGTGCTGTGCCCTTAATATAACCATTTCCCCGTAAGAATCGCAGGGTTATTATTACCTGAATAAAGACTTAAGTTAAGGACTTAAAGAAATTAACGCACCTCAGATTTTAAAGTAATTTATTGGAAATAGTTCTTAGATTACAAACAAGCATTTCTCATTTACAGAATGTGCTGACAGCTAATGGTAAGAAATGTAGCCTTCCAGTCACCTGCCCATCAGCAATGCAACCCTGCAAAATTACAGAGTAATTTACCTAGTTAACTTTCCCCTCACGTAGCCCTTTAAGTAGTTTATTTGTGGTCCAATTACCTGTTTGTGAAGGCATTCCCTGGAAGAGTGCCCAACCTCATATTTACCTCACTATGTTCTGCAACAAGATGGATACTTCAGTTGTGTCTACAAGCCTGTGAAAATACAACCCACTTACTCTTACATTGTTTTGATTTCTATGAAATTAAAATGCTGTAGGATTCTTTTTTAAAAAAAGATTTAAGTCACAGCAATATAAAACTCTGGATTGGTTAACTTATTCAGCTGAACTGGGGAACTATTCAGGATGCAGGCATGTTAGTGCTCTTTGGGTGGGCTATCAAGAACATTATAGTATCGTGGAACAAGTCACCATGTGATGTTTTACACTTAAGTTTCAGTTGCTCCCAAGAGGATTAACCACCCCAAAGAAAGGAATGATGACATGAGAAACATTGACACTCAAGTACGGCATAACAACAATTAAGCATTTTGTAAAACTTCTGGTGCTTTTTAAGACTGAAGAGGTTTGTTCATTTATGTATATGGTCAATTAAACCATTGGTTTTAACTACATTGTTTTATTAAAACAGTAGTCCAAGAAGCATAGGGTAAGGTCTTCTATCAGAACAATTTGAGACTTATTAAGTTGCCACATGCTAAGGTCAAACTAAGCTACCACATACAGATGTTCTTTTTAGATAAGCAAAAACCACAGCACACATCCACTGACCGAGTTGCTTGAGTGTGTTTTGAACTAGTCATACAATCACTGTTTGATAAGCTTAACTTCTCCATTTTAAATAAAACAACTTCCATTTATACAGAAGAAACATAAGAAAGATCGGTGTTTACATATAATGCAGTCACTAAGTATCTACACTGCTTACACTTTAATATACTAACATAAAGCATGGGTTTGATTCACAGAATAAGTAGGTCCACGATTGTAAGTTAACAATAACTCTTTATTGCTTTATACATGTGGTGCTTTTTCAAGGCACTGTGGCATGGACTAAAAAACTTGGAATGACTTGTGAAGGAACCTGGAATGACATATGGTCAACATGGAAAGTTCTTCAGAAGCAAGACGACAGCTAATTTAAATTCCAAGTTATCAAACATCAGGAATGAGAGTTCATAGTTCACAGGAGATAATATAACAATCTTGTTTAAGGATCAGCTCCTTCACATGCCCATTCTGATACTCTGAATAATCTGGAAGATAGCTGCAAAAGGAAACAGGTTTAGATGTTGCTTTGTTAGAATATATCAAATGATGCACCATTTTAAAGAGTTATGTACATTGGCATTGTTATATACACCGAGTAAACCAGATTTCAGAAAACCTTTGAACAAGTTCCACTTGATTTTACTAAGCTGTGTAAGAGAGATCATTTTACTACTCCCAATTTTATATAAATATCTTCCAAGAAAGTCACATTAGAAAGACCAAGTGAAGTGTGAAACTATACCATATGGCACAAAATTTTACCTGTTTTCTCAGCTGAAATCAACCAATTTTAATTAGCAGTTTTGATTTCAGCAATATGACTTCCCACTCAGTCCTACACATAGTAACTCAGAAGTGAACTGATCCATGTACAGTAGAACATACTCTCAGGTAAGTGTGGATAGGAAGGCTGTTTTAAAAGAAAGCAACGGTTGCCAATGTTAATCTTCCTGTTTTCAGCAGTGTATAAAATTGCTATTGACAGCACACTTGTAACCTATTAGTTTAGATCACTGCTTGCTACGTCAACAACTAAGTAGCCACAATAAGGGGTATAAGCATGACAATTAAAAACAGCTATGAACCCACAATAAGATACAAGTCTCCTCCATTTGTGAAGTAGGCAAACTTCATGTGAATAAAGCCCCTCATTTAAGTAGTAACTATTACTCTCCTTGTCTTATTTGTAACCATTAACACAACTCCTAAAGATATAAAAATTGGAGCCGATAAGCTTATAAAACTAGGTGAACCATCACATATTATTAACAGTGTTCCCTGACGGCATTCAGGAAATCTGTTTTGCATACCCTTTCTTTCTTTTTGTGAAGCTCTGTCCTGAGCCACCTGGTGTACTGGAAAAATTACATTACTTGCAATTTGGCTATTTAAATGGGTGAGTCTCAAATGCAATTTCCAAAAGGCCAGCTATATTAGTCTGCTGTGCAAACCTGAGCACAGGTATATTAGACAGACAATACCACACGGATTTGTGGGTCACTTCTGGGAAAACAAGCTTAAGACAGCATTGAGAACCTAAAATTCTAAGGATGCCTTTATCTTTTGCAAGTCCTCATTGCTACAGATGTACATAAAGATCAGCGTGTGGGGGGGGGGGTATTCATAAAAAGTGGGCAAATACAACTAGCCCAATCAAGTCAGGCAATGTGTGTGTACGTGTAGAGGGATTCCAATATAATGTCTAGTAATTTTAAGCAGGGGTTGTTTTTTAAAGAAACCAGCATAGCTATGATGAAAAAGTACCAATGTGAGAACCTAAGGGCTAAACTGGTAACTGAATAAGGTCCAATGGTAGAGTTGCCCATATGGCAGAGTTGCCCATAAGGGGTCCACCTTGCCCAGCAAATCCACTACACCTCTCCAGATGTTTCTACACCTGCTCCCCATCCCACCACTTGTGAGAAGCAGCGCTGCCCCCCTTTTAGGCGAAAACACCTTCCACCACTCAAAAAGAAAATGCCTCTTCTAAGAGG
Source organism: Podarcis gaigeae (assembly GCF_964106915.1). Lineage (NCBI taxonomy): Eukaryota > Metazoa > Chordata > Lepidosauria > Squamata > Lacertidae > Podarcis > Podarcis gaigeae. Next base: position 77,273,484 of record NC_139681.1, read on the forward strand.
AGAACCGCCTCCTTCTCCCCGATCACATCTTGGCAAATATAACCAACAATTTGAGGACCACAAACTACGGGACACCAGAGAAGCACAGGGGAACATCTGTGGGAAGCAAACAAGTGTCACCGCCAACCAAAAAACTTATTGAGATGAACACAGCTTGTTTACCTTCGCTAACCCAAGACCTTTCGGGCTGGAAGGGGTTCCCCACCTGAAAACCACCCCCACCCCCCCAAAAAAAACCCAGTTCCCTTGAGGGAGATGTTGGACAAGGGGCCCAATCCCGCCCAGCTGCCAGCGCTTACCCGATCCGCACACCACGAAGATGAACAAGGCCAGCAGCCAGGGCCCCACCGACGCCTTCTCCTCGGGGGCGTTTCTCTGTGGGAAGAGCCAGCGTGTCAGGACGGCTCGGGTGAGGAAGAAGAGGAGGAAGAAGAAAAGGAAGAGGAGGAGGAGGGGGTTTCTTTCGGGGATAGCCGCTCCTCAGCGGCCGGGGGGGGGGAAGGCCACGATCCCCGCAGTCCCCCCATCCTCCTCTTCCTCCTCAGCCCCTCAGGAACCGGTTAAAGGCAAAGCCCCCCCTCCCACACAGCCTCCCATCTTCCTCGCGCGTTTCCCCCTTCAGAGGCTGCTTCCCGCGCGAGGGGCAAACCGGCAGGGGGAGACGGACCCCCGCCCTCCCCGGTCGCAGGAGGGCGCTGAGGGGAAAGGGGAGAAGAGGTTTCCGAGGCCTCCTCCGCGAAGGAGACCCTACCGAGGTCTTGGCCACGTTCCCGCGCTGCGTGATGTTCTTGCTGTGCTTCTCGTTGGCCATCCGGATCCGCTGCTTCGCCACCATCTTGGCCGCCGCCGCTGCCGAAGCTGCCTGACAGACGCCGCGACTGAGCTGTGGCCGCGCCGCTCGTGTGAGGAGGAGGAGGAGGATGAAGCGCGCGAGGGGAGGGCAGCGTGAAGGGAAGGGAGGGGGGAAGAGACTGAACTGCCTGACGCGCTCCCTCCGGCCGAGCCGCCGCGTAAGCAGCAAACTGCCCCTCGCGCAGGCCCCGCCCTCCGGAAGCGGGGAGGCGGAGCCGCCGCCGCCAACCCGGAAGCGACAGCCTCTCCCCTCAGGTTTTTTTCTTCTTCGTCTCGCCGTCTAACGCTAAAGGTGGCCGGCAGAAATGGGCGGAGGCCGCGTGACGTGAGAAACTCCCCGCCCCGCCCTTCTCGAGAGGTTGCTACACGTCACCCCGGAAAGAGGCGTCCGCTCTTGAGCTGGCGGAGGAGAGACGTGTACTGTCCTGAGCCGTGACCTCCGCGACCCGGAAGGAGAAAAGGTTGGGCCTGGCTCAAGATGGCGCCACCCACGCCGCTTCTGGCAGGTGGGTTGAGGCGGGCGCATCCATACGTTGCCTGTTTTTTTAATAAATCTTTTTTTATTTTTCGATGTAGCGCTGCGTGCATTATGGCGGCTGCTCTGGGGCGCTGCGTGTTGTCCCCGTTTCCGTTTCGGCTGAATCCTCGTGCCGGAGTTGCGCGAGCGAAGTCCCGCGCGTCGCGCAGGGCGATCCTAAAGGTCTCCCGGGGAAGCGCCGTTCCTCAGTAGCGGAGCGCATTCATACTCAAGCAGGCGGCGGCTGCTCCGTATGGAATAGGCAGGCGGGGCAAGGCTTAGGGGCCCTCCTAAGCTAAGCAGAAAGCGCGCAAGCCTCCCAAGGCGACAGTTAAGCATGACACGTTGTCAGCTAAAGGAATTTCCGTGTCTCTCCCCCGCCCCCCTAAAATCGTTGTCCAGAGCCGCGAGAGTCCCTGACTTCATCACTGAAGACAGTAACTGAGCTTGATGGACTAATGGCATGGCTTGGTCTAAATGCAGATTCTTATTAATTTACTTAGATGCAAAAACCTAAAGAGCTTATTGGGGCTTCTTCAAATGTAAGCGTGTATGAGTGTATCGCCTTACTCATAGGTAAAGGGCAAGGGACCCAGTGAGGCTTACTCCTACTCTGTATTCCTAGGATCACACTCTTAGATGTTTTACCTGGGACTGAGGGCCATCTGTGTGAGAACTTGTGGTTTGTTAAATAAAACATGGCTTGGTATTGTGTCAACCAGGCTTATGTGAGACTGCCTCTGAAAAATCTCTGGAAACTTCATCTGGTCCAGAATCAACAGTAAGGTTATTGATAGGTGCCCATCCCAGTGAATATGTGACAACCATTTATTTATATTCAATCAACAATTCTAATTCTCAGTATAAACTTGGCCACTCCCCTGCAGAGATACAAATATTCAAGCCTCAAACTTTGACTGCATTCAGATAGTCATTTTTCTGCTTAATAGGCCTAGATATGTGTGAAACACTTCCCTATGCTCACAGTGACTTCACTTATTCCTTTCTAGCATGAATAATCAAATCAGGAAGCCTCTTATTTCACCATCATTTCCCTTTTGTCCAAACTAGGAAACTGGCTACCAACTTCAGAAAAAGCACAGTTTGAAGTTGAGTTTATGACTGTTGCTTGTTCTGAAGCTGCCAAACTATAAAGTTGATTCAGATGAAGTGGGAAATTGAGGAGCAAAGGGGCACCTACTAATATTAATATTTCAGCTTATTAATGTGAGGTATGATCATTAAAATAGGCTTTTGTTATGTAAACATTAAGTGCTAATTCTATTAGTGTGAAATAAATGCTTTTTTTTTTTTTTTTGCTAGTGCGAGGATCTGAAGGACTCTATATGGTGAATGGGCCTCCTCTTTTCACAGAGAATACAGCATTTCAAAGGTACTTCACTTTTCTCTATTGTTAAGTGCTATTTTGAATTGGAATTTTGTTTAATTATTGAAAGAATTTCTAAAACATTGTAAGCAAAAGCATAACACAAAGACAATAAAACAGTGTCATAAAAACAAAGATACAACATAGAAAACAGTGAAACAGTATAACAACAAAAAATCAGTAATAATAGGATCCAATGTTATGAGTCAAGGACAGCCTGGTCAAGGAGATCTCTTTATGAGGTGGTGGCAACTGATGGATAATGCTTCACATAAATGATCAAAACTATATCTAATTGATTAAATTCAGATGTTAATCAATACTTATATACTGCTAGGGATATTTATCGAACACGGTCTATTTATATTTTTCTATGCATTTTGTGTCATATACTTTAATTGTGATAGAAATGTATTTGTTTTTCCAGGGAGTCTGGGAAAAACAGCAAAGTTTTTGCTTTCAGCAAGGATGGTTCCCTTTTTGCTTGGTGCAATGGAGAACAGTCAGTATATCTCCTTCTTTTTTAAACATTTGTTAAGAAGTTTGGGGGCCTATATTAAATTGTGCAAAGTGTGTTAAAAAAAATTGCTAGAGGAAGGAAAATTGCTACAAATACATGTATTTGAAGGTATGTTCATTCAAAACCAACCTCAGTCAGTTCTCAATTGAACTTCCAGGAAAAGTGGACAGGATTAAAGCTTTACCGACACATACAATTCTGTCCAATTTACGCATTGCTTTCCAGATGGTAGAATTAGATTGGTAGGATTGACAGCCTAAAATGCTTGAATCATGCATGCAGTTGGGCAGGCTTAGCTTACTGAAATGCATTGACCTAAGCATGTGTAGGATTGTAGTTTCTGAAACTGAATATCCTCCCCTTTCCATTTTGAATTAGTACATTTCCAGAGATGTTAGTTCTGTTTTGTCATTCTTGGAGTATTGTATTGCACATGTGTGCCATTCTCAGCAGTTTAGATATCACTTAACATATAGCAGATGGGACTGTTACTGTTTAACCTGAGGCCAGCTCCCCAATCTTACTTTGTGCCAGTTGGGACGAAGTAGTGTGTGAATAGGCCAAAAATAGAAAGGTTCTCTTATCACAGTCATTTGCAATGTGACTCTTGCATGACTTCAGTCTCAAGGGCATGGTAGTGAAACGTGTGCACACAAGTCTTTGAAGGTTGGGAGTTTGGTGGTTACACACTGAGGAAACTTAAGCAGTGGGCAACCTGCAGCCCTCAGCCTAATATGTGATTGTCTGGGAGGGAACAAAATGGTGGAAAGAGGTGACAGAGAGAGAAGGGTTTCCCTATCTACCTTTGGCCTTGGATCTGCCTGTTGCTGTCATACTAGTGCTAGGTTACCCCCCAAAGGAATGCAACCTTGATAGGAAAAAAATATTATATTAGTGAAATATTGAACAGTATGGTAATTGGAAAAGTATTTCTATATTCTATTAGGTGGTTCAAAAGAAAGCAAATTTGGCACTGAACAAATAAAGCCTGCTATTAATTAACCACCCTAATCAAGCTTTGTTGAAGTTACCTCTTTTGGTTCCAGAGTAAACATCGTGAATGTCACCAGCCATGAGGTGCTGCGTTCTTTTGATCAGCCGAAGACAGTTTGCCTTGAATTCTCTCCAAAGAGCAATGTCCTGGTAACATGGCAGCCCTACACAAGTGAGTACTTCAGGTGTCTGCTCCAGCTTCCTTCAGTGTAAACAGGGCTGCAGTCGTGCATGTTGTAAACACTGGAAGGTTCATAAATACGGCAACCTTTTGTACGCTAGGTATTGTAAGAATACAGAAGAAAAAGAAGCTTCCTTCCGAAGTGTCATAGTAATAAGTTGTGTATGCTACCCTTGCCTTTCCTTTTTCTAATTTCCCATTGCTATGCCCTTCAATATAGACTGCAAGCTCTTCAGGAGAGGAACTTGCATTTTTTCCTTAGGATCCCCCACCGCTTATTCTCTGTTGTTAGTGTTAGCCAGCCTTCCCCAATCTTGTGCCCATCAGATGTTTTTGACTCCAGCTTCCATTAGTTGTAGCCAGCATGGCCAATGAGGGCTTATATATTTGTAAAATTTATTACCTGCTTTTCACCAGCGGCGGGTTGCAACAAGTGGAAAGTACAGTTATAAAATAGATAAGAATCACTACAATTAAAAAAATGCAATTTTAAAATAGATAAAAATCACTTCAATTTTGAAACACATGAAACCATTATGCACGGTGATGGGAGCTGTAGCCTAGAGCAGCAGGTTGTGGAAGGCTATAGTAAGTTAATAATAATAATGGAAAGAATCATACTGATGTAAGGCACCAAAAAGTCATTATGTCTGATTCATCATCCAACACAGTTCAAGGCCTTCCAGACATCATGCCCCCAACTAAAACCAGTGCATACTCAATTAGATGTGATGCTATTTTCTTTTCTCTAGATGTGATGCTATTTTCTAAAGGCAGGAGTGAGTGTGTGTCTGTGTCTGTATGTGTTTGGGGAGGGAGTTAGGGGTTTAGATCAGAGCCATAGCACAGGGAATGGATTAAAACACACCCTGCAGTTTTTCCCGCTTAAATTGTCCCCCTAAAACTGCTGTTAGCTGTGAGGTAGGGGGAGAGAGATCTTGCTTGTCTACCCACCCCAGACAGTGGTTTCTAGTGACAGGGGTTCGGGTAGGCAGAGAGCAAGCATCTAAACCAGGGAATGGGTTAAAAAAAATTCATCCAGCGCTGCAGCAGCCCTGATTCCATTTCCCCTGTGGCTGCTCTTAGGTAAAAGGAAATGGCATTAGCAGATCTGCAGTTGAATCTCCCATGTCGCATCTCGTTTGGCCCGCAAATGGAGAGTAAATGTATTACTGTTTGGCACAACTAGTTCCAGATGAACTCAAGCAAAGAATAGAGTGACTCTTGCCAAAAAAATGCATCTACAAAGGATTTTGACATCAGAGGGTAAATTTATCTGATAGGATAAGCCCAGGCTTTTGTTGACCCTCTAAGATTAGACCCTATTTTATGTGATTGAATCTTCTGAATATCTGCTGTAATCACTTTTTACATACTTTTATGTGTTTCTATATTGCTGTTTTACTGGTTTTAGGTTGTCTTTTTGTTTTAAAGTTTTAACTACTTTTTTTAAGACTGCACACTACTTTTGAACCATTTATGAACTATTAAGAGGTTTATAAAGGCTTTTAAATAAGCTTACGTATTGCATCTCTAAAGAGTGGCAGGGACTGAGAATTTTTATTTCGGGGGGAAACTGTTGTGTCTAGGTTTGTTTAAGAAGGAAAATATTTTTTCATACTTACAGATATGGGATCAGCGAAAGCAAATGCTAAAGGAAACATCCTGTTTTCTTGTCCTTGTGTGCTAGCCTCTAGTATAGCATTCCCTATAAGGCATTAACAAAACGCATCAACAGAACCCATGGTCAGGATGTTGTAGATTAGGGACGGAGATCTGGTGCTTATTTTGAAGGTCACCACTGCAATATATGTTGTTTGTTGTAGCTTCTAAAGATGGAGGAGCAGGAGTGCCCAACCTTCAACTTTTTGATGTGAATACTGGAAAGTTCTTAAAATCGTTCATCCAGAAAAAGATGCAGAACTGGTAAGTAGCATTCAGGATAACTTATTAGTCACAAAAGCGACTTGAAAACTTTTGTATTTGAAGTTGCAGTATCTGATTTTGTTCTGCAGTTCATAACATGGTATATTTCATTTCAAGCAACCCTGTAGATGGTGAGCAATATTTGACATCACGGAAGAAAACTTCTCCTCATGCAGTAGGACTTCCCCCAACACAAATCTGCTCGAAAGGTCCCCTAAACTCCCAGAGCAGATTTTTGGGGCATGTAGGGGGTTGCAGAGTAAAGAGAGGAAGTATGTGTTTCATTGCACAAGGGAAATCTGTTCTGTTGGTGAGGCGATGTCATTGGATGTCAGCCTGTCTTAGCAGACCAGGATGAAAGCAGTGTGATAATTGAAAAATAGCACCAGTAATCATTTTCTAATTTAATAATTTTCAAACCACGTTTCTAAATCACTTGCCCCCCTCTCTAACCATTAGGTGTCCTTGCTGGTCAGATGATGAAAGCATATGCGCCAGGAGTGTTAACAATGAACTGCACTTCTTTGAAAACAACAACTTCAGTATGCAAGCCCTTTCTTGTTCTCTAGATAAGCTTTCCCTTTTAGTTTGCCTTTATTTCTCTTGTGTTTTGAGCGCCTGCATTTATCACAGTTGACCGATTCTGGGGAACCATAGTGTTTATTGAGCGTCTTGATACAGTTTTGAAGCTCCCTTCTATAGTACAAAATCCACATTGGCTTAATACCTAAGAAATACTTGAATGGATGAAAATCAGAAATAGTTCTGAAAAACGTTTTTAGAGAGTGGTCCTTACAGAGGGGGCAGCAATGCCAGGTAGGTCTGTGAATTAATTACTCCTGTGGTCCAGCCAGAGATTCATGGAAGATAATGAGAGACAAACTCTTAAGAGAGCAACCGTGTATAAGTTCACTCGGAAGTAAGTTCCGCCTGTGGTCAATGGAACTTTCTCCAAGGCAAGTGTCAATGGTTGCAACTGTGACAGAGGCAGATATGAGGTAGAGTAGCCATCTGCCATATGTGATGCAACAACATCACACTGGCAGTGCAGACACACCCGTTCACACTGAGGGCAAATGAGTCCTGGTAAGCCGCAGCCAAACCTGGGCTCCAGGTAGACAGTCTTGCACAGGTAACTTTTCTGAATCTGTTGCAGATGCTCTAACAAATAATGAGCAGTGCCTTACGCTTGGAATTTTCCAAGGCATTTAATATATAAAATGAGTCTTCCCAAGGATATAGCTAGGCATTGGGCAACCTGAAACCTTGTTGATGAGAAATATATGAGTGGGGGTATCAGGGATTTTCCTGCCACAAATAATCTTGTGAACTCACATTTATTATTATTATTATTATTTATTTGTACAATAAATTTTATATTATGTTTTTTAAAAAAAGGAATTTTCCAAGGCATCAGCAGTAGGGACTCCTGCGCAATGTCTAGTTTAAGAATTGAGGGAGGAAGCTGCTTGCCCTTTGGGAAATGTTATGGTGTTTGGAGGCAGACTCTAAGGTATATAAAAGAGATAGGCGCACTTGATTCAACAGTGTGAAGACAGCCTGAAGCAAAGTAGCTAACTTACTCAAGAAAAGCCCAAGGACCAAGCTCTCTGAAGGGGGAACCTTTTGCAGGGATGCATACCAGAGATGGGCAAGGGCCAGAGGCAAAAAGTGTGTGATACTTTTGTACAGGCTGCATTCCAGCCATGCAAAAGTCAGAAGTTTCTACTCACACCCACACATTGCTGCATCCTCCATACAGGCAAGCAGGAGATTATTACACATTTCATGGTATTTTACATCAATACAAGGATGGTGCAGAGTAGGTCTGGTGAGGGGTATGGTGTTGGGGGATTTCTGAGAGCCTGGCAGAGGCCTGCTTAGGTCTAAGGTTCCTCACCTCTACTCAAGAACATAGCTAAGAGAAGAGGTTGGACCACACTTAAGCTGAAGAACTGCTTTGAGCTGTGCCTGAATGCATGTATAAACTTACTTTTTGAACGCACCCCTTAAAATATAGACAGATTAGCTGAAAAAGCTTTAAGAGTTGTAGAAAATGTGGTTTGTTGCTCCAATATAGATATAGATAGATAGATAGATAGATAGATAGATAGATAGATAGATAGATAGATAGATAGATAGATAGATGTGATACACTTGCATCATGCTGTAAGAATATATAGCTTTAGTGTAAACCAATTTTGAAGGGGTTATTCTACTACGTCAAGAAGGCCTTTACCATTATGTGTGTGTTTGCTTTTTACTTGCCACTAGCATAGGCTCATAAGCAGCACAATCTAACAATTATTTAGGTAACTTTTATTAACCTGAGTAAAATTATGATTTTGCAGGTACAATTGCAAATAAACTTCATTTGCAAAAAGTCACCGATTTTGTGATATCGCCAGGGGATCAGCCAACTAAGGTGCCTCCTTTTGATTTTTATTTCTTCGACCATTTTAATTTCGTAGGAATCCTGAAAAGGTTTATGAATTATTCTGCTTCTGTCTTTTGTGCTGCTCTTAAGAATTGTATTACCAAGCTGATTAAATGTTATTGACACAGGTTGCTGTCTATGTTCCTGGAAGCAAAGGAGCTCCATCTTTCGTAAGGCTCTATCAGTACCCAAACTTTGGAGGCCCGCAATCTGCATTGGCCAACAAGAGTTTCTTTAAAGCTGATAAGGTGACGATGCTGTGGAATAGTAAAGGTATAAGAAATTTCAAATTTCCTCTGTCTTTATCAAGAAGTGAATGTATTGATTCTCTGTGTTCTTCTGTGTAGGTAACTAGTGCAAGTGTTTTGTAATTCTAAGTGCTAATTGCAATTTTCTTCTATGGCATTTAAACTATACTTGCAGCTATTCTTCCAGACCAGTGCCATTCCCTGTAACTCCCAGCATGCAGCAGTCATAGGCACGCTTCATTGGGAGTGCAATCAGACTTGCTTTTGAGTAACAGGCACTACTCAAAAGCCATTGAGACAGACTAAACTGACAAACAACATGAATTGTGCAAATCTTCCATTCATTCTAAACGGAGCTTCTGCTATACAGGTTCCAAATGTATTGCCTATCTTTAAAAATGTCTCAAGGGATACTGTAATAAATGGATGTTTGTAATTCTTTGACCGGTAATGCAGTCTTCGAAGCTTTGCCAATAAAATACAACTTCATGGCACATTTTATAGTTCTCCAACAGTATCACATTAATGTGCAGAGTGCCTTTTGCACATGCAAAGGAATCTCATGCTTTGTTTCTGTCAGTTAACTCCAGTCCTTGCACGCTAGGGTTGCTGGTATTTCAGTGAGTTGTATATAGTACAATTTTACCTCGGGTTACATACGCTTCAGGTTAAAGACTCCGCTAACCCAGAAATAGTACCTCGGGTTAAGAACTTCAGCTTCAGGATAAGAACAGAAATCGTGCAGCAGCGGCAGCAGGAGGCCCCATTAGCTAAAGTGGTGCTTCAGGTTAAGAACAGTTTCAAGTTAAGAACAGACCTCCGGAACGAATTAAGTACTTAACCCAAGGTACCACTGTATACTGGTCAGGAAGCAAACACGTTGGGTGGAGGTGGGTTGTGGCATTACTATAGCAAGCACAGTGGCCATAAACAGTCTTTGGGATGTTTATATAAACTCGGTGCGAATACAACTCTGATGGCTGATCTGTGCACCATGGCACATGAGCTCTATTTCAAAAACAAATTAGACAGATTTGTAAGTTGGATTTATCTTGCTAAATGATGATTCTTCTATTGAACCCTAAATTAATATCATTGGGTAGTTTGCTTTCTGAAAACATTTAATTACTGTTGTTTTTATATCCAAATAGCTACTGCTGTGCTTGTAATCGCTAGTACAGAAGTTGATAAAACGGGCGCTTCGTATTACGGGGAACAAAATCTGCATTACATCGCAACGAATGGAGAAAGTGCTGTCGTACAACTACGTAAGTGACTCTCCTAGTAATTATATAATGAACTGAAAAATCGTCCTCCATATATGCTAAAAGATCTGTAATGTTCTTTGGGAATAAACTTCAGTCTCCTGTGTTTGCTCTAATGACCAACCTTGTACAGATTAAATTCCTTTGGAATGTTTTTGTTTGGACTTTTGCTATCTGAAGTTCTATTAATTCAGAAGAAGTGAGGTAGTATAAGAGTTGAGCTCGAAAGTGCGGACCATAGACAGGAGATGGGGACAGGATGGAGCACCTAATTCCGTTAAGGAGCCCCTGATTCTTGAATTGGGAAAAGAAAGTGGTTATAACTAGGACTGTGGGAAAATGGTTGCTTGTACATAAGAGCATGAGCAAAGTTCTTATTATTGCAGGGTGCTTTCATAGCTAAAAGCATCCTTGGAGCATGATCAACGCGTGGACAGCTCATGCCGTCCTAATGATTGGCCCATGTAAGCATAGCCTGATCGGCTACGTGGCCTGGTGTGATGGCATGGCACTGTCCTTATCTGCTGGCTTAGAAAAAGTTGCTTTCCTTGTATTTTGTATCTTTCTGACTTTACACAATAAAGGCTGTGCTGCAGCAGCTCTGAGGCAGCCAGATTTCTTCAACCCATCTCTGTGTGAGACTGATTCTTACTGATGGCGAGCAGGTTCTCGTCATAGGACTCCAAATCAGTTTTAAAGCCCCAACCCCCAATTGTTGAATTGCTTTTAATCAGTCGCACTTATTATAATTCAACAAATGTATATATTACAAAGCTTTCAAATTCAAATGTAATACTTTCAAATGCCCTGATATCCAGAGTGTTTACTACTAATGAGACTACTCTTTAAATCTGTAAAACATGTAGACCGTTTTAACCGATTAAGGTTTTTAATTGCAATGAATTAACTAAACAAAGAAAAATGTGTGGCCCTTGTGGAATAGCCTTTCAGGGCTAATCCTGCTGAAAGAAACTTGGGCAGTGTTCTAGCCACTGAATAAGGAGGTGTTTCTCTCATCACGTGGCCAGGCTACTCGCTGGCTGCTGCTCCTCAGTAGTGGCAGGAGAGATGCGGTTATCCGGCTGTGGTAGAATAATGACAGTCTAATGTAGGCCTGCGTAACTTATGTACTTCCAAGCCTACTGTACCACAGCAGGCATACAGTATGGTGTCTAGATGCTTGACAATCCACACACAAATACACACCTTCAGTGTGTGTGTGTGCACTCACACCTGCAATCCGAAAGAGGCAGCAAAAAAAAGATTATTGAATCACTCTGCTAAGGAACAATAACGCTGTTTTCAGCTTCACAGGTTACAAGTTGTGGTGGCCTGTTCTAATATCTTGCAGTTTTAAGGAGGCTAACGTTATACCTATGCTTGTTAAGAGAAACTAACATGACTTGTAACTGTTCTTCAAAATCAATTCCTTCTTCAGGCACATGTAGATAACAGTTTAAAAAAATTCAACTGTTTCCTTTTTCTCTAGCAAAAAATGGTCCTATTTATGATGCAACCTGGAGCCCCAATTCCACAGAGTTTTGTGTCGTCTATGGTTTTATGCCTGCCAAGGCTACAATCTTCAATCTGAAATGCGACCCCGTGTTTGACTTTGGAACCGGCCCACACAATGCTGCCTACTACAGCCCTCAAGGACACATCTTAGTCTTAGCTGGATTTGGGAATCTCAATGGGCAACTGGACGTTTGGGACGTTAAAAACTACAAACTCATTTCCAAACCACAGGCCTCGGATTCCACGTACTTTGCCTGGTGCCCTGATGGGGAACATATAGTAACAGCTACATGTTCTCCAAGGCTGCGGGTTGGGAATGGGTACAAGATCTGGCATTACACAGGCCCTGTCCTATACAAGTATGAAGTCCAGCAGAACGCAGAACTTTGGCAAGTTGCCTGGCAACCCTTTTTGGATGGCGTCTTTCCAGCAAAGGCGGTAACATATGCTGTTCCGAGCAAAGCGCCGAACGACGAGCCCAAGGCTGCCCAAGCATACAGGCCCCCAGCTCTGAGAAACAAACCTGTGACTAGCTCTAAACTTGTAAGTAACTGCTGCCTCTGTTGTAAAATGTCTTGCTGAAAAATGTCTTCCCAGCTCTGGGAAAGGGTAGGGGGCACGATATTAAATCCAGTCCTTTGTTCTTCCGCTTCAACTAGTAATTAACACTATTGAAGGCCATTTAACTAGGACTTTGCAAATGCCAAAATTGGATTCCCCTACCCACTTGCCCCACCTAACTATAATCATGTATCGTTTATAAAAGCCGCTGAGGTACACATAATATAGGAAAGGTATATGTAAGCACTGGTTTGCACAAGTGTTTTTCTGCTGTCAGATCAGTCAGTACATGGTTGTTGTTTTTTCAGTCTGTGGGAGTAAAGGCAGGGTAATCTTAAATACTCATTTCTTTTCAAACAGGCTGTGCAATAGAAGTACAGTAACTTCTTCCCCCAACTTTATTTTTAATATAAAGGCCTTCAGTCACCTAAAAAAGTGGCACATTAAACTGTTATAATTTTAACATATAGTTCATATTTCCAAAACAAATAAATATATTTCTGTGAAAATGCTCCTGTTTTTGAAGAAATGTTGGCTCTTTTGGGCAAATCAGGTTGTAAACCTTCATAAAGTAAACCAACTACTATTGTAGGAGGCCTTGCTGGCACATCACCAGGATAGACACTTGGTTTAGCTCAACAATGGCAGAGGAACTTTCAAACCATGTAGCCCTTTTTATTTTTAAAAGAATGAATATGGTTGGGATTTAACCCCCCAAATTCATTACCAGATGCTTTGAATTTGTTGGTACATTATCTGCAGCACTTCCTCTGACTTCTTCTTTACCAGTTCCTCATCCCTGTAATCATAGAATTGTAAGAGTTGGAAGGGACCTCAAAGGTCATCTAGTTGAATCCCCTGCAATATAGGAATCTCAGCTAAAGCATCCCTGACAGGTGGCCACCCATGCTGTGCTTAAAAACCTGCAATGAAGCAGAGTCCACAATCTCCCGAGGGAGTCCCTTCCATTGTTGATCAGCTCTTACCATCAGAAAGGTCTTCCTGATCTTTGGTCAGAATTTCTTTTCTTGTAACTTGAAGCCATTGGTTCGTGTCCTACCCTCCGGAGCGGAAGAAAACAAGCTTGCTCCATCATTCGTTCTCCCTATTGCTGCATCATGGGAGCCTGTTCCATGATCAAGCAGTATCCCTGTTGTGTCGCAGGGAAAAAGGGGCTCACAGGAGATGCCATTTGCACAAGGAGATTCTGGTAATTGGCCTCTCTTTCCCATGAGGATTAAACCGTTATGACCATATCCCTGATGGGTTCTGACACTAATGGGGGTTTATTAAGCAAGCATCCTGTGGATTGCTCACATCTCAATAGTGGAGAAGGAGAAAGCACCTCCCAACAACATTTTAAAGACTTGAGGTGACAGAGCGAAAGGAAAGTTAAAGAAAAGTGGCAGTAACTAAGCTTGATGGCAAATTAGGTTTTATCCTTTTATAGTAGTACGAAGAATTAATTCCTCAGGGCTTACTTCTGAACAGCTGCGAGCCTGCTTGTTAGCAGTCACTAAAAATATCATACAAGAGCAGTACTATTCACTGAAATATCATTTTCTTCCTAACATAATAACCTCTCAAAACTTGTTTGGGACACACATGCAAATGGGTACCATGTATACAGCCTGCAGTGCTGCCAGCATGCAGAGTTCTGGCTTTGACTCCAGAGTCCTTCATTCATTTGTTGGATCCTTGCCTCTCTGGAAGATGTTTAAGGCACTGATAACCTACCAGAATATGAGAACCCTAGGTTACGACGTCAAAGATACCATGGAGCTGGTGTTTCCTAGTATAAATGGGAAACTATAATGCTTGCGGATGTCATGCAAGAACACAGACTCGAAGGCACGATACATTTCAAGCAGAATCTGAGTTGCAGTAACTGAATCGCAGTAGCCGTCTAAATAATAATATGCTGTGCTTTTCTTTTTATTATCTGTTTGGCTACTGCTGATAGCTCTTATCTCTCTAGCCCAGCTGCATCCTCAGTTATAGGGCTGAAGCTCAGCTGTTAGAGCATGAGGGTCGTGGGATCAAGCCCAATGTTGGGCAAAAGATTCCTACATTTCAGAGGGTTGGACTAGATTGCCCTTGTGGCCTCATCCAGCTCTTCAATTCTATGATTCTGTGATTTACGAATTTAACGCTTCCTGTGTCAGTTCACATACAGAGTCACTACTATGCCTTCATCTCAAATGTAAGGTCTTGTCGCTTTTCCTGCCCAGGCATTACAGGTTTTTCCCTCCTACATTTATTTGCACAAAATGACCCTTGGGTATTTTTTTCCTTCCTTATTTTTCATGTGAGGTGCCAATGCATTCCTTAACCGCAGTTCAGATAGGAGAATTTGTTCCAGGAAGGTAGTGCCGTAGTTCTTCATCTCCTAGCTATAAGGAATGGGAAACCTATATTACATCTGCATTTGCCTTTTATGTAGAGAGTCATTAATCTCCTATTTTCCTTTTTCAGTATTCAAAACAGGTTTGAGAACATAGCTCTTTACTTCCTCTTTCTTATTTTCTTTTTGAAAGAGCGTAACCTGAGACTACCAGCACTGAAAGGAGTGTTGGTTTCTCCCACACTGCTGGTCATTGCAAGTGACTTATTTCTTACTAACTCCATAAGCACAGTTAATAAGAGGTTTGTTACGAAAGAAGCCTGATGTAATCCTAATCGCATGTGATAGAGGAACAAAACTGGTCATTGAGAAGCATATTAAGCTTCTTTGAATTTTTTAAGGTGTGTAGTGTGTTAAAATTAAGTTGCTCATAGTACAGTCTAATACAGACATGTCCAACAGGTAGATTACGATCTACTGGTAGATCGTGGGGTCTTCCTGGTAGATCCCGGTAGATCTCTGGCCCCTCAGTGATCCCCTTCTCCCCCTTCCCAACGACAATGGGTAGATCACTGCCTTTTTTTTATACTGTGAGTAGATTGCAGTACATTGGGAGTTGGACGTCCCTGGTAATACATGTCCACACAGAATTAAGTTCCATTAAGTTCATTGGGGGGTCTTCCCATAGTGAAGTGGGTGTTACTTGGGGGACTGCAGGCTAGGAATCAAGTAACGTTAGGGGATTTAACCTACATGATATATTAAAAATTAAGCAGCACAATGAAGAGGGGGAAAGCTCTTCTCTTTATTATTTTATGAAGGTTTAAAGGTGTACCTGAAATACCCGTAGTGCAGTCTTTAATCCCTCATTTGGTTACCACAGGCAAGTCTGGAATTCCCTCTAGGTGAGCAAGCAGGCTTGTGAAGGAGAAACCGAGCCCTCTCTTTCGCTTTTGCCAGCCGCTTGGATTCTGTACTGGGTGTGAAAGTAATGAAGCCCTTTCCTTGAAGGGCAGCATGGAAACAGCAGGCTGGTGAAGAAGAGATTTGGCATCCTCTTTCTCCCTCCTGAAATTACTGCACTTACTGACCGCAGATTTTTATACCAGCCTGTGTTTTTTTTGTGTGTTTTTTTTGTTTGTTTTTTTTTTACTTATAAGATGGTTGTCTCTTGCAAGCCAAAGATGACTGGTAAAAATGTTTGGATGGTTAGTAATAAGGTTGCAGTAGTGGAACTGAAACAAGCATCCCCTGAAACACAAAAGCAAAATAGAAGAAGAGAACTGTTCTTCCCCTCCCCTGCCGGCTGTCTTTATTGAAACGGATGCTTCAAATGTTTTCACTTCCCATGCGCAGAAGCAACACTTGCGCAATAAATTCTGTGGAATCCTTGTGCATAATATAGATTGAGAATGACCAGCTGGTTGTCTATAGGCCACGGGTGGCCCATAAAAGGATTGATCTGTCCCTTGGCAAGTCAACCAACTTTTTAATCAAGATGGAATTTTAAAAAAATGGACATATAAGGAATAATTGCTTTCAAAATGTGTTTGTGTGTGTCTGAGAGAGAGAGAGAGAGAGAGAGAGAGAGAGAGAGAGAGAGAGGAAACAGATAGAATGACAGACATTTCACATTTCAGTGTTGTCTCTATAACATGTCATTCTCATCCACAAAAGATGCTTTCTGTGACATAAGCTCACCACCAGCCCCTTAACAGCTTTATAGTGGATAGAATTTGTGAACCCTGAAACAGATATAATCATAATTGAGTAATGCACACGGACACACAGTGTAATAAGTGACAATCTACATGGGTTTCACACAATTTCTTAACATGGAAGTGAGTCCTCTTTTGTAGGGCTGAGATGGAGAACGTGAGACCCTGAACATGATGTTGGACTACAACTCCCATCATAATTGGTGACGTTGGCTATGGCTGATGGGAGTTGGAGCTTGACCACATCTGGTAGGGCCACTGGTTTCCCATCCCTAGTGTAGGGGTTGTGTAGTTGTGGCATTGCTATAAGACATGTGGCGTAAGTGAACATAAAAAACAACAACAACTCAAGCTCCTTTTATCAGGCAACAGATAATTATGTGTTGGTTTTCTTACAGTAATTTTTTTCCTCCCCCCTTTGCTGTCTCTTAGCATGAGGATGAACCACCGCAGAACATGAGATCAAAAAATGGCGATAAACCTTTATCTAAAACAGCACTCAAAAATCAAAGGAAGCACGAGGCAAAGAAAGTTGCCAAACAGGTATAGCTGCTGCTTCAGTTCTCTTGAGCAAACGGTTGCATTCACATTTTCTAAACCTGCTTACCTGAACAGAGCCAAAATGTGATGAATTCCAACATTCTGGGGAGCTTAACATGTATACCATTCGTGTAAATGTCCCACGGGGTTGTATACGAAAGACATTGTTCCAGATGTTGATTGAATTTGTTGTTGTTTTTACAGGAGGCCAGAGCTGAAGGGAGCCAGGAAGTTACTCCGGCCTCACCAGTACAGAATGCATCGCAGAATGCGGCTCCCTCCATAACATCAGGAGATCCTGAGGTTGATAAGAAGATAAAGAACCTGAGGAAGGTGAGGAGCTTTTCTAATGAAGAAGCTTGTCTGTTCTGGCAAAAGGTCTTCTCTCCAACTCCACACCCTAGTACCTGACAGCTGCTACTTCTCTCACCATCTAACTTTTTTTATTATTATTATGTTAGTTTAATGCATAGGTGCACAATAAGGGCTATTAGGTACAGAGCCAATGTTCCCCAAAGTCCTCCAGTCTCTTCCCTGTTGTATCAGAAATAGCGTGGCAGCTGCTAAAGGTAAAGGTAAAGGTACCCCTGCCCCTACGGGCCAGTCATGTCCGACTCTAGGGTTGTGCGCCCATCTCACTTAAGAGGCCGGGGGCCAGCGCTGTCCGAAGACACTTCCAGGTCACGTGGCCAGCGTGACGAAGTTGCTCTGGTGAGCCAGCACCAGCGCAGCACACGGACACGCCGTTTACCTTCCCTCTATAAAGCGGTACCTATTTATCTACTTGCACTTAAGGAGGCTTTTTAACTGCTAGGTGGGCAGGAGCTGGGACCAAAAGACGGGAGCTCACCCCGCCGCGGGGATTCGAACCGCCGACCATGCGATTGGCAAGTCCTAGGCACTGAGGTTTTACCCACAGCGCCACTCGCGTCCAGTGGCAGCTGCTAGACAGGCTAGATGAGAAGTCCTGTGAGTGCCAAAAGTAGGGAAAATGCAGCAGACACATATGCAATTATTATTATTATTATTTTAGAAAAGGATGGGAACCTGTAAAATTGAGAGCAGTGGTGCAGAGGGGTGATCAGCTCTTCCTTGCTGCCGCCCCCCAAAAAATCAAAATGGTCCGCCAGCTCTTCTTCTTTCTAGAGCAGAAAAGGATGTGAAGCATCTGGAAGAGCAATTTTAAGTGGGGATAGGCACAATTATCTAGATATACTCTCTGATCTTGCAATAAACCAGGCATAGGCAAACTCGACCCTCCAGATGTTTTGGGATTACAGCTCCCACCATCCCTGACCACTGATCCTGTTAGCTAGGGATGATGGGAGTTGTAGTCTCAAAACATCTGGAGGGCCGAGTTTGCCTATGCCTGCAATAAACTAATGTGGCACAAAATCCTTTACATTCAGCAGCCACCACTCCAGGGTGCAGAGCAGCAATTTATATGACGGCTGTTGCTCTCAACAGAGTGCTTGAACCTACCATATCTCCTTTAGGAAAGCCAGAAATCAGTGTGCATTTTAATCACTCATCTGCCCGCTTGCCAATCTGTGGTTTGGGCTGCACAGCTCAGGCTCTCTCTGTGCTGTTTACACTTTTCCGCAGGGAAAATATATATTTCAAAGGAGCGTGGAGGCATCCATGACCTTGAGGATAATGCTTAGGGAACAGTAAAGGGCACTTCCTCTCCCCCCCCCAAAAAAAAATTCCTACAGCATAAATATTCAAATGTCTTAAAACGTGTTCTTTTTTTCACCACCACAGAAACTAAAAGCAATTGAACAGCTGAAGGATCAGGCTGCTACAGGCAAACAGCTAGAGAAAAACCAGGTATGCCTATTCATATATTATTCTGTTATTAGGGATGGCTTGTACAGCACATTAAAAGTACTAAAATGTACTATTAGTACATTGTAAATGTAAAAAAGCACTATTCTGTTTTCTAATGAAAACAATAAAAAGTTGCCAGAACCGAGATTCGATTTCTGTTTTTTCTTGCAATCGAAACAAAGGCTCTGAACTTATTTGAATTTGAACTTATTTGAATGTGCTCCTGTTAAAGTTGCAGTGTGGGACTAAAGACAGAAGTCATGACCTAGAACCTCTTGAATTCACGGGACTCTCCTTCCCACACATGGCAGGCAGACGCCTTGAAATGAATAGTGTTTGTAAGCACATCAGATGAGCCCTGCTGGATTGGACCAAAGCTCCATCTAGCCCATGTATGGGAGCCCTCAGGCCCTCCAGATGTTGCTGAACTACAACTTGGGGCCACCACCGAAGGGGAGAAACCAAAGGGGGCCATCCCTTTGGGGGTGGAACGAGGGGGTGGGCCAGCCCCCTTGTGCTATAATTACTGTTCTAACGGGGATGGGGTTTTTAACTTGAGTGGGTGCTGTTTTATTTGGTTGGGTGGGGTGGTTTAAAATTGTTTTTAAATGTTATATGTTAATTTGTATTTTGCATTTGTGGGCTGGGGTAATGGTTAGGGACCTTTGTTGGGGAGTGCATTTTTTTCTTAGCTTGTATATATTAGTATAGTTAATTGTTTAAATTATTTTCATTACGTATTTTTGCTTTTCATGTTGTACCTTTATGTTGTGATCTGCCCTGAAACCCACAGGTATAGGGCGGTATACAAATTTAATAAATAGCAACAACAACAATTTCCATCAGCGCCAGCAAGCATGGTCAGGGGCCAGGGATGATGTCAGTTGTGGTTAGAGGGCCCAAGAGGCCTCAAACCTGTTCTAGCCCAACAGCCTCTTTTTAATTAGTGGCCAGAGAGATGCTTCCAGGAAGCCCATTGGCAGTTCATGAAAGTACGTATTCTGACCCAGTTCCTGTGGAGTCCTAAAGCATCTAAACATGGACGTTCCATTTGGCTGCTGTGACTCAGAGCCACTGATACCCACCAAGAATCTCCCATCTGGATTTATGTTAAGAAATGGTTTTCAGAAGTAGATAGCTTTTGTTGGATATGACTGTTCTGTGTACTCAAGTTTAATTTTTCCTTTGCCTGTGCTAAGTAGTATCTGATGGTGTCTTCTGTGTATGTGTCCTAGCTGGAGAAAATTCAGAAAGAGGCTGCCCTCCTAAAGGAGCTGGAAGAGTTGGAGCTGGGTGTTTAGAAAGAAGACAGATGAAACTCACAAACTCGTTCTATAGAATCATTTAATAATAAAAAGACTGGAAATGCTCATTTAAAAACACTATACACAGCTACATATTTTTTTCTTGACCCTAATATATGGATACATGTAAAAATTTTGAGCAGAAGTATTGTAAATCAAAACGAGGCAAATAACTTGCTGTGATTCCAAAATGGTATTACTGAACAAAATAAAGTACAGTGGGTCCCTCTATTTACTCTTTGGCCAGATACAATAGAAGTGACCCTTATGCAATAAGAAGACTGTAGAATATAATAAAAAGCATTTTCCATTTAATAAAGATTTTTGTGTTTTCTTTATAGGTCTTGCATGTTTCTAACCTGCTGTATTTCTGCTTCAGTGTGACTTTTTGTGGATTGAGATACATTTTCCTAGATACTGGGATTTCGCTTTCTCTCTCTGTGTGTACAAGAAAGTCACAACTGAGAAAAGGGATTGAGTATAAAGGAGAAAGGACATGTCCCTCCTCTGAAATGGAGACAGGAGGGATTCATGAACTCCCTGATGAAAAGGGAATAAGTTTTGCCTTCCTGGAAACCGCAGTTCCAAATCAATTAGAAGTAAATGTCTGAACTTATTCGTGTTTTCATGGTGTGCTAGAAGTGAAAGGAGGAATATTAGGTAACTGGTCAATATTCACAAGGGGATCCATCCGTTACACACTTAACTGGTGTCTAAATTAGAAAGTGTCATAGTGTAGATTAAATGGGGTGTGGGTGGGAATGATATGGAAAATAGCCTTTTCAGAATAGCTCCTTCCCTGCCCATATGACTATGCATTCAAGGGGGTTGGAATAGATGACCCTTGGAAGTGCCTTCCAACAGTACAATTCTATGATTCTGTGTTGCTATTAAATCAACATATTCTCCCATTCTTCCACAATGGAAACTGAAGATGGCAGGCAACACCAGAAACACCAATAGAATCACATGAGTGAACTGTTAAAAAGTGGCTGGCTCCTTCTACCTCAACTCCCTTTCTGTGTGGTCCATGATGCAGTCATTTTAAATGCAGCTGAAAGAAACTTTCAAAGTAACCAAGTCGACCTAGAGATAGAAAAAACCCTTGTGTACTTATGTCACATGGAATTTTCTTCCTAGGTCGGGACACAAGAGTGTCCAAATGAATGCCTGAGATGCCCTCTAGTGGAATAGCCATGCAATGTCTGCATCGTTTCGAAAGAAATTGATGTCTAAGTGTACAAAGCAGAAATGGTTGGCCCGTGACCCTCCAAATGTTGTTGAGATCCCCCATCAGACTTAGCCAGCATGGAATATGGGCAACAATTGTGTGAGCTGTAATCATCAACATCTGGAGGGGCCACAGGTTAGTCCTCCGTGTTTTAAAGTGTCCAAACTGGAGTGGAAGACATTCAGTGAATAAGTTTACTCCTTGCACTGGACTGGGCAGGCAGGGTCTTCCAAATCTTTTGCCTCCTTTTCCGGGGAAAAGAGCCATTCCGCGCTGCCTCTGGTCAGGTGGGCAGTTTCATTTTTTCACAGTGAGGAAAAATGTTTCTTACTCTACCACTGCACACTGCAATTCTGTTCCTCACTCCTGAAACTCTGGTTTTTTTGTGTTTGCTAACTATCCCACACCTCAGGAGGGGCTTTCCCCATTTGCTGTTGGCCCACAGTGTCTCTGTTAATGGTCATCGCCCATTTCTTTGTGGTCTTTTAATGGTCCATCTCTCAAGGCAATTGCTTCATCAGGAAGCCAGCCCATCTCTGTTTTTTTAACATGGCTTATATTTTAACATGCTAATTTCAATGTCTGGCAACCCATAATTAGAATAGGAGTCAAGGTATCCCACAAAAAATATAACAGTATATTAGTTTCTAGGATGCGGGGGGACGGAGACCCACACCCACCATTATGTATTTAGTTATTTCATATAATTTATACACTGATTGATTGGTGTGTTTTTTTAAAAAAACCACATCATAGCAGTTTACAAAAAGGTAAGACTGTAAAATCTAGGGAAAAAATCACATCCCCGCATACAAAAGTTAAAATACTAAAACAGATTAAAATTACCTCAACTTCCTTTCATTTTTTTGATATAATTTTTATTCGATTTCACAAGTATAAAGATATAACAATACAACCATACACATTTAAAGATTCCTTTGAATCTCTGGACTTCCCACCTTCTCCTCCATGGGTCCTATTGTTAACCTTTTCTACTGCGTATTTTTCAATAGTCCATATTTTATATCACTCAATTTTCTCCATAATATTTGCTACGTTACAAGTGTTATTGCAATCATGCTAATTTCATCTCACAGTGGTCTCCAAGATAAATTATATTTTTTCTCCATTCTTTGTTAAAGTTTTGGTCTTCTTGATTCCTGAGCTTTCCGGCCAGTTTTGCCATTATGGCATAGTCCAACAGTTTAATTTGCCTTTTTTCTCTGGTAGGGACTTCATCTTCTTTCCATCTCTGGGCTAGTAGCATCCATTTGGCTGTCGTCTCGTACATAAGAAGTCTTTTCTGCTCCCTTGGAATATCAGCACTAAAATTACCTCAACTTTCTAGGCACCTGAGGTGGCTTGTCTAAACAAGAATATTTTCAGCAGGCACTTTTCTGCAGCGAAGGGGCTTGCTTGATCTCACAGGCAAGGAGTTCTAAAGTGCAGGTGCTGCCAGACTAAACAATCTCATTCTTACAAATCCAGAACAGATATTAAAGGTTCCCCTATAAATAGTAAAAGGACCCCTGATCATTAGGTCCAGTCGTGGACGACTCTGGGGTTGCAGTGCTCATCTCGCTTTATTGGCCAAGGGAGCTGGTGTACAGCTTCCGGGTCATGTGGCCAGCATGACTAAGCTGCTTCTGGTGAACCAGAGCAGTGCACGGAAACGCCTTTGACCTTCCCGCCGGAGCAGTACCTATTTATCTACTTGCACTTTGATGTGCTTTCAAACTGCTAGGTTGGCAGAAGCAGGGACCGAGCAACAGGAGCTCACCCCATCCCATCGCGGATTCGAACCGCTGACCTTCTGATCGGCATGTCCTAGGCTCTGTGGTTTAACCCACAGCGCCACCCGTGTCCCTCAGATGATGTTGTTGTTTAGTCATTTAGTCGTGTCCAACTCTTCGTGACCCCATGGACCAGAGCACGCCAGGCACTTCTGTCTTCCACTGCCTCCCGCAGTTTGGTCAAACTCATGCTGGTAGCTTCAAGAACACTATCCAACCATCACGTCCTCTGTTGTCCCCTTCTCCTTGTGTCCTCCATCTTACCCAGCATCAGGGTCTTTTCCAGGGAGTCTTCTCTTCTCATGAGGTGGCCAAAGTATTGGAGCCTCAGCTTCACGATCTGTCCTTCCAGTGAGCACTCAGAGCTGATTTCCTTAAGAATGGATAGGTTTGTTCTTCTTGCAATCCATGGGACTCTCAAGAGTCTCCCCCAGCACCATAATTCAAAAGCATCAATTCTTCAGCAATCAGCCTTCTTTATGGTCCAGCTCTCACTTCCATACATCACTACTGGGAAAACCATAGTTTTTACTATACGGACCTTTGTTGGCAAGGTGATGTCTCTACTTTTTAAGATGCTCTCTAGGTTTGTCATTACTTTTCTCCCTCAGATATTACCTGTCAGCAATTATGCCACAGCATTCTGCCCTAACTGCTGTTTCTGGATCAAACACAAGGGAAGCCCCACCCTTGTGCGTTGCAGTAATCAAGTCATGAAGTAACCAGCGTATTAACTACTGTGGAAAGGCTTTCTGGGTCTAGGAACAGTTGTAGCAGTCGAACCAGCTGCAGTTGGCAAACACAGCTTCTAGCCGCTGAGGTTACCTGAGCTTCCAGGGACAGAGCTGGATCTAGAAGCACCCCAAAGCTGTGAACTTGATGAGGCAGCACAACCCCATCCAGACTAGGCAACTGAGCAATTTCTCAGAAAGAAGGAGCTACTCACCCACGGTGCCTCTCTCTTGCAAGGATTCAAGCTCAGTTTGTTTTTCCTCATCCATTTTACAACTGTACCCAGGCAATGCCCCAGGGGACTGGACAGCCTCTCCTGATTCAGAGATGATGGAGAAATAGAGTTGAGTATCATCAACCTATTGATAGCACCTCGCCCGGAAACGCCTAATGACCACTCCCAGCAGTTTCATGTAGATATTAAATCGTGCTGGAGATAAGGTAGCTTCCATAGCATAGCTGCCAAGTGGCCAGAAGGCACTCCTCTCTAGACACGGTCCTGAAGGTCAGATTGGAACCACTGTAATAAAGTGCCCCCAATCCCCATTCCTCAGAGCTAGTCCAGGAGGACACCATGGTCAATGCTTTCAAATGCCAATGAGAGATCAAGTAGGCACAAGGTCATACTCCCCCGTCCTGCTCTCTACAAGGATCAGCTGAGGCTGACTCCATCCCATGGCCAGGCCTAAATCCAGATCAGAATGGATCTAAATAAATTGTGTCCTCCAAGAATGCCTGCAGGGCCCCCACCAAAGTCCTTTCCGCCACCTTCCTTAAAAAGGGTTGGTGTTTTTTCTTGCAACTGGCCAGTTGCTGTTCAAATCCAAGTGATCCAGAGCCGATTTCTTTAAGAAAGGTCGCACCACTGTTTCTTTCAATGCAGCAAGGACCACCCCCTCACACAGTGAAGCATTAACCACAATCTGGACCCAACCAGTCAGTCCCCATCAGATGCATTGCTGCCAGCACCTTGTCCACATCAGCTGATTGCAGAAGGTGACATTCACCCCACAAAGCATCTCAATAGCTTCAGTCCTGAATTGGTTGTGCTATCATCAGCATGAAAGGTGAAGAATCATGCCGTTTCTGATGGGTCAATGTCCTTCCCAGCAGAAGAGTTCCCCCCCCCAATCAGTTTCTATTCTTGTTAGTTGTTATTTACTCCCAAGAGCTTAGAGGGTCTCCCCTATTTTAACATGGCCTGCTCTGATGGGGGACATCTGTGTGCGAGGACTCATCTCTATGGCCTTTTACAGTGTGTCGAACTTCACACAAAACAGCCACAGGTGCCACACACTCCTAATTTCTCAGGCATCATTTTCTGTGCTATTTCTTTTGGGCCATCCACACCTGGGGTGGGGTGGGGGAGCTTGACAGGAAGTATTCAGGTGGTGTTTTTTCCCTGTCTCAACCCCTCCACTAAATATTTCACCACCAACCCTCCCTCAAAAAATGATAACCTTTCTGAAAGTTTTTCCTCAACCGTGAGGACATAACATTTTCAGTTGTTGGTTGGGTGACTTCCATTGGCTTTAATTGAGTTTTGTGTTACTAAAGTGAATAATAGCTCATTGTTGCTCTGAGGTACATAATCATTACTGCATAGTTTTGCTGATCTATAGCCAAGGGCAACCCTTCCCCTACAAGCTGTGCTATCACGGCGCATCAATATTGTTTGTGAGCTGTCCTTTTGGACTTGAGCAGCAATTCTGTATGTGATTAGGCTGATTAAATGTCATTGACTTCTGTGAGAGGGAAGTTTACAAACACAGGTTGGATGGACATCTGTCAGGGATTCCTTAGCTTAGATTCCTGCAATGCAACAGGTTGGACTCTTGAGACCCTGTGGATTCCTTCCAACTCTACAGTCCTATGATTCTAAGTAGATTAACTTTCCACACATTTGCAGACATTGTCTTTGATCTTCATAGTGCTCAGGATCTTTAAAACCACCACCATCACCACCATGCATGAATGCCATTTCTGGAGAAAACATGCGTATGTAGAATGTGGCCGCATCTGCAAATTACTGGAAAATTTAATCTTAAACTAAACCAAGTGAGAGTTGCCAATGGGTCTCAAACTGCTGTACCACAAAAATGTATCTAAGTGGTTTACAATAGTGCCTGAGTCTGAAGGCTTGATCTCAACTGTCAAGAGAGTTCCAAAATGCAGGTGCTGCCACACTAACCGTCGGGTTCATGCAAAAGCAGAACAGGTTTTATGTGGAACCTGGAGTAGTGTCAAATTCCGCCAACTAAAGTGGTTGGGTATGCACATGTGGGGGGTAAGGTGATCTCGTAAGTAAACTGCTCCTAGGTTCTTAAGCGCTTTGTATACTAATAGCAACCAGTGCTGTTCTCTGGCAAGAGCTCAGACCTGTCAGGAATCACGCTGCAGCATTCTGCACTGACTTCAGATCAAGCCAATAAATGAATTTCAATAGGGACAAATGTTAGGTTCCGCACTTAAGAAGGAAGAACCAGCTGCACAAATATAAGATGGGGGACATCTGGCTTACCAATAGTCCATGTGAAAAGGATCTTGGGGCCTTAGGAGACCACAAGCTTTAACGTAAGTCAGCAGTGTGATGCAGCATCAAAAAAAGCCAATGCTATTCCAGAAGTATAGTGTCCCAGTCAGGGGAAGTAATATTCCTGCTCTGTTCTGCCTTGGTCAGACCACACCTGGAACACCTGTGTCTAGTTTTGGGCAGCACAATTTAGAAAAGATATTGACAAGTTGGAACATGTGCAGAGGTGGGTGAACAAGGATATTGACAAGCTGGAATGTGTGCAGAGGTGAAGATGTTCAAGAGACTGGAAACAAAGCATTATGAAGACTGGTTGAAGAAGCTGAGTATGTTTAGCCTGGAAAAGAGGAGATTGAGAGGAGATAGGATAGCCATGTTCCAATATCTAAAGGGCTGTCACATTGAGGAGGGAGCAAGCTTGTTTACGCCTGCTCTGCAGGCTAGGACTCAAGGCAATGGCTTCAAGTTACAAGGAAGGAGCTTCCGACTAAACACCAGGAAAAACTTTATGGTGGTAAGAGCTATTTGACAGTGGAACGGTCTCCCTTGGGAGGTTGTGGACTGGTTTTTAAGCAGAGGCTGAACGGCCATCTGTCATGGATGCTTTAGTGGAGATTCCCCCATTGCAGGGGGTTGGACTAGATGACCCGCAAGATCCCTTGCCAACAACTCCACAACTTTATGACCCTGAGCACCCTGAAGCAATCTTGCTTTATTATTATCAGTGTGGTGTAGTGGTTAAGAGCGGTAGTCTTGTAATCTGGTGAACCAGGTTCGCTTCCCCGCTCCTCCACATGCAGCTGCTGGGTGACCTTGGGCCAGTCACACTTCTTTGAAGTCTCTCAGCCCCACTCACCTCACAGAGTGTTTGTTGTGGGGGAGGAAGGGAAAGGAGAATGTTAGCCGCTTTGAGACTCCTGAAGGGGAGTGAAAGGCGGGATATCAAATCCAAACTCTTCTTCTTCTTCTTCTTCTTTTTTTCTGAGGGGACGCGTACCCCTAAACATTTTGTGAATCTAAGTTTGGTCTCATTGAGGGGTGGTATTTCAATATGAGTAGGAAAGTGAGAATACCCTTAAACATTTTTTAAAAAAAACCTGATGATGATGATTTTATTAGAATGTAAGCCTGTAGGGAGAGACAGCTTTGTTTCAACTGCTTTTAATGCCGCACGTAAGCCACTCTGGGGAGGGTTAGGGTCTCCCATTTTGGCACAGCAACGGAAGCCCCCCTGCCATTCAGCCGGGCGCGAGTAGCCCGTATGTACAACACCCGTGAGGCAAACTCGCCGACTGGTGGGGGGTGGCGGGTGCCATTCTTTCCGCGGCCGGGGATAGGTGGAACCTGGCGCAGGCGCGCTGCGGGCGCCCTCTCTCACGTGACCCTCGCCCGCTAGCGGCAGAGCGCGAGGCGGTGTGCGTGCGGAGGTGGGAGGGGGGTAGAGGGAAACGGAGCGAGGAGCGTTTATAAAGCCGGCCGTGGTCGCGCGGAGGAGGAGGAGAAGAAGAAGAAGACGAGATGAGGCCGGCGCTGGCGTTGCTGTTCCTGCTGGCGGCGGGGCTGGGCGGCTCTGGCGCTCAGCCGGACGGGTTGCCGCCCGGGAAGAAGCTGCGCATGGCCTACGCGACGGGGCCGTTGCTCAAGTTCCAGATCTGGTGAGCCCGGCGGGGGGGGGGGGGGAGGCCTCCTGCTCCTTCCTTCTCCTCCTCCTCAGACCTTCCTCCGGCGGGGGTGGGAGGGCGAAGCCCAGAACCGACAGCGCGCCGTCGCTCTGGCCTCCCTTCCCCGCCGAAGCCTCGCCCTGCGGAGGCCGGAAAGGGAAGGGAGGCGAAGGGCGAGCGAGGAGGGGGCGAAGGGAAAGGCTGACAACGCGAGGCATCGGGGGGGGGGGGAATTAGGGGAGCCCCTGGGGAGGTATTGCGGGGGCGAAGGGCGGCAGGTCCGCACATGAAGGTGTGGAGAAGCCCCTTCAGTCCTCGGGGAAAGTAGAGGACAGGCTACGTCGGAATTCAGATAAGAGTTGTTTTCCCAGGGCAGGAAACGTCTCTGTCTCTTACTTATTGAATTTATTTATTGAATTTATATACCGCCCTATACCCGGAGGTCTCAGGGCGGTTCTTATCTATCTCTCTTCTCTCTCTCTCTCTCTCTCCCCCCCCCCCCCGATTTCAATCGCTTTAGCCTTTAGACTCACCTTTAACCTCAAATAAACATGCATCTGGGGATCCCATTTCTTATTATCATCTCTCTCTCCCCCCCCCCCCCACATCTACCCCAAATATCTATATGGCGGTAGTGCAGCTGTTTTGGCCCACCTCGGATCTGGCCATGGCCCACCAGTTGAAGACGACTGGCTTAGGATGCTGTGGCCCTTGATGGAAGACATTAGGGTTGCTACAATAATGTTGGCTTTCTGATAGGCAGGAGGCATGAAATGAGAGGAGGGAGGGTTGGGCAATGCTGTCCTTTCGGTGCTGTGTAGAGCGCTGAGCTCACCTTGAATATTGTGAAATATAGGGCTTGAGGTGGATAGGTGTTCAATAGGATGGGGAAAGACCAGGAGGCCCTGAGCGATTAATAGATTGAGGACAAGTTGGTGTTTGGGATTTGAGGATGAGAAGTGGTCTGAGTAGCAGGGCGGATTGGTGGAACTATGTTGACTAGTGGGGGGGGGGAGTTGGGGGTGCCTGGTGATAAAAAAATGTGTTTATGTAAGGGCTTTCAGAAACGATGCGCGGAGGTGGAAGAACCACTGCAAGAAGTCGAGGGGGCAGTATAGGTACTTGGACGCTGCAGGTGAGGCAGAGTTTGAAATTAGCCAGGTGCCAGGCACATTTTGCAACCACTTGCAACCAAGGGAAGAGGCCTAGGCACCAGGATGGCACCTGACACCTCTATCATCTAGAAGTGCATGCCTTGGGATCATTGGATCTGGTCTGTTTTCATACATTAACACCCCATCCTGTAGAATTCTATCAGTTATATTTTATCTGTGCAATAGGAATGAATTTCTGGAACCAAAATGCTTTTTCTGTGCAGGCTGAGCAGGAGCAGTCACCATTAAGAAAAAGAGGTTGGAACAGGACAATATATGTGTCGACTGTCCCTGGATCAAGTGGCTTTTCTTCTTTAAGTTCTCAAAGCTCTTAACCCAACTCAAGGTTGTCATCTGAACTAGCCAGATGTTTAACTGAGAATCAATCACAGTCAGTCTATCATTGAAAAATAAGACTTTAGAGCCGTCTTGCCTCACAATGACAACTAGACATTATTTTGGCGACTGTAAACCTGGTTTAAGGAGCCATTTGGTGCCTAGCTTATATATCTGAGTTTCTAACGCTGGGAGGACATGGTTGTCCACACGCCAGTATGTGTGAGGATTCTATACTGAGGGAAGCAGTTTATAACATGAAAGGAACCTTAGTTCTTGTTTAGGACCTAAAGGTATACATAATGTGTTGACCTGTCAAAAGTGGAGTTGCCAAATGGTACTTGTCTAAATAGTGCTCTTTTCCTTTGGATACTCATGTCTGTCATAAGGTTTGTGATCCATTAAGGGGAATAGTCTGTACTTTTGTATTTATATTGATGAAAGCCAAACACATGCAACACAAATGCTGTGCATGGTTACCCAAAAGTCAGTCCCACCATGTTCATTGAACTGAAGTCCTAGATCTGTGTACATTGGATTGATGCTTTGGGTTCCAATCCAGAGTAAGCTTATACTGGATAAAAGACTGTCCTAATGAAGTTGCTGAGGCTCATATCTGAGCAAACATGCTTAGAATTGCACAACGTTTTATATAAATGAACTTCTAAACAGCAAGTTGTAGTTAGTGATGGGATTCAGTAAGGCATTTTGTAGCTAAAATTGGAAAACAACAAGTCACAAACAACATTTTACAGTATTGACAAAGTTGCTAATAATATATTTATATGCAAACTGCTATTTGGATATGAGACTTCAGTCTGAATATGAATAATGGATTTGGAATTAGCAAAAATAGGAAAGTCAATTAAAGTGTGGAACAAAAATGTCAGTACTTTTCTCTAAAAATAACTATTTAATGGAGTAATGGTTAGAATTCTGAATTTCAAGCAGTTTTTCAGCATTTGCCCATATCTAGCAATCCAGTTTTCTTTCTGTAACATGGTCTTTCTTCAGGCTTTCTTTATCAGCTTCAGCACTGTTCATTCTTGTGTTGGAAACATTCTTCATTTTTAAAGTTTCACCATCTATTTATTGCAATTTTTTCAGGCATTGTTACTCCTTGTGTTAGCAGTGTTACATCAGCATAGCAACGCATCACAGTTGGGACCAAAGGGAAAGAAAAGCAGAGTCATTTAAAAAACATTTCACATTAGTCTTCTATGTTCCCAGTTCTATTACTGAATGTTTTGAGAAATATTTGTGAATTGTGTGGATTCCTCAGTAGCTTTTTAGCTTTTTTTTAATCAAGAAGCCCTGTTATAAATGTGAAAATCCCAATTTTCTTTTTCTTTAAAAAACAAACAAACCTAAAATAAATCTCCCTTGTCTTTGAAGAGGACAACCATAAGGCAGAACTGTGGCGCTCAAAATAAAACTCAGAAGAGAATCAAACTGGGAGGCAAGTAAAGGAAACTCAAGGCTAGAATCATAAACATCTGTAAATTTTGTTCTTCTGGTGTACAGTATCCCTATGACCTGATCACCATTATGCATAAATTTCATGGAAGGAAATTGTGGATTATTTGTGCTAGTGTTCGAAATATTTTAGAGACTAGTTTGCTTCAAAACAGTTTTCTTAAAAACCTCCTCCTAACAACAAATTGACACGGCAAGGGGATGGAATCCACAATATACGAAACACTGCTCCAAAATCCCACAAACCCCCTCAACATAGGCAAAAAACAATGAGAGGATAACATAGTCTATGAGGTTAACCCCACACAATGGACTAGAATGTGGTCTAAACTTCCCTTTAAATCAATGTTGTTTAAAAGAAAAGAACTCACCCTGAAACACACAGATTGTACCTAACACCATGGAAACTAGTGCTGATATGCCCAGGAGCCTCACCAAAATGCTGGAGAAGCTGCACCTCCATGGGCACATACCTTCACATGTGGTGGGAATGCCTCAAAATCCAACTCTTCTGGACATCAGTCATACAAGAAATGCGCAAAATAACTAAGCAAGTATTAGATGTCACCCCAGAACTGACCCTACCGAACATCTTCCAAGATAATAATGCCCACTAATATTGTAAAGAGCTCATAACCCACCTACTCTTAGCAGCCAAAAACCTCAGCCAGACATTGGAGAGACCATTCGGGAGTAAACATGGACCAGTGCTATTAAATAATATGGGAAACAGCCTTACTAGAAAAACTAACCAATCAGCTGAAACTAACAGGGACAAATAGAAGATGCCTTCACCTCAGTACGATTCTCCTTTATCACATATATAGCCCAACAAGACAACAAGAGTCCACCAACAGCCTACGAATCAATATGGCTAACATGATCCAAAAATCCACCCCTCCACACACTCACGCACATAAATCTCACTACAGCCAACCAAAAACAACCAACCACACCCTAGGCCACCCCCAACCCCTCACATCATCAAGGAAATATAGCAAGCGAGTAGTAAGAGCCCATACAAGTGACGCTGACACAAAACCCCACATATACACTCAGTAGAAGAATAGAAGCATTACCTCACCACCCCTCCCCATCTCCCCCCCTTTTCTTCTCAACCTAATATTGCATGCAACACTAATGTCTCACAGTCTCACAACAAATGAAACTGATCTGTAGAAAGCACAACTTGAAAAAAGAGACAATGCACGTCTTTTTGTAAACTAAGAGGTCTTTAATTTAAAAACCCAGTTTTCTTTAGAGGGCCATTACTAGTGATTTTAGTAGTGATTGCTTAATGTAATAGTTTTTACTAAGACATAGCTGTACAGTGAGCTACACAAGAGAAGTCAATTACTAAAGTCCTTGGGCTCTTTAGGAATGTATGATGTGGAGCAGAAGAGATAATATCCAGAGTTGGAGTAGGAACACCAAAAATGTAAAGAGTTTTGATAAAACAATCAAGTTTCCAGGTGGTATTGTGACATGAGGAGAAAGTGTGTTTTAATTTTCTGTCATTTTCTTCTTGGAGAGGGCTCAGCTGCATTCCATTTTCTTAATGTTTTTTTGCAGATATGTTCAAGGAAAACAAACCGTTGACTCATTAAGTTTCAGCATTGGAATTAATTATTACCTACAGAAATGTTTTGGAAGCTTTCATACAGTTTGGATTTCTTTTTTAGCTGGCTTGGTTAATATTTCCATATCATACTGAAGGCTCTTGCTGCCATCCTAGCTATTGCATGACTTTAGATAAAACATTTAGTTGATTCCCCAGAACCAGAGGTAGGGGAAATGGGACAAACACACTGAAATCAGTGTTAGAAATTCAGATATGTAATCTAATCTACAAATGGCACCTTAAACCTAGGTTGCACTTGCCACAATGGAATATCTAGGCACCTTTTATGGTATTTATTATTATTATTATTATTATTATTATTATTATTCATTTCATTTCATTTCTGTACCACTTTATATTTTAAAGAACAAATCTCAAAGCAGTTTATAACACATTAAAATATCAAAACAATCCAGAATAAAACAAATCCAAGCTTCAAGGGAAATATGTCAGATCCTTCTTTAAGTGACATTTTGCCTTCCCTAGTCTACAATCTGGCATCCAGAGATCTCCACATGGTTGCAATTGGACCCATGCTAGTCGCAAAATGCACTTGGCTAATTTCTAGCACTGACAGAGGTGGACTTAAAGCCAGCTTTTATGCTTGGGATAAAATGTCCCGAAAGCTACCTGTGAAAGTGTTTATACATCAGTGTTTGTAGCACCATACCATATAGGTAAAACTAAACAGGCCCTATTCCTTAGGGAACTTGCTGTTTGAAATAGACAATGTTTAGAGCTTAATATGTAAAAATGCAGTTGCCTGCATTTCAAAGTTGGTTATTTGAGGGGTAATCCAAAATGCCACATAAAGACTAGATTAAATATTAATTTACATGATACTTTTGCATTTACAGAATTGTGTTCAAAGTAATTCGCAGTGCATTAAAATGTAGCTTTTGAGGAAAGACTTTAAGGGGGGGGGGATAGAGTTGTCACCTCTGTTCAGAGGGGGGAAAGTCGGTGGGAGTTATGATGGAGACCAAGAAACATTTGAACAGATGAGGATGGTGAAGTTGAGGGAGTAAATTGTTTTTAGGGAAATCCGGAAGCATGCTAATTCCAGTTGATTACCTACAAATAAATAATCTTAGCAAAATGTTTATGCTTAACTACACACAAACTAATCATAATAAAATATTTCTTTTCAGTGTTTCCTGAGGATACAGACGGGTGTTTGAGGAGTACATGCAGGTTATTAGCCAGCGGTACCCAGACATCCGTATTGAAGGGGAAAATTATCTCCCTCAGCCTCTTTATAGGTAAGTTTATTATGAATTAAAATATGACAGAGACATGAGTTTAGACCTATTATTCCTCTTGTTTATCTAATTTGGTACCTATGGCACGAGTTTTTTGTATTATGACAACCTGAAGAACTAAGATCTCAGCCCAGACTTGCATTCATTAATTGGAATACAGGCGACTCCCCAGTTACAAGGGAGCTTATGCTCCTGGGTACTGCATGTATACTTGAAATCACATATAGTGGGGAACACACATCTAAAAAGCCTGTAAACACCCTTTTAAACCTCTGGAAACCCTTGAAAAACCAGCAGCACTTACCAGACTGGCATGAATGGTGGCAGTAGTGGCTCTCAGTCTTCCTCATCACTGGAGGAGGATGTGGAAACAGTGACAGGTTGGGTAGACTGGTACCCCAAGGTGCTTGGCTGTGGGTCAGATTCTTTTGCTGCTGGTGATATTGCTCTCCAAATTCCAACTGTCCACAGGCCTCAAAGGGCGTTGCAAAGGCTCATGGGACTGCTGTTTCCCTGCTCTTTCCACACCTTTTTGCAGTTTAAATCGACTTATTTCTTTCCCAGCACCATGCACAAGTTGAACACACATGTGGGGAGTTACATGTAGTCCTGCATTTTAAATGCAACGTTTTCAAACATGTAATATTGATAAGATGAAATATCACTAGTTACTGGAATAGTGACATGCAGCTGGGTATGGCGTAATCTTTGTCGTTTTTGATAAGTTTAGGAATAGCCTTTAGCGACTAACATCTCTCTTTCTTCTCCCAGACATATAGCATCTTTCCTGTCAGTCTTCAAACTAGTGTTAATAGGCTTCATTATTGTTGGCAAGGATCCTTTTGCTTTCTTTGGCATGCAAGCTCCAAGCGTCTGGCAGTGGGGCCAAGAAAATAAGGTAAAGAGACTACTTTTTCCTCTTACAACATCACTTTTTTCATGGAGTGGAGATTGGTTTCCTGGTGTTCACACAACCAAATGCTCCCACAAACATGCACTTTGATAATAGCTTGAAGGGGAAATTGCTTCAGAACACACACAACCTCTCCCCTCCCCCCCCCCATTCATACCTTGGTTGTTGAACGCCCTGGAACTCGTATGTTTTGGCTCCCGAACGCTGCAAACCTGGAAGTGATTGTTCTGGTTTGCGAACGTTCTTTTGGAACCCGAACATCTGACGGGGCTTCTGTAGCTTCTGATTGGCTGCAGGAGCTTCCTGCAGCCAATCTGAAGCTTTGATTCAGTTTTGGAAGTTGAACAGACTTCTGGAATGAATTCCATTCGACTTCCACGGTACGATTGTATGTCTTTAAGAGGACTGGAAAAAATAATTTTCTACTGGTTATAATCAGCTTTTTGAGCTGCAAATAAGAATATGTCACCATTAGTTATGGTTTATTCTTTGGTGGCTGGTGCAGAAGACCTAGAAGAGCAGAAAACAGCAGTACTACTTTTCAGATGAGGCAAGGATTCTGGTCTAAGTAGTATCTTTAGTATTAGAAATTCTGAAAAATAACTAAACTTATGAAGGAATGGGTTAAATGTATAACCACATGATCTTAGATAATTAATCCATGTATAAGAAGCTGCAATCTTAATATGAGCTGAAACATAAATCTTTCACTATGAGGTCTTTTTATGCCCTGTTGCTGAAGATTGCATCATTTTATCCTTTGGGTATAGCGCCAAAAGCACATTTAACATTCTGGAGTAAAGGGAACGATGCCTCTAGGGTTTGAAACAGAATAGTAGTAAGACAACTTATGTAGAGCATATGTGTATTTGCTTACTTGCTTTATAAAAAGGGGTTTTATTTTAGAAATAATAACCGTCCTGATTTTATTCCAGCAATCAGTGTGTCATACTGGTTATCACTTGGTATTTATCTTACTTAAGTGTTATAAATGAACCCTCTGAGTTCAAGACAGGGAAGGAAAATGAACAAATTTTAATTTAGAGTCACAAAGAAAGGAGATTACTTTCACCAAATATTAGTATCAGCTGAATATAGAGCTGAACTGATAAATATGTTGCACCCTCGTACCTACGGGACCGCCTCTCCTGGTATGTCCCACAAAGAAATTTAGGGTCTGCAAATAAAAATATCCTGAAGATCCCAGGCCACAGAGAGGTTAGGCTGGCCTCAACTAGAGCCAGGGCTTTCTCGGCCACAGCTCCAATCTGGTGGAACGCTCTGTCTCAAGAGACTAGGGCCCTGCGGGACCTGACATCTTTCCGCAGGGCCTGCAAGACAGAGCTGTTCCACCAGGCCTTTGGTCAAGGCGCAGCCTGACCCCCTCCTCTGGCAATCTGCACAGAATTTTGCTTAATTGGATGCCATCAATTTGATTTTAATTTGATTTTAATTAATTTTATAATGAATGTTTTTAGAATGTTGGATTATTTTGATTGTTGATTGCTTCGGCTGGGGAGGGCGGGATATAAATAAAATTTATTATTATTATTATTATTATCATCATCATCATCATCATCATTTAAAGACTAGCATTTAGATTAATGTGTTTATTTTTTAGGTCTATGCTTGTATGATGGTTTTCTTCCTGAGCAGCATGACTGAGAACATTTGTATGTCAACAGGTGCATTTGAAATAACTTTAAATGGTGAGTTCTGAACAGCTTTTGTGTATTCTTGTTAGCTTAAGAGGGATTTTGTGTTAATTGTACCCATTGTTAAGTATTTATGAAGCTACCAGCTGCATTTGGTTCAGAAGACCGAAATAAAGGGTCTATTTAAGATGACCCTATGTCAAAGTTGTGACTAGTGTGAGTGATCCCTAAACTTTCACAAATAACTAAAGCTATAGTATTAACAGTTCTTAAGTAATGTGCCATTTAAAAGACCTCTCCAGTGTAAGTTGATTGAACATTGACAGAGTAATCTGTTTGTCAAGAAAGAACTTTGCACACAGATTCTTCATGCAAACCTTGTAAACAGGTGTGTGTGTCTGTGTGTCTGTGTGTGTGTGTGTGTTAATCTAGTTTCTTCAGAAGCTTGGTAATACTTAATTGCATGTACAAATGGTATTTGTGGGATGGAGACGGGAGTGAGAGTGAACCTATACTGTATTCAAAAGCTTGTATCAGTTGTTTTTCTCTGGATATCCTGGCAAGCATAAAATAAGAGCAGCAAGTGGCAGTTCCTACACTGTACAAAAAGTAGTTTAATATGCTAATCATGTTCTTTACCTCCTACACTTATTTAGATGTTCCAGTGTGGTCTAAGCTACAGTCTGGGCACCTTCCTTCCATGCAGCAACTTGTTCAAATCCTCGATAATGAAATGAAACTCAACGTGCACATGGAGCAAATGCCACACCATAGATCATAGCCCCATCCATCAGTACTGAAAACTTCTTGTAAGTTTGTTTTGAAGATTACTCCGTTAGATATTTGATTTGCAAGATAAAATGGTAATATTATATAAAAAAAAAAGCAAGATAAAATGGTAATGAATAATCCTTGTATTTAATAACTCGCCTGATAGCTTTTGGCTGACAAAGGATTTTATACAGGCAAGTAAGTGGGCTGGTGGATCAGGGACAGATAATTCCATCCCTACTTTCCAGACTGTTGTTTTTCTGTGCTGGCTGTGGAAGAAGGAGCTTCTCTTCCTTTGGAAAAAAAGACTATTGGCCTCTTTGCAGGCTAGCAAAAAAATATCGCAACTAACTTTCATGCAATTAATGTTTCATACACATGTTCAGCATATGCTTAACATAGAAATTCTGGAAGTTGGTGACTGTCAGTTCCTTTGCTAGATATCTTCTACACATGTTGTCTCATGTAGTAGTAGCCTGGTGGCATGTATATTAAATATCATTATTTCTGTTTGCCGAGCTTCTAGTGTGTTGTTCTAACTGAATATAGTAGGTTTTCCATGGCGACATTGGATATAGAATGGCTTTGGGTATATTTATTTGATCTATTTTTGTGATACAACCTGCTATGTGATTGCTGTGTTTTTCAGACATTAAGCGACACTTTCAAAAGACAACATGAACGAAATAAATGACGGCCTGTACTGAAGACAGAATACTTGTTGGTACAGACTGGATGCTCTCCTCGTTTTCATGTTGTTCCTGGATATCTTAATGCAAGACCCCTTTCAGTGCTGGTATATTTCAAAGTACTGCACATTCAAAGAGTGCAATAACACTATATAGTTGTTTTTTTAAAGTTAATTCAACCACTCTAGTGCTAGACAATGCAGACATTAACCAATAACATTGTTTTGGGATGGATCCATAGTTAATTGCACTTAGTTCCAATTGAAATCAATGTTAGTTTAAGTGCATTTAACTTAGGGCTAGACCAGCTAAGTTCTACTTGAACTAGACCCACTGAAATTAACAGAACAGTTCATTATTTACTGGGTCTGCTCCAAGTATGACCAGTGTTGGATACAACCCATAGCCTAGATCCAACACTTTTATTTTCATTTCTAAGAAGATGACAAAATGCTTTAATAACCTTATTTTTTTCATTGGAAAAGTCTGATCTACTGTGTGTGAAATTTATGTTCCATTTGTAGTTAAAATTGATCTCTTAGGAGTACTGGTTATCCTTTAAACTGGTCTGGATAAAAATTGGTGGCTGTCAAACATTGCAGATTTGGTTATGTAAGTTTTGTATATTTTCAGAGTATATTGCTGAGTGAATGGTGCATTGTATAATAAATTATAGAAACAAAACTATATGCAGAGTAAGTACCTAAGTGTCATGACTTCAAAGAAGACCAAGTGCTGTTTGAATTCCCTCAGCAATTTTGAAGTCTGTTTCTGGGCCACTCTAAATGATCAAATAGCTTGGCCTTTATTCTGTCCTAAATATGAGCTAAGCAAACTAATTTAAATAAAGAAATTTCATCTACTGTGTGAAAGACCTTGAATCATTTTATGAATTTGTCTGTCTGGCGACTGTGCTTGAAGAAGAAGAAAAACACAAGACAATGTTTAATGTTTATGGTGACTTTCTTGTTTGAAACTTCAACTTCTGCAATTCACAACACATCAAGTTACAGTTACAGACTTACGTTTGGAAAGTACCAAATACATTGCCTGTGATAAAATACTTTTAGCCTAGTAACAGCCATTTCCTCTCCTCTTGCTTCTTAGATAGAAAGGAAATTAAACATTCTAATTACTGAGCTGGAAGAATGTGTTGGAAGTCTGTGAGAAACCACAACTATTTATATTTAAGCCATGCAGAAAAGACTGTTTGGTTGGATCCAGTGCAGCTGTTCTATTTACAGAAGGGATTGTAAACCACTAGAGGATTCCACAAGCTCAAGTGTATTTTGCAAATTCCTTATACAGCAACTCATGGCGCTTTTCTGTGATTGCAAGGAGAATTGGGGGGGGGGGACACCACCTACCTTTTGCCTCCATTTGTGAGAGTGTTCTGTGACCAAAACTGCACTCTCAGTTCCAACACAGTAACTTACTTGGAAGCAGCTGGAGGTGGCGGAAACATAACTCATCCTTTTGTTTAGACTTGAATGCTGGGTAAAAAAAAAATTAGAATGAGCAAAACAAAAATAGAATCTAATTTGGGACACACACACTGTGTTTCTATATCACATGTTTAATGATATATCTGTGAAGAATTAAACTGAAACAAGGTAACATTTTGAAGCCTTGAATTACATACAGGCATACATATGTATACACAAATGAACAGTGGCTTGTCCTCTTCCATAGCCAGACTAGGAACCCCAGGTAAATGCAGAGGAGAGCTCAGTTTTTCTAATGTATTTTTTAAAAATTGGTTTCTTGTGTCTGTTGTAGCCAAATTGTAGAAAGGTCATAGGTTTCATTTTAAAAAGAAACAAATACCTAAAATGTTTTCTGCAAGTAGATTGCTAGCACTATCCAAGTCTGAAGTTCATAAAATGTTGATGCTCACGAGAAAGCATTTGATGTACAGCATCTTTTCCTCAGCATTTGGCAAGCATATGCAAACAATCATTATTGTGACGCACTAACTGAAAGATGGAACTTGGGCACCAATAATCAGAATGAGTAAGAAGTCTCCACATGCAGGAAACCTTTGCAGGAGTAGTCAAATAAGTGATTTGTCACCTGTAGCACACATTGTACTTTTCAACAGGAACTGCAGTAAATTTATTCTGTAGTGTATTGCATTTTCATCTAAGTAAGTGGTTTTATGCCACTATGTTGTTGGAAAAGCTGTATATTTTTAGGGAAGTTTAGGGTTATGTTTAGGGAAGTTTTAAATGTCTGAGATTTTAATGTATTTTTAATCTTTGTTGGAAGCCGCCCAGAGTGGCTGGGGAAACCCAGCCAGATGGGTGGGGTACAAGTAAATTATTATTATTATTTTATCACTGTTGATCTAGTGAGTTAGGGAATGAAAAGCTATTTAGTAACTAAAACGCCTGCAATTTTCATCCATATGTAGCTAACATTAATACGAGCTTTTAATGCTCATTCACCTGTTTGTTTCTAATTTGAGTATCTTGTGACGTGATTTGTCTTTGAAGTTTTCAGTTTGTATGTGAGTGAAACAGATACTTGATGGATATGAGTTACATGTGCATGTTGGCTTTAACACAGCTTGAGTTGTAAATTACAGACCATCAAATGTTACTGACAAATCTGCTGATCAGCTCCTGAGCCTTTTGAATAACCAGTGAAATGCACCCCAACTCTCAGCATTCAGTATATTCCTCCCCTCACCCTGAATGTGTCTTGTGAAGGAAGGATTTTCTTTTCCCATGAATAAATGTACCTCCATGTGAACAAACAGTTTTAGTATCAAGCAAGCAGAGTGGCACCTGTGTTTGTGGTTGCTCAGGTGTGTTGCTAGGTTGTTAATTTCCATAAACTGTAGCCGTACAGAACATCGACACTTTTTGAACCTTCCTGCTTTGAGAGTGCATGGTTTTAAAACTAGCTTCATGGCATTACAACAGGGCTGTGTAAAAAGCACAACAGGAAGTTGGTTTCTTGTAGCTTCTGGCCATGCAGTGAGCCCACTGTTGCCCCACTTGGAAATCTGGGGTAGAACAGAGATGAGGACTTATTGATGTACTAGTCACTGAGGTAGTTACTCTGAGAATGAACCAGAATTTTAATCAACTTGGAATTTAACACTCATGTAGGAGAAGGGCCAGATTTAGGTTTGATGAGGCCCTAAGCTACTGAAGATAATGGGGCCCTTTATATGTCCAGCTGTCCTTTGTCAACAGCAAATTGTCGCTGTTTTTGTGTGTTGAATATATGCTATGTGGTAATTTATGGACCTAATGGGTATCTAAAGCCATTTGCATATAACAAAATATGTATTTTATCAAAGTATATGTTGAACTTATATTTTGGAAATGTACATCCAGGTTTTTTTCCCTCTAAATTTTTTGGGGGCCCCCAAGAAAGTCCTAAGCCAGGGGTCAGCAAACTTTTTCAGCAGGGGGCTGGTCCACTGTCCCACAGACCTTGTGGGGGGCTGGACTATTTTTTTGGGGGGGATGAACAGATTCCTATGCCCCACAAATAACCCAGAGATGCACTTTAAATAAAAGCACACGTTCTACTTCTGTAAAAACACCAGGCAGGCCCCACAAATAATCCAGAGATGCATTTTAAATAAAAGGACACATTCTACTTATGTAAAAACACGCTGATTTATGGGCCGGATTGAGAAGGCGATTGGGCCGGATCCGGCCCCCAGGCCTTAGTTTGCCTACCCATGTGACCTAACCTATAGCTTGTTTAGCTTATACGTAAATCCGGCACTGAGTAAGGGGTGTTCAAGAGAAGAATCCTGAAACCAGGGACGAGTTGCATTTGAGACAGAGACTGACTGGTGGTTGTGGTCCTTTAGCCTCTCCTTCATAATTTTATTTTGCTACATGCAGCCAGGTTCCTCCCAGGCTGCCTTCTGTCCACATTCATGTCAAGCCTTCCACTCCCAGGCATTAACCTGCTACAAGGTTAATAGCTGCTTGTTCCTACCCTTCTTAACATGTTTGGTATGATGTCTTGGAAGCAGTGTTTGTATTCAAGTAAACAAAAGGGAAACTTTTCTTTGTTATGGATACAAATCTTGTGATTGCCTCCGTTCTTCACATTCTAGCACCAGCGTAATTTATGCTTGTTCCCGTAATTTATACTAGATCATTCCAAAGCCCTTTTACTTGTAGCATTCGTTTATTTTAATAACTGTTGTTGTTGTTTAGTCGTTTAGTTGTGTCCGAATGTTCGTGACCCCATGGACCAGAGCACACCAGGCACTCCTGTCTTCCACTGCCTCCCGCAGTAGCTTCGAGAACACTGTCCAACCATCTTGTCCTCTGTCACCCCCTTCTCCTTGTGCCCTCCATCTTTCCCAACATCAGGGTCTTTTCCAGGGAGTCTTCTCTTCTCATGAGGTGGCCAAAGTATTGGAGCCTCAGCTTCACGACCTGTCCTTCCAGTGAGCACTCAGGGCTGATTTCCTTAAGAATGGATAGGTTTGATCTTGCACTCCATGGAACTCTCAAGAGTCTCCTCCAGCACCATAATTCAAACATTTTAATAACAGAGTTACTTTTAATTTCAGTTATTTACAATGGAGGGTGGGGGTGGGGGACCTGTGCCAGAGGTCCAAGTTGGGCCTGCGAGACTGTTTACCTGAAACAATGCCCACCTCTCCCACACCTGATGTCAGGCATGGGGCAAAGAGTCATGACTCCATAAAGATCTGGTTGCCCTTGGAGACTGCACTTGTGTGGCCAATCCTTGCAAAAGGTATGGTTGAAGTCACTGCCCATCAGCTCATAGGGCATGACTTCAAATCTGCTGATCAGCATTTGTTCAAAACACCACACAGAGTTCTTTGCAAGCCTGGTGACATCACTGTGACATCAGGCAATTTTCTGGTGGTTAACCTTGCCCACCAAATTCAGCCCACAAGGGGTAGGAACTAGAAGAATAGCCTGCTGGCCAGATCAGGTTCTTTACTTCTGATCTGCAACATGGGTGGCTAACGAGAGACCTTCCAAATATTGTCCATTGTCTGACCTCTGGCCAAGCTGGCTGGGACTAATTAGAATTGTAGTTCAAAACTTGAAAGGCCACAGGTTAGCCACCCCTGACTGACAGTATTTTTAAAACAACAAAATGAGAGTTTAAACAAGAAATAATGTTCTGTATACTGTCTGTATACATGTTCTGTGTGGGTGTGTGACGCCCTGTGGCCCTCCAATTATTGCTGGACTACACATTCCTGACAATTAGCTGTGCTAGCTGGCGCTGATAAAGTTGAACTAAAAATAAATCTGGAAGGCTGAAGACTTCCTACCCTTGCAATATGGGACACGTCACTTGTTTAATCCTTCATAACTGGTCTTCAGTAAGCCAAAAGTACGTGACTCTCACAAATCTTTTG
This sequence comes from Podarcis gaigeae, assembly GCF_964106915.1. Taxonomy (NCBI): domain Eukaryota; kingdom Metazoa; phylum Chordata; class Lepidosauria; order Squamata; family Lacertidae; genus Podarcis; species Podarcis gaigeae. Next base: position 77,316,829 of record NC_139681.1, read on the forward strand.
ACTGAGAACACCAAAGGGTTTGGCCCTGGAAAAAGTAAAGTCCCACTGAAATCACACACAATTGTGAATTCACTTACAATTTTATTGAGCACCCAAAGCCATATACTTGTTTTTTCTCAATATTCTTTTGGGCTTCTAATCAAAGTGATTAAATAATACTTTGGTGCTCCATTATGAAATGGATTGTTTCCCACTTCATAGGACCTTAAATTCTGTTGCCTTGCTTTTCCTGTTTTCAAGGTGCTGCAGTTTTGAAACCATACAAAAATACTTCAGGTAATACCTTTGAAAAGAGATTATTTCTGTCTCTCTCCTCTCCTCTCCCCACCCCACCCCACCCCTTTTCTTTTTATTTTTTCCAGTCGAAACTTCTTGGAGGACAATATCAATAGGCAGTACATCATCAATTCTGCAGGATGGTCCTATGAGCTGTATCCTGTTGGGTCCCTATTTCTCATAGCTGTAACTAGCCGCTGTTTTAAAGACCTAGGATTAGAAGCTTGCAGGCCCTAAAAGCTTGGCAGATGTTCTGTGTGAATTGCTTAGGAACAGCCACAAGGTACAATCTCTCCAAAGCAGTGTTTGCAGAGCTATTACTGAAACTCTTCTGGTGGCCACTAACAAGTAGTCGCTAGTGATGCCTATCTTGGAATGGTTGACAATAAAACTGGAAAGTGCAGTAAATGTGAACTTAATGAAAATACTGTTTGGACAGAGGATAAATTGACAACATATTAGAGTCCTGAGTTGAACCAGTTCCTTGCAGTTGTCTAAATATAGCACAGTTGGGTATACCTTTGTCCGTACACTATAAAATTCTCTTTCCTCACAAACCTTAACAGAGAGCACAGTTCTATTTGTTGCAACTATTTATGGACTGCTTATTCTTTCCAGCACCCAATTTTCCATAATTTATCTGTTCTTGTCCCTCTCTATTTGGGTCCCTGCTCTGGTTACTCTCAGAAATATAAGCAACAGACTTAGTTTCTATAACTGCCCGGAAGCTGGGTTTGGCTTTGGGGGATAATGGAGGAGATTTACTAATTTGTTCTGCCCCTTCTTGTACCACCCCTCCTCTTACTCTTTGTCCTCTACTGTCATTTTTATATTGCAGTGTCATTGCAAAACATTGATTTCTGGAGGATGGAAACCTGCGAGTGTTCTGTGTAGAACAGATGCTGTTGAACTGTCAGTCAACCTTGACCATGCTGTCTGGGGCTGACAGGAGTTACAGACCAAAATGCCTCAAAGACACCACATTCTTTTTTTACCCGTCCTAAATCACAACTCTCAAACGCATACCCTTGAACTTAGAAGGAAAATGCAAGATTTCTTGGCAACCTAAAACATGCAAGTGTTAGGAAGCTCCCTTACACAGAGTCAGAATACAGTGGTACCTCAGGTTACATATGCTTCAGGTTACACCATAGCTGTCAACTTACAGATTTGAAAATAAGGGACCAGCAGCCTCAAAAATAAGGGATCAACAGCCAAAATAAGGGATCAACAATTACTTTTATAAAATACCTATTTTGTTGCGTGCAAATGGCTTTAGATACCTATTAGGTCCATAAATTACCATATAGCATATCTTCAACACACAAAAAAAGCAACAATTTGTTGACAAAGCAAGCTGGACATAGAAAGGGCCCCATTACCTTCAGTAGCTTATTTAAGAGACATCAATAAGGGACAGCAGCGGGACATGGCGCTGGAATAAGGGACTGTCCCGCCAAATAAGGGACGCTTGACAGTTATGGGTTACACACTCCGGTAACCCAGAAATAGTGCTTCAGGTTAAGAACTTTGCTTCAGGATGAGAACAGAAATCTTGCTCCGGCGGCGTGGCAGCAGCGGGAGGCCCCATTAGCTAAAGTGGTGCTTCAGGTTAAGAACAGTTTCAGGTTAAGTACAGACCTCCGGAACGAATTAAGTACTTAACCTGAGGTACCACTGTATTGGGGACGCAGGTGGCGCTGTGGGTTAAAGCCTCAGCGCCTAGGACTTGCCGATCGAAAGGTCGGCGGTTCGAATCCCTGCGGCGGGGTGCGCTCCCGCTGCTCGGTCCCAGCGCCTGCCAACCTAGCAGTTCGAAAGCACCTCCGGGTGCAAGTAGATAAATAGGGACCGCTTACCAGCGGGAAGGTAAACAGCGTTTCCGTGTGCGGCTCTGGCTCGCCAGAGCAGCGATGTCACGCTGGCCACGTGACCCGGAAGTGTCTCCGGACAGCGCTGGCCCCTGGCCTCTTGAGTGAGATGGGCGCACAACCCCAGAGTCTGTCAAGACTGGCCCGTATGGGCAGGGGTACCTTTACCTTTACCTTTTTACCACTGTATTAATCCAGCTAGTTCAGCATTTTTTCTACACTGACTGGCAAGCGTTTTCAAGGAGAGGGCTCTCTTAGCCATACATGGAGTTGTCTGGGATTGAATTTAGAACTTGTTTCAGGCAGTGCAGGTGATATACCTCCAAGCCTTCCCTGCTCTGAAAGACAGCTAGAGGATGCGGAACAATTGATTTTTAAAAAGTGTTTAATCAAGTTAACAGTGTGATCTTATTCTTGTCTTATTAGAGATTTGAGTTCAATGGGACTTAATAATCCAAGTAAGGAAATACACCAAGACTGCATTCCTAAATAAAATGTAGGAAGTACTAAGCCCCCATTTTACTTTAACACAGTTAACCAGTATTGGAAAGCATGGATTCTGGTGAGCTTTTACCAGTTCACATCCTAGCCTTGTATTTACATCCAATATCCACTAAACTGGAAACAATGACCTTTTTCTGGCCGTAGTAACTGAAGTATGTTTTCTACCCCAGATCAAATAATTTGACTCCATTGACATTAATAGCATAAACACACAGGAATATTTTCCTGCATGCATACGGAGCATGCTTTTTAAACTGCACGAGCTCATTTCAGCTGCCTAATGGTGGGGGGGAGCTCACAATGTTTCTCCACTCTGTTTGTCAAATGCCTTCCTTATCTTTCTGCGTCAAAGACAGTTTCAGGAACTGATTGAACAAGGCTGCACTGCCCGCCCCAGGTGTTTTCCCCCTCCTCCTCAAGCCAACGAGTTCACTGTGCCTGAAGCCTTCATGCATCTTCAGACACACCTCTGCCAGGTGAAAAAGAAAAACCTATATTCACACAGGGAAAAGAACTCGGAAGCTACAGTGATGCTGGCAATCTCTCTCAATGGCAAACATTGCCCAGAAGTTTGAAAGGAACCATCTGACCAGCAGAGCAGAGCCAATGGATTCTAGACACTGGATCATCACTTCTTGCTGCTGTTACTTCTACCAGTTTCTCAATGGTAGTATGTTTCCTCCAAGCCTGATGTCGCCTCTTGTGGATTGAATGTAAGTTGCATATGCAACGCATATGTTAAACCCAGTAGTTTCCACTGCTGCTTCCCAAAGATGCCGGATACCTTGTGTACAGTGCTACATGCCTTCTTAAGCGTCTTCATCCCATCATCCAACCTCTTGGTGATCATAGTCATCTGTCAGCTGAGAAAGAAGAAACCAAGCAGAAACTATGTCTTCATCCTTAACTTGGCAGCTGCTGATCTACTGGTTGGTGTGATGTGCATTGGGGAAGCTTTGGATGATGCAACAGATGCACTATTTGACCGAAATCTGTTTATTTGTCTCTTGCGGATCTGCATGAGCATCACTCCTTGCATTGGGTCCATTCTCACCTTGCTTTTGGTTTCGCTGGACAGGTACGTGGCAGTGAAGCTGCCTCTTCATTACCCTACACTGATGAGCAAGAAACCTATAGTCTTCTCTCTTGTTGTCCTGTGGACGGTTTCCTTCTTGGTAGGACACATGCCCCTTATTTTCTCACAACTTCAACAAAGTGAACTCTCAGGTAGCTGTGGGGTCCTGGCAGCAGCCAAGGGTGACTACCTGTACATAATCTGCTTTGGCATCTATATCCCTGCCTTGCTGACCTTGGTCTGTTTACATATCTCGGTGGGGAGGATTGCTTATCTTCATCAGAAGCAGATCCAGCGTGTCTGCTTGCACCCAGATATCCCTACTGCTCCTCTCCGCCATTTCAAAGCTCTGAGGACAGTCCTCATTGTGATTATCTGTTTTGTCCTCTTCTGGAGCCCTTATTATGTAGCTGCCATTGTGAAAGCTACTTGTACCTCCTGCATCCTGAGCTCACAGCTGAAGGATTTGTTATACATTTTAGGAGAAGCCAATTCTCTGATAAATCCTTTTATCTATTCGCTATACAGCAAGGATATAAGAACCCAGTTGGTCAAAATGTTGAAGTGTAAGGGAAAGGGACAAATAAAACCCCACAGGTCTAACAGGTTGGCAGTGAACCATTTCAACATCATAAACCAAAGTGACTTACCCTGCGGAGGAAATTCATCTGGGGATCAACTGCCTAAATCTCCTCCCTTCAACAGTGTCAGAGGGGTACTCACCATTTCTTGATTCAAGGCAGAAGAGAGGAAACCCACCATAAAGCAGATGGGAAGCTTATTGTGCACCGATCACCAGTAAAAAAAGGTAATGCAGAAAAAGTCCAAATGCGCACCCAAGTTTTCTTCCTATTCTATCTATTCCACTACTGGGCAGTTAACCATAATTTGGTGACGCAGAGATCAACAGTGAGCTAAGAAAACAGTGCTGCATATATTTCCCCTCTTAGTGTTCTTTTTAATAAGTGCCTTTTAGGAATAAGTGTGCAAATAATTTTATCCTAACACAGAATTTTGTACGTGGTGTTATCCAGTCTACCTTCCCTTTGTAAGATATATGTTCCTCTTTGCCTGGTTATCTGGTTCCACATGTGGCTAGATAAACAAGCTAGAAGGGGAAATGTGTTGGGTCTAGTTTAAGTAACAATTTCTATGCAGTTAATTTAATCCAAGCATCAATAAACAAACTTAAATAAAAACCCAAATCTATCTCCAGCCTTTATGTTCTTCTCCTACCCTTATTGCTGTATTATATAGTTATTTATTAAATTGTTAAACTTAACCGCCCCGCCCCCCCCCGCCCTGTTCTTGGGAGGACGTCCCATACAGCTGTTGCTTCCATTGACTTGCTGCTTGTTTTCTAACAAGACGGAGAACAGAAATTAGTGGCCATGCAGGGCTATTCAGGGAAACTGGACAGGCATGGCACATAAGCAATTGGTTTCTAGTATTGTTACACCCTTCAATCGCTTGTGAAATGCCACAGTACAAAGTCATATATGACAGGAATCGACTCATGCTGCAGATCAGATGTGAGGAAGTTTGGGCTCCTTTGTGAGTTGTAAACCTCACAAAGATCCAAGCCATGCTGCCAGGACCATTACAGTTGCATCTGTCTGTCTCAGGTGACAATGGATGAGTCCACCTGTCTAAGCTCAATTCCTCAATTAGAGTCTGGACTCTATAACAGCACCATAACAGCACCAAAATCATAGTTGGGTGGTACTAAAATGCCAATCTAATTTAACTTCCTGCCTAAAGTAGGCTCAGTGTCCCCTTTTTCTGCTGTATAACATAAGAAGGTACTGCGTGTTATGTGACCAGCATAAATGGAACTGTTATTAAATGAATCCTGAGATCTGATTTCCGATACCTCTAGAATTCAACATAACAGTAAATATTCCTTTGAACAACGAAACAAGTATCTTCATACAACATAATCATGATCAGGCTGGTGAATTTAATGTTTCCATGATTAAGGTGTCCAGAGCAGAACTTACTTCACATTCCTTACAAAGGTTCATTAACTTCAAAGCCTTAGTGAAAAGAAACGAAGGCAGCTGGAGTTTAGCCCACCAGTCGTTGTTAGGAAAATCTAAACACCCTTGCAGTTTAGCAAAGATGCGGAGAATCTTTATCCGGCAGGCAAACAGGAAGAGGTCATCTTCAGACACAAACTTCGGCCATGGGTGATGCTCAGCGAGCGGCTTTTAAGGAAGCAAAAAAGCAAGGAGTTAATGTAGTTCCCCAGTCACATGGCAGTTCTTGCTTGCACAAAGTCAGAAAGGTCACACAGGGAAGGAAACCTAACAGTGAGTATTGTTTTAAATCAAGGAAAATTAAATCAGTGTTACTGTGAGACTGACCAACGTTGCTGTCTTATTTCTCTCTGAGTGTGAAGAGAGGCAAGGACCAGATTCCCTCTTCTTACCTGGAATTTACTGATGGTCAGACCTTGTTGATGTTGGCAAGGTTAAAAAGAGGGTGGTTTGGAGAACATCCCCATTCCTTGGCATGCCCTCAGACCAGGGGTTAACTACGCCAGCCCTGAATTTGGCATTGTTGGTTCACTTTAATTTCCCTCTCATGCTTCCCAGTAGGAGGGGAAATAATGTAAAAAACAAAACAAAAAAACAAGCCAAAAACAAATTGGAAAAGGAATGAGGGGTTCAAAGAGCACTAATATCTACCCTCTTGAGAACATGGGATTAAGTGGATGAGCCACCTTCAGTTTTCCCTTCCCAAAGCCTTTAAAAAGTTGCTTTCAAAAAACAAAACACCAACCCTATTTTTATTCAACCTCATTAAAACTGCAGAAATAGCAAAAAACCAACTCAGGTCACATGAGTATTTCAGAAACTTCCCTCTTCGCATGCACATGGGCACCACATTTGCTGAAACCTCAAGAAGGGCTGGATTCTCTAACATTTGCTAATATGTCCAATATTATTCCTACTCACAGTAGACCCATTGAAATTAATGGGAATGGCTAACTTAGGTCCATTAATTTCAATGGATCTATTCTGAATAGAACTTAGATGGATCCATCCCAATGTCCTTTTATTCTCTAAAACTGCTATTCCTTGCACTCCCTGTTAAAAAAAAAAAAAAAAGCATGCCGTTCCTGCTCTCATTTTCAAATATGCTGAAATTTAATGTATGGAACTATATCGCTAAGCAATGTGTGCTTGAGAGAAGTTCAAGAACAGTTATGGGCACACTGATAATCTGCATGGATCAGTGTGTTTACATAAGCAATTCTTACATAAGCAAGAATTACATAAGCAATTCTTAAACTTCATGGCTGAAGAGTGTTCTACCCACTAGATTTTTAATTTTAAAGTTTTATATAATATTCTTCCTTGGCCTGTTCTCAGTCTGCTTTTTTCTTAACTTATCCTATAAGCCACATCATTTGAGTCTCAACCTGAATTCTTGGTTATACAAATTCATACAAGTAAATGCTTTCATAAATCTTTTTGAAATTATAATTTGTTTCCCTCTTTTTGTTCACTAGAGGGGGGGAACCCCAACTTCCATCTGACTGACATTTTGGTTTATTTGGTCAAGGGATGCTGAACTATAGGCATTGTCTTGTACAAACCAGATAAACTATGTGTCAGTCTTTGGCCAATTTAACTTCGTTTTTCAAATAGCCCTGTAAGTTCGAAGCAAACTGCTCCATTCCTTTTTTCGAAAACGTTTTCTATATTTACCCCCAAAACAATCCCACCCTCTCTTGTTAAGAACATGTAAACTCATCTACTCTCCCCCATATTAACTCTGAAATAAAGTACCTTTACTTTTGCTCCTATGTTGATTTTTGCCTGCTTGCCCCTTGCAAGGAAAGAAATGGCTACTTTGTCTTGCTCAACTATCCTGACACCAACGTTCTGGTTCAAGGATAGAAAGACTGGCTTAAACGGTGCTCTCGAGACACACTTCTGCAAATTGTTGGGCCAGATCCACGTTTTCACTTTGTTGCCAGCTTCGTCCGAATAATGTCCTCCTCGAATCGTAACATTTATCCTAAATGTGGAAAATAACAACTTGAGAGGACCTCCGAAAGGGAAGGGGGGAAAACCTGGCTGTACAGCCCAAGCCCTTGTCTGAAAATATCTTCACATCCAGATACAGTGGTACCTCAGGTTAAGAACTTAATTCGTTCTGGAGGTCCGTTCTTAACCTGAAACTGTTCTTAACCTGAGGTACCACTTTAGCTAATGGGGCCTCCTGCTGCCGCTGCGCAATTTCTGTTCTCATCCTGAAGCAAAGTTCTTAACCTGAGGTACTATTTCTGGGTTAGCGGAGTCTGTAACCTGAAGCGTCTGTAACCCAAGGTACCACTGTACTGCCAAATCAAATAGGGGGGAAATGGAGAAGGTACAAGGGCAAGCTCCAAGTTCAGATCAACAAAAACTGAATACTGGCTTGCCTCCACACCGGGGTCACTTGCCTCATCAAAAATCAGCCTGCCTGCTAACAGTTACCCCACCCAACTCTTAGGATCATCGTCTCCATTGCTACATAAATAGGATAGTGTTTAACTAAGTATTCCATTAAAAACCTTTTCACTGGCTAACAAGCTGCCCCCAATTAATTTGACACAGACACCATCCCAGAAGAGTTGTTCCTTCTCTTTTGACATAGGAGGGGGGTACCTTTTCTAATATAGCTGCTGTGGCATAGGCATTCGTCAATGTGAAAACACGGAACGTGTTTTCTTTTTTAAAAAAGGTTGAAGAAGAAGAGGAGGAGTTTGGATTTGATATCCCGCTTTATCACTACCCGAAGGAGTCTCAAAGCGGCTAACATTCTCCTTTCCCTTCCTCCCCCACAACAAACACTCTGTGAGGTGAGTGGGGCTGAGAGACTTCAGAGAAGTGTGACTGGCCCAAGGTCACCCAGCAGCTGCATGTGGAGGAGCGGAGACGCGAACCCGGTTCCCCAGATTACGAGACTACCACTCTTAACCGCTACACCACACTGGCACTGGTTGATTTTACTTACAAGAAAATGTAAATGTATTTAATGAGCTGACTGATTGATTAAAACCCATACAATTTCTCACCTAGCACTTCTTTCATCAGGAGGCAGAACTACAAATTTGGCTTCTGGGGTTTTTAATACCCAGGAGCTCAGCAAGTTCAGAGGATGCCGTTTCTCCCAGCGCAGTGTTGTTGTGATGGGACAAACCTCATGTAATGAACATCTTCCTGTCAGGCTGTTCTTGCACCCAGGTTACTGCTCTGTCCCTGACTGGCATTCAGCCATGGTCCCTTGCTCAGACGCTAACCTCTTCCTCTTGCTTCTAATTCTGCCAGCCTGCCTCTGCTGAAAGGAAGCCACGGCCCAGCAGCTAAAACGCCATTCTGTCTTATAACTTCCCTTTCTCACAGCAGGGCTGAAACACGTGACTATTCTGGGAACAAACGAGAACCTTTCGAAATGGCTCTCAAATTTCCAATTCTTGTGGTTTTCTCGGCGGGAAATCCATTTTTAAACTTCAGTTGGAATTTTTACGTTCACCAGTAACCTCCAGTATTCTATATTTGCCATTTGGTTAACAAAGGACACTGCATATGTTTTTGAATTAGAAAATGAGGTCCTGACCACCCTTCAAATTGCAAGTACAAAACACTGGTATACATTTTACAACCTAAATGTAAAACAAGACCAAACTGATTGAACTGAACGTACCACACATTTCTATTTGAATGATAGCAAGTCCCATTGCCACAGGAATCGAACACTGCTTGGATTTCTGCATTCTCAGGCTTGTCGTCTTGTACTATGGCAATGTAGCCTGTGCCCTCACTCCTTCGTACAATGATAATCGCCAGATTTCCAGAGGGGTAGCTGTATGTAGATAAGGTTCCAATGGGCCCATTAACATGCTTAGGAACGTTGTCGCGTTATCAAGGTGTGTGCATGGCTTCAACTGATTAGTTCTTTGTGTGCGTGTGTGTTCTTGGATACCACTTCTGTTTGGTTTTTTAAAAAAATAATATTTATTGAAGTTTCAACAAAATTACAAAAATAAAAGAAAATAAAACAAAAAATACAAAATACAGAAAAATAAAAACAATTAAAAACAAATCAGTTTTTCCATATCTTATCTTTCATTTGCTTGTTTCCTTGACCTCCTCACACCTCCCTTTTTGTGTTCTAGTTCAGTTAGTTAATTCAGCAAATCCTTTCCATCTTTGTTTTTATCTTAATAATTTATCTTAATATATTGTAACTTTACATTCTCACCTGTTAACAATCCATTTTTACATACTCCTTTGTAACATTGCTGCTAAAACCACATAACTTCATTCCAGCATCCTTCTAACATTCCTTAATTTTGGAACCACTTCTGAACGATTCAGTCCTACTTTCTGTTATGCTTTTGCACCCATATCACAACAAACACCAGAAACACTATGTGTACTTCTGTAACCCAATAAAATATTCAATAAAAACAAGCAAACAACCCCAAACAAACACTGTTACTACCCCTTCCAGGGTTGTGTGATAGCAAAACAGAGTGGCTAAGATTGCAGCAAAAACCCACCGCCTTCAATAGATAAAGTGAAATAGTAGCTCCTAGGAAAATCCTTCAACTGGTCCAAAATGCAGTTGCCAGGCTTGGAGTTGGAACATGCTACTTTTTATCTAGTTCCATCTTTACCTTTATCTAGTAGCATGGTCAGCCATTTCCCTCCAGACTCAGTTATGAGCCATTAATAGCCTTTAAAGCCTTTGCAGTGCAACACTATACACACCTACTGAGAAGTTATATTCCACTGAGAGGACTTCCGGGTTGGCGTGACTGGCTAATGGCGGATTCCCTCCGAGCTCCGGAGGGAATCGGCTTAGCAGGGGATTGGGTCTTGCCGTGCCGGCGACACGGGGACCCTTAAAAACCACGGGTACGGAGCCCATGGACATGGTGACTCGGCGGGCACCATAAGCGCCCTCCCGACTCGTGAAGGAGCCTTTTTAAAGGCTACGGATCGGGTGCCAGGGAGTGGCGTGGTGCTGTGAGTCCTCCGCTTCCCCTGCTGAGCGAAGCCGCAAGCCATTCTCCGGTCAGCGCTGACTTCTTCCCACCAAATTCGGACTTAAAAGCAAGAACAACTACCCGTGAGTAATTTGAAAATTGGATTACAATATATTTGGTTTTGGATTCAGCACGAGCGGGGGAGCTGAAAAAAAGAGGAAGTCCGTCTCCCCCCTATTGTAAACAGCTCAAAGCAAGGACCTGTCAACTAAGGCCGCGGGAAGAGTTGCTGGGATTGGATAAAGATACAAATTCCACGGATTTAAAAGGATTTAAAAGGACTAAGCTAATGTGCTGGAGGATTGGAGTCTATTTTATTTGAATTAAATACCATTCTTCTCAAGCCCGGGAGTAACCCGAGTCAAGAGTCTGCTGAGGATTTATAGAAACCTTTGACAGCTGTCAAACTAGCTGTCAAAGTTGGAAGAATCGAAAGTTGAAACTTTAACCGGTTATATCGCTACAAAATATTGAAAACAAAGAAAGATTGTTACAACTAAATCTGACTTTTGGGTCGGAGGGGAAAAGAACACTAAGTAACCAGAATCCCTCTAGAGGGGATCCTTGGACATTACAAGAATGGAACTAAAACAGGGAATACAGGAAATATGTGCTGACTTGAAAGAGCTGAACTCTCTCGTGGGAAAGTTGCTAGAGATGAATGAGAAAGGTTTTGTTTTGTCTACGAGCCCCTTAAACCTGAAGTTATCTGAAGACACACCAATTGAATTGGAAAAAGACTCGTTGCTCAAAACACAGGCAGCTGGACAGGAAAAAGCACAAAAGATTGAGGAGGAGGAGATATCTGCCAAGCAGGAGGAGCTGAAAGAAGGGACGGCTGAGATGCTACAGAAGAGAAAAGAGAATTGGAGATTTGTTAAGAAGAATCTTAAATTGACCAAGGTGAAAGTCGGACTAATGGGGACATATAGATCCTGGAAACAGTGTTGGAGCACCACGTGTAAACAAGTAGGATTTATTGGAACAATCATGGTCAGCACCGAGAAAAAGTATCTTCGACCCTGGGTGTTAAGCAAGAGAGATTTCCGAAGAAACCGGCTGAAAGGGACTGAAAGAGACTTGCGTGCTTTGGACGTAAGATCACCAGGCTAAAAAGATGGACCAAATGGACTTTGGATAGGGATGGAAACCGGGGAGGGAAGGGTGGGACTTAACAGTCCGAAGGGGGTCTGCTCTTTTTTTCTTTTTTCGCTTTAGGAGTATAAAAATTAGGGGTTTCTTTTTTTGTTCTGTTTTATTATTAATATTATTATAAAAATGGGGAATCGGTGGAGGGGAAATAGTGGCAACCTTAGGAAGGGTATATTATTTTGTCTTTTGTCTTTTCTTTTTCCTTCTTCTTTTCTATACACAGGGCTAAGGTATATATTTTAATAGATGGCTAAGGTACAACAACGAATTAAAGTTTAATTCTATTATAGAAAATTATCTTAATTAAACTAGGGTTAAGTGATTTTAAACAAACTATGTCTTAGGATATTAAGTGGAAAACTTGCTTGATTAAACAATTGAAGATGGAATACAATAAGGGGAGGCGTGGGGAAGTCTTGAAAAGAAGTTATAGAAAATGAGCTTAAAGGTGGAAACCTTCTTTGCTGTTTTTTGTCTTTCCTCTTTTCTTTTTTCTTTGGTCTTTTTTATTTTTCTCTTTTTTCTTTTTTCTCTTTTTCTGTTCTGTTATTTGTAACCTTTTGAAAAATTTAATAAAGATTATTATAAAAAAAAAAGAGAAGTTATATTCCACTGAATTCGGTGTGGCTTACTCCTAGTGCAGAGTTCTCCAACTTTTTTCTCTGGGCAACACTTTCAGAATAAAAATTTGCTCGCTCCTTTCTAACTGATAAGAAATACATTGCATAACAACAAAACCCCCGACTCTTTGTGGCTGATTTATAACACAGAACACAACTTCTTTATAATATGATCATGGGACATCCAGAAAGTATAAAAGGATGCAGCTACATAAGAACATGGGTCGTTCCCCAAATATAATTATAAGCAAGCCTTTTACATTAAGTAGGTATACAAACTCAGTGAGAAGTATGAGCTTGCTTCTTAGGCCTAATCTCAGACAGACAAACAAACTCTCATCTCATCAACACGAAGTCTTTCTCTTTTCCGATCTTTCATATTAGTTGAAAATCCTTGTTGACAATAGATTCTGGAGAACTGTAGAAGAATAAGCAGTGCTCTTGAATATCTATCCATATTCTGGAAATAAAAACATTATTTTGATACTATAGTATACTGCACTGCACTGAAATATTTAAATGTTTATTTGATTGTCCTTGAATCTTCCTGCCACACTAGTGCCAGGGGTGCACCACACCCTTTGAGAACCACTGCCCTTGATGGCTTTAGGATTGCATAGTTAATAGCTTACTAATAACCTGTAATAGCTGCTCTTTTCGAAGTCCCAGCATGTGAACACTTGGGACCCCTCCAGACCGGTGATTTTTCGCAGGTGCATTCTGCAACGCGTCACTGATACAGTAATAGCGGTGGATTTATACTGGAACATCCACATATTCTGTTTTATTAGTTTTGTAATATTTCTCCAACGGTATTGCATTACTTCCATCAGTGGGGGCGTTACTCTCGCACTACAGCCCAAGCAAAGCGGGACAAAAGCACCCCGTAACAGTTGTGGTATAAAAAGTTACAGGATTTCAGGGGGAAGTTATGGGACATGCACTGATGGGAAACAAAGCCGTATAGCAGCCCTGACATTTGCAGGCAGAAAGATCACTTCCTTATAGCTTTGTAAAGCACTAATTCCTTAGTCCAACATTCACAATATTACTAAGGAGGACTGGAATCTGCTCCTCACGTATAAGCATAGATAGAAATAGGAAAAAACCATCCTCTTTACCACAATATTAACTGTGACCATGACAGGGTGATTAAAAGGTGAGGTAAAGTTACACGCATAGTTGAATTTGAGTTGAGTTCTTAACCTTTTCCCAATGAAATTGATGGGACTTAAAATATGTTTAGCTTTGGCTGAATTATACCCTCAATACTGTAAAGATGTGCCTCAGATATCGCCACAAGTCAAAAAAACCAAAACCCCACAAAAAGGATACAATATTTGTGCACTACCATCTGGAAACATGGTAAGAAACTTCACACCATTTTTGTAGTATTGCTGGAAGAACTGGTTTTTCAGCAACTGCACACAAAAGGAAAACAAGACACGTACTTTAAAACGATATTTTGTTTTCAGGAGAATTGGTATACAAAAGGCAAGAAGAAAAAGGTCACTATGCAAAAAGGGTGGTGGAATTAGGTAACAAAAAGCTACGCTGCCTGACTGAATTATCCCTTCCCAGTTTTCTCCTTCTACGAGTTGATGAGTTTCTAGTCAGACCTGCTGCCTCCCAGCTCTGTGATCCTGTAGCCAAGTGACGGTTATTAGTTGACAGTTCTGGGAATGGAGGCACCAGAGTGCAAGATCTCAGTCAAGCTGTCACAGGCCTGTCCTCCGCGACAACCAGGTTGGATGTTACATAGGCAAACATTCAAGCCTGCATTCTGCCAGCAGCTAAAGTCCATTCCAAAACCAATCCCTGCCCATACAAAAGCTGGAAACCTACAGCTGGAAAGTGGCTTCAAACCCAACCCTCTGCAAATACAGGAAGTCTGCTGCTCCAGCATCCCTGATAGCACTACAAATCCCAGAGTTCCATAGGAAGAGGGACTGGTGGTTAAATCACTCTGGGAATTGTCGGTCTGGGAGGGAAACAGAGGTCTCCTAAGAACTCTCATCATCCTTAACAAACGACAGTCTCCAGGGTGTGGGGGTGGGGAGCCATGACTTTTAAAGTGGTATTAAAGCCGCGAACCAGAGCAGTGCACGGAAACGCCGTTTACCTTCCCACTGGAGCGGTAGCTATTTATCTACTTGCACTTTGACATCCTTTCAAACTGCTAGGTTGGCAGGAGCAGGGACCGAGCAACGGGAGCTCACCCCGTCGCAGGGATTCGAACCGCTGACCTTCTGATCTGCAAGTCCTAGGCTCAGTGGTTTAACCCACAGTGCCACCCGCATCCCTAAAAAAAGTGGTATTATGGTGCTTTAAATGTGTGGTGCAGCTGTTGCCATAGTCAAATGCAGAATACTCTGTCCTATGAATGTTTTTATCCTGGAAGAAGAAGCAGGTCCATTAATGGGGTTCCAGCGCAGGAAAATCCAGGTGTTTACCTTTCCACCTGCAATAGTGAAATCACAGCTAGAGATGCTGTAGCTGAGATCTTGGCTCATGGTGCTTCGGAATTTAATTCCCTGGAGAGGCATCTTTGTCCAGCCTGTTATAGAAGGTCTGTATTGGGACAGGCAGTAGGAAATGGTGCTGAGTTGCCGAGTATCTAGGGAACATGAAGCAGCACAGAATATTGTTCAATAAAGGTTATTTAATAAACTTGAACTAAGTAGAACAAAAACCAATTTCAATTTAGTTCAGATTTATTTTGTTTCATTTGGGTTTTTAATAGCTTGCTCTTCAATACAAATTATTAGCGTGGCTCCCAATATGAAATTAAAAACCACTATAATGGAGTTAAAAACGAATAAAGAAATTATAGCAAAACACAGCAGCAACACAAATTGGATTAGCAGCCAAGGTAAAAATTACAACATATGTTTATATTAAGAGTCTTAAATGAACCTGTTTACTAACCTGAAACAATAAAACAGAGAGTTAAAAAAAAATACAATGCACATCTCTTATCTAGGTGTGTTGGTGACCCGGAAACTACAACTAATCCAGAATGCGGCAGCTAGACTGGTGACTGGGAACGGCCGCCGAGACCATATAACATTGGTCTTGAAAGACCTACACTGGCTCCCAGTACATTTCCGAGCACAATTCATAGTGTTGGTGCTGACCTTTAAAGCCCTAAACTGCCTCAGTCCAGTATACCTGAAGGAGCGTCTCCACCTCCATTGTTCTGCCTGGACACTGAGGTCCAGTGCCAAAGGCCTTCTGGCGGTTCCCTCGCTGCGAGAAGCCAAGTTACAGGGAACCAGGCAGAGGGCCTTCTCGGTAGTGGCACGCGCCCTGTGGAACGCCCTCCCACCAGGTGTCAAAGAGAAAAATAACTACCAAACTTTTAGAAGACATCTGAAGGCAGCCCTGTTTAGGGAAGCATTTAATGTTTAACAGGTTATTGTATTTTAGTGTTTCGTTGGAAGCTTCCCAGAGTGGCTGGGGAAACCCAGCCAGATGGGCGTGGTATAAATAATAATAATAATAATAATAATAATAATAATAATAATAATAATTATTATTATTATTATTATTATTATTATTATTATTATTATTGGTAGGAACATGCTAGATCTGACCCAAGAGACCATTTAATCCAGGGATGGGTAACTCTGACCCTCCAGATGTTGTTGAACTACAAATGGCATCATCTGACTGGGGACAAGGCAAGATTCTAGTGTAAGAGTGAATATGTGCCAGTTTTCAATCTCTGCTATATAAGAGCCATTCTCACGGTTTCACCCACTAATGAGTACTGTCCATAATAATTTGCAGAAAAAATAGAACTCACAGTCAAAGACATGAGTTGGAGAGACGTCCTTTTCTCTCTCTGCTTTCTCTCTCGGGAGGTGGACAGCCAGTTGGGCCATTTGTTTCTCCTTCAACCTGCAAAATCAAAACATACATGGCATGAACCCCAAATTTCTTAAACGTTAAATTCCAGATGCTCTTGGAGGGCTGGCAAGGTGACTAGCTGATCTTTTAGCCACCGAAACAGAAGAGATTCTCCTCTGCTGCAGATTACCCTGGCCTTGCTCAGTGATGTCTTTTTCTATAACAGAGAGTTTGGCTGCACATGTTTGTGCGTAACAATTGGCTAAAGCCTATGAATCAGGGCCAGACCTCCTGAAATAGCAGGAAAGCTCAAAATTCAAATATACAGTGGTACCTTGGTGTCAGGGGTTCAGAAGGAGAGACACAGGAGGGGGAGCAAATGGAGAGTGAGGAGGAGGAGTACGAGGGGGGCGCAGGCAGTGACAGTGGCCAGAGTTATTCCACAAGCCTCTCTAGCGAATCGGAGGACTCACAGAAGGGAGCGCCGGTGGCCAGAGCGAAGGGGGCTCCAGGGGGGAAGGCCCAGGAGGAAGGGGCCAGCGGGGAGTCCCTGAGCAGCAGTTGGAGATCAGGACCAGCGTCTCCACCAAAGCGCAGTGGGGAGGGGGAGTCCCAGGAGTCGGGACCAGTGTCCTCACCACCAGAGGGAGGAGAGGAGTCAGGTTTGGCAACGCCCACATCAGGAAGCGGGGAAACGGTCAGAAGGAAAGTCACCGGCTGGGCGCGCACGCCAAGTTCAAATGTACAGGAGCGCGGCACAGCGGGGAGCCCGGGAAGGGAGCCAGGTCCTAAAGCCCGCCGGAGGGAGGGGCAAGACTCAGGAGGCTCAGCGTCAGAGGAGTCCAGGAAGGAGGGAACCCCAGAGGGCAGAAGGACCCAGCGAAGGAAAGAACAGCATAGGAGGTGGAGCCGGGCTAGAATCTTAAACTGGTGTGGGTGGAGCAGTGAGTCAGAGGGGACTTAGCCGGTCTAGCGTCGAGACATGGGTCTGCGCGCCCAGAGCTTGGAAATGGAAACTAAACTTTAATAAAGACTTTTGTATATAACATCCACTGGGCGTTGGTCCTCTGTGAGCTGGGACCTAGCGGCAGTCCTGACACTTGGTTCTTGAACTTAATCCATTCTGGGAGTCCGTTCGACTCCCAAAACCGTTCAAAAACCAAGGTGCAGCTCAAGGCTGCACTCAA
Organism: Podarcis gaigeae; assembly: GCF_964106915.1. Lineage (NCBI taxonomy): Eukaryota > Metazoa > Chordata > Lepidosauria > Squamata > Lacertidae > Podarcis > Podarcis gaigeae. The sequence goes on from NC_139681.1 coordinate 77,334,414, forward strand.
TCGGAAGCCGCGGAAGCCATGTCGGACATTCGGCTTCTGAAAAATGTTCGCAAACTTACTTCCGGGTTTGCGGTGTTCGGCAGCCAATTTGTTTGGGAGCCAAGCCGTTCGAGAACCAAGGTACCACTGTAATCATTACCCTGCTCTTTCTTGCAAAACACTTCAGAAATGCTGGCTTGCCCCCAAATGATACCAAAATTGTTCCTGAAAGTACACCAGCCAGCTGACAATACCTTTGGCGAGCTCTTTCTCTGGCTTTTTTCCTCTCTTCCGCAGTTCCTTCGACCTGCTTAGTGGTGATATCAATCAGCTGAACTCCTTCCTTCGCATAGCGCTTTTTCTCATTGACAATGAACTCGTGAAGATCTCTGCACTGCTGGCAACAGAAAAGCTGGAAGGCAAGATCCTACAGTTATCTCGCGGCCACATCGCCCTTGACTTTGTAGCGATGCCTTTAGGATGATTTCCCCATTACTTACGTTTCCATATTCTGCTATTTGTTCTAGACTTTCAAATGACGGATAATTCCTCAGTGGGCTGCCACAGAACTCACAAATTTCTCCATAGTGTTTTTCCAACTGCAGAGAGGAAATGGAACATTTTGAAGATGTTAGTGATGACAAACAATCACCTTGCGGGAAAGTTCAATATTAGGATTGTAATTTTTTAATCCTTTTTAGGCCTGAAAAGTAGCTAGGCTGAAAAGGGATCTAGCCTATGTTAATAAAGAAAGCTGAAAAGTGCTCTAGCCCATGGTAAAGGCGGCTGAAATGTCTCCAAGCTCTTTCCAATGTTTTTTTTTTGGTGGGGGGGAATGATGTCACCCCAAATGTCCCCATTTTAGATTTGCTTAATGGAGAAATGCTCCCATTCTTGTAATCTTATTTTGCAGCTATTTCATTCCTGTTGTCTGTTTTATTGGGTCTGATCCATGGTCATTCCATGGACAAAAGGGCTCTTTCCATTCATTTAAGGCACCGAGATCCTGTGGAGGTAATTAATAACAATAATAATAAATTTATTATTTATACCCCACCCATCTGGCTGGGTTTCCCCAGCCACTCTGGGCAGCTCCCAACAGAATATTAAAAACACTATAAAACATCAAACATTAAAAACTTCCCCACTGGAGAAGGGATGGGGGAGCTGTTTTAGCCAATTTCTCTTTCCCTGTGCAGCCCCCTGTGCTACCTAGCAAGCTGCTCCAAAGGGTTGAAGGTCATGTCCCCACCCCAAGCAGCATGAGGGGCAAGCAGGGGGGGGCGGGGGCGGGGAAGGAACAATCAACAATCCTATCTCCTTCCTCCAGAGCAAGCAGAACTCTGCTGAGAGTAACTCTGGATCAGAGGCGCAATCTTGCACTGAATATTGGGGGGGTGGGATGGAGGTGGTTCCTGGTGCACAGTGTTCACATGTGATGTCATGGGCCCAGCATGTGTCACACACGTGTGACATCATGCCCGCAATGCACATGCAACATCGCATCATCGGGAGGAGGCCAAGCGCAGAGCCCAGCCCTGTGCCAGCAGATTTTGAGGGGGCTGAATTCACCCCACTCCTAGGAGTTGGTGCACCGGCTCTGGATCCAGCTCATGACATGTAATGTTTACATTTACAACAGATTCTTTTGCAACTGTTTTTAGCCATTTTGCCAACTTTGAGGCGAGTGAGGTATGCTGGTGCTGGTCATTACAAACCTATGATTTTGTCACAGTCAAGCCTCAGATGCACAAATCGCAGTGCATCTGGTAAAACACAAATCCTGCCCCTGTATCTTCTTAACACAAAAGCTAAAGCAAAATAAATACGTGTAGCTTATTCCCTCCCAGAGTTCCAATTCCCGGTAACTACAGTGCCTAGAATTTTTTGAGGGAAAGGATGTGCTTCAAATGTGTTTTAAAGGTGCAAGCAAGTACTGAAAATGGAATAACAGCAACAACAATGTGCAAGACTCTGCTCTCGGTCAGAATTAAGTATTTTTTAAACCTCTCAGAGTGTAAATAAGTGAAACTGAAGCCCTCCAAGTCACCTGACAGCATTCACTTTCATCCAAAACTAAGTAGATGAGGAAAATGGAGGGGAGGGTCCTGTGTTAAGGACTGCAGAGGGTTGTTTTTTTTTGTATTACCTGGGCATGAATTGTCCCCAAAGGCATGCTAAAAGGCCACAACAAGCAATCTGAACAGGCTTATTTTAAGCCTCCTTCTGTAAACAGCATAAGAAAACAAGCAGCTCCTTGGCTCAGTGGCGTAGCGTGGGTTGTCAGCACCCCGGGGCAAGGCAAGTAATTTGTTCCCCCTAACCCATGGATTTGTGCCCCCTAACCCTAACCCCCCAGATGTTGTGCCCTGTGCGGCTGGCCCCCCCTGCACCCCCCACGCTACGCCACTGCCTTGGCTTTCCAAAGCTCCAAGTAAAGAATAAACAGCAGCAGAAATAATTCAATGCAGCGCTACAGCGAACGACCAGCAGGGGGCAATGTTAAAGTTGTCGGGAATGCCATCCCTAATAAAATAGAGGCCATGAATCCAAATCGAAAATTAGAATTACTGCATTGCAATTGCTCATAACACGAAGTGACCAGCACTGAGGGCTGCATCTACTGAACAAAGGAGCAGGGAAAGGAAACTGAACTAAGGAAGGGCTTGCAGGGCTAGGCATGGGTGGGAACTGGGGTGCAGTCCTCTCCTGTTTCGGTTGCTTGTCCCCAGAATCGTGAAAAGTTTCTGAAGCGGAAAAAAGCATTATGAAAAAGTTTATTTAAAATGATAGGGTTGATGCAAATGATCCCTACTTCCCAGCTTTTTCTCAGATCTCTATCCCCATAATGCAGAGGTTCTCAAACTGCTGTCTGCAAGTTTCATTCAGGTGCTGTGAAAAGACTGCAGAGCAGGTGGGAATATCTTCCCTTGGCCCTGAAGTATATTCAATTTTTTTTGACAGTGGAGAGCAAGTCATTTTGACCACAGCCACCCTCAAGTTCAAATGCAGAAACAGGATGAATGCTGAACATGCAAATTCTCAGGCTACAGCTGACAAACTCTGATGGCTTTAAAAGAATGCCCCTTCCTGTTATTCCCACAATGCTTCCTTTTAAGGCATTTAAATAAAATATTGCAAATACATATTTTGGCTACAACCCAGAGGCTACATTTTTTGCATTTAGCTGGCAGATATTATTTTAGCGAGCAGCTTGGCATGACCATTAATAACTCCTAAAATTCCCATTACTTTGAAGGGAGAGTTGAAATCTGTGCTTAGCTCACTCTCACGGAAATCAGTGAGATTTATAAGTATTTAGCTTTCACAGGACTGCGTCCTAAATGTCCATAACATGCAACATCTCACTCTGCAAAATGCAAAAAGAGAGTTGAGATTCCTGTATACAATATCAAGGTTGTGAGATTCATCTCCTGACTGAAGTCAGGCAGAACTCTGTGTGCCTAAATTAAGCAGAGCTGGAACTTGGCAGGTTCCGTCAGTATTACTTCAAAATTCGGTACATACCAGCAACTTGTGTACATCATTAGACAATAAGGCACTGTGCCCTTTTAATAAGAACCTGTGGAACAAACTTTATGCAAACAAAATGCCAGAATCAGTCAATTCCGCATACAGAAATAACATAGCTGCTTCTTTCTTACAGATAATTATGACTAATTCATCTCTCCAACAAAGTAAGTAATGAAAACACTAAATGATTATAATTTTCCCGCTCCTGGGGAAAATCTCAAACCCTTGGATTTCAGAATATTGCTTTTCTTAAATGAATTCTCAATTGATCACCTTAGAAGAGGTGATGCAAGGAGGTCATTCAACCCTGGTAGATTTTGGCTTTTGCAATAATACTATTATTCTCCCTACCCATCCCACACCCTGTAAATTGGAAATGGCGATTTTTCTGTAATGGATTTTCATCAGAATTTACTACAGTATTCAGGCAATTCATGTGGATGCTCTTTTAAAAATAAATTAAAAAATGACTAATGTAAAATTTGGCTAGCAAAATGCTGAATGGAGAGAGGGAAAGTAACGTAAGGTTTAAAGAATGGGTGCCTTTTCCCAATCCAATAATCTAATTTCCGCTATCAGTTCAACAGAGCTTGCTTCCTCAACTCCTTGCAGAATTTCTAAAAAAAGACCCATACACCTCTTCAACTTGCCTGCAGCTCTCATTTTTTACTGAAACAGGTGGTGTCAAACAGTAACACACCAAGACCACTGAACTATATGACATGTTGTTCCTTTCCTGCTCTCCTCTCCCAAATCCAGATTTGTTAATCTTGATTAACATCAAGGATGGCTTGGAGAGTCTTGTTTCCCTTTCCCTTTCTCAAGGGATTACAGGCAACTGTAAATGATCCAATTTCTTTAAGGATCTTAGAGCCATCTGTTTCCTGGAAAGCGTGACAATCGGCAATCTAGACACAGGATGAGGCTTCCCCACATATGTTTCTGGAGTACACCTGCCTCTAGACCAGTGTTTCCCAACCTTTTTTGGGCAAAGGCACACTTGTTTCATGAAAAAAATCTCGAGGCACACCACCATTAGAAAATGTTTAAAAAATTAACTCTGTGCCTATATTGACTATATATAAAGTAACTCTCGTTAATAGGCATCAAATAAACACAAAGAAAGTATTTTATAATTACTTTATTATGAAATAGTAAGTACCGTATTTTTCCTTTATTTCCCCCCCCCAAAAAAAAACCAGGTCGGGGAACAGTGGGATGGCGGTGCTGCGCCTCCCCGCTGTCCCCCGAGCTTGTGGGGCTGGCCCATGTCTGCCTGGCGCGAGGGGCGCTCTGCTTCAGGGCGCCCCGCGCGTCGGGCGGCAGGCTACAGTCCGCAGCATGGGGAACCCTCTGTTTCAGGGCGCCCCACGCGCCCCCCAGGTGCGCAAGGCTGGCCAACACCAGCGCGGAGCATGGGGCGTCCTCCGAAGGGCGCCCCGTGCTCCGTGCTGCCAGCTGCCGCCCGCAAGCCTTGCGCTCCTGGGGGGAGATCCCCCGGGTGTGCAAGGCTGGCCAATACCAGCGCGGAGCATGGGGCGTCCTCCGAAGGGCGCCCCGTGCTCCGTGCTGCCAGCTGCCGCCCGCAAGCCTTGCGCTCCAGGGGGGAGATCCCCCGGGTGTGCAAGGCTGGCCAATACCAGCGAGGAGCACGGGGCGGCCTCCGAAGGGCACCCCTGCTCCGTGCTGCCGGCTGCCGCCCGCAAGCCTTGCGCTCCTGGGGGGAGATCCCCCGGGTGCGCAAGGCTGGCCGACACCAGCGCGGAACACGTGGCGTCCTCCGAAGGGCGCCCCGTGCTCCGCGCTGCCAGCTGCCGCCCGCAAGCCTTGCGCTCTCGGGGGGAGCACGGGGCAGCTGACACAAGCGCGGAGCACGAGGCAGCCTGCCGAAGCGAGCGGCGATGGGATGTGGGGGGGAGGGAGCTCGCCGCCCCGCGTGTGCTCGCCGCCGCCCGGCCTCTCGCCGCCCGACTCGCCCGCCTCCCTCCCACGGCACACCAGGCAGCGTCTCGCGGCACACTAGTGTGCCGCGGAACACCGGTTGGGAAACACTGCTCTAGACACCAAATAGTTTCAACTCTTCCACTTCTGAATGCTCCTTACCATTTTATTTTGTCTTTATGCGGCGTTCTTCTTAGGCTACTTACCTAAGCAAATCAGTATGTTTTTAAAAGTATGTGGTATAGCCCCTTCTGAGATGCAGGTGCTGGTGGCAGGGGTTTGGGGTTACATATTGAAATATGCATACAGAAAGTATACAGAAGTATACAGAAGTATGCATACAGAAAGTATATAGAAAATATGCATACAGAAAGGGACGCAGGTGGCGCTGTGGGTTAAACCACAGAGCCTAGGACTTGCTGATCAGAAGGTCGGCAGTTCGAATCCCAGCGACAGGGTGAGCTCCCGTTACTCGGTCCGAGCTCCTGCCAACCTAGCAGTTCGAAAGCACGTCAGAGTGCAAATAGATAAATAGGTACCGCTCCGGTGGGAAGGTAAACGGCATTTCCATGCACTGCTCTGGTTCGCCAGAAGCGGCTTAGTCATGCTGGCCACATGACCTCGGAAGCTGTACGCCGGCTCCCTTGGCCAATAAAACGAGATGAGCGCCGCAACCTCAGTCGGTCACGACTGGACCTAATGGTCAGGGGTCCCTTTACCTACAGAAAGTTAGTACATCAGAGAGAAGTGTGTGTGTGTTTAGAGGAAATGGGACATTCAGTCACACAAACACATGCATTCTTAAGTGGTGACACTTCAAAAGCACTACATTGTAGGTTTGCACAAAAGTGTGCAATGCATCACACATTTCCCTGTGTGTTATTTTACACACGCATCTCCCTGGTTATCCTACATGCACAAACCACAGAATGGATAGAGACACCACCTCAAAATGAATGTCTTCTCTTGATGATTCTGGCCTATAGGCAAGTATAGTTGGTGGACCAACGCTGGAAAGGGTGCGTAGAGATTCCTGAAACAGCTTTAAGAAGTCTTCTTGAAACTTAAAAGAAAAAGAAAAACACACAATACAATGTACAATGCAAGAGATTAATTCCATTTCAAATCTCAAACCCCACTGCCCAGAATGTTCCCATAGGATCACCCAAAGATGAATGGCATCAGCCTTGATTTGGCTGAAAGGGAAAGCGATGGCGGTGGGGACGTTGAGTTGGGAGGATGCTTTGACCAAAATGTGCAGAGGCCATGAGTGACCAATACCTCCGTGTCGCACAAAATGTCTAAGCAGCTGAGGTCCTCGTACCAGACGGCGTAGATATCTAAACATACACAAGGAGAATGGGTTAGGAAATTGGTCCGTTCTTGCTTTTAAGGTCTGAATCAAAGGACACACCCACATTGCTTATTTAGGACTGGGGATGCTGAAGTAGCAACAGGCCAGCGACAGCCAATTGTGGCACCCACTTGCGATACCTTGAACATGATTCAGACTACAGCTCCCATCATACCCAGCCAGTGTGGCCAATGGTGAGGGATGATGGGAGTTGCAGTTCAAAGCATCTGGAGGACACCATGCTGGCTACCCCTGGCGTGTGCAAATCCTTCCCAGTACACAAAGAGCAGGGTGCCGCAGCTTGTGCCCATCCATATGCCCAGTGGACATGGGCTGATGGCAGGGCCAGCTGTGCAGCTCAAGATGTTCTGGAGTGGGGGGAATACCCCTTTCCCAGAGACATTGCACATGTTCCATTGTGTTTGTGCATGATGTCACTAGACCAGTGTTTCCCAACCTTGGGTCTCCAGCTGTTTTTGGACTACAACTCCCATCATCCCTTGCTAGCAAGACCAATGGTCAGGGATGATGGGAACTGTAGTCCAACAGCAGCTGGAGACCCAAGGTTGGGGAACACTGCACTAGACCATCAACACCCAAACAATCTCTCTTGGAAGTGCCCTTAGGAAGACTGGTCCTCCAGTTCCACATGTTGGTGAATGTACACTGGCAAGCAAAGCCAGTCCAGTTGTTAGGCAAGGTGAGGATGCTGCTTCAGGCCCATGGGTGTCCCGCTTGCACCACTGCCTCTGCCAGCAGCACCGATTTGGGCAAGAGCGTCTCCATTTGGGTGAATTCTTGCCTGAAATCATGCCAGATCTTGCAGAGACTGCAAGGCGTCACTTAAAATTGGCATGATTTTAGAAATACCAACAGTGGAAGAATGGCAGGTGAAGATGTTAGACTTTTTGGAGCTGGCTGACCTGACTGGAAGAATCCGTGATCAAAAAGAAGAGGAACATCAAGAAGAGTGGAAGAAATTTAAGGACTATTTAGCTAGATATTCGAATATCACATAAGTAGAATCACTTGTAAGTACCAAATTGGCCTAGGATTAAAATATGTTGAATTCCATAACATTATGGGCTGAAAATGTTATGAAAAGGAAGGAAGATAGAAATTTGAATAAGTAAATTTTATTGAAAAGTAGATATTGGAAAACTGTTACAATGAGATTTATTGAAATTCAGTTAGGAGAGATTTGAGGAAGTCACTTAACAATGTAAATTAAATTGGGCCTTTAACAGTTAGGTGTTTATATGTTTGTTTCTATTTCTAATATTGTAATGTCTTTTCTTTTTGTCTGTTTGTTTTAAATTTGGAAAATCAATTTTTAAAAATTGGGGGGGGGGGGGAGAGATAAATAAAATTGACATGATTTTGCCTCAAGCTGGCAAAGAACTGTCTTAAGACTGGTTATCAACAGATATTCCCATGAGCTCAGTGGCTCTTAGTTTCAAGGAGACATACTGAGCTATCAAGCCTGGTGTAGGCCTCTTTGCATGGCCATTCAGGTGCTTTTTGAGCTCCCCCCAAAAAGCCTTGCCTTAGTTACTTCCATGGATTTGCATGCGTTATCTAGACCAGCCTGCTGCAATGCCGTTATTGCTTTTGTCTGCTTACTGTGGGCTGCCCAAAGACAAGCCTGATTTTGTTTTGAGGCAGAATGCCCCTGTGCCTTAGGAGTGCAGTGGGGGAGCACTCAGCCTCACAGCGTTAAAAATATAGTGGTCAGAATAGAATAAAAGCCACAACGTGGTGAGGGGAGGGAGGCTCAAAGGAACAGCCAGTGCCTGCCCATGCGCTTCCATTGCTGAAGGAAGAGTGGAATAGTAAACTGTGGAAAATTGGGCAGGGTGGGGAATGTGCGCATCTGGATTCTACCCAGCAAATAAGCAGCAATGGAGCATTGCTAGAGGTTAAAAGAAGAAGAGCTTGCCAGTTTAAACCATCGATTGGGTTGTCTACCTGTCAAGGCTACAGCTTGCCATTTAAAATGGGAAACTTGGAAACAGATGCCTCAGAGCGCAGGCCAGAGTAGCTGCTGCAAGTATTTGTGTGCTGATATTCACAAGGGAAAAGCACAAATTCACACACACACAAAAAGCAACCAAAGAATATCTTGGAACAACGAGATGCTGAAGAAACAGGACAAGAAGTGCTGACATAAATCCAGCCTGAGGCTGGAGACAGACAGTGAGAGTAGCATCATTTCCTGTGATGTAAATTTTTCTTTCTTTCCTTTTTTGACCCGCCACCACTCTTCGGATCAGTTTTGCAAGCTTTCGAAGCAATAAAAAGCCTGCAAAACCTGTTCGCCATAGGCAACAGTAGGATTGCACACAAGTCCGCCTCCACCTTCAGTGTGTCACAATACACATTTCATTGATCATCACCTTGCAATGTAAAGCAGGTTGTTAACATTCCCATTTTACAGACCATGATTTAAGACTGAGGAATAGCAAGGTGCCCACATTCTCTCGAGTTTACGGCTGAGCTGGGGTTATACTGCCTAGATTTCACACCCAATCCCCTCCGTGGAGTCGCACAAGACTAAAAAGAAAAGAAAAGGCAGGGCTCAAAATGAAGGAGAAATTGATGTGCTGAGGACCAATTTACCATTCTCAGGATGAAGCTTGTCTTCCTTTGGATCTGCAAAGAAAACAAAAAAAACCATAACATCCGGCCTAACTATAGAACAGCCTTTGCCAAACGCAACCCAACCTATAACACATTGCAGCAGAATAATCACATGTTTTGCAAGCAAAAGGCTCTGCTTTCAATCCCTAAAATCTCTGATTTAAAGGAGATGAGGGAAAGACCCCTTTCTGAGACCCTGGAGAGGCACTGCCAGTTAGAGCAGACAACCTAGGTTTACACGGGCAAATAATCAGATCAGGCTTGGGGCGGTTTCTTATGCAGCTAAATGGTTAATTCTATGCATGGAGATTACAGTGGAGATTTTTTTGCTGCTATTTTGTGTGTGTCTGTGTACGTGTGTCAGAGATAGATAGACAGTCAGCACAAGAAGCCTGTTACTTACGCCTTTTCTTGTAGCAGTCATAAAGCCAGCTCTTATCTGTCTGCATTGAGACTGATCTTCCCAAAAGTTTTTCGGATTGATCAACAGCAACTGCATCCAACGCCTCCCTTTTCAGTAGACACAACATAAGACGCGTAAGCAAGCTGAATAATTAATTTATGTCTCAAAGCAAACTCCAAGCTCCTTTGTTGTCTTTGAGGCACAAGAGTTATCTTTGTCACTCGCAGCTTCTAAGTAGCGGAAAAGCAAAATGGCAGAAGGAATGGACCAGCGGCCAATACAGAGAATTGTGGTTTAGACCCATTATACAAATCCCACTCATGATGCCACCCGTGCAAACATATTATTGCCCTAATCTTTGAACTGACTACAAAATCCATCCATTTGTTGTTATGCTAGCCCCGGAAAAGAGAACAAATGCATTTAAGCAACCTTAAGGAAAGAGAGAAAAAGGGAAACAGCTCTACCCCCAAAGCAAAACCACAACAAAAGGAACTTCAGCCTTGAGCATAATATTGTGAAGGCGATTTGGCTTAAAATACAGAAGACTGCCCTGCCCTTCAGTCCTTGTTTCATGGCACCTCTGCAATTCACACCCTCTTATACCTAAACTTTAAACCAAACTTTAATTTAAAGCTGAAGAATAAAAGGAGGAAGCGTGATTTCTTCTTGTCGTCTTCACGATCATCTGGAAGAAAAGCACACTGCTCGGGGTTTTGGCTGTTGTTACTCAACAGCGACATGATCAAACTCAACATGGAAACATGGAAAAGCAACACACTTCAATTGCTCACCTCCGTAAGTGGTACCCAGCAGAGCTCTCTCTTCTGATTCCTCCCAGTATTGCAGGGTGACCCTTGAATCCTGCTGAGCACAAGCCGAACTAAGTATGTATACGGTTGACCAAATCTCCATTGCGTACGAGCTACAGACCATCAAGATTAATAATCTGTCCTTCATGAATGGGACACCTCAGTCTTGGGGCCACTCTGATGACCCCAAAACACCTACACCCCCAGATATCTCCCTCAGAACCAGATCTCTAGTTCCTTTCCAGGACAGGGAGTGGGGCAGACACTTGCGGGTGACATTGATTTGGCAAGGAATGCAGAGACAAGCAGAAGTCGCTTGTCAGGTGAGGCAGAGCCACCAAGGTGGGTCACTGTTGCTTACTGGAAGATGCAAGGTGGTGCAAATACATTGGCAGGAGTGTATGAATTCATGAGGTGACCTTAGGCAACCCACTGTCTCTCAGCCTCTGTTCCTCAAATTGCATTAACGGGAGATCTTACCTTGCAGGGCTGTTGCAATGATTATGACTAGATGATGCATATGAAGTGATTGAAAGCACTATTGTTATAATATTTTTTGTAATTTCCCTCTTCTTGTTCAAGCACTTAAACTGTAAGTGTGTTTGGCTCCACATTTCCTCTCTCTCGCTTAAGCTGTCCCCTCATAAAAAGCCCCCCCCCCCGGGAAAACATTGCTGCAGCCTTGCAGTAAGAAGCTCCCAGGTTCAATCCAGGTTCGGAAGGTTTGCTGCTTGAAATACTGGAGAGCCAATCAGTGCAGACAATTCTGAACTAGGTGGACCAATGGCCTGCCTTGGTATAAGGCAGCTTCCTATGTTCCACTTTAACGTGCAAAGGAAGGTTGGAGCACCGATTTGGAAAGGGCCATAGCTGAGTGTGAGAGAAGGTCCTAGGTTACTACTATTATTTATTAAATTTATATACCACCCTTCAGCCAAAGATCACAGGGCAGTTTACAACATAAAAAACACAAAACACCTAGCATAACAGCAGAAAACCAGACAAAAATGCCCACCTCAACAGACACATTTAAAAGGCCATAGATTGCTTAATCAGCCAAAGGCCTGGTTGAAGAAGAATGTTTTCACCTGGGGTCTTAAAAGATATGTAATGAAGGCACCAGGCGAGTCTCCCTGGGGAGAGCATTCCACACACAGGGTTCAATTTCAGCATGTCCAGGTGGAGCTGGGAATCACGCCCCCCCCCCCAAGTTACAGTCCTTCTCTCTTGGCGCATGCAGAAGTTAGAACACAGTACCTTTGCTTGAGGATAAGGAGTCAGTGGTTTCTGGGGAGGAGAATTCTGCTGATTTTTCAAAGGGGGCAAAACCTAATCCTGGCTTTTGACTGATGTCAGCACTTCCCTCTGGGCTTTCTGACCTTGGAAGATGAAAAACGATGTATTAGTGCTTGAGGGAAAGGGCAAGCAATTGAATTAGAGGAAGCCCCACACTTTTTATGTCAGCATCTGCGCAAACACAGACACGTACATCGTTGAGCCCCATAACAACACAGGCAAGCCCCGGAGCTTTCTATCCACGGCACCAACAGTACGTCGGTAATTACTACTGCCAGTTCCTGAGGAATTCTGATTCTGACCACAGCACAGCCTGCCAGAAATAAACATGTTTTCCATGCAGTTGCGATGCATGCCGCTCCTTCTAAGAGCAAACTCGAGCGGTGACTACAAGTGTCAACAGGACTGGAGCGAAACTTGGGCCACGGAGCCGGGGTCGGGGGGAAGGAGGAGAGATCAGCATTCATGGGGTAGCCCCGAAGGTGGTGGAAGTGCAAAATATCTACATCTTTCAAACAAACACCTAAGGAGCACTAAAACAATAATAATTTAAAATTTAAAAATGCTACATTTTTTAAAAAACCAGAAGCATTTTTACTTGGTATTATAGGTCAGGACATTAATAGACAAGATGTTAAATTGTTTTTATATGTAACAACTGCGGCAAGAGTATTGTTAGCCCAGAAATGGAAACATGAAGAAATTCCGATGAAAGAAGAATGGCAGACAAAATTAATAGACTATGCAGAATTGGACAAAATGACAGGAAGGATTTGAAACCTGCGGGACCAGAGATTTACAGAAGATTGGAAGAAGTATATTAATTATTTGAAGAGCAACTGTAATCAACAAATTATGCTAGTAGGACTATAAGAAGTTTTCTAAGGAGAAATATACGAAGTGTTACAAAGTAGAAAAAAATAGAGATATTGGTTATGAGTTTAAAATGTAATAGGGAAGATAAGAAATGCATACTGAGAGATTAGATTGGAAAATTTTCAGACAGGATTGATGGAAGTCAAAAATTTGAATAAAATGTAAAAGTATGTTTAATTACTGTTGAAAATGCTATGTTAAAAAAACTAATAAAAATTATTATTATTATTATTTTATTAATCTGTTTATTGAGTTTTATACAAATCACCAAACAGTCATCTAAAACAGTAACATAACATACATGAAAAAAAGAAAAGAAGAAAGGAAGAACAAGAAGAGCAGAAAGAGAAAAAAAAAGAAAAAAAGAAGAAAAAAAAAAGTATTACAAACATAGTGACTTCCAACCATCCCGGTTTGGGTTACAAAATCCTTATAGCTTACTCGCTAGTTACGTTACCAATAAAATTATTCAAACATTGCAGGTGTTAGATTCCATCCGCTGAGACGTTCTTCACTCCGAAGATTGCTTCGACATAACCTAAGAATTTACTCCAATCGTTTTTTAATTTGGTGTTATTTTGGTGCCTGATTCTTTGTGTCAATCTCGCTAGTTCTATGTATTGGAATAGTTTCAGCTGCCACTCTTTAATTGTGGGGGTGTTAGGCGTTTTCCAATTCTGCGCCAGTGAGATCCTGGCCGCAGCCATAGCATATTGAAAGAGGTTTTCATCTTCTTTTCTAATCTCATTTCCTACCATTCCTAAAAGGAACGCCTCCGGTATCTTAGGGAAGTTATATTTTAATATTTTCTTTAATTCATCATAGATTTGATCCCAGAATCCTTTCACCACCTCACAGGTCCACCACATATGGAAGAAGTTTCCCACCTTGTTCTTACATCTCCAACAGGTGCTGTCTCCGGTTTTGTACATCTTCCCCAGCCTTGCCGGGGTGATGTACCAGCGATACATCATCTTCTCTAAATTTTCTCGGAGAGCAGCACATGCCGTGAACTTCATTCCATTCTTCCATAATTTCTGCCACTTCTCCTGTTCCAAATTATGTCCCAAATCTCTGGCCCATTTAACCATAACCCCTTTGACTACCTCGTCCTTAGTTTCCCAGATTAACAGTTGCTTATACATTTTAGAGAGGAGTTAGATTCCAATATTTCTACCTGGAATTTCGATTTTTTTTCACTCATCCCAGTTTTTTTATGTTCAAGCCACAACGCATTAATCTGATGATATTGAAGCCAGCTAATTAGTTTTCCTTTTAACTCATCATAGGGTCTGACCCTCCAGCCTCCTTCCCGTTTAACTAAAAGATCTTCATAAGTCCATCTTCCCCCTTCTTGATTTGTTTTTTTAATTGTTATAATATCAATTGGGGAAAGCCACCAGGGCGTACTGCTTTCAATCACTTTTTTATTCCTGTTCCAGGCTTCAAGTAGGGGACCTCTAAAAATATGACTTGAGAAGCTTTTATGGGCTTTTCCTTTCTCCTGCCATAAGTAGGCATGCCAGCCAAACCTGGCGTCGAAACCTTCAAGATCCAGTAGATCTGGGTTTTTTAAGGTCGCCCAGTCCTTTACCCAGCAAAGGCAGGCAGCATCGTAGTAAAGCCTTAGATCTGGGACTGCGAAGCCTCCCCTCTCTCTCGCATCCGTCAGGAGTTTAAACTTAATTCTAGCCCTTTAAAAAAAATTATATTATATAAAATTATATTAAAAATAAAAAAATAAAAATTGCTACATTTTTATTTCTAAAAGGTAAAGCAGGCTTTCCCATGAGACCCAGAAATCTAGCTGTGGTGTCTTCTACAGTCTGGAAATCTGTAGTCCACCTTCCATGACACATCGCGGACCAGTTTGAACAAGATGCAATAAGTTAGAGGGAAAGCTCATAAATGATGTCGGAAGAGTGAGCAGAAATTTCATTCCACCACCCGCTTGTAATAAGGTACATCCCATTAATAACCATTTTGACTAATGCAAGAACTTGCTGTTGTTGTTGTTACCTAGCTGGAGAAGTGGATGGTCCACTTTTATCTCTTCCTGCATGATCTTCAGGACCTGTTCATATAAACAGCATTATGATGGCACTTACATACTTAGAGAAACACAAAACATCTATCCTGAGCTTTTCTGGGAAACCAAATGTTATTCTTAATATAGGCATCTTTTAAATGAATCCACACTAAAAATACATCAGTTTGCCTTATGCTGAAAATAGTACCATAATATCAAGGGATTTACTGGGGAGGAGGGCACATTTCTTCTGTAATGAGAATTTAAGTCAACTGTTTTCTAGCGTGTGAAAAATTACACACTGATCTAAAAATTTTGCCCAGCCACCATTCCTATGCACTAAATAGCACAGCACAGGGTGTAAGGTAGAATTTATAGAGGGCAGGGCTTTTGCTGCAATACCAAATGAACAAGACTTTTCTAGCGTTCCCTGTGTGTGTATTGTTCTGTGACAGAAAGGGGAGGTGTAAGCTCTGTAGGCCTTTGTACAGTCAAGGCAATGATGTGTGCAGAACAGTCCCTACTGGGCAACCAGCTGAGGCAAAAAAATCCCTTGTTCCAAGCATCTGGGCTCATATCCACCTCCAAGGCTAAAACCAGTTGTTCCTGATCTGAGAGGCTGCTTCTGGTATGCAAAGAGTTGATCTGGATTTGAAGAGGCTGATCCGGAATTGCTGCCAGCCTGGAACTGTCTGAGCACTTCCTTCTGCATCTGTCTCATACCTGCTCAACCAGCATAGCAAGGATGCTGTGGCCCTTCAGGTGATGCTGGACTATAGGTGTTGTTGGACTACAAATTCCATCGTCCTGATCACCAGCCATGCTGGTTGGGGTTGATGGGAACCAGTGGCAAAGCTTCATGCTCCGGCACCAGAGGGGCGGAGAGCAGGTGGGGCTGGGG
The DNA here is from genome assembly GCF_964106915.1 of Podarcis gaigeae. Lineage (NCBI taxonomy): Eukaryota > Metazoa > Chordata > Lepidosauria > Squamata > Lacertidae > Podarcis > Podarcis gaigeae. The sequence continues at coordinate 77,350,179 of NC_139681.1, forward strand.
CTGGCGCGTGTCCCAGGGGCATGGCATGCATCCTGGGGGCGGGGCATGCCACCTGCGGGGGCGTGGTGCCCAACACGGGCAGGAGGGCAGCCGCCATGGCACCCCACTGGGATTGTGCTGCCGGGGGCAGTGCGCTCCCCCCGCACTCCTCTTCCTCCGCCAGTGATGGGAACCTTGGCAGACTTTGGGGTATCAAATTTGAGTGGCGCCTGATGCTAAAATTTGGCACCCCCACTCTGTGTCTCATGCTCCACTCTAAAGCATTGGTGTGGTACCTTCTGCAGCATGGCGCCCACAGGTGCCTGCACTGGTAAGGTAAAGGTAAAGGGACCCCTGACCATTAGGTCCAGTCGCGACCGACTCTGGGGTTGTGGCGCTCATCTCGCTTTATTGGCCGAGGGAGCCGGCGTACAGCTTCCGGGTCATGTGGCCAGCATGACTAAGCCGCTTCTGGCGAACCTGAGCAGCGCACGGAAACGCCATTTACCTTCCCGCCAGAGTGGTACCTATTTATCTACTTGCACTTTGACGTGCTTTCGAACTGCTAGGTTTGGCAGGAACTGGGACCGAGCAACGGGAGCTCACCCTGTCGTGGGGATTCAAAACACCGACCTTCTGATTGGCAAGTCCTAGGCTCTGTTGCCTGCACTGGTAGTGATACCCTAAAACCCAGTGGCCTCAGTAGCCGTGGTACACTAGGAATATCCCTTATCCACTCAACCGTTACTTGTTTGGCACACAGGTGTTAAGGAGACGTCTAACTGCATTCAGCTGAATGTAGTTAGAAGCCACCACGTGATTTGGAACTGCATAATCAGGGATGATGTTGATGGTGATTAAGCCACTGGTCACATTAATGTCCTGAAGAGACTCAAGATACAACTACAAACATGAAAACAAAGAAAACAAATTAAAAACAAAACAAGTCCCATAACAACCACGGGAAGCTTTGGCAGCACACTAGTAACAAAACATCATCTTGGTCCATCAAAAGCTGCACAGGGAGCGAAGCTAAGTCTTTATCTGGCACCGGAAAGATGTCAAAAACGGCGTTAGGTGGGCCTCACTGAGGAGAGCATTCCACCGATGGAAAGCCATAACTGAAAAGGCCCTTGCCCTTGCCACCACCCTCTGAGCCTTCCTCAGAGGAGGGACCTGGAGAAGGGCCTCAGAAGAAGATTTAAGGGTCCAGGTGGGTTCACATTGGGAAGGTTCCCAGTCTTGGATTCCCAATCTTCAGGTGGTGTCTAGTCCCTTTCAGGTGAATGCAGTTAGACCTTCTCGCTCAACATGCAAGGGAATGCCAGGCATGTGAGAACAACAAAGGTGGGTCTTGTGTGTGCACCCCTTGCCCTCTTTTAACCCCTGCATGCTTTGGAAAACACCTGGAGACAGCTCTAGTTGGATGAGCAATAGCACTAGGAAAGCAAGCGAACAGTAACTGGCTGATGTGTATGTTTTGGTGTTTGATGGCAACCCTGCAGCAAGTTTGTGAGCTGCAATGTAGTGACTTCCTTCCCTCTGCCTACTCCAGATGATATGCTTTCTTAAACCACTCCACAGCAGCAACAATACAATACCTGTGCCTATCTCTCTCCTCTCTATGGTCTCCTCTGGCTCCATCTCACTGTTGTAAAACTCTGAAACTGTCACAACAATTTCAGATGCCCTATGTTAAAAATAAATCGCACATTTAGCTCATGAAGAAAAGATTGCCTCTGCAACACTAAGGACCGATGCACACAGTAAAGTAATTTTATTTGAAATTGAGAGCCATTTAATATACTTTTTATTCCAAAAGAAAAGTAACAACCTTCACAGGCTCTTCAGTGGCCCTCCGGGCTTCAGGTTGGACTCCAACTCTCCCCAGCCCCAGCCAGCGTGACCAATGGCCAAGGATAATGGGAGCTGTAGTCCAGACTTCTGAATAATAATGGACTTAAAAGTTAAATGGCAGCAAACCTTTTAGGGAATCAAGGTTGACCTCTTCATGTGCTACAGTAGAATCTTGGTTCTTGAACGGCTTAGTTGACGAACAAATCGGCTCCCAAACGCCAAAAACCCAGAAGTGTTCCGGTTTTCGAACCTTTTTCAGAAGCCGAACGTCTGATGCAGCTGTTGGCTATTGTTTCTGGGGCGCCTGAGCCAATTGGAAACCATGCCTTGGTTATGGAAGTCAAATGGAAGTCAAATGGACTTCCGGAACAGATTACGTTCAAGAACCAAGGTACCACTGTATTTAATTTTGTATTTATAAATGTTTCAAAAAGCATACAGCACAACTATGGATGCAATAAAGGTAAAGGACCCCTGACAGTTAAATACTTTGTATCAAATACAATAAAGCCATTATTTAAATTAACAATACATAATTATCCTCCATTCAGGATCCGATATTGTTTGCTCAACCTTTGATACCATCAAAAGCATTTCTGGAAGGGAAAATACCTACAGCAATATTATTAAGGCTGAATGCCCTGTGAATTCATACAACAAATCAACTTTTCATGGTGCCTGTAGCTTCCTGTCCGCAGGTTTCCCTTTCAGGGCGTTACTTGAAATGCATCACTATTGTTTATTTATAAAACTCTGTCAAGAAATACAGGGAAGCATGTGGTGGAAAACCTCAACCTCTGTCTGTGACAACAGACAAGTTATGAAAGTTTCAGGCAGACAGCCTGAGGATAATCTAATCCCACAATGCATACATGACTCCATCCTGCCCTTACATTTTGTCAGTGTGAAATTCCACAGGCAGCACTTAACAAGGGTTGCCTTCCTTATGGAGGAAAGATTGCTGAAGACTTACAACCTTTTTTCAAATAATGGGCTTCTCTGCAGCAGAAAGCAGGCTGAAGCAATCTGTAGCCAGTCCTAGAAGGACCAGCACACATGCTAAACCATGGGTAGGCAAACTAAGGCCCGGGTTCCGGATCTGGCCCAATCGCCTTCTAAATCTGGCCCGCGGACGGTCCAGGAATCAGCATGTTTTTACATGAGTAGAATGTGTGCTTTTATTTATAATGCTTCTCTGGTTTATTCGTGGGGCATAGGAATTTGTTCATTCCCCACCCCCCAAACTATAGTCCGGCCCCCCACAAGGTCTGAGGGATAGTGGACCGGCCCCTTGCTGAAAAAGTTTGCTGACCCCTGTCTAACCAGCATCAGGTCCTCTGACTTACTCAAACCAACTCTATTGTTAACACACACACACACACACACCCTTCTATCAGCTCCACCCCAAATTGTGTGTGCCTGTGTGTCACCTTTTCAAATGCATGGCCGTCACATTCTAAGCATTCCAGCAAGGCTCTCTGTACATCTCCCACAAAGGACAGGCCCTTAGCTATTACCAAACAATTTGCTTGACAAAAGGCAATACCACTTTGCAAGTTGTAATTTAGCAAAGTGCCACTTCCCATGTTCCAGAATTCAGGAGAGAAGAGAGAAAATGGCTCAAAAATAAGCGAGACTCTTGCATCGCTGCCTGAAATGTTTAGCTCCCCAATACATAACTGCCTTATTGGAGATCTTTACGTTCATATAGCTAGACAACTCTGGGAAGATGCCATAAGCAGGATATGCCATAAGCTTTCAGTCTACTTCATCAGTTGAATGAAGCGTTATGTTCCCTTCCACATGTGGGTATGGGAGGGAGCTATGATAAGTTTGCTAAGTCTTTCAGGTTCCACAAGGCTCTTTTCGCTCCAAGAGACTACCGCTCTGGAATTTTTGACAATGGAGGCGGGCGTGCTATAGGTCTGGGATCGGCCACCTTTTTTTTCAGCTGAGGACTGTGTTGCTTTGGGGGGACAATCTGTCAGAGGCTGCCTATTGACAGTAGGTGGAGCCACACCATCTTTCTCCCCACCCTCACCCTATGGGGTGTTGGCAGAGGGACAGTTTATTCTCACGAGGGGTAGTCTAAACTGATTGCTTGCAGAGGGGCACTAAAATTAGGCTGAAGGCCACAGTCACTCAATTCTAGCATGGATAACTATTCTTTTTTCCTCACTCTAGAATTTTGTGATAACCAGAGTGTTGCCACGCTTCATTTTTATTTTTATTTTTATTAAATATTTTTTATTGCTTTTTAACATACTTACATATCATACATATCACAAACATACTTACACAGCCAAGAAAAAAGGAAAAAAGGGAAAAAAACGAAACATGTAATACATAAAAACATAGACAACTCAACTTACATTGACAAACACTCATCGACTTCCCTTTATCTCGATTTCGGAATAAAGTTATCATATTTTTTATCCGCAGTGTCTCATTTTTCAAGCAATTTTTACGTAGTAAGCGTTATCTCATACCTACTGTGAATTTTTCAAATATATATTTGTTTTTTATCAACATTTTTATTTTCCTTTTATTTCTGTTTCCATATATAACTTAAATTTATCCCATTCATTATTAAATTTTGTACTTTTTTGATTTCTTATTTTCTGTGTCAATTTTGCCAGTTCTAAATAGTCAAATAGTTTAGATTGCCACTCTATTATCGTTGGGATTTTAGACGTTTTCCAATACTGTGCTATGAGGGTTCTGGCAGCCACTGTTGCGTATTGAAAAAATGTTTTATCTTCCTTTTTGATTTCTTCGCCAATTATCCCCAGGAGGAAAGCTTCAGGTTTTTTGCTAAAGGTGTACTTGAGGACTTTTTTAAATTCATTATAGATAGATTCCCAAATTTTTTTAAGTGTCTCACATGACCACCACATATGTATAAAGTCGCCCTCCTTACTGCCACGCTTTGTTTTTAGCTGCTTCAGCAAATTTTCTGTCGACAGTCCCGTTTTCCATGCGTTCGTATCAATCTTTTAACTTACTTACCTCCCTGATTGAGCAGCTTCTGGGGGCAGCTGTTCTCTTCCAATGTCTTTGCTGTCTGTTTAACATAAACATATATAGGTGAATTGTTGGTATGCAATATAATCCTAATGACAGTTTCCAGTACATGGATGTTTAAGGTCAACAGTTTTGCAGAAAATGGACCCCATTCCAGGTCATGGCTTACCACTCCAATTGAATTCAGTAGTAATTAATTACAAATAAATCTGCAAAGGATCAGTTATCATTTTTGATTGGATTTAGAGTGCAATCAAATACATATCTACTCAGAAATAAGCACCACTTACTTCCATGCAAGGGTGTTTAGGTTTAAGGACTGCAGCTTTAATCATGACAGTCTGGTTGAATCTGGAAGTATTTCCTTTTATTGAACATTTCCATAGTAAATGAAAACGACATTAGTGGGAACAATATTTTAATAATGCATAGAAGCTATAAATATTAGCTCTATCTCATTTCTGCAGGCCTCCACAACAGTTGCTGTATGTTCGTTGGGAAGGTAGAGGCACTATCTTAACCATTCTACCAATTTTTCAATAAGGTTTAGTAGTGGTGGTTGTTTCTTTTTAAAAATTATAACAACCTGCCGGCACATATGGGAACGGCTGTAGCATAGTGATACAGCATCTGCTTTGCCTGCAGAAGGTTCCAGGTTCAACCACTGGCATCTCCAGGTGCAACTGGGAAAAACACCTGTCTGAAATCCTGCAGGATTGCTGTCAATCAACATAATGACTGGCAGCAAGTCAGGCAACCCTGAGCAAAATGAACCAATGGTCAGACTCAGTACAGTGGTACCTCTGGTTGTGAACGGGATCCGTTCTGGAGCCCCGTTCGCATCCTGAAGCAAACGCAACACGCGTCTGCGTGTGTCTCAATTCGCTGCTTCCGCGCATGCACGTGACATCATTTTGAGCGCCTGCGCATGTGCGAGTGGCGAAACCTGGAAGTAACGCGTTCTGTTACTTCCGGGTCACTGCAGAGCGTAACCTGAAAATGCTCAACCTGAAGCATATTTAACCCAAGGTATGACTGTATAAGGCAGTTTCCAGTGTTCATACTGTCCTTACCGCTCCCTATTTTAAAATGACTTAAAGTAAACAACATTTCAATATTTTTTTAAAATACAAAGATAATATGCTACTAACTCTTCTTCCCCTCCTATTATATAATTATTATTTATTTGATTTACAAACACGCCATAAAAACAGCTAAAAGCAGTTTTAAAAACAGTACAAGAAACAACTGTATTGTTTTAAAAGCTACAAGGCAGAGACTTTTTCTTTCTGCTGGAAAAGCAGGAATCCGTGTTCCATGTGGCAGACTTGAGGAAGGGTTCTGACATGGTGAGGAACTGACTCAGTGAGTTTCCTTTCACATTCTCTCCTTCCGTATGTACTTACACTTGATGCCACCTGGTTCCCTAAACCATATTATGGGTTGCATTCAAAACTTTTACTCAGAGCACATCCACTCAAATGAATGGGCCAAATCAGCTATGGCCATTAATTTCAATGGTCCTGCTCTGAGAAAAACTTAACTGACTACAACCCTATGCCTCTGTGGGTACTGGAATACTGCACAAGCAAAGTAACATAAGGAACTTTAAGGACACTGATGCAAAATGCCTTGAGTCTATTTGATGGGAGAGGTCTATAAATATAACCAATGTACAAACTTGTGGTGCTTGTTTGTTTGTGTCTGTGCTTCACTCATGAAATTTGTCTCAGCTCCATCTTTGCAGAAGCTCCTTTGATCATAGCAGCCAACTCCTAGGGGCCAAGGGGTCTTTGCCCCCCCCCAAATATTTGGGGCCGCCCCCCCTCAATGGATGCACATCACTATTCCAGTTGTGCCTGTGCCCCGCATCATGTGATGCCCTCCTCCAATACAGCGTTAAAGTTGGCACTTTTGCCATTGATCCAGATGAAAGAAGGGGCACTGTGCCAACCTTTCCCACCTGTTAGGATTGAGGCACAAGAAGGCAGCACGAGGTTGGGGCGCTGCCTTGCTGGGAGACACAACCGTCGCTTTAAAACGTGGCAGAACTAGTGGCAAGTAGTTCCGCTGCCTACCGGCCCAAGAGAGCATCTTTTGAAAAGAGGTGCGTTTGGGAGCTGCTACTTCAGCGTGGTCCAGGTCCTGCACCCCGGACTCCACGGACGTCTCCTTTGCTCCACACCACCTCCCCTCTTTAGCCCAAGCCTCTGCGGGTTGGGGGCATCGATCTTTCTATCATCCAACTCTTTCCCCCGCCCCATCCTTTTTATTTTTTGCCCCCTCCCATGGCATCTACGTTCCAGAGCACTGCCTCTCTCGAGCAAGCACCTGGATCTTCTCGGGCTTCCTCGCCATCCTTCTCCGACTTCCCAGAAGCCCCGTCCATCATGCAAAGTGCAACCCAATCGCTTCCTTTGCAACCGCAACGGCGCCGGGGCCGCGGCCCCTTTAAGGCTCCAGGGAGAAGCGGCGTTCTTCGCCCTCTGTGACGCGCAGTGTTTTGCGTTCCAGTTGCCAGGGGGACTCCGGCGGGACATCAAAGGGGGCGGGATCTGCGTCTCATTCTCACGTCTGTGCAGAATATCCCCCCTCTCTTTGCAGCCACGTTCAAGTTGTGTTTGTGTTTAGCTCGCCGTTCTCTACACCCGCATCTATTTCATTTCCAAGTCTTGGGACAAACACTTTTCAGACACAAAAAACCCACTATTTGGCTTTATTATGATTACATTTGCACCTCACTTTTCCTACAAGGAGCGCATGGTTTTCCCCTTCCCCATGTGATCATCACAACAACCCTAAGAGATAGATAAGACTAAACCACTGAGCCTCTTGGGCTTGCTGATCAGAAGGTCGGCGGTTCATATCTGTGCAAGGGGGTGAGTTATTGTTGCTCTGTCCCAGTTCCTGCCAACCTAGCAGTTTGAAAGCACACCAGTGCAAGTAGATAAATAGGTACCGCTGCAGTAGGAAGGTAAACGGCGTTTCTGTGCGCTCTAGCACTCGTCACGGTCCTCTGTGCGCCAATAGTGGTTTAGTCATGACCCAGAAAACTCTGTGGACAAACGCTGGCTCCCTCGGCCTGAAAGCGAGATGAGCGCCTTAACGCCACAGTCGCCTTTGATTGGACTTAACCATCCAGGGATCCTTTACCTTACCTAGATTAGCCCTGTGAACTACCAGGCAGAGAGGATCTGACCTCATGTCTTCCAACTCCTAGGCCAACACCACAGCCCCCCCCCCCCCACACACTGAGGGTTATAGTATTGTGATCAACTCCTACCCGGAAACCAATGTCCCCATTGTGGAAGGACGTATGGATCCAGAATTGGCCTCCACAGTCACTTACGGACTCATTGTTAAAACCGTGTTTATGAAAGACAATCTTACTCGGCTACGAGTGATCGCCAAAGAAGATGATTGTGGTAAACACATCACGGAATGGTAGTGGGTGTTTTCCCATCTACTTCAATTCTGTTGGCTCCTCTTCCCCCCCCTTTTTTTTTTACATAAGGATAGAGTAATCACTGCCAGCAGACTACATCTTTCATTGCACCATGGCACCCTCAGGGGATGCAAGGACATATATATCTCCATTTTTTCCCTTGTCTCTTCCCACACACCAAGTTAGAGCAGAAAGAATTCCGCGAAGGATCTATCTTTAGCAGTTAGTTCTCAAACTTTTCTTTCCCCACAGAGCACTTGAAAATATCTGGAGCTCTCAATAGATTACTTAACTTTTTGTTCTGCAAATCAAAGCATGCCCGTCACTCGTTTCTTAAAAACCATTTTCTCCCCTTCAGTGCCACTGCCAGCATCATTGTCAAATACAGTGACATAGGGAAATCACCCCCCTCACAAGCCTAGGCTTTTGAAAAGCCCCTCCCCCAACTGGCACAATTTTAGGGAAAAAAATACTTTCTTGTCCTGATTAAGTTTCAGTTTGTTCACCCTTGTCCAGACTATTAGTGATGACAAACACCAGTTTAGAACAGAGACATTTTCCTTGGATTTGTGTGGAAAGGAGAAATAGAGCTGGGTGTGATCTGCATGACACTGGCACACACCAAAACTCCCACCTGTTTTATGTAAATGTTAAATAGCGTGGGCCTTGGGGGACAGAACAGAACCCTAAGGTACCCGGCAGGCCAATGGGAAAGTCATTGCTCCCCTCCAGGAAGGAACAGAGCCACTGTCAAACAGCACCTCTTAATCCCATCCCAGCAAGGTGATTCAGGATACCATGGCCGATTGTGTTGAAAGCCACTGAGAGGTCCTGCAGAACCAACAGGGGCGCACTGTCCCCCTGTCCAACTCCCAGATAAACCACAACTATATAATTCATCAAAGCGGGGGGGGGGGGGGGGAGGGAGACCATGTTACAGAACCTGCCAGACGCTTTAACAAGTTGTTTTCAAAATGTGCATGCATGTTAGCTACCAAACCGCAGAAACTTCACCACCTGAATGGAAAAATCAGTTTCTGTTCTATTCAGTAGACCGACATTTTCCTGCTAATTAGAGGCTGTTCGACTTGGAAACATTTCTAAAGTTTCCAATCCGTCTTTACTAAGCTGCAAAGTTTTTTGTTTTTGCTATACAAAGAAGAGAGTGTACTCATAGTAACAAGATTAAGCATGTGAATAAAGATAGGAAGATTGAAGGCAAAACATAGTATTATTATTATTATTATTATTATTATTATTATTATTATTGCAGAATGAATGGTGTCAATATACTTCTCCTACTGAATTCAGCACACACCCAAGGAGTCACAACGGAATAAATTAGGTGGTTGCAATTAGAAATAAATAAATTCAGGTTAGCAACTTCCATTGAGAAGGCTTGGCTGAATGGGTAAGATGCACATGCTCAGGTTTCTTTGGAGATGATGTGGAAAAGGCTAGCGTGACCTAGAAAACGAGAGGCCTATTGCAAAGGTTTTTATATTCTCCTAGAAAATGCTGACCATGAACAGAGCAGTAATACCAACTTGAATAAAATATGGGGGGGGGGGTCAGGTAAGCCCCACCCCGCATAATTGCACGGTACATGCACACCATTTGAATGGCAATGAATGTCCATCGTTTTTTTGGGGGGGGGGGAAGGGGCCTGGAACTTGTTTTTCCTCCTGACTTGGCCATTTTGGCTGGGACTGATGGGAATTGGAGTCCAACATCATCTGTAGCCCCAGCCTTTGTTTGGCCAACAATTTGCTGCAACATCTCTCCCAACATTTTATTATGCGTCAGCATAAAAATTATCAATAAAAATTATCTTATATTCACAAAGTTGGCAAAACTTAATAGACTGCCTGGGGTAGGGGGGCTAAATTGGGGGGCTCTTTGCAATTGCGTTTATACACTTCTTAAAAAAAATCAGTATTTTATAAAGTATAGTGATTCTCAAGGAAGAGAGAGAGCTTTTCCTGCCTTTTAAAAGAAACATTTTGCATTCTCAATATTTATGTAATCATATCAATACATTCACTTGATTCTTTCTTTGTTGCCTCTGAACGGTGCTAGGATTGAGATATCGCACGCAAAGCTTTAGCCTGATACAGCATTAGTCATTTCCAGGATTCGGCATTAAGAAGTCAGCAATAACATACGTTCAAATTCAGTTTGTATGTAAAGAATTTTTTTGGCAATGTGTTTGTTAATGATGGGGCGACCCCCTTCCTCAGTCAGTCCGTCAGCTTTGCTCATAATACCATTTCCTGTTCTCAGTACGATCTGCCAACTTCCCTGCTTGCTCAGACAGTCCTGGTCTGTGGACACTGCCCAGGAAGTTATTGGCGTTCTTTTCTCATGCCGTAGGATGTGCTCAGATATGTAAGTGAGGAACTCTACATGGGTATGTCCAGAAGGCGATATAATCCACAGACACCTCCATGTTCGTCCCTCTGGACCCCTGAGCAGAGAGAAATACAAAAACACCATCCTAGGAAGTGACAGCTGGAACCATTGCTGTGCTAGCAAGAGTCTGCTTTCAATATCCTGGTGAGATCACTTTCGGAATGTACAGTAGCTATTCTAGGGACACTTGTGTCATAATTTAAAGGTTCCCGTGCCAACAAAGTTCTAGGAATCAAGGTCTTGCAATGCCAGCGATCCAGTAACTCTCCTCTTGGGAAATCTCTTCCTCTCGGGCACAGAGAGTGGTATATTAAAATGCAGGCCCTAAAAGGTCTGTTACCCCCACCTTCACACCCAGCATGGGCATCAACACTGCCATTTAATCTTTGAATGGCGTGAACATTCTCAACAGTTCACAAGTGCAAACCACCTCTCTAAGTTTGTTAAGTATAGACATTCCGCTGCCGGGCAGAGCAGATGCTCAATACGGCCACTTACCAAATGCTCTGCAGACGACCCCCTTACATTTTAGTGCAAAATTAGGCTTTGGTTGATGGAGCCAATAGTCTCGAGACACGGTCTGAACTTGGTTGGTGAATGCTAATGCAATGAGGACAGGTTTAGAAATTGTATCGAGGCTGATGGTCAGAGCAGAGATGGACAAACGTGTAGATCCCAAGAAGCAGAGGAAAGGCATTGTCACACCATGTCCTTAAAGCCCTTTCATAACAGAGCAAAGGTAAAGGTAAAGGGAACCCTGACCATTAGGTCCAGTCATGGCTGACTCTGGGGTTGCGGCGCTCATTTCGCTTTGTTGGCCGAGGGAGCCGGCATACAGCTTCCGGGTCATGTGGCCAGCATGACTAAGCCACTTCTGGCGAACCAGAGCAGCGCACGGAAACGCCATTTACCTTCCTGCTGGAGTGGTACCTATTTATCTACTTGCACTTTGACGTGCTTTCGAACTGCTAGGTGGGCAGGAGCTGGGACAGAGCAACGGGAGCTCACACCGTCACGGGGATTTGAACCGCCGACCTTCTGATTGGAAAGTCCTAGGCTCTGTGGTTTAGCCCACAGCGCCACCCGCATCCCTTTCATAACAGAGTACTTCTCCCAAAGCTTTCTGCTCCACCAATGATGTACCAAAACGGTTGCATACTAGTGATTTGAAGCATTTTTTGGAGACACCGTAGCTCGGGCAGAGCACACACCCCACATTCATATGAACCTGGGTTCAACCCTTGTATCTCCAGTTTTCAAAGACGTATGAGTAGCAGAGTTGGAGAAAATTCTCCTTTCGGCCTTGGAGAGCTGCTATCTGGGAAAGTACACAATACTGATTTAAATTAGCCAGTATTCTGACTCTAAGGCAGCACTGTATTTTCAGTAGACACACACTGATGGTCTGGGCTACATAGGAATTGTTATCCACACTTTGCCCATCAAGGAAAGTCAGAACAAAATTTGTTCCTATAAAGCTGGAAATCTCAAGCAACTGCTGAGCAATTCATTCAAGGCTCAGGCCAAAACATCAGAAATTCCTTGCTTCCTCTGCTTGTCAGCCTGCATCTCTGAGCAAGAAGTGCCTACAAACATTTGCAGGTACTACGGCACTCAGTGCATCTAGTGACAACAGTTATTGTGGAAAGCAGAAAAGGTACAGGGCCCTAGGTTATTAGAGGAAACTCAATTAGTGCTGGGGGAGGGGATGAAAACTCGCAGGCACCCATGGGAGGTGGAACAGTGCGCTGCCCAACACCTATGTGCTGTTCTGAGAAGCCATACAACTCTTTAAGTTTACAACACAGGCACAAGTTCAGTACTGGGTCTAGTGCAAGTTAGTTAATATGCATTCCCTGTAGTATGAAAGGTCAGAAATATACTGAAAATACGGTGCTGACTTAGAGTCAGAATACTGCCTAATTTAAATCAGTATTGTGTACTTTCCCGGATAGCAGCTCTGCAAGGCCGAAAGGAGGATTCCCCCCAACTCTGCTAATCATACGTCTTTGAAAACTGGAGATACCAGGGATAAACCCAGGCTCATATGAATGTGGAGTGTGTGCTCTGCCCGTAAGTCAAAGTGTCTCCGGAATTTTTTTCAAATCACTTGGGAAGACAGGAGAACTAATGCCAGTGTATTGGAAGAAGATCACCAGTGTTGAAGCAATGATGCTTCAACATCAACTTTGTTGGAGTGGTCATGTTGTGTGCATACCTGATGATCGTCTTCCAAAGCAACTACTCTATTCCAAACTTAAAAATGGAAAGCGTAATGCTGGTGGTCAACAAAAGAGGTTTAAAGACTCTCTCAAGGCAAATCTTTAAAAATGTAGTATAAACACCGACAACTGGGAAACACTGGCCTGCGAGCGCTCCAGTTGGAGAACAGTCTTTACCAAAGGTGCCATGGGCTTTGAAGACACTCGAACTCAGGACGAAAGGGAGAAACGTGCTAAGAGGAAGGCACACTTGGCAAATCCACACCGTGATCAACTCCCACCCGGAAACCTATGTTCCCACTGTGGAAGGATGTGTGGATCCAGAATCGTCCTCCACAGTCACTCACACACTCAGTGTTAAAACCGTGTTTATGGAAGACAATCTTACTTGGCTACGAGGGATCGCTGAAGAAGGTATGAAGGATGCGCAAATGCTTTTCCAGACAGCCCATGGACATTATTTTTGCAAAATATTTATTTAAAAAACTAGAGTAAATATGGCAACAACAGGAAACTTAGATAGCAAAGAACATAAACAAGACGAATCGGCACATCGCTTTTCCTTGTGTTATTTGAAAACAGCTTTTACAATGTTAATGTCAAGTACGCCAAACATCCTGGGTATATTTATAGGTGGGACCTATTTTTAAAACTGCTCAAAACACATCTTGTTTTTTGCCACCATGTTAAGTTAGCAGCTTCCACAAAATGTTGAGCCTCTTCAGCTCTTGCTGAACTGGATGGATGAAGAGGGTCAAACATTTTGCAGGTGTATGGAAACTCTTTCTTTCTTCTTTTTTGGAGGGTGGGGGGGGGAATAAACTCTGTTGGGAAGAAAAAGGACAAAACAGCAACAGCAAGACCAACCAGATGACAGTGGTACCACCTGTTAAGTATGTGAAACTGCTGTGTGCAAAAGAACATGCCTGAGACATGTTGTGTACCACCAAGGCTTCAGCAACTTCCTGCATCGCTAAAAAGTGATACTACCGTACTCCAATTTCTCTCTCTTGTTCTTTTAGAAGGCCAATCACTGAGATCATCAAGAGAAGCAGATTCGTGCGGCTACACATACAAATGCAACAGAATAAGCTAGTAAAATTTCAGGTTGCAGGTGATAAACCACGTTTCTAAAAGGTCCCACACTCAGACGTTAAAAAGTCCTGGCAAATGAGAACACTACTATAACAGGGAGATGCTGTGCTAGAACAGGAAGTTATAAGGGTTGTTGTTTTTAAGTGCCCCTCTTGCCGTCTGAAGGAGCACAATGCACTCAAACACCTAAGGCGTCCACCTTCCACATTCTGCATGTGCAAACTGCCTCTTTAAGTCCATTCCGCTGCTTCTCTTCCGATTCCATTATATTTAAAAAAGGTTTTGCTTGTCAAGAAAAGGAATTTGCCTTCACCTTTTAAAACCTTAAATAATGCTATTTCTTTAATAAACAAATCTCCTCCCTTCCTTTCAGATTAACAGGATAAAATCATCTTAACTGTCCTGTTAACTGTGCTTTAAAAACTCCGCGGTACAGACAGGTGGCGGCGGCAGTGAAGGAGAGAATGAGGGTAGAAAACGGCCGGTTAAGAAAGAACCCTAAAGTCCCCTTTGGGCATCCCCCGCTCACACGATTAACAATTACACAGGTCCCACATCATCGGGGAGCCTGCGCATGTGGAGTTGCCTCCCTGGCACGAATATGTGGATGGTGGTGCCGCGATGACCAGGGTATGTGTGTGCCAGGGGGCTGGGGCCCTGTTCTCCCCTCATGCGATTGTTAATAGGGTGTGAGGGAACACCTGAAGAGGGCTACAGTGGAACACCATAAAAATAAAAACAGTCAGTGAAACGAAAGACAACAACATGGTCTCAATAATTACATAGAAATATCACGGACAACACGTAGAAATAGTCACATTGATCCCGAGGTTCCCATTGTCTGCAAAAAGGTGTGCTATGGCAGTGTCGAAAACAAGGCAGTCGCAGTTCATAATGGCCGCCGCCACCCCGTCGTGGATGGAGCGAGGGGTCGCCTCCCAAGTCAGCCTCCGCCGGTTGCCGTTCAGTTCGAGTCTGTACGCAAAGTTCTCTGCCTGTTTGCGGGTGCCGATGAGCAGGACGATGGCAAAGAACTGCTGGTGGCCCTCGTACTTCTCCTGCTTTTCCAGAACCAGCATGAAGTGGTGGCCAAAGCAGGACTGCATCATCACCCAGTCCACGGCCCCCGGCAAGTTAATGTCCGTGGCGAGGAAGACGATGTCCTCCCCTTGTAGGGTGGTGATGCTCTTGTGGGCGTGCATGAGGTGCGACATGACGGCTTCCAGCGAGCCCTGCCACTTACACGAGGCGCCGGGGCATGGGCAGGAGTAAGGGCGGTATTCACAAATGTCTTCATGCTCCGGTTTTTCTGTATGGTGGAGTGTCAGGGAGCAGCCTGTCGTGGCGTACTGGAAGGAGACAAAAAAATAAAATCAAGGGTGGGAAGCATGGCTATAAAGCAGAATCAGCAGCTTGCTGCTTGATTTTGGTTTTCAGGGATGAAATCGATTGGACTGAAATACCCTGAAACTAGATCTTGCCTTATAATGCACAAACCAAACATTTACGCTTTTTGAATGTAATAGCTGGTCTAAACCATGGCTACCCACCACCAAATGCCAAGATTACAGGGAACCAGACAGAGGGCCTTCTCGGTAGTGGCGCCCACCCTGTGGAACACCCTCCCTTCAGATGTGAAGGAAATAAGCAGCTATCTTATCTTTAAAAGGCATCTGAAGGCAGCCCTGTTTAGGGAAGTTTTTAATATTTAATGCTGTATTGTTTTTAACACTTGATTGGGAGCCGCCCAGAGTGGTTGAGGAAACTCAGCCAGATGGGCGGGGTATAAATAATAAATTATTATTATTATTATTATTATTATTATTATTATTATTATTATTATTATTATTATTATTATTATTATTATTTCTGGATGCCATGTTGAAGACTTGTAACAAAGGCTGTGAATTATTATTTCAACCGCATTGCTTTCTCCTGACCTTTTGAATTTCCCCACCACCTACCCTCTGATCCTTTTTCACTAGATATGCTAGAGGTTCAACTTGTGGCCTTCTGTCTCCAATGTATGTGCTTTGACCTCAATCTGTGGTACCCTTCACAAGTCTAAGAGCGTGTGACAGAGGCAGGGAATGCCACACAAGGCTTGCTGGTTTGGGGGGCAGGAGCCTCGTGCCATGAATGACTTTAGGATTTTAATTCACGAGCAGAGACTGCTTGCTAACGAAGGTTGCAATATCGGTGGGTGTGCGATTACATGAAATTACAACCGTTTTTAATTCAAAGTAAGTGGCAGTTTAAAGACTCCATTTGTTTTTATGGCAAACGTTTAACAGAGCAACAGACTCGACCGATTTCTCAGGCAAAAGCAACTGCCAAAAATTTAGCTCCTCTAGCGACTCCTGTCGCAGCCATCAACTTCACACAAGCGCCGCAGAGCGCAATTAATTTTTAACAACTACTCTGAAATGTTTCACAAGGTCCAGCACACAGCACCCAATAGTCAACTTTTCAAAAATAAAAACCACATTTGGCCTAAATTCAGATTTAAAAGCCTCACTTGCTGAATGGCATGATACATAAATCACTCTCAAATATAGATATATTAAGGAAAGGTCAGTGATGGTGTCTGTTACTGAACTTGGTGGTCTGAGAGTTGTTAGGAGACCTCCATTCCCCTCCCAGAGCTATAATGCCCAGAGTGGTTTAACCATCAATCCCTCTTCCCATAAAACTCTGGGAATTGTAGCTCTGCGAGGGGATTAAAGGCTTCCTAACAACTCTCCACATCCTTAACAAATTACAGTTCCCAGGATTGGCTACCAACCCGCTTCCAGGCCCAATTTAAGACGACGACGACAACAACAACAACAACAACAATTTATTTGTACCCAGCCCATCTGGCTGGGATTCCCCAGCCACTCTGGGCGGCTTCCAACAAAGATTAAAAATGCATTAAAATGTCACACATTAAAAATTTCCCTAAACAGAGCTGCCTTCAGATGTCTTCTAAATGTCAGGTTTATCTCTTTGACATCTGATGGGAGTGCGTTCCACAGGGCAGGCCCACTACCGAGAAGGCCCTCTGCCTGGTTCCCTGTAGCTTTGCTTCTCGCAGTGAGGGAACAGCCAGAAGGCGCTCGGCGCTGGACCTCAGTATCCAGGCAGAACGATGGGGCTGGAGACACTCCTTCAGGTATACTGTGCCGAGGCCGTTTAGGGCTTTAAAGGTCAACACCAACACTTTGATGCTCATGCTAGCATTTAAAACCCTAAACAACTTAGGCCCTAAATATGTGGAAGGTTGCATCCTTCCCTGCAGATCATCCAGAGTGTCGAGATCAGCAGAGGGTGGCCCTCTGGGTAGTTCCACCTTCCTCAGAAGCTCAGTGCATTGGGGGTGGCCCAGAAGAGGGCATTCTTTGTGGTAGCCCCCAAATTCCCTCTCCTCAGATGTAAGCCTGGCTTTTGGTAAGTGCTGAAGGTGCACTTCTATACGCTGGTCTCTGACACTTGAGATGTGTGTTTTCAGGGCCCAGCCTATTCTTGTGACTGTAATCTGTGTTAACTGTTTTTAGTTCTGAATTTGAAGGAAGTCAGTTTTCTTACCTAGGCATTCACCTGCAATATGGGGATGATAATGCTGACCTATCTTACAGGGTTGTTGTAAAGATGACTCTTTGTGTGTTTGTGTGCAGTGGTTTGAGCACCTTAAATAAACTCATTACTGTTGTTGTTATCATTCCTATACCATGTTATATTATGTCCAGTTCTTTCTAACCTAGTAGTTCTCATTCCACCCCACATTCAGATGCACCATAATTGCACCCCAGCATTTCCCACTGAGTTTTGTCAGCTAAGCAGCATTAGTAATTGTGCCATATATGAAAATCACATTAGCTTTGCTGATGCTGCTAAGGATAATATTACGAAGCTCAACACTAACCTATGTTAACAAAAAGGTGAGAGGCATTATTATTATTATTAATTTGTTTCTTGACAATTTCCTGAGATGTCCACTCCTGTGTGTACAACATGCTACATCTCAGTTTGGAACAAGGTGCGCAGATGGGATTTTTTGATCCTGCAAACTCCATGGCAAAGCACGGAAAGGACCGGCCAGTAGGTGAGAACATGTCACTCAGCTCTTGTGTAGTGTTTGCTTGCTGCACAGAAAATCCCCCAAACTCAACAGCTTCAAAGGCACACACAGACCCATAAGAAGTTGTGGCAAGCTTGTTAATGTATAAAAATATTACACAAGGTAAAAGGTAAAGGGACCCCTGACCATTAGGTCCAGTCGTGGCCGACTCTGGGGTTGTGGCGCTCATCTCACTTTATTGGCTGAGGGAGCCGGCGTACAGCTTCCAGGTCATGTGGCCAGCATGACTAAGCCACTTCTGGCGAACCAGAGCAGCGCACGGAAACGCCATTTACCTTCCTGCTGGAGTGGTACCTATTTATCTACTTGCACTTTGATGTGCTTTCGAACTTTTAGGTTGGCGGGAGCAGGGACCGAACAATGGAAGCTCACCCCATTGCGGGGATTTGAACTACTGACCTTCTGATCGGCAAGTCCTAGGCTCTGTGGTTTAACCCACAGCGCCACCCGCGTCCCATTACACAAGGTACAAAAGGTTAAAAGCACGGAAACAGAAGACTTGTGTGAACCACTAGACTTGGGGAATTCTTTCGGGGGAACTCCTATGGGGCCAAATTATCATTGCCAAGATAGATAACTTTTCAAGTTTCTAGACCACGTGGTTGCAAAGGAAAAAATTATTTAGCATTTAGATGACAGATGAGAAACAGGCTTTCCCACCTCCAGACGCTTTCGACCTATTCTCTTTCCCACCCAGCTCTTTTATAGATTTCCCCTCCGCCCTAGTTTCATTATTTCTAAATGGTAAAGTGACAGGGGGAAATCCGAACGATGCAAATTAAGTGTTTTAAGAATATCCACTTGTGAATAATGTATTGTGGGCATAACGTTTCAATTTCCGTGGAATACAATTCTTTTGGCCCAAGACACACACACACAGAGCCTAGATTACAAATCTTATCCTACCCCATTTATCAACAGTTTTAAGAGATTCTTTTACAACCTGGTCAGTGAGCTTTGGAAGCACACACTGTAAAGTCCCCCTGCAGAGAGAGGGAGGCACATGCTGCTGCAGAGAACCTGGCGGGTATCACATACGATATATGTGCAAAAATGAAAGCACAGCAAACTGCAGCAGCCTGCCTGGCCGGCCAGATCGTACCACAGAGAGGAACCTTCTGTATTGCAGCAATGTGCTATTGCTAATAACACACAACTGAAACGACCTGCTTTGATGTCACACCCTTTATCAATTCATTATTGCAGCGGGTAATTGTGGCAGGGATTGTGACGTGACTCATCTGCATAGAAGGCTTGATCTAGATAAAGATGTCTAGACAGCTCAGCCCAGGAGAAAAGACCTTTTAGGTTAGACAAACCAAAGGGCCCATTAAGAGTTTGTGGGCTGTGGTTTTCTTGGGAGACACTGGTGTCAGGGTGATGAGAGAAGAGAATCACAGCATCTCCATATAACTTGGGGGGAGGAGGGCGGGAGAAATACGAAGTACATCTGTACACAGTTCATCTGTACACAGATGTACACAGGTCCGTGTGCTTGGGACATGGACAAGAGTTGCCTCTGAGGGCACATTTACATTTACAGCAAAGCAAGCAGCATTTGAAATGGTGCCAAGCCTCTTACACAAAGGTGGGGAGCATTCGAGCGGCAGAAACCAAGAACCCAGCACATTAGTTCGATGGTACCCAGGGACATGTTCATTCTTGCCCCATTTATGCCTGGCTGCCTCTAAAATATGCATAACAGCCAATCTTTTATTGTGGAAGTCTCTCGTTTCTTTTGGGTACGTCCACAACACATCTCTAAAAAGCTATGCGCTGGAAACTTTACTTTGAACTACCTTATATCATAACACGTAAACATTACCAGTGTTTTTTTCTGGGCATAGAAGAGTGGGAAGATTGTGATTATATCACCCACAACTGGCCTATTTGCACAAGCAACGCAGGAGCCCACATTTAGAGATACAGTGTTTTAGGGGGCATAAGTGAGGCCCCTTAATCACTGTCAGTGTCCCTGAGGACGCATCCCACCCCCTGATACCACTAACTATTCTGGGGTGCAGCTCTTGGATTGCAAGGCAAAATCGTTTGGAGGTGGGCAAATGCCTTGACCTAGCCCAGATCTCAATGGAAAATGCCAAGGGGGGTAATAAGTACAAGGCAGGACCTTGCATCTCACATGAATCCCTGGCCTGCTGGCAGCTGGATACAAAAACCTTGTTACCGAAACTAGCTCCGAAGCCCCCCAAAGTTGAAGGTGGAAAGCTTTAGATCCTGTTAACATTGATGATCTATTTCACCAACTTGGCTCTTTTCAATTATTCCAAGTTTCCCTCCGAGATGCATCGTAAGCTGCGCCGCGCCACCCCCGGCAATCACCATTAACTGCAGTCTCAGCAGCTGTATAGGTCAGCACATGCTGAGTTGGGCACATAGCTAATTGCTTGCTTATATTCTTAGTTTTGCATTTGTGAAATACTGTTCCCTTACACTACGGTTTTGCTACCGGTTCTAAAATGCAGAAGTTGTCTTCGGCAGTTAACTCACTTAGGTCTCAGCACACGGCAGGACTGCACCCTGCAAGCAAAGATTTTCCATTTGCAGAATCCAGTTACCGTGAGCATTTCGACCAAAGAGAATTTCCAGGTTCCCATCACAGCTACAAAGGGCCAGACGCTTACTAAGTGTCAGCAAAAATGGCTGGAGAAATTTCGGAAACCAGAGGAAAACTGAACTGCTGCAAGCAGAACCGTGCAAAGTGAGCACATGTATATACGCTTTTTGAGCAAGTCTATTAAGGTTAAGGGACGCGGGTGGCGCTGTGGTCTACACCACTAAGCCTAGGGCTTGCTGATCGGAAGCTCGGCGGTTTGAATCCCCACAACAGGGTGAGCTCCCGTTGCTCGGTCCCAGCTCCTGCCAACGGCGTTTCCGTGCACTGCTCTGGTTTCGCCAGAAGCGGCTTAGTCATGCTGGCCACATGACCCAGAAAAACTGTCTGCGGACAAACGTCGGCTCCCTCAGGCAGTAAAGCGAGATGAGCACCGCAACCCCAGAGTCGTTCGTGACTGGACTTAACTGTCAGGGGTCCTTTACCTTTACCTAGTAAGGTTAACAGGGAGCTGCTTTGAAGACGGACTGCAAACTATAGTTTGTAGTTAACTCCTGGTCAGCACTAACCAAAGTTTGCATGAATTTGGAACTGAAGGCAAAGTATGTTTAGAACAGCCTTCCCCAACCTGGTGCCCTTCACAGAGCTGTCTTTGGTGGGGCTAAAAGGAGCAGCAGTCCAGAACATCTGGAAGGAACCAGGTTCAGGAAAGCTGATTGAGAACATGTCCGGAATTGGATGAGGGAATCTGCATTTGTGAGAAATAATGGGGACGCCTGATTCTCCAAATTGTGTTTGTAGCATTGGAATTTGCAATCAAGCCAAGGTACCATTTCCTTAAAAAGAAAAAAGAAACACTATTTTCGGAGCAGATACAACTAACATCACATAAACGTTTCCATTGAAATTATTAAAAGGGTTTCTCTGAGCAATGCAATCTGATTTTAATTTTTAAGATGCTTCATTTTGGTTGGTGGGAAATTAAGCACGATCGCTGCTAGGCTTTTCTAAGTTTCTGCTTTTTCCACCTTACACCATGTTACAATACTGTGGTTTTGTATTTTGCATTGCAGTTTAAAAGTAAGTTATTTTTTAAAAGGAAAGGAGGAAAAAACACACACTAAAGAAACAAGTCCCAGCCATTCATAATCTTCTAGGTAGTTCCCCCTCTCACTGAAGAGAATTTTCAGTTAAAGCTAACAATAGATTGGAACAATCTGCACCTGGCGAACAATAGCAATAATCAGCAGATCTGGGCATGCCCAAGCCGCTACGAGACCGAGTGGACGAAGAACAGAAAAGATCGAAGAGGAGGGGTTAGAGTATCAGGACTCAAGAGTCAGTGGCAAGTTCAGAATCAAAACTAAGGAGAAGGTCCTGCACAGCCATCAACAATCTAAGCAAAGATCCAATGGAGGAGTCATAGACTGGGGCCCCAAGTGCAATGGGTACCCTCCATATATTCTTGGACTCCTAACTCCCATCAGCCTTACCCAGCTTGGCCAATGGCCAGGAATTATGGGAGAGCACTAAACTGGCTAACCTAAGGTACAGTATTCAAGCCACATGGTAAACTCCAGCCGCAGAGGAAGTGATAAGAAGTAGATGGGCAAATGTCAGATCAAAGGCAGCATCAGGAAGAAGCAGTGGCCAACAATAAAAAGGAAGACCAAAATCAATTGCAGCCAAAGCCAAAATGGAATAGCATAAGCACAGGAAGGCTATGACCACTGTATCTTTTTCAAGCAGCTAAAAAGCCTGGTAGCGGCTGCAGTGGGTGCTATGCGCATTCAAAACAGGGCCAGAAATGCGCCATGAAGACTATACAGAAAAAGGTGGTTGCAACACATCCTTCACGATATCTCTGTGAGGATGCTATGGGGGGGGGGGGGGTCAGCAATCTTGTTTTCCTATATACAATATTCCTAGGAGGAATGTTGTTTCATCCCATCCCATTTTGAACGCCAGCAGCAAAATTTCCAGCTGTTCGGAGTAGTTATTACCTGTAAAACAATATAAAAATACCGTATTTTACCATCTATAAGACGCCCCCCCCATGTATAAGACGCCCCCTATTTTGGGAGATTCCAAATTAAGAAAACATCCCTCAGCACTAACTGTGTATAAGATGAGCCCCAATTGTAAACCTAATTTTTTGGTTAAAAAAACCCCTAGTCTTATACATGAAAAAATACAGTATATATTAATAGGCAGCCCCCAAACCACCTCCTAAGTACTTTTTTCCAATTTTAAAAAAAGAAATATGCCCATTAATATGGAAACGAAACAAACACGTAAAGATGACATGAGCTGATGCCTCCATACCTAACTGCAGCTTCCATATGCATAAGGGGAGTAAGTATTCAGGTTGCACCTGGACAATGGGAGTGTCTGTAGTCCAATCTGAACACTCATTTACCATCAACAAGAGTCTTGGGTTTTGCAGAGCACTCTCTGCTCCTCCCTCCACCTTGCTGATAACGTCATCTATGACATGGGTGCTCCATGCAATTCTCTCGCATGAAGGCCAGGTGTAGATAAATGACAGCTGCGTTTGCTTGAACAGTGGAAATTCAGGTATTTCTACTATGATCTGCTATACTGTATTCCAGTCTTGTTCCTAAGAGGCACCCACATTGTGTGGCAGATTAGGATAAAAGAGCCAGTGGCTTCAGAGTTGTGCAGGGACACAACTGTAAATACTAATAAATAATATTTATTAGTGTAGAACTGTAAATAATAAATACCTCTTTGGCTAATTGACATCAATGCCCTTTAAAAATGTGTTGTGAAAGGGGATTATTGGGTTGTTTTTATTATGTATGTTCTGTTTTTTATACTGTGATTTTATGTAGTGAACCGCCCTGAGATCTATGGGTATAGGATGGTATGCAAATTTTAACAACAACAACAACTGTAGCTTTATAAAGACTCTGTTCACTGAACTATGAAGATCATCACCCAAGATCAGGAAAGCAAATCTGAACTAAAGCAGAAGTCTAGATATATAGGCAAATATAATTTATATGGATTGTGGGGAAAAAGAAAAAAGTTGGTGTGATTGCAATCCCATCTTTCCTCCGAGGTGTTTTTTGCTAGCGTAAATTCTCCCACATTTTGTCGTCACAACAACCCTCCCTGTAAGGTAGGTTAGGCACAGAAATGGTGACTGACTCAAGGTCGCACAGTGGGCTTCGTGGGATCCGACCACGGGTCTCCTCAGTCCTAGCCTGACACCAGACACTGCAAGGTGGTGGCATCCCCCCTCCAAGCCAAGTACACAAAAGGACTAACAACAAAGCCCCCCAACCCCAGATGAAGACGAAGAATGAGTCATTTTGGCTTTCCAGGAGTCGCTGCAGTCAGCACATGCTGGGACTAGGCCTGGGGGTTATATCAATATATCACCCAGCACCAGTATGAGGAGCAGACCGTAGTGTCAGCTTCACTCAGCGGTATATCGCTGGTGAACCCGCCACCGCTCCCGGGTCCCTCTGCTAGCAGCATCCGCTAGAGTTCCTTCCTCCAGTGGCGCTGTTAGCAGAGGGACTCGGGAGCGGTGGCAGTCTCACCAGCGACATATCCCTGAGTGAAACCACCATCACACTCTGCCCTCATTGATGCAGAGGGAGAACAACCTGGGCGCCAATACAGACGTACCTCAGGTTAAGAACTTAATTCGTTCTGGAGGTCCGTTCTTAACCTGAGATTGTTCTTAACCTGACGTACCACTTTAGCTAATGGGGCCCCCTGCTGCCGCTGCACGATTTCTGTTCTCATCCTGAAGCAAAGTTCTTAACCCGAGGTACTATTTCTGGGTTAGCGGAGTCTGTAACCTGAAGCGCCTGTAACCTGAAGCATATGTAACCCGAGGTACCACTGTACAACTTGTTCCTCCTTCTGCATCTTTAAACTGCTCGACTGAGTACAGTGGTACCTCTGGTTATGTACTTAATTCGTTCTGGAGGTCCGTTCTTAACTTGAGGTACCACTTTAGCTTATGGGGCCAACAACTGCTGCCATGCGGCCACCACGCGATTTCTGTTCTCATCCTGAAGCAAAGTTCTTAACCCAAGGTACTATTTCTGGGTTAGTGGAGTCTGTAACCTAAAGCATATGTAACCCAAGGTACCACTGTATGCAGCTGCCCTTACCTCAGTTGAGCAGTTAAAGGAGCCCCCAGCCCGGCACTGGCTTCTGCAAGCCAGCAGTGGGCTGGGGGCTCCGTGAAACTGCTCAACTGAGGGGAGCGTGGCTGGCGCTCCCACAGCCAGCAGCGATGCTCTGCCTGCTTGCCTGTGAGCAGAGGGAGTGCTGGGGTTGTCTCAGCTGGGGAGGAGGAGCCAAACAATCTGCGTTGTCCCAGCCTGCGTCCGCCTGGGTGAAATGGCCTCAGTTCCTGAGATGAGAGCTGGGGAAGTTTCACCAGGTGCCTCACGGGCAGAGGCCAATGCAGCTTGCTTTTTCAACGTCATGGTACATCACCAAACTGTGATGTTTGGCTGGCAACACACCGCAATGTTGAAAAGCTGATATCACCCAGCCCTAGCTGGGACAATCAGTGCCGACTACTGGCGCTTTGGGTTAAACCACAGAGCCTAGGACTTGCCGATCAGAAGGTCGGCGGTTCGAATCCCTGTGATGGTGTGAGCTCCCCTTGCTCGGTCCCAGCTCCTGCCAACCTAGCAGTTCGAAAGGACGTCAAAGTGCAAGTAGATAAATAGGTACCGCTCTGGCGGGAAGGTAAACAGCGTTTCTGTGTGCTGCTCTGGTTCGCCAGAAGCGGCTTAGTCATGCTGGCCACATGACACGGAAGCTGTACGCCGGCTCCCTCGGCCAATAAAGCGAGATGAGCGCTGCAACCCCAGAGTTGGCCACGACTGGACCTAATGATCAGGGGTACCTTTACCTTACTATTTCATTTGTATTCTCTGCTGCTCTTAAGCAACACCACCTGATTCATGCAGAAGCAGTGCAATTCCTTACCAACATGGTCTGCTGCAATCCGGGGTCTCGCTCCAAATCCTACCTAGCAAACTCCATTCTAAAGAACCCAAACCTCAGCCTTGTAATTAACAGCCCCAGGCTTGTTCCCAACTCATTCATTAAAATCAATCCAAGAACTAAAAATAGAACTGGTTCCCGTCCCTCCCCATCATATTTGTCATCAGCGATTCTAGAAAACAAACCTTGATCCTGCCTCTTATCATACCTTTTAAGTCTTATTTGATCATTATAAAACAGGCGCAAGCATCTATTAATGCAGTCAGACAATGGCTAGTCAGAGGCAGGGAAGCAGCAAGCTATTGATTCATTTTGATATTATTTTGAGAGGAACAAAAGGTGAACTAGCTTTGCATCACTGAGACCAACAAAGTAAAATAGTATGCTCGGAGAAAGGGAAAAAATTAATGAAGCGAGGCTACTAGTGACTGGGATTAAAAGCACACACAGCATGTGCATTTCTGCTATTTAAAGAATTGGCCACCATCAGGTCTCTTATGACCTCAGCTCCTAACAAGACAACAGCCACACGCTAGTAAATGTCTACTTGCCATAAACCATGCAAATGTCTTCTCTAAATATCTAAAGCTGCCTAATACATTGAGTAGTTGTCCCCAGGCCAGTCACCTTTGAACCAGTTCTTAAGAGAAGTTGACATCTTTCCCCTTCCCTTCCTATTCTCCAATAGCAGAATTTGGAGATTACAGAGAAATGTTAATACCGACCAACTAACTGTCAGGAAGCTTAGTATGAGACACTATCACACTCGTAAAGAGCAATAATATACCCATTTTACAGACAATACCACTAAGTACCAGACCTCAGTGGTTTGCCACAATATGAAGGAATTTGCAGAAAGGATAATCAAAGCCTTCTGTTCCATACTCTCTGTCAACATGAAAGCTGTCACTCTAGGAAGGAAGAAAGGAGCCCACTTTTGCCCGAGTACAGTCATACCTCTAGTTGCGTTAGGTTCATGTTGCGGATTTTCGGGCTGCAAATGCGGCAAACCCAGAAGTGTATACTTCCGGGTTTTGCTGTGTGCACAGAAGCGTTCTATGCGCTTTGCGCAGGAGCGCTCTATTGCGTCACGGACATGTGCAGAAGCGGCGCACTACTTACGGACTTTACGTGGTGCGAACGGCACCCCGGAATAGAACGTGTCCGTAAGTAGAGGTACCACTGTAGCAGGAGCGGAAAAGGTGAGGAGTGGGACAAATTGAAAAGCATGGGAGAGAAAGCAAAGTGGCTAATTCCATCCCTAACTTAGCCAGAAGTCAAATAACACTGGCTATACCAATTCTGCACATTCCTCTAGGTCAGAGGAACAGGGCGGGTAACAATTCTGGCCAATCCAGTCGCTAACCCAGATCTTCGATGAATGAATAATCTAATAACTGCCCTCTTCTCAGCACTGTGCAATCAACTCTGCAGA
Organism: Podarcis gaigeae; assembly: GCF_964106915.1. NCBI lineage: Eukaryota > Metazoa > Chordata > Lepidosauria > Squamata > Lacertidae > Podarcis > Podarcis gaigeae. The sequence goes on from NC_139681.1 coordinate 77,377,344, forward strand.
AATCTTAGACACGGGGGGGGGGGGGGGGACATAATCCAGCAAAGGCACTGTTTGTGTGAAAAGAGGATTAGTCAAGCATAGGGGTCAGCAACCTTTTTCAGCCATGGGCCGGTCCACCGTCCCTCAGACCATGTGGGGGGCTGGACTATTTTTTTTTTTGGGGGGGGAGAACGAATTCCTATGCACCGCGTTTTAAATAAAAGCACACATTCTACTCATGTAAAAACACTAGGCATGCCCCACAAATAACCCAGAGATGCATTTAAAAGGACACATTCTACTCATGTAAAAACATGCTGATTAAGAAGGCGATTGGGCCGGATCTGGCTCCCGGGCCTTAGGTTGCCCACCCCTGGTCAAGCAGGTTAGTTTTGCACTTCCACGAAGTTACTTAGGCTGCCACCCTAACCCACTCTACCTGGGAGTAAGCCCCACTGAAGTCACCAGGGCTTACTTCTGAGTAACACTTGAACTGTCATCAGAAAACTTTTCTTTTTCATGCCCTCTATTCCTCCCTCTCCCCCTAGCTATCACTCATGCCACCCATTCTTGGAACAAAACCAAGACACTACTGTACAGCCCATTAAAATCAATAGCAGCTTTGCCATCGATTTCAGTGGGAAATGGACTGTGCCCATTTGTTTACATGTTGGAGGGGTGGGGGAAAGAGAAATCCATTAAGCAATTTCCCCTTCCAGCTGCCAAACAAACCTGTGGTTGCTTGTTTTAGATTAGCAAAGCCTCCCCATAATCACAGATGATAATATTCCCCTATCATAGGAGCAATGACAATTAAATTGCAAAGGCAACCCTTACAGTAGAGTTCAAACACAATTAAGGTAGCATCCTGAAAATCAATTGATTGGTATCTTTAATTGTTTTAAAGTTTCTTCCCCCACCCTTTGTGGTGGTGTTGATTCCTGGGACTGCACTTCTATAGAGCAGGCCCAGGCAGGAGATGGAGTAAGAGAGGATGCTTATCTTGAAGATGGGTGGCTCCCATAGCATGCTAAATCCTAATTACTATGCTAAACAGAGATGGGCCCATACCCTGTCCTTGTGCTCAGGTAAGCTGAAGGCAGACAATACACTCAGACAGCTGAAGATGGCAACAATGAAGACACCACTATGAATGTTCTTGTTTATTTCCTCCCACTGCCATCTCTGGCCAAACAGGTTTTGCAAAAGATGCAAAAAACCCAAGCATTTGTTTATTATTATTTTTTGCAAACCTTCCAGCAGATGGCAGTGATCTCGGTAAGAGTGTAAGATGCAAGGAAGGAAGCTTCTATCCCATGCCAGCTTTGACTCTCTCAAAAAGCCACTGTCTGCTGAAAAAGTGGGGAGGAACCACAGCTGAGTGACATTGCACATGCTATACATGATAACTGTCCCAGGTTTGGTACCTATCATTGTCTGTTAAGAAGACCAGGAAGGATCCCCAACTGCTACCTTGGACAGCTACTGCCAGTCACGAGTAGACAATGCCAGCCAGCCCACAAGGACAAACAGCCAGAGCTTCCTATGGATCTGAAACTGTATAGCTAGATGCTCCATTTCCTAAGGAAATGTTTCTGGTGCATATGGAGCACAGCTCAGTGAGAGAACGTGTCCTTTCCAGACAGCATCTCTATGTAGCATTGCCTGCCTGTGTCTAAAATCCTGTAGTGTAGACCAGTCATGGGCAATCTGGCCCACAGGCCACTGGGTCTTGCAAAGTGCTGTGCCCTTGCCCTCATGGGAATACCTAACATCTCAGTCTTCCAGGCAAAAGGCATTCTCAGAGTTCAACGGCACATTCCTGGCAGGCAAAGGAGGATGCAGAGCAGGGCTGGGGCGGCTCGGGGTGTGTGTGTGGCCTGTGAAGGCCCCCAAGGGCCAGACAGAGAACCCATAAAAGCCTGGAGGGCCACATTGGCCCAAAGTCCTGAAACTGCCCATCTCCAGACTAGATGATTAAACACAATTTCGTCATCAGATGACAACCCACATTACAATACTTCCCGGTCACCTATAGTTTCCATGGTAATTCTCCTAGAACAGGAAAAGCCTGCATTAAATGTACTTCTGTTGACCTTTAACAGCAACCGGCTAGAAAGGTCAGGCCACTGACTAGTCATGTGCTAAGATACTTTTTTTCTGTTTGACGGTTGTTGACTTGCTAGACCTGGACGATGTTGACATGACTTTAGTGCCTTGATTTTTATTCTATTTCCTTCTTTCTTATCACTTCCATTTAACCTGCTGTACAGTCTGACAATTTCCACACAGCCCCACATACAGTGCATGACAGTATTCTAGGCAGAAGGTGATGGGGGCGTGGACAACTGAGACCAGGCTATCCCAATCTAGGAATGGCCATAGCTAGTGAATTCGCTGAAGTTGGACATAAACACTTCCAGCCACAGAAGCCATTTGAGGCTGGAATCCAGGAGTACACCCAGACTATGAACTTGTTCCTTCAGAGGGAGTGGAACCCCTCCCAAAACAGGTTCTACACATAATTCCCAGACATGGGAAGCACCTTCCCCCCACCCACCCATAGTACTTACATCTTATCAGAATTCATCCTGAGTTTATTAGCTCCCACCCAGCCCTTCACTGCCTCCAGACACCTTCAGAGTTTCTCCTGACTCAGATGGCACCATGCTCCAAATCCCAAGATCCCATGAATTTCAGATAGATGCCAAACAGCCCAGGAGACAGACCAGACCTTTTCTGGGACCCCCACAGCCACGTTGCTGAGCAGCCATCTCCTTGTACTGCTTTCTGGATGCAACCTTGCCAGTAGCAGTGCAACCACTGAAACACAATACCTTCAACTACCAACTCCCTGGGTCACTGCAGAAGAACTCCACGGTCAACGTTCTCAAAAGCCAATGAAAGCAAAACCAACAAGGTTGTACTTCTCTCATCTCTTCCCAGATAGAAGTCGTCACTCGGGGCAACCAAGGCTGTTCTGGTGCGAAGCGAAGGACAAACCTTTTTTGGCACCTATGAAATACCTTGCCAACTTCACTGTCGCTAAAGGCATCACACAAACACTTCTTCATTAAGTCAGACATTTAAGAACATTTTTACTGTCTTACTCTCTGACTTCAAGCATGCTCTTGTCCGCTGGTTGCTTTGTATGCACGTGCCATTGTTTTACTTATTTAGTGTTTAAAAACCATCCTGAAACCACTGATGGAAAGGCAGAATGATCTGAACTAAAGGAAGCTGGAATAATGGATGCTGAGGTAAATTATGCTGGTGTAACATACTCCTAAGGGACACAGATGGCACTGTAGGTTAAACCATAGAGCCTAGGACTTGCCGATCAGAAGGCTGGCAGTTCGAATCCCTGTGACGGGGTGAGCTCCCATTGTTCGGTCCCTGCTCCTGTCAACCTAGCAGTTTGAAAGCACGTCAAAGTGCAAGTAGATAAATAGGTACTGCTCTGGCGGGAAGGTAAACGGCATTTCCGTGTGCTGCTTTGGTTCACCAGAAGCAGCTTAGTCATGCTGGCCACATGACCCGGAAGCTGTCTGCGGACAAATGCAGGCTCCCTCGGCCTATAGAGCGAGATGAGCGTGCAACCCCTGAGTCGGTCATGACTGGACCTAATGGTCAGGGGTCCCTTTACCTTTTAACATACCCCTATTCCAATCTTTGATCACCAGCAGCGGCAGACTTTGGGCTCTAAAATTTGAGCAGCATCCTGTGCAATGCTAAAATCTGACACAAACACCCCGCCTGCCTCTCACGCTCCGTTCTGCATAATTGTTGTGGTACTTTCTGCAGTGTGGCACCGGTCATGCTACCCTAAAGCTGCCTCTGCTGCCAGTTGAGCTGGCCAGAGTCTGGCAGAGGGAAAACAAGCCTTTAAAACAGTTTGACTTTCACCACCCTTTTGGCCAGTTTTAACTTCTGATGGGTTGCTAGGTCATGTTTGGAACAGAATTCTCCCCTGCCCCATCATGCCCACCCCCCAAACCTCCAGAATGGCCCCTTTTCAGGGCTTAGCCCAGCCTCAGCTCAGACGGCTATGACTGAGCCCCAAGATAAGGTAGAATGGTAGTGCTTTGATTTTTATTCTATCCCCCCCCCCCTTTTTGATGGCATATCTTCAGCCGAGCCAGGATGTGAGACTTAGTTCCTACTGAGCCCAGGCTCAGCCTGAGACCTGCCTATTCCTAACACTCCTCACCTCTGGTGGACCGTGGTCTTGGATTGCTCCCTTCAACAAAGTAGAGATAAAACAAACTATGTACTCTAGCATGTCTCACAATGCTGCATTTGTAAGGTGCGCAAATCAACTACACAATGTATGAAGTGTCCCCAGGTTATGCCAATCGACCCTGTATGACACCTAACTTTCAGTGCAGCCCTATGCATTTTGACTCAGAAGTAAGTCTTGTTGTGTCCCATGGGGCTTACTCCTAGGTAAGTGGGCACAGGACTATAGCTCCAGGCTCTAACTCCCAGATGTCAAGGTTCCACTATGTACTGCATACATTTCTACTGCTACAACGGATCCTCTCCTGGTGACCTTTGATCTAAGTTTTGGAAATGAAAAAAGAAAAAAAGGATTCATGCACCTGCTGCCCTTATGAGCTGACCCCACTTTTGTGGCCAACCTTGCCCTTGAAACAACTGTGACATACACACTCTCCTACCCAAACTAAGGCAATCCTACCCAAACTAAGGCAGCATTTATATGTGTGCTTACCAGGCAGTAAACTTCTCTAAATAGAGCAGGTGTCACTTCCATGTAAACACATAGCACTGCTCTGTAAATTTCAATAACACACCAATTCTACATGCTAACTATTTGTGAACTATGCATTTAATGCTGCCAAAACTGTAAAAGGTTTGGGTTAGAAAAGAAAATAAGTATTGCATAGCTTTTCATTTCCATTCCCCTGCCTCCAGAAAAAGAAGTTTTTCTCTTTCAAACTTTCTGGGAATTTTACATTCTATTTATGTAATATTTGGGAATCATTATGTATATAGCATGGCTTCATTGCAGTCACAAAGCATAGGTGGCTTACGATGATGTGGAGATTCTCCATGCAATATGTTGATTCTGAAGAAAGCACATTTCAAACCTGCAGGTTTTAGTGACTTCCACAGGGAAGCCTACCATGTCTTAATCTAATACTGGTCTTCAACTACAGTTTCGTGATTACCATTTGTTTCTCTGTGTGGATTCAAAACTCTGAACTGCGAGCACTTGTTCTGAGCAACTTGAGATCCGCTATACCAAACGTAGCCTACAAGACATGAATGGTGGTCCAATAGGAACGCAATAAACCTCCGGATTTTGCCGCTGGCCTGTTACTGCAAAGCAGCAGAGTTGTTGGGACACTTGGAAGGTCACATCAGATGCCCGATGGGATATGTTTGGCTTGGTAGGTCACACGCTAATGAGGAAGGCCCCAAATTCAGTGGCAGAGGACATGCTTAATGTGGGAAAAATCTGAGGTTCAAGATATCTGTCATTTCTGGACAGGGCGAGTGGAAGTCCCCTGTTGAAAAGAGAGCCAGTGTGGTGTAGTGGTTAAGAGCGGTAGTCTCGTAATCTGGGGAACCGGGTTCGTGTCTCCGCTCCTCCACATGCAGTTGCTGGGTGACCTTGGGCCAGTCACACTTCTCTGAAGTCTCTCAGCCCCACTCACCTCACAGAGTGTTTGTTGTGGGGGAGGAAGGGAAAGGAGAATGTTAGCCGATTTGAGACTCCTGAAGGGGAGTGAAAGGCAGGATATCAAATCCAAACTCTTCTTCTTCTGAAAACTGGAATGCCACAGCCACACAGTGCAGACCAACCTAACACAATAGGACACTACTTTATATGTACCAACCTCCGCATTGCTTTACCCCATCTCCCATCCTTGTTACACCTAGCTCTACACTGTCACCAGCCTCCCACAAGCTGTATCCCCCCCACGATGCTTCCTATTACAACTCCCATCAGCCCCAGTCAGGATGACAAACATTCAGGGATGATGAAAGTCGTAGTACAACACCTGGAGCACCCCACGATGAGGAAGGCCGATGTGTCGAACTAATGAACCAACGGTCTGACTTGGTATCAAGTTGGCATCCTGCGATGTTCAGGCCACGCTGTCAGCTACTCCGTCAGACCATTTGGCCCCTCTTTGTCCAGGACGGACTTCTCCTGACTGGCGGCAAGTCTCCAGGGTGGGTTTTATCCCAGCCCTGCTGCTACCTGAAATCCCAGGACTGGAACCTGGTGCCTTCTGTAAGCACACTCTATGACAGCGTCCCTCAAATCTAAGAACTAGGTGCTCTTTTGCAGCACCATTCCCTTATTTCTTTCAACTTATCTGTGATCTTTCCATTTAGACTAATTTTATTTATGGATGAAGATAAGGATGAAGATATGGATGAAGACCTATTGCAGTCGTTAAGAGTCGTCAACAGGCTCATCACAGCTATCTGCCAATCACCCATTCCCACCACCCTTCTGAGTAATACCCCTCCCCACCTTCTCACTATATAGAAGGGTCTGGTGACTTCTGTTTCAGTGTATCTGAAGAAGTGTGCACGCACACGAAAGCTCATACCAAGAACTAACTTAGCTGGTCTTTAAGGTTCTACTGGAAGGAATTTTTTTATTTTGTTTTATTTATGGAGTTCCTCTGTTCACTTTTCCTTAACTGCCAAGCTAGGAATTTCCCTGGTTTGTTTGCATGCTCAAAATATTTTTGTTTTAATCTCTTTATTTTCCAGCTGATTTCCTCATTAACTATCATTGAGTATTGAGTTTGTAAAGTTTTGATTGCCTGTTTCACTGCCTCTTTATTGGCTTTGTTTGACAATTGTTTCTTCTTTTCTGTAATCTCATCTAAAATCTCCTTTTTCTTTTTCTCTTTCAGTTTCCTTTTATATGAGTTTTGTTGTATAGAGTCCCCTCATTACCGCCTTACTTGCGTCCCAGACCATCTGTAATTTTGTCTGTCCTTGACTGTTTATTTCAAAAATACAGTAGTACCTCGGGTTACATACGCTTTAGGTTACATACGCTTCAGGTTACAGACTCCTTTAACCCAGAAATAATACCTCAGGTTAAGAACTTTGCTTCAGGATGAGAACAGAAATCGTGCGGCGGTAGCAGGAGCCCCCGTTAGCTAAAGTGGTGCTTCAGGTTAAGAACAGTTTCAGGTTAAGAATGGGCCTCCGGAATGAATTAAGTACTTAACCCGAGGTACCACTGTAATCAGTCAAAAGCCTTTTTTGTTTTTTCCACAATTTTTCGGTCATCTAGTAAATCATCAATTAATCTCCACCTATGCAGCACCATTCCCAAAACAGTGTAAGAAAGGAGTTGTCTTCCCTAAACACCCCCTTCCCCTAAAAAAACCCAACCACCCCTGGTTGAATTATGGTGGAACCGATTCCCCCAGGAGGTGGTGGACTCTCCTTCCTTGCAGGCTTTTAAGCAGTGATTGGATGGCCATCTGTCATGGATGCTTTAGTTGAGATTTCTGCATTGTAAGGGGTTGGACTAGATGACCCTTGGGGTCCCCTCCAACTCTCTATGACAGTATCAGTGGTTCAATGCAGCAACTCTCTATTTCCGCAAGTTTAATTTTTGCTTTTGCAACTGGAGCCCTTCCGATGGAGACTGTTAACGTGGGCGACATGGTCGCTTCCAGCCTTGCCTGTCATCAACACGACCTTAAGATCTGTGTCAATGTCATTTTAGAATGGTTTAGAGTGCACATTGATCAGCCTAAACCTGCGCCTTGGGAGCGAAACCGACACCGGTATATCTAGTTTAAGGGAGACCAGCGCCTAAAGATTGGCACTGATAGAAAGCTTGGGTGGAAACAGCTCTTCTATCTGCCAGCTGCCACCTCGGTTTTTATCTTAGTTAGGTTGCTTCCAAACAGCCTCTCCCCCCCTAAAAACTCGCACTGATTGAGAAAAAGGGGTGGGAGCATTTAAAAGAAAAAGGTTGTAAATGGTACCACCACCAGAGGTGGGATGTCGATGCTGTTCCTTCTTTGTGCAACCCACGCTCATTTTTCTAAGTCCATATGGACTAGCAATTAGCTAGACTCATTCCAATCGTGAACTTGGGTGGTCAAGGGCTCACGGTTTAGGAGTGAAACGGGGTCATCCCATACTGAACAGGAGCATTCCTCTTGGAGGGTAGGGATATGCTGCAACCATTTTTGCTAATAATAAGCACAAAGCACAAGGATCAGCGCCGTCCCAGTATAGGTTGCAGGTGCCCTTAAGCTCCTGCCCCCTTCCACAACAGCAAAAGACGTCATCAATAGAACCCCCAGCCTCTGACTGAATGCAGAGGAGCTCTGTGGCTTTGGACATACCAATATGGGAAGTTCCTGAGCTCCCGGCTCAATATTTTAGAGGATGCCAACATGTTTCATCAGCAAAAGTATGTCGGGGGGGGGGGGATGTCTCTGCAGAGGTAACGTGCGAAGTTGGATTGTAAAGGAGAATCAGGTGTGTACACCTTTCTGCACCCAACCAATTCTCCTTTCCACACACTTCCATTCCCCAGCTGCCTGCAACCGAATCATGCAGGATAAAAAAAGGTGGAAAAACTTGTTGATGGGGGGAATCACCCCTCCCCACATCCCCTTGGCCTGCCCCTTCTCCCCTGCACATATCCCTGCCAACTAACACACCAGAACCCAACTTGTCTCTCGCTCTGTCAAGTTCTACCTTTAAGGTTGAGTCAGAAGTGTGAAAGGAGGAGGAGGGAAAGGTACCACATTTCATGGGCCTTTGCACACATCTCTGCCGTGTTTAGACCAATGCCCCAATTCCCTTAGCGCACAGCGCAGACTAACAGGGAGTGCATTAGCACCAATGTGTTTCAATTAACTGAGACACTTGGCAAGGCTCCCTACATGGGAGTCAAGAATCTATTGACTGACTGAGCTATCCATCTCTGGCCTCCCCGTTAAAAAAACCCTCCTGTTTTACTAATGCAGGTACTGCTAAAGAGTTTCCAAATCATTTCCAAACTTTTATGCTCCCTTAGAGCTCAACTCCTCAGTGGCCACTATTTTTGAATTATACATTAACTCTCCGGTGTAACAATGTCAAGTGTAAGCAGGGATGAGGTATAACTATGACATGAGCCAATAATAATAATAATAATAATAATAATAATAATAATAATAATAGATTTTAAAGTCTGTGTGTTCTTTCAAGTGCTCCAAGCTCTTCACATACATTTATATCAGGGATCCTTACAACTAAAGTAGGATAATACTCCATATTGCAAGATATTAGGGAGCAAAACTGAGAAATACTAGCTTGGAACAGGTCAGGTGCAAAAACCAGTAGCTCTCTGGCCCCAGTCTCTTGACAAGAATGCACCAGAACATATAACAACTAAGCAAAGATCTGCATTCTTGAGAGGACCATGGGCACTGTTTACTGTTATGGATGTGTGCAAGACCCCACACTTCTTCTGTAGCTTGAAGAGTAATGGGGTTATGTCTAAAGGCTGCTTGGAATAGTGGTTTGGAAGGTGGAGGAGGCAGAATTACAGACGCAGGTGCATCTTACATTAAAATGAAAGCAGTCTCTGAGAATCAGTCTCCAGAAAAAAGGGCACTTTGTATGTTTCTCATGAGGAGTTAGTGGGAGGCGGGGGTGTGCTCACGGGGTTCGCCCAATACTTCCCAGTAGAATATGGAGAATTTCAGAGCTAGCTTTTAAAATAACACCTGGATCACCACAACTTCAAGGGCAGGCGCTGAGCCCCGCTGCTTCCCTCGACCCAGCCCCCTCTCCCCGCCCACCTTTCCGACGGCTGTGCCGGTTGCTGCCTGCGACCTGCCCTTCCTTACCTTGCAAGGGAAGAGGACGGCCGAGGCCACTTTTTCCATGGCCAGGTTCCTGATGCTGGGGGTCAAGGATCCCCGGCACGTGGGGCAGCAGCTCAGCTTCTGCCGGCATTGGTTGCACACCAGGTGCCCGGCCTGGCACTGCAGGATCGGGGGCAGCACATAGTCGAAGCAAACCGGGCACTCGAAAAGCGAGGTCAGCTCGTGGTGCTGAGGCGAGACCGGCCCGCCGCTGCCTTCGCCTCCTCCAGGGCTCGAGATCACAGCGGCCGCGGCGGAGACCGCGGAGGAACCGGCCCCGGCGGCGGAGATGGTGGCGACGGCGGCGTTGGCGGCGGCAGGGGCAGCAGCCGGCGACGGGGTGTGCTGCTGCTGCTTGCCGCAGGGTTTGCTAGCGCTGGGTCCGGCGGAGGACGGGCGGCTCATCTCGGTCGGGACAAACCATCGAACGGCGGGCACCGAGCTGATTCGCTCACCGAAACCCCGCAGGCCCCCGCCAGCGAGACTCAAAACAACAGCGCCCGTTTCCCTGGAGCTGCTGCTGCTGCTGCTCCTCGGAGAGCCCGGCCGGGCCTCGCCTCCGCGCCGCGGGAGAGCGCGAGCGTTCCAAAGTGTGTGCGAGCGTTCCAAAATAGAAGCCCCGACGTTCCACCGGGCCAGCTCAGCGTTCTAAGCCGCTCCTCCGCCCCCGGCGGCCCTTCCGCTCCTCCCCCGGGCAAAGCGCGCGTGGTTCCTTCTCAAACCGCCCCCCCCACGCACGCCGTCCCTCCCCGGAACATTAATCTGACGCAAGAAAGAGAGGCAGGGGGTGGTGTAGAGTCGCAGCCTGCTCCCGAAGCCGATGCTGGTTCCTACTGAGCATGCCCTTGGTCTTTGCTGATGGCAAGGCGGAGACTTCGGGGGGGGGGGGGGGAGATAGATAGAAAGAGAGAGAGAATGGGCGGGAGCGAAGAAAGAAGGAGGAAATCGGTGCCCTCTCTCTCCTTTTCCCCGCCACAATCTGCTCCTGGAGATTCTCGCGGAGGCACCCCCCCAACTCTAAAATTTAAATTAAAAAAAAAAACAGCGGCCGCTGAAGGCGAGAGAAAAAAGGGGGAGTGGAGATGGGCACGCGCGCACATGGAAGCTTCTTCACTCTATTGTTCAATGGCGTACCAGAGCCAGGATAGGCGCTCCGGCCCGCCATCTGCTGGGCATGGAACTCACTTCTTCGCCCGAGCCAATAATAGGTCCACAACAGAGCGCGCTGCTTCTCTTTAGAGAGAACCCATCGCTGTGTTGTACCTCCAAGAAGCTGGAGGAAGCAATGCTTCTGAATACCAGTTGCTGGGAAACCTCGCTGGATTAGGTGGGCCGCCGGCCTGACCAGCAGGGCAATTATTCTTGTGTTCTGAAGGAGGCTTTCCAAAGAAAATGTTGTGATAAGGAGCGCACGGATCCGTGCAGCATCCCCACTGGACACAATGGCATTTACTTTCAAGATAATATGCACATAGGATCGCTGCACTGGACCTGCTGTTTCTATTGATCTTACCCAGCAGTTGGGGACTTGGCTGTCTCTTCCACAGCACAGACATTAGTAGCAGTCTATAAAGTAAGTCTATAGCAGTCTATAAAGTCTATAAAGTAGCATCTTAAAAAGTAGAGACATCACCTTGCCAACAAAGGTCCGTATAGTAAAAGCTATGGTTTTCCCAGTAGTGATGTATGGAAGTGAGAGCTGGACCATAAAGAAGGCTGATCGCCGAATAATTGATGCTTTTGAATTATGGTGCTGGAGGAGACTCTTGAGAGTCCCATGGACTGCAAGAAGAACAAACCTATCCATTCTTAAGGAAATCAGCCCTGAGTGCTCACTGGAAGGACAGATCCTGAAGCTGAGACTCCAATACTTTGGCCACCTCATGAGAAGAGAAGACTCCCTGGAAAAGACCCTGATGTTGGGAAAGATGGAGGGCACAAGGAGAAGGGGACGACAGAGGATGAGATGGTTGGATAGTGTCTTCGAAGCTACAAACATGAGTCTGACCAAACTGCGGGAGGCAGTGGAAGACAGAAGTGCCTGGCGTGCTCTGGTCCATGGGGTCACGAAGAGTCGGACATGACTAAACGACTAAACAACAACAACAATAAAGTAAATATTTACCTATTTATTTATTTATTTATTAAATTTATATTCTGCAAGTCATCTCAAGATCAAAGGGTGGTTTACAGCATAAAAATGCAAAATGGGAACACAAAATACATAAACCCCAATAACCCACCCTACAAGCACATTTAAAAGGCCATTGATTGTTTAATTAGCCAACAGCTTAATTAAAGGAATTAAACTGAATCCCGCCCCACTGAGAATGTCAGAATGTCCAGTTCATTCTGGACATTTTAATCTACCTGTTCAAGCTGTTTTAAGATATAAGAATTTCCAGTGGCAGGGGGAAAACAGGGACTTAAAAAAAAAAAAGCCTTTCTAATGTTTCAAGAATCAAGTCCAACAAATCTATAAGCAACTATATCGTTTGCAGAGGTCCTGTCAGTGGGCCAGATTCATTCTTGCTGGCACAATATTGTGCCAATGAAACATGCATGTTAACTAATAAATATATACCAGATTTTCCTATGCAGAGTACAGGATATCACACACAGACACTCCTGCGTCCCAGCTTGGAGCAAGAGGAAGGAATCAGTTCTGCATTGGCAGAACTGGTAAACACAGCCAAGGCGGCAGGTTTGCTCAGTGGGGCGCGATTCAGTTTACATTCAGCCCCCAACTAAAATGGAGGGGAAAGCCTTCATTTTAGCAGAAGAAGAGAAGAGTTTGGATTTGATATCCCGCCTTTCACTCCCTTTAAGGAGTCTCAAAGCGGCTAACATTCTCCTTTCCCTTCTTCCCCTACAACAAACACTCTGTGAGGTGAGTGGGGCTGAGAGACTTCACAGAAGTGTGACTGGCCCAAGGTCACCCAGCAGCTGCATGTGGAGGAGCGGAGACGCGAACCCGGTTCCCCAGATTACGAGACTACCGCTCTTAACCACTACACCACAGTGGCTGTAACAGGTCGTAAGGGGTTTGCATTGGACTTCTGGGTGACGATGGCGACAAGTATGGCTTCTTGTCCTTGAGTTCCGTGGTCTGTTCTAAAAAGGTAAAGGTAAAGGGACCCCTGACCATTAGGTCCAGTCGTGGACAACTCTGGGGTTGTGGCGCTCATCTCGCTTTACTGGCCGAGGGAGCCGGCGTACAGCTTCCGGGTCATGTGGCCAGCATGACCAAGCTGCTTCTGGCGAACCAGAGCAGCACACGGAAACACCGTTTACCTTCCCGTCAGACCTATTTATCTACGTGCACTTTGACGTGCAATGGGAGCTCACCCCGTCACGGGGATTCGAACCGCGACCTTCTGATCGGCAAGTCCTAGGCTCTGTGGTTTAACCCACAGCGCCACCCGTGTCCATAGTATGTTCTAGTTTTCATTAAAAACACACACACACACACACAAAACCCCACAACTTGAATAGTTTTTAAATTGCAAAGGCAGTTGGCTCAGCAGTTAACTTTAATTACTCCATACAGGCAAGGAGCATACCTGTTTTGTTTGTTTTATTTCTATATGGGCTTAAAAACCATATATTTTAATTGGAGGACAGGAGCGGAAAGAGCAGCTGTTTTGGCTGGGCGTTTTTAACTGATATGAAACTGATAAGAAACGCTTAGAAGAACATCTCGATCAAAGGACACTCGGCAGTTTTAATATGGTTATTACACGAGCACAGACCTGCAGTGCTTCCGTTACGACATCCAAAACTTTATTGCCAAATTTAGTCCAGAAATCTATGCAGTACTCCTGTGTCTCAGCAAAAGGAGGAAGAGGTGCTTCAAAGATACAGTGGTACCTCAGGTTAAGAACTTAATTCGTTCTGGAGATCCGTTCTTAACATGAAACTGTTCTTAACCTGAGGTACCACTTTAGGTAATGGGGCCTCCCTGCTGCTGCTGCGGAGCCAGCACACGATTTCTGTTCTCATCCTGTAGCAAAGTTCTTAACCTGAGGTACTATTTCTGGGTTAGTGGAGTCTGTAAGCTGAAGCGTCTGTAACCTGAAGCGTATGTAACCCGAAGTACCACTGTATCTTACATTAAGATATCTTACATGGATAGCCTGGGTCTTTTACATTGTGAGTATGCAAGTAAAGAAGGCTGATCGCCGAAGAATTGATGCTTTTGAATTATGGTGCTGGAGGAGACTCTTGAGAGTCCCATGGACTGCAAGGATATCAAACCTATCCATTCTGAAGGAACCAGCCCTGAGTGCTCACTGGAAGGACCGATCCTGAAGCTGAGGCTCCAATACTTTGGCCACCTCATAAGAAGAGAAGACTCCCTGGAAAAGACCCTGATGTTGGGAAAGATGGAGGGCACAAGGAGAAGGGGATGACAGAGGACGAGATAGTTGGACAGTGTTCTCAAAGCTACTAACATGAGTTTGACCAAAGTGCGGGAGGCAGTGGAAGACAGGAGTGCCTGGCGTGCTCTGGTCCATGGGGTCATGAAGAGTCGGACACGACTAAATGACTAAATAACAACAAATGCAAGTAATGGGGCCGGAGAAGCCTTATTCTAAGGAAGAGGTTTTGCTACATATTCCTCTAATGAGAGCTTAGCTAACTGATATTTTTGCTCCCAGGCAACCTCTGCTTCCTCCATATAACAAAACCTCATCTAGGTGTAATAACAATCTTGGCTAGAGAGCATGCCTAGCCCTGCAATTTGAATCTAGGCTGTTTGGAGTTGGAATCCAACTAGTACCGGGGGGTGGGGCATGGGGCACGGGACACACAGATACCCCATTTCTGAGGTAGGGAGCTGTATCATGTGCTTTGTGCTGCTGTTTTTGTTTGATAATTTGTGCTACAACGTTTAATTTGTTGCTTTTGTGATTGTGATATGTAAGCTACTGTACTTTAAGCAACTCCCTTGTGAAGCAGAACAGCAGATACGAATTTCTTGAATGAATGAATGAATGAATGTGGATTTGAACATCAAACTGTAAAATGACAATTTGCAGGAAGAGTGTGACAAATGGCAAAAGTTAAAACAGTGAATGTATTGATGTGAAAAGCACATATATTCTATTGCCACCCTCCCCCCCCCCCAGAAGAGGAAAACTTCAACAGTATAAGGAAAATGTGTTATTTGTTCATGCACCTGTTTTCAGTTGGCTGTCTGTTTTGGCTATTCTTTTATTCATGAATCACCATGTAGCAAAAGCGCCTGTAAGGATTGCCTGGGAGTAAGTCCCATTGAACTGAATAGGACTTATTTCTGAGCAGACATGCACAGATTTGGGGGGAAGTGTCATTCAGTTATGACTAATGCTGTGTCTTGTGCAAATCTAATATTTCAATATTAAATTTCAGAGGCTGGAAACACTGAACTATTTCCTCTGACTGATGTCGAAATCACTACAATCAGCATAACAGCAGAAATGCCAGTTAGTCATCAAGAAGTACTATAACCAGGAACTGCCTTCCAAGGTCATCACAATTAATTGGTTTTAGAGACAGGGAAACTGTACTCAGCTCTTCATCCAGCCAGGGGGAGTAAATTGAAAAGAGATAGTTATTAAATTTATGTATGTCAAAATAAATGAAGCTATAGCAAGAAACCTGCTTCACCCTTCTTCAGGTACTGCTACTCCACCTGCAACACACTGGCCAATTTAGCAATGCTTCCTTGTCACATGTGACTGTATGACTCACCTGTGATTCTATCCAAGAGCCAGTTTTTTATATTATTATTTATTGGGTATTTGATTGTGTTTTGCACCCCCTGCATGGAATTTGCCAGGAGCAGTCTTAGGTGAGAACAGTCACGACCTTACTCAACCTTGAAATTCAGCGCTGATCACAAATAAGCCAGCCTTTGCCTGCCTGTTGCCATCCAGATGTTTTGGGCTACAACTCCCTTCAGTGCTGGCCTGTTGGAAACATCTGGAGGGCACTAGGTTGGCGAAAGCTGCAGTAAGGTAAGTGAGTGGATTGGCTTTTCCATGCAAGAACAACCTGACGCAATACGGATCTGAGGGTTGAATTATGCAAACCTGGTAGCCTAAGTTAAGGTTTGTTCACTTGGGTCCCATAAGGACTGATTTATTTATTTATTATTTTATGCCATAAAATTCATACATAACTTGACTGTAAGAACAAACGGGCAGTAAAATCAAGAAAATTACTTACAGCCCTACATATGAAAGTTAAAAAAAACTGAAACAGATTTGAATGACCTCAACTTTATTATTCATTTTTTAATTTTTTTTATTAAATTTGTATACTGCCCTGCATCCATTGATCTCAGGGCACTCCACAAGTTTCTAAGCCTTCCCTTGCGATTGAGGGGGCCTGGGGCCACACGCCGTCAACTGAGATGGATCCTTTAAATCCCGGACTGTCCCTGGAAAACAGGGACTCTTAGAGGGTCTGGGGCTTCTACATGATCTGGAGGAAAGATATGGGAAAGTATGCCTGTCAGGCTCCAAGGAATCCGATCCTGCCCACGGTGGCAGCCAAGAAATAGATAACCAAGAAGAGTTCTTGCCAAGTCTTTTATTCAATATTCACAGAGATAGACGTCAAAATGCTATCTCTCTTAGATAATGGCGTTGCTCTGAGTAAAGTCGCACCTTTTCCGTCTCTCCTATTATATGTCATCCCTCCGTCAGCTGATCTGTGCTTTCTGCCTCTGAGCTTTCTGTTCTCCTATTCTCAATGCACGCCTGGTCCTGGGAGAGGGAGTCAGGAATGCTTTCCAAGGACACTGAGTCTGTCAATCGTCTCTCTCCTGGTGCTTCCTCTTCCTCTTGCTCCTCTCCCAATATTTCTCAGTTTCTCCCCTCTGCAGCCTCTGAGCTATGACCTTCTGCAAACCACTGTTCTAAATCTACACTGTCCTCCTCGAGAAGGTGCAGGAGGGAGGGCGGTCCCCACCATTCCTCCTCAATCCAGTCCCTGACAATGCCTGACTTGCATATCTTGGGGGGGGGGGGGTTGGTGTGACGTTAACATATGATAGTGCTGGAGGTGAAATAGTTAAACAAGTTACCCAATCAGAACCCGGGGGAGGGGGGAGTCAGAGGGACTATAAAACCAGCTCTGGGAGGAGTTCGTTGGGAGGTTGGTTGGAGTGGGAGTGAATTGGGATAGAGTCTGTGGGTAGGTTGAGTTAGTGTAGCGAAATAAACTTGAGTCAGGAACAGTTAGGAGCTAGGAAGACAAGCAAATAACTGAGAGGTGGTTTAGTGAGTGAGAGCAGATAGCGGAAGTTATAGGTCTGGATAGGCACCCCATGATTGTAATTGACCAATACTGTTTATGAAACCACGCGCTTGTTAAACTGCAATAAATAAACAGAAGTTTATGCTCCAATTTAACCCTGACTGGACTCAGTATTGTACCAGGTAGGGCCTGGGTGGTGGCAGCGAGAAAGAAATTGGTGGCACAGGGATCAATAGACGGTGAAACGTCTGGGGACCCTGTGTGATTGCCACAGTTGGTAACCAATGCAATATTAGAAAAATAAGGGGAGGATTTTCAAGTTCTTATCATATTCAGGGTTTCTGCATGTCCCCTTTTCAAATGTTACACCTCCAGTGTTTAGGCAGTCTGGCTTGCAACCCATATAACTGCTAACCCTAGGATCAAAAGTAATGAGCCCCAGTGAACTCAGCGGCAGCAGTTGTGTCTAGAATTGCGCTGCGTGTCATTCATGTTGCCTTTCCTTCTGCACCCAGGCAATGTGCCTTCAATCTGAGTTGCTAAAGGAAAGTTGCCATGCATAGGAAATAAGCTCTGGTGCTGTGAAAATGAAGTCTGAGGCTTAAGTATGGAGTCAGCTCCTGCATCTGAATTTCCTCCGATGAGTGAACATAGGTCTCTAGCTGAAAACAGGAGCTAGAGGGGAGCCTTAGCACCTTAACAGCTCAACAGACCGGCTGAGAATAGGAACCATTCCGTAAAATAAAAGGGCGCCTTGTGTAGTTAGCATGTCAGCTTTCAATCATGCCCAGGCGTTAAATCAGAAGGGGTTTTAAGAGGTTTTGTTGCTCAGGTGTGCTGTCTCTAATTGATAAAGATTAATGGGCTAATGTATCAGTCGTCAGACAGGATCTGCACACTGCAAAACCGAGAGCAGCTTGAGAAGGAAATGGTGTTAAGAGTCAATAGTTTGAAAAGTCGGCTTACATTTATCGGTGTGCAATTCCCTGGGGACCCTTATTAAAGAAGAGCAATTTAGAGATGGTGTTTGCATCTTAAATTAGATCTAATCCACACTGCGGATGTAACTGGGGCCGGGAAATCAGCGCCAGTGTGGTTTAGAAAGGGAGGGGAGGAGAAAGGCAGCATAATTGTTTCTGACATGAAAGCAGATTTTATGGCATCTTCCTTTATGGCTTCAGCATTGCACTTGTGAAAGAAGCATGCCTTCATGTGCAGCTGCTAAGGCTACGTGGGGCATTTCCTAGAGCACCACCCCATTGTTTTGCCATTTTACATTGTGCAGTACACACTTAAGAACAAATGGGCTGTTCCTTTCCTTGAGCTCTACCATAGCCCCTTGGGACATGTAGGGAGGAAAAGGCATTTTTAATCTGACTCCCTTGTGGCAGATTCTTAGTCTGGAACCAGAAAGATTCTCTTCCAGGAAGGTTCTCTAGAATATCATGTTGCATTCAAAAGCATCATTTCCCCCCTCTTTACTTAAAAGGTTTCATGCTGCCATCTCTGACATGTTGTGCCCAAAGCACCTTCTAGTCAGTAGAATAGCGATGTAAAACAACTTGTTTATTTTTTTAAAAAAAAATGTTTTTTTTAAAAAAATAATTTATTTTCATATGAGATGTGCAAGGCAGCTTTTCATAAACACTGCACAGCATTAAAAATAACTGAGGGCAGGTAAAATAAAATACTTTTCCACACAGAATATAAAGGGCAGAATTCGATCCCAACTTGGATGGCTTTAAAAGAAATGTGGACAGTTTTATGGAAGAGAGGTTGTTCTGCTGAAGAAGGCTAGAGAGTGAAACCATGAGTGGGGGTTTTTGTGTGGGAGGGCTGTGAGCTCAGTTCTGGTGCTGAAAATAAGTTTTTCCTTAATTCTGTGCCCAAGCCACATATGTTCTGTGCCAGGATTTTTGCATGTGGCTCTGGTGGGTGGGCCCTAGCATTCAAAGCATAGGTGTGCCCACCCCCAATCTAAAGCAGCAGTCTTCACCTTTTCAGACCCAGAGATGCACTTTTAGCCCCTGCATGCATTTGGGGAACCACTTCTTAAAGTTTTGCCATTTCTATGTCTGCCAGGGTTGATAGAGTTTCTTGGGTAAATTCAGTAGCCTCTGACTATAGCAGGATCATGAGAAAAGGCAGCCTTTTTATTAGCTTCAGAAATGTCCAAAGCAGTCGTCATCTGACCAGATAATCTGTGAAACATTGTACTGCAATGAAATCAATAAGGCAGGCCTGGTATAGGATTGCAGCCTTGTATGGTTACGTAATGTGAACGCTTTCAGAACTTTAGCATTCATTATGCTCACTAGCAAAGCTGTGTTATCCGGTTGTGCAGACAGCCTTTTGTCCATGCAAGTACATCATGCAGATTTAAATTAACCTAATGTGTACATTTGGTATGTATCAGCTACCTTGGCACATAGTGAAACTATTAATATTGCATATATTTATTCAGAGTTTTGCAGTGTAGAGAAGTATGTAGAAGAGGCTTTAGAGAGAAAGCAGGGATTCACTGCCTATTATTGCAGTAAATCCCTGCTCTCCCTCTCCCCAGCACATTATTCTGTCCTCTCAGCTGGAGGGTGTAGTGTGATGCCAACTCATTTTCTGCTGCAGCTTCTCCTGCCCCTTTGAGCCAATGTAAATATAGATGATGTCATAAGTGGCAGGATTTAGGAATGTGTTGATACCCTCACCTGCCCCCTCTGCAGATAGGAGAATTCTGGAAGCTTAGAGCGTGGGGAGGAATGCCCTTTTCTTTTCCTAAAAATTATTGAAGAATTGTACATTCTGAACAGAGATGACTAGTTGCACAGTGGAGGTGATCTGTCGGGAGCGCAGAAGTCTCACGGCGATTACAACGGCCTGTAATTCTCATGGAGCATTTGCATAACAAACAGAAAAGAAAACGGATTCTATATAACCAGGGTGGGGAACTTGCAGTTTGTGGGCCAAATCAGGCCTCTGCATTTGTCCTGTGAAGCCCTTTCCACAAAGCGATATCACAGCAACATAGAATTGTAGAGTTGGAAGGGACCACAAGGACTGAATAGTCCAACCCCCTGCAATGCAGAAATCTCTTGCCCAGTGTGGGGAGTGAACCCACAATCATGAGATTAAGTAGAGACACAGCTGAATTATTGGGCTGGAAAGCAGGACTGAGCTCCCCACATGTCAGTTAGTGGGTGGGGAGTTCACTCCAGCTTGGTTCAGGTGCCTGAGTGCGTTCCCTGCACTGCTTCGACTGGACGTACGAGCTGGTTCCTCATGGGAGACCCGCTAGCACACCTGAACCCTGCAGAAAGCAGGATTCAACTCCCTGTGTATCAGCCTATGCCCAGGGAGTTTATTCCTGCTTGGTCACTATCATCCCACCCCTACAGGCTACATTGGACAGGTGGGTGGGACCACTCACCTGTCCATCATCTGACATCATAATGCCATCAGGTGATAGACAGGCGGGTGGTCCTCTTTACCTGTCAAAATTGGCCTATGGCATGGAGGCAGACACAAATCTGTCCTGCTAAGCCAAAAAGGTTCCCTACCCTTGCTGTAGAAGATGAATCAGGGAAGGACTGTACCTCAGAGATAGCTCAGTGGGTAGAGCATGCAATTCTTAATCTCAGGGCCATGGGTTCGAGTCCCACGTTGGGTGAAATATTCCTGCATTGCAGGGGGTTGGACTAAATCATCCTCGTGGTCCCTTCCAAGTCTATGTTAAAGGTAAAGGTAAAGGGACCCCTGACCATTAGGTCCAGTCGTGGCCGACTCTGGGGTTGCGGTGCTCATCTCGCTTTATTGGCTGAGGGAGCCGGCTTACAGCTTCCAGGTCATGTGGCCAGCATGACTAAGCCGCTTCTGGCGAACCAGAGCAGTGCACGGAAACACTGTTTACCTTCCCGCCGGAGCGGTACCTATTTATCTACTTGCACTTTGACATGCTTTCAAACTGCTAGGTTGGCAGAAGCAGGGACCAAGCAACAGGAGCTCACCCCGTCACAGGGATTCGAACCGCCGACCTTCTGATCGGCAAGTCTTAGGCTCTGTGGTTTAACCCACAGTGCCACCCGCGTCCCTTCCAAGTCTATGTTACTGTGGTTGATTTTATGATTCACTGGCAGATCACTTGCTTTGCATGCAGAAGGCCTGAGATACAATCCATGACGTTTCCAGGAAGAGCTGGGATGGACTCCTGCCTGAAACTTTGGGCAGCTGCTATGTTAGTGAAGAGGAGATTGAGCTACATCGACCAAAGGTCTGGTTCAGTATAAGGTAGGAGGACCCTGTGTAGCTAATTGTATTATCGCATATACAGGATCCAGTAATGGAAAAGTGGCAACTTGCAAAATCTGCACCTGCTTCTGTTTATCTCTTCTTGCCACACCGTGGTCTTCGGGGAATACAGAGTGCCTTTCGAAATGCCACCTGGGAATTCACATGTGGGCAAAAACGCACAGCTGTCAAACTGTGACTTGAATGATCCGCAGAACATTTTCAAAGCTTGCATGAAAAAGAAAGGGAAGATGTTGCTGGAAAGTGTTCCATTTGGCCACATAGTTAACGTGACACCCCCACCAAACACTTCACAATAAATAAGTTTGGAGGATGCTGCAGCTTTGTAATATTCTTGCTTTTGTCTATTAAAGTTTGCTCTGTTATCTTTAAAGGTAAAGATAATGCCCTGACCATTAGGTCCAGTCGTGGACGACTCTGGGGTTGCAGCGCTCATCTCGCTTTACTGGCTGAGGGAGCCAGTGTACAGCTTCCGGGTCATGTGGCCAGCATGACTAAGCCACTTCTGGCGAACCAGAGCAGCGCATGGAAACACCGTTTACCTTCCCGTTTACCTATTTATGTACTTGCACTTTGATGTGCTTTCAAACTGCTAGGTTGGCAGGAGCAGGGACCGAGCAACGGGAGCTCACCCCGTCGCGGGGATTCGAACTGCCGACCTTCTGATCATCAAGCCCTAGTCTCTGTGGTTTATCCCACAGCACCACCCGGGTCCCTCTGTTATCTTTACTACATCTAAATTACCATAACAATCCCATAGCCCACAATCCTTATGATTTTTGGGGGGAGGGTGTATGTGTCATAGATGCTTCCTACACAGAACATCCCACATTCAGGGCCTGACATCTCCAGCTACAATTATTGAGTAGGTGCTGACAAGAAAGCCCATTATCTGAGACCCTGGAGAACCTCTGCTGGTCAGAATGGACAATATTGGTTTAGATGGATAAATTGTTGTTGACATCTGTCTCGAGGGAATGTGCCTCCCGGGGTATAAGTTATAGCTCAGTGGGTTACAACATGGTGCTGATAATAATGCCAAGGTTGCAGGTTCAAACCCCATAAAGGACAGCTGTATATTCCAGCATTGCAGGAGGTTGGACTCAATCCTCAGGGTCTCTTCCAACTCTACAGTTCTATGCTTCTAATATTCACCATCCAGACTGAGCTTTCCTCCTGATTTGCTTGAACACAGCATATGGCATTTTCCCATCTCTGCCATATTAAGCAGTTGGTCCCTTACCTTTCTCGCCCTGATTTGGCCACAGTGATCCATGCGATGGTCACCTCCAGGCTTGATTATTATAACTCGCTCTACGTGGGGCTGCCCTTGAAGCTGACCCAGAAACTCCAGAGGGTGCAGAATGCTGTGGCGAGGCTCCTTATGGGGTCCTTGCCGTGGGATCACATTCATCCAGTGCTTTACCAACTGCACTGGCTCCCGGTGGAGTACAGGGTCAGGTTTAAGGTGCTGGTTTTGATCTTTAAAGCTCTATGTGGCCTAGGACCCATGTACCTACGGGACCGCCTCTCCTGATATGCCCTGCGGAGGACCTTAAGGTCCACAAATAACAACATTTTGGAGGTTCCAAGTCGCAAGGTGGTTAGGTTGGTCTCAACTAGGGCCAGGGCCTTTTCAGTACTGGCCCCGACTTGGTGGAACGCTCTGTCACAAGAGACTAGAGCCCTGCGGGACTTGACATCTTTCCGCAGGGCCTGCAAGACAGAGCTGTTCCGCCTGGCCTTTGGTTTGGACTCAGTCTGTCCATTATGTTTCCCTTTTCTTATGGTTTTGACTTTTAAAATGAGGCTGCATTTTAAATTGAATTTTACCTGTATTTTAAATTGTTTTTTTTTTCCTTATTATGTTTTTACTGAAATTTTATTGGTGTTAGCCGCCCCGAGCCCAGCTCTGGCTGGGGAGGGCAGGGTATAAATATAAATATAAATATAAATAATAATAATAATAATAATAATAATAATAATAATAAAACCATGCTGTGCTCCCAGAAACAATGCCACACCAAAAACAGTTGGGAGTGGATAGCTCGCTGTATGGATTAAGCAGAATCAACAACATCTGAGCGCCCTTGGTTTGTTTGCTGTTGTTGACTTGAATGATAAAAATTTGCAGTTCTGAGCGCCACCTTGTGGGTGACTTGCCTCTGTGTAACACCATACATTACGTAGCTTGCTTGAATCGTATTTGCCTTGCAAGCAACTCAGTGGGGCGCGCCTGCTCTCCGGTTGTGGCGGTGTAGATTTCATAGACTGATGCAGGGAGGAGAGGAATGCAACTGGGTGGCAGGATTATATATTGCATCTTTCCCTCTGTTTCAAGCAGAGCCATATTCAACATTATTTTATCAATACAACTAAGTTGGAAAAAGAAGCAGCAGCAAACCAAAAGCTTGGCAATGATATAATTATGTGCTATAAAGAATGACCAATTTTCAACAAATTAGGTTATCTACCGTTTCTTACACATCCGTAAGTCATCAAGTTTTACATACTTATTAATTAATCATGCTTTAGTTGCATACAACTTTGTCTAGAGTTAGGTTACATTTATTTCAGCTGCCGTGATCAAGCAAATTACAAAAGCCATCTCGGTCTTTTCAGTTAATTTTCTTAGGCACCCAGTAATGCCAAATTTTCCATTATTATTTCCTGATAGTAGATTACCAATACTTTATTTTTACATTCAGTTAGATAGCCATGTTGGCCTGACACTGTCAAAATATATTAAAAAATAAAAAGAATTGTCCAGTAGCACCTTAGAGACTAACTAAGTTTGTTCTTGGTATAAGCTTTTGTGTACATGCACACACAAAAGCTTATACCAAGAACAAACATAGTTAGTCTCTAAGGTGCTACTGGACATTTTTATATTTTTTAAAAAAATATTTCAACATTTATTTTTACAGTGCCTTTGTTATATATTGAGGTCAAAAGGGGAAAAACATATCTAGCGATTTTCAAAGCCACTACTGATTTTCTGCCCTAGTTTACAAAACAATTTAAGTTCTTTTTACTTCTTTAAAAGGTTTGCTATCCAGTTTTTCCTCCATGTGTGCAAATTGTTTTAAATACTGCTTAGACACACCCTTAATTTGTATTATGTTTCTCTTGCAAGTTTCTCACAAACCTTTTTCTTTTTTAAAAAAACATTTGTATCCAAGCTTTTAGCTACTTAGATTTTATTTGATGTAGGAAAAAGGACACCTCTATCTTTTTTGCCTAAATTATCCTATCCATTTTTCCTCCCGTGTCCAACCCACTGAATCACCTCCCTTTCCTCCAAAAGTTTAAAAAAAGTAATTTCCCCCCCTTTCAAAGCACATGTTGAACTGCTAGACTCACATAATCTGTTAAACCTCATCACTCTCTCTATGTCGATTCACATATTTGTCATGTTTAAAGTGCCCTTTCACCCATGCTCAGCCACAGTAATTGCCACTTAATTAAATTGAATTCCAAATGTATATGCTTCTTAGGAATGGACTGCAGACATTCTGACTCAAAGAACTCTGGGCTGGGACTTCTGTACGCTACAGACTGTGCATCCTGGCAGCGGAAAAATTCAACAACAGAAACAGTAATAATTTTCAACAACAGGGAGAAATCATCGTGAAGATATGAAACGGTGGGGTCATGACTTCATTCTGTCGCTTCCAACATTCCTAATTGACTTTAGGTCCTCAGTCATTTCACACCAATTATATTTCCATGACAGGCAGCACCCTTCCATGAGGCCCGGCTGGTGGGAGAAGCAAAAGTTCACAGCAGTGTGTGTGTGTGTGTGTGTGTGTGTGTGTGTGTGTGTGTAAAACTGTCTTGCTATACTCCGATTTTATCTCAGTTTTGTGTTTAGCTTGCAGCGTTCTCTCTCTGTGTGTCCACATGTTGCACAGTTGGTCTTTTGCTTATCCCATAAGCACAGCTAATTTATTCACCGAATGCAGATTGGACGTCCAAACTGGCAGGCCCATTGAGCTGTCCATTGGTAGCAGTTTCCTTTCTTTCTCCTCCAGGCCTGGGCAGCAGGATCCGTGCAAGAGAGCCTGGGGACCAGCTCTGTGCCCGCACCCGTAATCTTCAGAAGAAGGGGACCACGCCGTTCCAATTGATAGCAGCACCCTCCCACTTTGTTCGGATGGCCATCTCTACAGAAGGGAATCGCTTTTCTGCATCGCCGTCCTCCTCACGGTGATTTTCCTCCCAGTGATGAGAATGGGTGTCTGAAAGGAAAAAAGAAAAGAAGCTTGTGTGTGTGCTGTTTCGTGCAAAATGGAAGCTTCTGGCATTGGTGTTTCTCACGCCTCTCAGCCTCTCCTGTGCTTCAGCTGTCTGCCTTTAGGTCAGTTAGCCGAGGACATGCATTGCATTCAAAAGCCCCCAAATGCAATTCCCGGAGTTTCCACACAGGACTGGAAAAGACTCCTGCCTGAAACCCTGAGACCCACTGCCAGTCAGTGTAGACATTAAAAAAGTTAAAGGACCCCTGACAGTTGAGTCCAGTCGCAAACGACTCTGGGATTGCAGTGTTCATCTCGCTTTACTGGCTGAGGGAGCCGACATTTGTCCGCAGACAGTTTTTCCAGGTCATGTGGCCAGCATGACTAAGCCACTTCTGGTGAACCAGAGCAGTGTACGGAAACGCTGTTTACCTTCCAGCTGGAATGGTACCTATTTATTTACTTGCACTTTGACGTGCTTTTGAACTGCTAGGTGGGCAGGAGCAGGGACCGAGCAACGGGAGCTCACCCCGTGGCAGGGATTCACACCGCCGACCTTCTGATCGGCAAGCCCTAGGCTCTGTGGTTTAGACCACAGCGCCACCTGCGTTCCAGTGTAGACATTACTGATATATGGCAGCGTCCTGTGGATCAGGCCCCATATGCTCCTGTATCTTTCTTTCTAGGACACAATGGTGTTAAAAACACAGCCTCAAAATAAGGGCAAATTGCCCAAAGATGGCTTTGGGGAGGGGGCTTTTGTGGGGGGAAATGATGCAGGAGGAAAGGGTTATACCCCACTTTCCCTGTTCCACAGACCCAATCTGGATCAGGGCCTGCAGCTTAAAAAAACACACAAAAACCCTACATACCAGGTCCTCGCTTGACTCTCTAACCACTACACCACACTGGGACTCAAAACATATCCTTATGTGTTATAGCCCTCCCTTCCTCCCAAAGGAGCCCAGGGTGGCAAACCACAAGTGATAAAACATCTTAAAAACATAGAGGCTTTCTTGACATTCAATGGTCACTGAGTGCTTAGTAAAAAGAAGAAGAAGAAGAAGAACTGGGCTCTTAATGGATTATACAGCTTAAAAAAACGATTGGGGGTATTTTCTCCCCTACTGAGAATGCTTTCAGAATTTCCCCCAGGGACTGTACTTCTCCTCTTTCCTAATTGCTGGAGTCTCCTTTCAGATCTGCTCTCAGAGTTGCCCCCTCTCTCTTATTGTGCTGTTTACTGTTGCTTGTATGGGTGTTTTCATAAGGTTGGCTTATCTAAAGCACATGTTAGTTTCGAATATATTGTTAATGTAGCACAGGATGCAAATGTATGCCAGTTTAAAACTCAGAAGGTGCAGGCAAGGCCACATAACTTTTTTTTTGTTAAAGATAGATATATATTTGATCCATGCAAAACACACCAAAATGGATTTAAGTATCACTTGTGGGGGGGAAAGGCATTGATGGACATATAAAATTGAAGAGATGTCAGGAGTGTTCATTTGAAAAGTTCTCTTTCAGTAAAGGTAAGTGCCCACCTACTGTTAGATGCACTGTTGTCTTCTGCGAGGGCTGTCCATTATAAAAATACAAATCAAAGAGGTGTTCCATTTTCCAGTCGGACAAGAGCAGCCTGTTAGTGCTGAAAAGGACGCTGTATGTTCCACTGATGTTGCACAACCAAACAGGCAATTTAGGAGTTTTCAGCATGCTGCCAACCTAGGGAGGGGAGGGCATAGTTCATTCACAGTCTCATGGTGCGGTAAGGCATTAAAAAGAAAACACAGAGCCCCCAAACAAAACCAACATCTTCATCTGTTTCAAAAAACTTCCTCCCATGTAAGCATCAAATAAAAATAAGAGCATGGTCCAGCTGATAACTGAAAACGACTGGCTGCTAGGAATTTGCGACACACAAAAACCCTACATACCAGGTCCTAGCTTGACTCTCTAACCACTACACCACACTGGGACCCAAACATATCCTTATGTGTTATAGCCCTCCCTTCCTCCCAAAGGAGCCCAGGTAAAGCATGCTCCTTCAAACACATTGCTAATGTTACGTGTAGTTTGGCCCTGTAGCTCAAATGCTTACCTGCACTGAAAAGACCTATGCACTGATTTGCATGTTTACCTTACCTGTGGGAATCTGTAATGTTCCACTTCCTCCTTGCTCCAGTGTAAATAGCCCACCTCACTGCGGGACAAGACGCCATGCAGCTGCTTCTGCACATTGCCTTCGGCCTCAAGTTTCTGGAACCCATTAAACACATGTGGACAAGCTCTGCCTGTTAAGATGATGTTCAGAATGGCCTAAAGGAGAAAACGACCCAGATCATGCTTTCAGGTGGGGAATCCGAAGCTGACCTCAAGAGCGGCTTGTTCCTCAGTGTTCAGCAATCATAGAATTGCAGAGTTGGAAGGGACCATGAGGGTCATCTGGTCCAACCTCCTGCCATGCAGGAAACGTTTTGCCTAACGTGGGATTCGAACCCGTGACCCTAAGGTTAAGAATCTCATGCTCTACCAACTGAGCCATTCTGGGAAGGAGAGGCAATGGGAGACACTCTTGGGATATAATAATAGAAACATAGAATGGCAGAGCTGGAAGGGGACCCCCCCCCCAAATGGTCTTCTAGCCGAACTCCCTGCATTTCAGAAATCTCAGCTAAAGCATCCATGACAGGTGGCCATCCAACCTCTGCTTAAAAACCCACAAGGAGAGCCCACAAACTCCCAAAGGAGACGGTTCCACTGTGGAACAGCTCTTACTGTTGGAAAGTTGTTCCCGATGTTTAGTCGGAATGTTCTGCACTCCCTCCATTGAAGGTGTAAGCACGTATACAATAAACCATATATCTTAAAGCAGGCACCCCCAGCCTTCAGCCCTCCAGATGTTTTGGACTACAGTTCCCATCATCCCTGACCACTGGTCCTGTTAGCTAGGGATCATGGGAGTTGTAGGCCAAAACATCTGGAGGGCCGCAGGCTGGGGATGCCTGTCTTAAGGACACTAGCTTCCATTGTGCTTTGATTTCCCCAACAGAAACAGAACCCTGGGTAAGTGCCTGGAACCCCCTGGAATATTGCTACTGATAGACAGAGGCAGAGCAAAGTGGGTGCGGTGGATGCAGTCTGCCCCGGGTGTCATCCTTGGGGGGGGGGGTGACATTGCAGCCGCCCCCTGGGACGCTCGCCGTGGGCGGCACACCCCTGGGATGCTTGCCCCACCCCCTGGGACACTAGCCCCGCCCCCAGGTCACGCTGCTCTGGGTGCCAGAGCAGCTAGCTCCACCTCTGCTGCTAGGCAGAGACTGGGGGTGGCACGCAGCCTTCACAACATTACTTAAAGAAAATAAAGCCCAGTAGTGATGCCTCGTGCAGGGAGATGCAGCCCGTGGCGTTCCCACAGTGACAGTGGCAAGGTTAGCAGGGCCTGAATAATAGTGGCAAGAAATTGGAAGAACGAAATCTTACCAACGATTACAGAGTGGGAAATTCTTATGATAGAATACCTGCAACTAGCAAAGGTGACTGGAAAAATTAGAGGAGTGTCAAACCAGAAGGTTTATAGGGAATGGAAAATATTCAAATAATTTTAGAAAACGTATTGTACGAACAATAAGATACTTGCAGAAATGTGATACTGTTAACCAAGAATTACATGAAATATAATAGTGGATTATATATATATATATATATATATATATATATATATATATATACACACACACACACACACACACACACACAAATAATAATAATAATAATAATATGAATCTGTGCAAGGAATACAGATAATATAAGTAGTATAATGAGAATTATTGGAAGTGATACATTTTAATCTGTCATGTAAGTGTAGTATATCGTATTTGTTTATGTTTGTTTCTTTATCTTTTCTTATTTCATCGTTTCTATTCATTTGTATCATTTTCTGTTTTATATGTTATGTAACTTGTGTATATTTGTCTATGTGAAAATTAATAAAGATTTTCTAAAAAAACAACACAAAAAAGGCAGAGCCCTGGGTTAGCAGCAGTGGCAGCCTCGCAGGACCGCTGCCACCCTGACTGCCCCACCACAGCCTCCCTCTGAGCCCATCTCCATCCCAACGAGCACAATGCCACTGCTGGGAGAACACGGCAGCTCACACCCACACACCCCCACGAGCCACAGCTGCCCCCTCCCCGATACACCTACTTGTCTGCAGATGAAGCTTCCAAGCCTGCATTGCAACAGATGAGTTGTGGTACAGTCAAGGTCTTTTTGCAGCCTACCCAACCAAAGCACAAAGACAAAATTAGCGTTCCCTATTGTTGCTCGGTGCTGTGAGTCACTCTTCACTGTCAACCTGCTTGCCAGAGTTTTGCTAACAGAACGCCAGACTCTGATTTCAGGTGGACTCCCCTCTCCTGCCGCAGCCCCGTAAGACACCAGCCCAAAAGTTTTGTAGGTTCCCCTGAAAATCTGGAGAGGCTTTTTTGAGGTGCGGGTGGGGGAGAATCCTGCATGAGCTTTCCACCCGCTTGGACAACTTTGGACACAACCTTACAGTCTCAGGGATGGAAGAGCAGGGATCATAGAATGATAGAATTGTAGAGTTGGATGGGGCTACAAGGGGTCATGTAGTCCAACCCCCTGCAATGCAGGAATCTTTCACCCAACATGGAGCACGAGCCCACAATCCAGCGATTAAGAGCCTCATGCTCTACCAACTGAACTATCCCAGGATGACTACAGGGATGCATTTGAATATGCTATACCCAGCTGTTGTGGGAGGGCAGGGAAGCAATGGATGATGTTCTCATAGTGTTCCCACAGCACAGGATGGGTTTGACAATCAGTGTGGTGTAGTGGTTAGAGCAGAGGCCACAAATATTTTTCAGGGCCCATAGGCCAATTTGGACCTTCAATTAAATGGTGTGGGCAGCACCAGCCCGTCTGTTTGCTAGTCTCCAACCTGCCTGACAGAAGAAAACAAGAAAGAAGACATGCAGGCACACTTTGCTTTACCAAGAGTTGTGGTCAACATGATATCCAGTACTATTAAAGCAGATCCTCTTGAGTAGGCATGATTTTACACGCGGTCCCCCCAAAACCACTGCCAAATGAAAGACTGCATGAGTATGCTGCACAGTAAGAATGACAGATCCAATGCTTGCGAGTTGCACAGAAATATCAATTGGAGAATTGTAGAGTTGGAAGGGAAGCAAAGAGTCATCAAACCCAACTCCCTGCAGTAGATCGAACATGCCTGGTCACAAAATGAATGAGCTTATATCTCTCAGTTCCGTCAGTCTTCCCTCCATTGTGTCCCAATCCTATTAACTTCTAATATCTCCTCCAGAAATAAGGCTTTGTAAAAAATGTTCACTTTGTTGCTTTGAACACCCCGTGGTTCTCCTTAGGTTTTGAGCCTTATACCAACTTCGTTCTAAAACTTTATGCTATGGTTGTTGTTGTTTAGTCGTGTCTGACTCTTCGTGACCCCATGGACCAGAGCACGCCAGGCACTCCTGTCTTTCACTGCCTCCCGCAGTTTGGTCAAACTCATGCTGGTTGCTTTGAGAACACTGTCCAACCGTCTCGTTCTCTGTCATCCCAATCTCCTTGTGTCCTCCATCTTTCCCAACATCAGGGTCTTTTCCAGGGAGTCTTCTCTTCTCATGAGGTGGCCAAAGTATTGGAGCCTCAGCTTCACGATCTGTCCTTCCAGTGAGCACTCAGGGTTGATTTCCTTCAGAATGGATAGGTTTGCTCTTCTTGCAGTCTATGGGACTCTCAAGAGTCTCCTGCAGCACCATAATTCAAAAGCATCAATTCTTCGGCGATCAGCCTTCTTTATGGTCCAGCTCTCACTTCCATACATCACTACTGGGAAAACCATAGCTTTAACTATACGGACCTTTGTCGGCAAGGTGATGTCTCTACTTTTTAAGATGCTGTCTAGGTTTGTCATTGCTTTTCTCCCAAGAAGCAGGCGTCTTTTAATTTTGTGACTGGTGCCACCAGCTGCAGTGATCATGGAGCCCAAGAAAGTAAAATCTCTCACTGCCTCCATTTCTCCCCCTTCTATTTGCCAGGAGGTGATGGGACCAGTGGCCATGATCTTCGTTTTTTTTGATGTTGAGCTTCAGACCATATTTTGCGCTCTCCTCTTTCACCCTCATTAAAAGGTTCTTTAATTCATCCTCACTTTCTGCCATCAAGGTTGTGTCATCAGCATATCTGAGGTTGTTGATATTTCTTCCAGCAATCTTAATTCCTGCTTGGGATTCATCCAGTCCAGCATTGTAAGGGTCCAGCTGCCCTGCCGCTGGTGACAAATTTTTTTTTTTGAAGTAACACTACAAAGATGGCGACTGCAATACAGCAGCGGTGAGAAAACATCTTTAAAATTTTAAGTTGCTACCTACATAAGCTAAATAAGCTAATAATTAGTTGAACTGAAGATGGTAACTGCAGAATAATCCAGAGGGGGGAGCTTACACTCAGTCTATACTCAGACTTACAGTTGTCCAAAGTTTAGGCCTCCCTGGCCTTGGCTGTCAAAAGGAATTTATTCAGCATTCTTTGACGATAAAGCCGACTGTAGTCAAAACACACCCCAGCTCTTCAACTACTAATGCTGATAAGACATTGCAGGATGTTCAGCCCACTCAAACACAACAATAATGTTGCAAGAGTAACCCTATGCTTTATTAAGCTGGCTGCTCTGTAATTTCCAGTCACCCTCTCTTCTTCTTCTTCTTCTTCTTCTTCTTCTTCTTCTCCTCCTCCTCCTTCTCCTCCTCCTCCTCCTCCTCCTCCTCCTCCTCCTTCTTCTTCTTCTTCTTCGATCACTCACAGCCGAGTAAGGTTGTCTCCCATAAACACGGTTTTAACAGTGAGTCTGTGACTGTGGAGGCAATTCTGGGTCTACACATCCTTCCACAGTGGAGACATAGGTTTTCGGGCGGGAGTTGATCATGGTGAGGGTTTGCCAAGTGTTCCTTCCTCTTAGCGTGCTTCTCCCTTTTTGTCCTGACTTCGCGTGTCTTCAAAGTCCATGACAACTTTGGCAAAGGCTGTTCTCCAATTGGAGTGCTCGCAGGCCAGTGTTTCCCAGTTGTTGGCGTTTATACTACATTTTTAAAGATTTGCCTTGAGAGAGTCTTTAAACCTCTTTTGTTGACCACCAGCATTATGCTTTCCATTTTTAAGTTCAGAATAGAGTAATTGCTCTGGAAGACGATAATCAGGCATCCAAACAACGTGACCAGTCCAACGAAGTTAATGTTGAAGAATCATTGTTTCAACACTGGTGATCTTTGCTTCTTCCAGTACACTGGCATTAGTTTTGCCTGTCTTCCCAAGTGATGTGTAAATTTTTTTGGAGACACTGTTGATGAAATATTTTGAGGAGTTGGAGATGGCATTTATAAGTGGTCCCCATTTCACAAGCAATCAATCTCACCCTCTGTTATACCAGTCTGGTGCACTAACTGGTGGGAAGGAGCCTCATGGGGCCCAGCAAACGTTTTAGAGAAATTGAGGACTACTCACCCCCAGCAGCTAAACAGTCTGCACAAGTCCCCCCTTCATAACCGCTTTGTGGTACAAGCTGAAGTACATGAAGATCCAATTAGCATTATTGGGGAGCCCAACAGCAATTGTAATGAGGCAAATTCAGAACCCCAAAAGGGTGAGACGAGCCCAGAGAACCTGGATGAGCTGATTATAGGTAAAGGTAAAGGTACCCCTGCCCGTACAGGCCAGTCTTGACAGACTCTGGGGTTGTGCGCCCATCTCACTTAAGAGGCCAGGGGCCAGCGCTGTCCGGAGACACTTCCGGGTCACGTGGCCAGCGTGACATCGCTGCTCTGGCGAGCCAGAGCCGCACACGGAAACGCCGTTTACCTTCCCGCTGGTAAGCGGTCCCTATTTATCTACTTGCACCCGGAGGTGCTTTCGAACTGCTAGGTTGGCAGGCGCTGGGACTGAGCAGCGGGAGCGCACCCCGCCGCAGGGATTCGAACCGCCGACCTTTCGATCGGCAAGTCCTAGGCGCTGAGGCTTTAACCCACAGCGCCACCAAACAATTTATTTTATTTGTCAAACGCTGAATTTATTTTGATTGGTAAGGTCATGAGGACACTCAGCGGGGAGATCCGACTCAAGAAGTCACAGGATTTCAAAGGTATGTACCTATTCTATCTAACTACCCATGAGCTAAAGAGATAAACCAAAAAATGAGTCCCAAACCTCGAGAGAACTCAAGCCAGAAGTCTGGCAGTGAAATGAAAGAGCAGCAACATTTAGTACTGCAAGCAAACAAAGTCAGCCTTATGAAATGCACCTATAAAGACACATTCCTGCCTTGGTCTACATTTCGATCAGCTAAAAGACACATGAGGTCTTTATTAGGAGAGCAAGCCGGTTATATAGACCTGGTTAATGTGGAGTCCCTGATCTTCCCCAAACAAACACAGAAAGTTTTACTATCTTTCAGGAGTCCCAGAATCCCAACAATGTTACAACATGCCAAGCCCATCTTGACTGCTAAGGGAGTTTGTCCAACATGAGTTTCTAAAAATTTGACTATATCGCCATTATTAGCTAGCCCTAAAGCTAGCTAATAGAATGCCTGGCGTTCTCTGGTCCATGGGGTCACGAAGAGTCGGACACGACTAAACGACTAAACAACAACAACAACAAAGCAACCGGCCATCACAACAACAACAACAACAGGACACCAATAATGAGAATTTAAAATAGCTTAAGCAAACCCTCCTCAGAGGATTTGATCAGCTGGCCGGAATCAGAAGGTTTAACCAAAGACAACTGCGGCCAGGAGGAGAATCTGAAAGGCTCTTTTAAAGACCACCCAATGGAAGAGCAACAAGGGATCACAGAAAGGCTTGGACATTTGGAATTTAGCCTTTTAAAGATTTCTGCAGAGTTCAAACTTCCTACAACATACCCAATTGATTTTCAATCCAAGGAGTCTTCATGAGAACCCATTATCCTCAATACCACCCCACATAAGGAACTATCCATCAAAATATGAAACAACACATGCACACTCCAGTCCCCTTTGGCAAGCAACATCTCTGATTCGGTGGGGGGGGCACGTTACAATGAAGCAGGTATGGTCACAACATCAGCCTGGCTTTCAATAAGGAAGCCTGAGGATTGGGAACTGGGTTCACCACATAGGGCAATAGAATCACTGCTCGCTTGAGACCCTCATTTTGCAGCATTTGCTGCACTGATTCACGCAGAAACTCCTATGCCAAGTCACGGCAGGAGCTGAAGGACTTAGCAGCAAATGTAACAGCACATCTGCCTGCAGAGGAGATGCAGTATAGTATAGTGGAACCTCAGTTTTCGAAAGTCTTGGAAGTTGAATGTTTCGGTTTTCGAACGCCCAAAACCCAGAGATAACTGCTTCGGTTTTCAAATGCTTTTTGGAACCCAAATGTGCCACACGGCTTCCGTATTGAGTTTTCTGTAAATAAATGCTTCCGGAAATGCATGCTTCAGTTTCCGAACATTTCAGAAGTCGAATGGTCTTCTGGAATGGATTATGTTTGAAAACCAAGGTTCCACTTAATAGCGGCATGGATCAGCCAGTGGCGGAGCAAGCCGATTGGGCACCAGGAGTGGTGCACGCACCCTGCACCTAAGGGTAGGTCCAACTGCCCGTGGGGGCAGGGCCAGTTGCCCGTGGGGTGGGGTGAGCCGGGGCAAGACGCCCCACAAGGCCTCCGAGGAGTCTGCCTGCCTCCTCCCACTCAGACACCCTACAGCTGAGGGGGATGTGGTGGGCGGACTGTTTGGGGCAGCGCAGAGCCTGTGGGCACCCAAGCCACCCCGTCACTCCCAGGATAAATGCGTGGCTCAGGCGCGCTGCAGGCCCCGCAGTGAGTGCCGCCCACCCTTTTGTCACCCCTCTCAGTGGTGATACCTGGGCCGGACCGCCCCCCCCACCGCCCCCTTCCTCCATCCCTGGGATCAGGGACTTGGGAACTGTAGATGCTTAGCACAGGAAATCTTAGAAACTAATGTCCAAGAAGCTGCTTTGCTGACATCACCTGCGCAGCGAGGGCAGTTGCCTGCTGGTATCTGCCATAATGATAATAACTTAAAGAACAACTTAATGGGGAGATTATTAATAACCACATACAAAAAAAAAATAGTAGAAGAAAATATAGCAATGAAAGAATTAATATCATCCCTGTATGTATATATATATATATATCAACTACAGAGGCATATTTCCCTCCCCAGAATAATATGAGAGAATGGTGGGAATCTAATTGGGATTTAGAAATTGAGGAAGAGGCATGGAATGGGCTGTTAATCAAAGCCCTGTATAAATTATTTCGGCAATGACAAGAGAAAGAGTCCTCAAGATTGCAAATTGCTGGTATTTAACACCTAGAAGTCTAACATATAAAACCCAACAGCTCCCCTATGTGTTGGAGAGGGTGCCCCACTATTGGGACAAACATACATACGTGGTGGGAATGTTCAAAAATAGAAAAATTCTGAGAAAATATCTTTGCAGAGATATCTTTGATTACAAGGCAGACAGTTCCTATGTCCCCAGGACTGGCATTGCTTAAATCGTACAGCCAGGACTCACCAAGAATTAAAAATAGAGATCTTATAACCCAATTATTGACTGTGGCGAGAACCACCATAGTCAGAACATGGAAAACATTGCAACTCTTGACCATGGATAAGTGGTATGAAACAGTCTGGCAGACAGCTTTGTTGGAAGAGCTAACATGGAAACTGCAGGTAGCAAGAGACCAAAAGAAAACGATAACTTCTACCCAGTATGGGGCAATTTTATTGAACACACAGTTAGTGAGGCACATGGGGGAGTAGTGTTTGGGGTGGGTAACATAGTTTGGAATACTTGAAGTATACATTTGAACCTTTCAAATTGTTGCAGATATATTGTATCCCTTCCTTTTAACGCGGTTGGAGCACATGACGTGTTATTTTATGGTTTTTATGATTATGAGAATGTTTGAAATATATGCTGTGGCAAATAAACTATACTTAAATTTTAAAAAGATAAGAAGAAAGAAAGGATGACGCAGTGATTTATTGCTTAATTTAAATCTAGGTATTGATAAAGCAGGGGAACATTTTTGTTACCTTTCAAATGTCCTTGAGAAAAGCAAGCTGTACAGAAATAGAATCACTCCATGACTTCCTTCACAGTTCAGCTGATTAGAAGAGAAGGATGAATGTTACTCAGGTCAGCATCAGATTTAGGGCAGTGCAGGTAATTTCCTCACACAGGGCACCAAGCTGAGGGGGTGCACAACAACAACAACAACAACAACAACAACAACAAATTCCTTCCAGTAGCACCTTAAAGACCAACTAAGTCAGTTCTTGGTATGAGCTTTCGTGTGCATGCACACTTCTTCAGATACACTGAAACAGAAGTTTCCAGACCCTTCTATATAGTGAGAAGGTGGGGAGGGGTATTACTCAGAAGGGTGGTGGGAATGGGTGATTGGCAGATAGCTCATCACAGCTATCTGAGTAATACCCCTCCCCACCTTCTCACTATATAGAAGGGTCTGGAAACTTCTGTTTCAGTGTATCTGAAGAAGTGTGCATGCACACGAAAGCTCATACCAAGAACTGACTTAGTTGGTCTTTAAGGTGCTACTGGAAGGAATTTTTTTTGTTTTGACTATGGCAGACCAACACGGCTACCTATCTGTAACAACAACAACACCACCACCCTATTTATATGGGCAGCTACTGAGAAGATCCATAAAAAACAACACCCAAATGAATTATTATGGAAATAAGAACTGGGGGAGGGGGGTGGCTTTTGTCTTCGCTCAAGCACCATATTACCAAAGTCCACCACTGCTCAGGTTCATGTTGACACACATCTTCAGAGCTTCCCCTTGATTTCTGGTGTTCAATCTGTGAGTTCAGGCTGTTGCTTATTTAGCCAGAATGGCACCACCCACGCACAAAAGAAAGACATCAGCTGGGGAGGGGCCATAGCTTAGTGGGAGAGCACCTGTGTTGCATGCAGAAGTTCCCGGGTTCAAACCCTGGGGTCTCCAGGCAGGGCTGGAAAAAAGACTCCTGCTTGGAACCCTGGAGGGCTGCTGCCAATCAGTGTAGACAATGAGGTAGATGGAGCAATGGTCTGACGCAGGATAAGGCAGCTTTCTAGGTTTCTGTGCTTGGGGAACCCCCAAGGATTTTCAGTGCAGAAAATATGTACAGGCAAAGGGGGAGGGGAACCCAAGTGCAGAACCCCAGTCCAGATAATATGTACAGGCAAAGGGAAAAAAGCCCAAGCCCGATAAGGACTGAGCATGCTCAATGGCCACGGAATGCTGGCTGAAATTGCAGGGAAGAGAACAGAAAACAGGGGGAATAGAAGGGAGGGACTGTTGTTATTTTCACCCCTCCCATTGACAGAATCTCCTGATCCGATGTTTTGAGAAAGGAGGGGGCGTAAACTGCTCTTCTACTCCTGACTGATTGCCTGACTCTGTGTGTGGAGAGAGTCTTATCTATGTAGTGACTAGATGGCTGAGTGACTAGATGTAACACTCATGCAAACCAGTAGTTCATTAGTTTGTAGCAGCTATTAGAAATAAAAGGAGTTATGCTTCACTACTAGCTTCCGCGTTATTTATACTCTGCATGAGTCTGGTGCTCACAATGCACATTTGTGGGTCCAGAGCACTGGGGCCTGCTTTCCAGGATTGGAAGGTCTCTGAAAGTGCTCCAGTCACCTAGCCGAGTTGGGACAGAACCAGTTATTGAGCCCAGTCACAGCACATCAGTTGAAAGGCATATTGACATCGACTGGCTTCCTAAACAGCAGCACTCCACGCTGTAACAGTTTGTTGTAGGTCCCACCTGCTGTACCTATCTGTGGTGACTGAGCTGAGGAAAAGAACATTGTGCTAAATGCACGAGGCAATTTAAAATGCAGTCTAGGTTTATTAGCCAAAAGCTGGATCAGAACAAAAGATAGATCCATTTTACAACATTGCATAATAAGACAAGTAAGACTGCAGCCCCATTTACAGTCATCTGAGAGTACATCTACTGAAGAATGAGATTCAGAACAATTTTTGAATCTTTGGATCTAGAACTGTGAGGGGAGAGACTCCATCAGGCAAGGCCTTCTTGCACCAGCCTTGCCTCACCCTCCAGTCTCTGCTTCTCGATTTGTATTGTATTATTGTATGCACTGTGACTTGCCGTTGTTTTATTGATTACAGTTTGGAAATTATTTATTATAATTGTTAAGAGTGGATTTGTTTAATTTTTATATGCTGATATTTAATATTAGTCTATGCTATTCTAATGGATTGTTGAATATTACTTTATTTTATACAAGTTGCTTATTTTAAAGTTATGCTTTATTATCACATTTTTGTATTGGATTAGATTGTTATAAGGTGTACATTCTTTGTTTCTTCAGCTTGTAAACCACCTTGAGTATTGTAAGATAGAAAGGCGGTATACAAATTAAAAGTGAAATGAAAAAATGAAATGAAATAATCCCCATTGAACACAGTGCTGCACTAAGGTATGAGCAAACTGGCATGTGTGCAGTTCTACCTGTAGGTACTATTAAAAGCCACATAAAACTTGGCCACAAGTACACATTTGTAAAGGCGCTGCATACCCCCCCCCAACTTACACAGTGTATGTGATCGCAGAGGAACTGCTGAGCTGTTTCCTTCTCAAAAAAGTCAAACAGCTGAACCTGCAAAATGATCATTAAGAATTCCATCAACACAGGAATAAAATTTTGGAAAACTGGTCAGGTGGTGCAGTAATCACATCATTCATCTCTATTACACACGAGCACAGTTTAGCCTAAATTTAATTCTGTCTTGAACAGACTTTTCCATATACATGAGCTCTGTGAAGACAACTCTGACTGCTTCGCTTTCATCCAAGGCTCCGTGCTCTCCAGCTCCCTTACTGCACAGAGATAATGAAGCATTAGAACCAGGCAGTACCTGCGTGTATCTGAACCTGAGTTCTCTTGGACCTTCTAGTGCCATCCAGAGATAGAGCGGGGTGCAGGGATGGCTGGATGGAGGAATAAGGGTCAAGGCAGCCATATTCAAAGCTGGGAAATATTAAACATACCAATGTGACAGGAGACAAGGCAGTCCTTACTTCTCCTGCCTGTCCCCTCCCAGGTCCTGTCATCTCTTCTCCTCCCCTGACTGCCTTGGAGCTCCAAATAATTACAGCAAGTTGGGAAGGAGGGGTGGATGACAGAAGGAGAGCCCTGGTGTTCCAAATGGATGTTCATTACATCTGGTAGCGAATTTGGTGCCAGTACTTCCTTTTGTCTCTGCTGAATCTCCCACTGCCCACCTTCATTGGATGACTCCAGGGTCTGGTATCTTGAGAGAGGGAGCTTTCCCCCTTTTTACTTTCTCTATTCTTACTCATGCCCTAGCCATCATACTTTCTCAAAGAGTTTCTTCGGTCCCCTAATAATGTTGGCTTCCCCTAGTGGATGTTGGTCTAGTAAGGCAAATGGCGCACTGACCCTCCATCTTCAGCTTGCTCTTAGCCAGCCTGCACCTCTCTGCCTCCATACTAGTAGCCAATCCAGACACTTCCTATCAGCCTTGTTATGTACTGAGTTGAATAGGATCCAAAATGCAGCAGTCTGATTGGTCCTAGAACAATAGGATTCAGAATGTAGCAGTCTGATTGGTCCTAGAACAATAGGCTTCAGAATGCAGCAGTCTGATTGGTCCTAGAACAATAGGATTCAGAATGCAGCAGTCTGATTGGTCCACAGGAGCCACCCAATCCAGCTCCAGGTGGAAGTGAATCCACAACCTGATTGGCCTACAGGAGAATTCTGGAATTAGCCAATCAC
The DNA here is from genome assembly GCF_964106915.1 of Podarcis gaigeae. Taxonomy (NCBI): domain Eukaryota; kingdom Metazoa; phylum Chordata; class Lepidosauria; order Squamata; family Lacertidae; genus Podarcis; species Podarcis gaigeae. Next base: position 77,417,900 of record NC_139681.1, read on the forward strand.
GTGGGGCCCATTGTGTAAATAATGTATATAAAGCAGACATTCTGGGGGAACTTTCATTCCTCCTCACCACTATGAGCTGAATAAAGAGCATGAAATCCACTCTCGACTCCGAGTATATTTCAAGCTTCTTCCTCCTTAATCAACAGGGAGGAGGATGGGGACAAAACCAATAATCAGCTGTTTGCACCTGTCATTGGCTCTGCTTTTACCTGTTGCCCTGCCCTCCGACCTACCAGTCCCAATGGGTACCAGCTGGTCTCCCCTTCCTCCAATCTTGCAGACCCACAATATTCTCTTTAGGATGTGGCAACCAGAACCGTACACAGGATTTCGATTGTGGTAGGTCCATAGATTTCTAGAAAGGCATGACAATGCTGGTAGTTGCATTAAAAAAAAATTCCTTTCCTAATTTGCCTTTTCTACAGTTGCCACATTCTAGGGGTGCCATATTACAGGAGGGATTCGGGTGCATTCTGGGAAATTTAGATTTTCACAATAGAAGTGCTCTGTTGCCCAAGCACAATGGGAAAAAAATCTTTTCGTGGTTAGGAAAGTAACAGGGAAATGCACTGAGAAGTTTGGAATGAATAAATGATAAACAGGAAGACATATGAAGACCCTGAAGCCAAGTCAGGGTGAATGCAGGAGGAATTCTCATTGTTGTATAATCTCCCTGCAAACAAATACTAACAAATTCACAGTAAAGACTGAGTAGAATTTCAGCTGCATAAGCTTTGTGTGTAAGCAAATCTGGATGAATGCTCAATAAATAGGTCCTCTGGATGAGCCCAGAGCCAACATTTTCATTGAGCTATGCATCAAAACCTGTTTTATCTTGTGCCTGCTTGGGAGATTTGAATATGAAAATCTTCGTCCCAGAGATTCCACACACAGACAAATGTGTTACAGACCAGTTTGATCACATTACATGTGGCACCCATCCCAAATACTACTCTATTGATCTACTTTCACTGAAACATCTGGTCAGGCCTCAAGATATTTAACTGCACACACAGGCTAGCTCAATAAACTATGCTAAATTTAACTTATTTTCTCTGGTTTCGGAGTTCCTTGGTTCTCTTTATGGTGTCTAATAAAAGAATTATAGCACCTCGATTCACACAATGCTTTTGGTTTTTCTTGGCCAGCAGATCTCAGCCAGTCTCTGGCTGCGAAGTGGATCTTTATGCGCTTGTTGTTTGTACCACAACATACAACAGTCCTCGTGTTTCTGGGGTTTTTCTGTTTCTTAGTTTTTAGAATCAAACCCAACAATTCCCGCTTGCAAATCTTGTGTCTTTTAAAGCATAGCTTCTCTTACTTACTCTTTCAGTAAAGTGATCTGCTTTGTAGTCTATACTGGGAGTAAAATAAGTATCATTGGTGACAAGGCAGACAGTAGCTTTCTGACCTTCTCCTGCTACCCACAAAATATCAGCCAAGGCTGCTGCAAGAGCCTTTTCTTGTTCTTTTTGGCTTATTTCACATAAACTGCAAAGACAGATAGAAAAAGAGACTGTGAAAGAGAGAGACGCTAGCAATCCATAGTCCAGAAACAGGAAAACTGTCAGCCCCAAGACATTGTTGACAATGGTGCATCTAGGGCTGGACCTCAGGGCTAAACCCAGGCCATTGCAGTGCAGGATTCCACCCCAACGACCACCCAGAGAGTGGCAGGTGACAAATGCAGTAGCAAACAGTCCAAGACCTGGGCATGGCCATGCTAGAGCCCACCAGGGCTGACACTCATCACTGCAGCATCCTTTTTGTAGGTCAGCAGTGGGGCAGCCAGGCATTTACATGGCTACAGATTTACATAGGGAAACTCTGGCCCTCCAGATGTTTGGGACTATAATTCCCATCTTTCCTGACCACTGGTCCTGTTAGTTAGGGATGATGGGAATTGTAGTCCCAAACATCTGGAGGGCCAGATGTTTCCCTATGCCTGCTGTAGATGCTCATTTTATTATTTTTACTTTGAACGTATATTATCCTTTTCTACAAGACAAGGCTGCTTAATCTTAAGTAAATGTGCTTACCATCAGGGCAGCAAAAGCAGACCCCATTTGATCGAGCAAAATATACATCAGAAGGCTTAATTTGGTCAGAATCGAGTTAACACTAAATACATTACATCTGGTAAATGACCCACCATATAACCACTAGAGGGATGTGAAAATTTGTGTCCTGGACTTTTTCAACTCGTCTAACCATGTACTATCTGAAACCCAATGGGTGCATTGGTTGCCAGGTGTGAAATATATTTGCATTATTTTCAGCTCTCCTTCCCCACTGTTGGGAAGGCAGAGGCATTCTGCGTCTCTCCAGTCTCCAGTGCTTCTTTTGGATTTCTCATCCAACCCATGTCTCCCTCTTGGAGCTTCTGTTTTATATCTGCACGCTGAGAAGAGAAGTACGCTCTCCAGTTTAATGCTAATTATTGGTGGAGCCTTCTGCAACGACTCACAGAGGTGTGGCACCATTGTTGTTTTATTCTTATGTAGGGCTTCACAGCCAACGTAATACATGTGACCCTCGGCCCTCCAGATGTTTTTGGCCTACAACTCCCATAATCCCTAGCTAGCAGGACCAGTGGTCAGGGGTGATGGGAACTGTGGTCTCAAAACATCTGGAGGGCCGAGGTTGAGGAAGCCTGATCTAGAGACCCCTTACCCTGTAAGGGTATAAGTCCACGGCATAAAAATTTCCCAGCTGCACCGCTGAGTACAGCTGCCATGATCCCTGAGCACTGACCATGTTGGCTTCGGCTGACAGGGGTTGGAATCCAACACCACCTTGCGTTCCACAGTATCTCCCTATGAAAGACTACAAAACAGCTCCTTGGCTTTCAGGCATTGGGAGGCACTGTGAATCTACAGCTAGATTCACTGGGCCACATATGGGAGGTGGTCTGGGAACCCACCTTCTGGACCCCCCAAACCCATGCAGCTTAAGCAAATATCTCTCCGGCCCATCCTTACCTTTGTAGGTGCATATTTTCTTCTTTATTTTGTACAAACAACAAGTATTTAATGATGTTCACTTGAATAGCCATCTGAACAGCTACTGCTCCTCCCTGAAAGAAAGCATTTACACAGCGTGAGCAGGTGGCACTGTGGTCTAAACCAGTGTTTCCCAACCTTGGGCCTCCAGATGTTTTTGGCCTACATCTCCCATCATCCCTAGCTAGCAAGACCAGTGGTCAGGGATGATGGGAATTGTAGTTCAAAAACAGCTGGAGGCCCAAGGTTGGGAAACACTGGTCTAAACCATAGAGCCTAGGGCTTGCTGATCAGAAGGTCGGCGGTTCAAATCCCCCCGACGGGGTGAGCTCCCATTGCTCGGTCCCTGCTCCTGCCCACCTAGCAGTTAGAAAGCATGACAAAGTGCAAGTAGATAAATAGGTACCGCTCTGGCGGGAAGGTAAATGGTGTTTCCGTACGCTGCTCTGGTTCACCAGAAGCAGCTTAGTCATGCTGGCCACATGACCTGGAAGCTGTCTGCGGACAAACGCCAGCTTCCTCGGCCTATAGAGCGAGATGAGCACCGCAACCCTAGAGTCATCCACGACTGGATCTAATGGTCAGGGGTACCTTTACCTTTACCTTTTAATTGCTGTGTAAATTACGACATACATTTACTCATGCCAATAGTGACACGTGTGATCAGGTGACCTTCCCAACGCCTGTATCACTGCTGTTTATCTGGATGGGACAGAGGCAGAGCAATGGCAAGGTCAGGGCCAGGGGTCCCCAAACTTTTTCAGCAGAGGGCCAGTCCACTGTCCCTCAGACCTTGTTGGGGGCCAGACTATAATTTTTGGCGGGGGGGGGGGAGAACGATGATGAACAGCACGTGAAAGGTTTCCGAAGAGGGTCTGCTTTAAATGGCGGCCACTTGAGAGGGGCGCTCAGCCAACCGTGGCTCCTGTGTTTTGCGAGCAGCAGGGACTGGCAGCTGCGGCAGAGGGATGATGAGTGGCGCACAAAAAGGCTCTGGAGAGGGGCTGGCACCAACAAAGCCCAGCCCCCTTCCTCCTCTAGGCAGGGTGGGGAGAAGCCAGGAGGAGGAAGGGAGGCGGCGGTGGCAGCAGCGCCGCCGTGTGAGGGAGAGGGAAAGAACGTGCTCACTGGCGATCCACCTGCTGACAATCCACGCAGCAATTCCCAGACCATTTGCGGGCCGGATTTATAAGGCAATTGGGCCTGATCCAGCCCGCGGACCTTAGTTTGCCGACCATGGTTAGGGCCATGTGATATACCGATGGGAGTGCCAGATCAGTCGTGGCAGTCCTATCTATGCAACCCTAACCTTGACAGCACCTTGGCTCAGCCCTGTGCAGGTAAGCAGCAACAACGCTTCTGTCGGGAGGGCAGCCCCACCTTGTGACACACACTGGCTGCTACTGATTGTTGTGGTATAACTCAAGTATGATGTGTGGTTTAAATGTGTTGGCCATCCCTCCCCCTTTCTTGCAATGCCTACAAGAGACCAAGGACTGGGCTTAATATAGCAGGGCAGCTGTATTAAGGCTAGGTTGGGGCCCTCTATGGCAACTTTCAGAGCATATAGCTGTTTTAGGCAATTGGAAGCCTCTGTACATATGGAGGGGGTACAAGTCATATGCTGCTGTGTAAACCAGCTCTATGATACCTGGTATAACTCCATTGATAAGGAAAGGGGTTTACAATCCACTTACATTATCACCATTCTGCAAAGGAGGTGACGCCAATAGCCACTTTAGACAGGGGTCAACTGAAGCAGATATGTTGTGAATTTGCCCTTGAACATCCAGGGAGCACATGACTGGGCTGGGATTGGCCTGATCCATGCTGAGCACTTACCAGGATAAAAATGGCTGCCAGGTATTATTACCTTATCTGTCTCCAGTGCGTAGGCCAAATCAGTATAAGGCTCGTGGAATCTAAAATATGCTCTTTTCCATTCATAGCTGAAGACTTGATATGTGCTTCCAAATAACATCCTCCGTAGTCCCTTGAAATGGTAAGAATTAAACAGCAACAAAAATATGGTCTTTATTAAAAGAAAGCCAATATTCTTGGCTTCCTCTGAACGAAACAGGCATTTACCACAATGATCAGGGAACTGGACCACTTTCCGAATGAGGAACAGTTAAGGCGACTGTTCTTAAATGCCACCCCTTTCTCCATGGATGACATGAAAATCACTGTGGTTCTTGGCAGATCACCTGAAATTGTATTTGTACTACAAATCAGAGCACATACATAAATTCATATTCTGAAACCATCTTTACAGTTTCATTGTCAAAGCCAGTGGTGCAATATGAGAATCATAGCCTCCAGGCAGGGTCTTGTTAACTTTCTTGATAATCTGGCCCTGGTCAAAATGTCCTCAGCCTCCATCATCAGTGGCGAGGAAAAAAATATGAATCAAGTGCAGGGGCAAGTAGTAGAAATATACTTGCATGTCCTGCAAGCTTTTCACAAATCATCTCACTGCAGCTCACGAACCTCCAATGTATAGTTGAAGCATTGTTAATATTAATGTATTTGGGACATTTCAGTTTACAGAAAGGACAACTATGGAGAGATATGAACTATAAACATACTATAATTTGAACTATAAGCATACTTTTATTTTTTTATATGACTTTTCTTTCTTTTTTTCTTTTATGGTATAATGTATTGGTGTTTATGTTTTTAAATGCAAGTCACTTGGTAACCAACAACTGGTTACCAAGTTGTAACCAGTAAGTAAATAAATAAGTAAACAGAATAATAATAGCACCCACACCCATTTTGCACAAAAGATGGCTGCATAAATGGTTCCCAATGTGTTTTGAGGAAAACATAATCAAGGAGAATGTTTAGTGCTTCTTAATAAAAAATTGCTTGGGACAGGTTTTCTACTACAGCTCACCTAAACAGTTGTGAAGAAAGTGATGACTTCTGATAAAACCAGAACCCTAGGTCAGCCGACTAAATTAATTGGCAGCAGTTTTGGGGCAGATCAAAGAAAGTACTTCTTCATGCAAAACAAAATTTATTAATGGGATTTGTTGCCACAAGATGCAGCGATGGCAACCAGCTTGGATGGCTTTAAGAATGAATTAGGTAAATTTGTGGAGAGTTATCTGTCAGGAGGTCTATCGATCAATGGCTATTCAGAAATGGAGCCATTTTCAGAGGCAGCACTCGACTGGCTCTCTGACACTGTTGTTTAGGGCTTGAATTTCTCCTCTAGCCCTGGATACAACACAGCGAGTCACCAGTAGAATTGGAACAAGGAAGTTAAATATCACATCATATCTGTATTGCTTAATACAGGATCTGTTGTGTACATTCAGGGGCCAGTAGCAGCCTTGAAAACCATTCCAAACAGCCAATCCCCACTATATCCCTTTTAAATTATTTCTGACAGCAGCCAACTGCAGCCTTGATTCCAACAGTGCTCCTGGATAAGATTTCTGTGTCTCTTTAATTCTGGCGAGATTAAGTTTCATCTCATACTTAATTGACAAGGTCCGCTTACCACTGCCATTTCCAGTGAGATGGGCCGCCCTCCAAGGTTCGATGAGACGATGAGAGCTTTGGGAATCGAATAAAGAATATTGGATGGGAAACGGCTTTGCTTTAGGGGGTTTGTCATTTGCGACGCTGCAGCTGCATCCTCTTTGTCGTCCTCCGATTTGTGGTCTTGGCACTTCTATATAAACAATATAAACAAACAGAAATCAAGCTGTACGGCATATCCCTAAACACATTCGTATCAGGCTCCACCTTTTCTGACTTTTTTTTTTGTAGCAAACATTCTCCTAAAACGAAGGAACTGCACAAAACCCCATCCCATAACATGGTTTGTATCTGCAAGGAGACGAAAGGTTTCAGTATTGTTTCAAACCAGTCTGTCAAGAATATAACTCTCTTTTCGGTGCACATAAGTTAATACATCATTTAAAAACAGTGCAAGGTGTTTAAAGGGAACAAGTGCCAGTAGGTTTGCAGAGACTACAGCTTACAAAGTTAGCCATTTGATACCTGTTGTGTTAGTAAGCATATTTCCTTATAAGTGAATTCCACTGAAACCAGTGAGACTTACTTCCAGGTAAATGCAGGGAGGTGTCCTGGACTGAGAGGTTGATGTTACTTCAGAGTCACCCTCAATGCAATGTTTTTTTTTAAAAAAAAAGCATTGCTTTTGTCGTCCGTGGTGCATGACACAGCCCAAAACAATTTAAACTCCCAGCAAGAAAGGATTGTTTTCTTTTGGCAAAAAAATAAAGAAATTATTTTCGTACTTACTAGTTGACTCTTCTTAACTTCTTCCTGCAGTATTTCTATGTAACTCAACTTGGAATCTACCCATCTTTTGACCTGCTGCAGTGTTGTTCTGTTTTCCATAGCTTCCAATAGACCGAAAGTAGTCACAGGCAAAATTACCTAGTGATAGTGACACTTGGAAAGGAGAACTGCCTTGGCTCAGTTTCCTGGATTACCAAAGAACAGGAGCTCTCCTTCTGGTTTAGAAATTAAATGGCTCTTGTCCAAATTGCAGCACTAGGAAAGGTTTTGGAAATAAAGGCATGAACCCTGCCTTGGTAAAAGAAATATTGAAGTTAATAGTTGCTCTATTTTTATTCTCCCTTTCATTGTCCCACTAGGGTGGGGCAAAACTGTCAGTGTCAGATTCTCTCACTTTCTCATTTTTCGGATTGCATTTTTTTTTAAATAAAAAAAGCTGGTTTGGTGCAAATTTCTTGTAACGTTTGTATGCAGTTTTGCTGTGCATATATATATCTGCAAATCAATTTAACCAAATATAATGCAGTTTTATGCATACTCTAACTTAGTGTAAGCCTTTTTGTACACATTACTTGGCTGGAGAACTGCATTGTAAAATTCAGAAAAGTGTGAATGTTGAAGGATTGCATTATACCAGTTCCCATATGAGGTTTGCCTCTAAATGTGAACTTAGTGGAATTCCCCCCCCCCCCCCAGTAGACGGGTGCTGTTTTTCATGCAAAGAACTTACATGAATGAGTTTTTGAAATTTTTGGGGATGGTTGGAGAGTTATATGGATTGAGCTGCTTGTTCATTTTGGGTTTACTTAAAGGAACATCAATTTAACGTTTTGCCTTTTTAATATATTTGTCAAGATCTACTCTAATTCCAAGAATATATGCTGAGAGTGGCATGGAAGGGACTGACATCCATATGTGATGGATATGTGAGGTGATGGGATTCCTCTGGAAATATATTGTTTCATAGTAGTATGAATTCAATGGGACTTACATATATTGGATTGCACGGTTAATGAATTATTGCCCTTTAATTGTTAACAACTGGGATTTGGGTAAAAATGTGTAAGGACAATATGGGGTGGCAACAGATGGCCTGGAAAGTTAAATGTGCTAATCGTTACAAACATTGGAAGAAAACTAGAAAAAATATATACATTTCTTAGTTAATTTTAATTTGTGCCATTTGTCCACTAAAACCATTTTTGCATTTCACTCCAGAAATCTATTCCTTTCCTCCGCAGGTTTATGCTTAATTTAATGCATTCTTTTATTTCAAAATTCAGTGGTATAGCCTTCCCTGGTTTCAGCTACCATAGCAAACCTAACTTTGTGTTGCGTTATTGCTGTTTAATTTTGTTATATGAAACTCCAGGAAGCAGTGGCGTAGCGTGGGTTGTCAGCACCCGGGACAAGGCAAGTAATTTGCGCCCCCTAACCCGGTAGGGGCAGAGAGCTGCGAGTGCGAGCGGCCACCCCCCCAGATGTTGCGCCCGGTGCGGCCGGCCCCCCCTGCACCCACCACTCTACGCCACTGCCAGGAAGCGGATAGTAATTCTACCTGTTTGAAGTTTATATGGCATATATAGATGATTCAAAAT